>NW_024543078.1:19617500-20217500 GCF_018167655.1 Microtus oregoni
GTCATCAGGGAGTGGTACCACTTAAGAAGGGCTGGAAGGTGTGGTCTTGTTGGAGTGAGTTATTTTAATTTCAGCACAGTGGCTTTGCCTTACTCTATTGCTAATTTAGTCGGCAATGGCAACTCCACAGTTTCTGGTCTGCTTCTCTGGCAGTGGCCCAGCAGCTCAGGCCACAGCCTGGTAGGAATTTGTGAGAGCCAAAGTCACATTTTAAGTTTTAGTTACTATGCCTAAGAGATCCATGAAACACAAATGCCTCTGATCTGCAAGCCTCTTGCCCAAGGACAGAAAGTTCCTAAAATGCTGAATGCTCTTGTTTATGGACAACAACAAGCCATGTGTTTTTCATTCCCCTATATACCTGGATGTGTTTGATCACATAGGGGTGGGAGAGTCACAGGCTGGAGGTATTCCAGGATGTGTGCTTGCCCCTGATTGGACTTGATGGGAATGCAATGAATTATGAGTTTTTTTCTTAAGCTATACTCGAGTCCTAGGCCAGTTCCCCAAAACCTGAGCATGGACCTGGCCAGAACCCATCTATCTGGCCAGTATTTAATTAAAGCTTGCTTCAAATTTGGCTTTGAATTGTGGTAGTGGTCATATTCTCACTGCTGGGATTAACAAATTCTATTTTCAAAGGCACAGGCCCTATGGCTGCTGCTAAAGGTAGCTTTAACTAAAACTCTATCATTCTATTTATAAATAAGACTTGAGATTCAAAGGCTGGGGTGAAAACCTGCTAGCTCAGAGAGGCTAGGTAGCACCTGGGTAACATTTTCTCTTTGCTGACATCTCTGAAAAAGAGTGCATCCTTTCACTTCATCAAACAAAAAACCCTGCGCCACTCTAAATCCCTTGCTACTACTTCTGGTGTGTCTCTTTCTTCCAGGTGCCCTCTCATGCTCTATGGTTGCTTTCTGTCAATTAATTGCTAAATCAGTCTCCTGACCCAAGATTAATTTTATTTAGTTAATGCAAATGAGGACTAGGGGTTCACGGTGTGGTTGAATATTCCCCAACAGGAGGAAGGGTGCCACTGGGAGGGCTTTGAGGTTTCAAAAGCCCAAGCCAAGCCCAGTGATTCTCTTCCTGCTGCCTGCTTGTAAGCCCCAATTAAATGCTTTCTTATTATAAGAGTTGCTATGATCATGGTGTTTGTCTTAGTTAGATTTTCTATTGTTTGAATAGGTGCTATGACCATGGCAGCTTTTATAAGTGAAAGCCTTTAATTAGGGCTGGCTTACATACAGTTCAGAGGTTTAGACCATTATCGTCATGGCAGGAAGCACAGTGGCATGCAAGTAGACATGGTGCTAGAACTCACGCAAGGCAGAAACCTGGAGTCAGGAGCTGGTGCAGTGGACATGGATGGGTGCTGCTTACAGGCTTGCTCATTATATCTTGCTAGCCTGCTTTCTTATAGAACCCAGAACCACCAGCACAGGGAGGGCTCCCCATCCACAATGGGTTGGGTTCTCACCCATCAATGACCAATTAAGAAAATGCCCTACTGCAGGGCAGTTGGTGGCGCAAGCCTTTAATCCCAGCACTCAGGAGGTAGAGGCAGGTGGATCTCTGTGAGTGTGAGGCCAGCCTGGTCTATAGAGCAAGTTCCAGAACTGGTTCCATAACTACTGAGAAACCCTGTCTCAAAAAAAGAAAGAAGTCAGGCAGTGGTGATGCACGCCTTTAATCCCAGCACTCGGAGGCAGAGGCAGGCGGATCTCTGGGAGTTCGAGGCCAGCTTGGTCTACAAGAGCTAGTTCCGGGACAGGCACCAGAGCTACAGAGAAACCCTGTCTTGAAAAACAAACAAACAAACAAACAAACAAACAAAGGAAAGGAAGGAAGGAAGAGGGAAGAGGGAAAATGCCATACAGCCTGATTGTATGGAGACATTTTTCTTAATTGAGGTCCCCCTTTTCAGCTTGTGTCAAGTTGCCATAAAAGTAGCCAGCACAGGTGTTTTATTTTTTTTTATATTTATTTATTTATTTATTTATTATGTATACAATATTCTGTCTGTGTGTGTCCACAGGCCAGAAGAGGGCACTAAATCTCATTACAGATGGTTGTGAGCCACCATGTGGTTGCTGGGAATTGAACTCATGACCTTTGGAAGAGCAGGCAATGCTCTTAACCACTGAGCCATCTCTCCAGCCCCAGCACAGGTGTTTTAAAACTTTTCAATTTTGTGAGTAAATCTTTGTGTCAAAATATTTTATACTGGGGCTGGAGAGATGACTCAGTGGTTAAGAGCATTGCCTGCTCTTCCAAAGGTCCTGAGTTCAATTCCCGGCAACCACATGGTGGCTCACAACCATCTGGAAT
Source organism: Microtus oregoni (assembly GCF_018167655.1). Lineage (NCBI taxonomy): Eukaryota > Metazoa > Chordata > Mammalia > Rodentia > Cricetidae > Microtus > Microtus oregoni. Next base: position 19,619,835 of record NW_024543078.1, read on the forward strand.
GAGGTTGGTGCCCTCTTCTGGCCTGCAGGCATACACACAGACAGAATATTGTATACATAATAAATAGATATTTAAAAAATATTTTATACTACCAATGACTATTTCCTGAAGATAACTCCTGGTTGGGCTGGGATGTAGCTCAGAGGTAGTACAGTCCAACCTGTGTAAGACTGTACATTCAACCTCCAGCACTGGGGTGAGGTGAGCAGGAGGGAGAAATTTGAAGTTTTTTGGGGGGGGTTGGAGCTGGAAGATGGCTCATTGCTTAAGATAGCATACTCTTCTTGCAAAGGACCTGGATTCAATTCCTAGCATTCACATGGTGGCTCACAATCATCTATAACTCCAGTTCCAAAAGATCTGATGCTCTTTTCTGACCTCTGTGGGCACCAAGTATGCATACAGTACACAGACATACATGCAGACAAAACACTCATAAAGATAAGTCCAAGATTTTTTTTTTTTTTGGTTTTTCGAGACAGGGTTTCTCTGTGGCTTTGGAGCCTGTCCTGGAACTAGCTCTTGTAGACCAGGCTGGTCTCGAACTCACAGAGATCCGCCTGCCTCTGCCTCCAGAGTGCTGGGATTAAAGGCGTGCCCCACCACCGCCTGGCCCAAGGTTTTTTTAATTAAAAAATTACACACAAATATGTATGTATGCTTGCATGAATTTACGTGCACAACTTACATGCAGGGAGGCCATAAAAGGGCACTAGGTCCCTTGGAAATGAAGTTAGAGATGTTAACTTGCATGATGGGCAAGCTAGAGTCTACGTGGCCTCAGCTGGGCATGCTAGAGTCTACGCGGCCTCAGCTCTCTTTTGAAGTTCCAGAGAGGATCTTGATCTATAGCCTTGGCTGACCTAGAACTCCCTCTGTACACCAGACTAGCCTCAAACTCTCCACTTCCTTTTTGCCTCACCCTCACCAGGGCTGGGCCCCTGCATTATTTATTTATCCCATTTTCAGATTTTGAAGATGGTAAAACACAGCCGGTAAGACATGGAAGGTGAAGCGAAGAAACCGTTTGCTGAGTACTGAACTAGCCACCTCCACAGTGGACATGAAGGAATCCTCGCAAATCTGTGACCATTGCCTGAAAAACAAACAACAACAAAAACCCAGAACACCTCAGCTGGGTGTGGTGGCGCACGCCTTTAATCCCTGCACTTGAAGGCAGGCAGGCGGATCTCAGTGAGTTCAAGGCCAGCCTGGTCTACAAGAGCTAGTTCCAGGACAGGCTCCAAAGCTACAGAGAAAACCTGTCTTGAAAACCAAAAAAACCAAACCAAAAGAAAACAACAACAACAACAACAAAAAAGCAAGTTCAAGGACAGCCAGAGCTACATAATAAGACCTTGCCTCAAAAAGTAAAACCAAACCCACAAACCTTTCAAAACAGAGCATAGGAGAAGCAATCTTTTCTTATGAACTGTAGCAGCTTCCTAGCGGCCTCCAACTTCCTGCCTTCACCAGAGATCTAAGGTCTTCCTTTTCTCACAGCGACCAAGTAGCCCTGATGCTTAGACATTACAAAAAGGTTGAGGAGATGGTTCAGTGAGTAAATGCCAGCGTGGGACCAGAATTCGGATTCCCAGCACCTTCATAAATGCTGGGGTTGGGGGGAGGGGCTGGAGAGATGGCTCAGTGGTTAAGAGCTTTGTCTGCTCTTCCAAAGGTCCTGAGTTCAATTCCCAGCAACAACATGGTGGCTCACAACCACCTGAAATGAGATCTGGTGCCCTCTTCTGGCCTACAGACATGCATGCAGGCAGAACACTGTATACTTAATAAATAAATTAAAAAAAAATGCTGGGGTGGGGTGGTGGTTTGAAAGAAAATGACCCCCAAAGGGAGTGGCACTATTAGGATGTGTGGTCTTGGAGTAGGTGTGGTTTTTTTTTGTTTTTTGGTTTATTGAGACAGGGTTTCTCTGTGACTTTGGAGCCTGTCCTGGAACTAGCTCTTGTAGACCAGGCTGGCCTTGAACTCATCCGCCTGCCTCTGCCTCCTGAGTGCTGGAATTAAAAGCGTGTGCCACCGCGGCAGGTTTGAGTAGGTGTGGTCTTATTGGAGGAAGAGTGTCACTGTGGGGGCCAGCTTTGAGGTTTCTTTTTCTCAAACTTTCCTCAGGGCGATAGTCAATTGACTTCTTATTGCCTGTAAGATAGAGGACACTAGGCTATTTCTCATGCACCATGCCTGCCTGCATGCTGTCATGCTCCCTGCCATGATGGACTGAAATTCTGAAATGTAAGGGAGCCACCACAATTAAATGTTTCCTTTATAAAAGTTGCTATGGTCCTCATGCCTCTTCACAGCAATAGTAACCCTGACTAAGACAGGGGTGTGGTGACCCATTTGTAATACTAGTTTACAAGTGCTAGAGACAGAGTCCTCTCAACACACTGATCAGACTACTCAAATTGGTCGTTCCTGGGTTCATGTACCTCAGTACATGGTGAGGAATGACCGAGGAACACAGCCAGTGTCAACTTCTGGCTTTGAGACACGTTAACACACATATGCACCCACATGCATACATAAACATACACGTGTGTGCACATCATATTCACGTGCAAACATTATGAACTTACAGGGCCAGGGATGTGGTTCAGTTAATAAAGGACTTGCCTAGCATTTGCAAAGCCCCAGATTTGATCCCCAGCATGGTGCATGTCTATCATTTCATCTTGAGGGAAGTGGAGGCAGAAGGATCATAAACTCAAGGTCATTCTCCACTACACAGCAAGTTCAAGGTTAGCTTGGGATGCATGAAACTTTGCATAACAAACAAAATTAAATAAAAACAAAAATATAAACACAATTGTGTCTCTCCCTTAGCAAAGAGTCACCACTGTAAGGAAGCCCAAAGAGGCTTGCATGGTGTCTGGCCTTTGCCTACCTTCCTGGCTCCATGCTAGCCTCTTTAGATCCCTTTCTAGCCCAAGGCTTCAGCAATTGCTGAAGATCTTTCCCCAGAAATACTCCAACATTGAAGGACTCCAACATTGCTTCTAGGTTGAATTGACAAATTCTGATCCTTAGGAAGGCCTGTCCTGTATTCTTTGATGTTTTCTTAGGTTGTATGTTTATCTACTTCACATTCAAAATCATAGGGAAAACTAAGAACCAGAATTATTATAACAACAAGATTTTTTACTATGTGTTAGGAGGGGGTGGTGCCAGAAGAAGTTGTTGGGTCCCTTAAAGCTGGAGTTATAAGCAATGCTGGCAGCCAAATTCAGGTCCTCTGAAAGCAGCGCCCTTAACTGCTGAGCCATCTCTCCAGCCCCTCAAGATTATTTCTATCTCCTTTGTAGACCATCATTAAGGGTGCACAGGAATTGTGTTACAAAGCTTTGAATTAACCCCAACTGCTTTCTTTAACACCCACACATTAGGCCGGGGTTTCTCATTCCATCGCCTAGCCTTTGTCAATCCCTTTGTTGTTGAGAAAGGTCTTTTGTAGCCTAGAGTAAACTCAAACTGGCTAAGTGGACAAGGATGACCTTGAACTTCTGATCCTCTTACAGTCTTAGTTCTTGGATTATAGGCATGGGCTACTGTGCCTAATTTTTGTGACAGGGAAGGAATTCAGGCTCCATACATGCTAGGCAAGCACTCTTCCAACTAAGCTAAATTTTAACCACACACACATACATTCATGTATGTAATATATAGGATTTTTTAAACCATTTTATATATTTAAGACAGGGTGTTGCTGTGTGTCCAGGCCAGCCTTAGACCTGTGATCCTGCTGTCTCTGTCTCCTAGGATCTAGGACTGCAGCTACGTACCAGCAGGCCAGCTTCTCTTTCTTTCCCCTCCCTCTGTGCCCCAGGGATAGAGCCCAGGGCCATCCTGACATTATTTCTTCTCAACAGTGCTGTGCCATCTCCCTGTCAGCCTTGCCTTTCCCACAGAAGACACAACAAAGGGTCTGGACCCTGGTTTTCCTTCTCCATTCTGCTTCCTCTCCAAACCTGGTGTGTGGTGTGTCACCTCTCCTCTCTTGGGAGCGGTGGGGATTATTTCAGTGACTTTAACTTCTACCCATACTGTCATTTAGTCAGTTTGATGTTAGAATCAACCACCATCCCTGTGGGAGGCCTCATCCTCTCTGAGGAGTGGATGGGGCTGGGGTAGGGAGGAAGGTGGAGGGAACAGGAGTAGGGGAAGGGGTGGGAACTGGGATTGGTATATAAAATGAGAAAAGATAGTTTAAAAAAAAAAAAAGAATCAGGCTGGAGAGATGGCTCAGAGATTAAGAGCACTGGTTGCTCTTCCAGAGGTCCTGAGTTCAATTTCCAGCAACCACATGGTGACTCACAACCATCTATAATGAGATCTGATGTACATCCCTTCTGACCTGTAGGGATGTATGCAGGCAGAATGTTGTATACATAATAAATAAATTAATCTAAAAAAAAGAATCATATTCTCTATGCACAGTGACTTTTCTTAGTGAAAACTATCCCCCTTGCCTATCTTCTTAAAAACATTTTTTCTCAATGTGATATTTCCATATTTATTTCATTCCCATGTCAAAACCAAAGGTAGGTGCTGTAAATACCGCCTCTGGCTGGGTCGTGCATGTGTTTAATCCCAGCACTCAGGAGGTAAAGGCAGGTGAATTTCTGTGAGTTCCGGGCTATCAATAACTCATGTATAGTATATATGGCAATTTCCAGAACAGCCAGGATTACGTAGAGAGATCCTGCCTCAAGCCAAAACAAAACAAAAAACACTGTTGGTCTTTCTTCTGTTCTCAATATTTGATTGATATTTACTAAGTGATTTAATAAATACATTTAAAAAAGTTATAGTTAGGATAAAGACTAGGCAGAATAGTGTTAATACAGTATGAGATAACATATTTTTATTTTTAATTAATTAGTTAAGATTATTTTACGTGTGTATGCATATGTGTGGTGTATGCATGTGTGTGTGAAGGTGCTCACAGAATTCAGAGGAGGGTACTGGAGTTACAAGTGATTGTGAGCTACCTGACAAGGGTGCTGTGCTAGGAACTGAACTCAGGTCCTCTACAAGCACCTGGAAGTTTTGAGTCATTTCTCCATCCTTTATTTATTTGTTTTTTAATTATACACTTTTTTTTTGGAGACAAAGTACAGGTATTCATAGGTATCCTGGATTAGCCTGGGATCAGCTATAAAACTGAGGATTACCTTAGAATCCTGATCCTTCAGCCCTTCTCCCAACTGGTGGGATAAAAGGTATTCATGACCACATTTACACACCAGGGATAACACACACATAGACACACGCATGCATGCACACACACATGCATGCCCTTAAGTAGAGCAAACAAAGTTATTAAGGGGAAATAAAACTCCTGAAGGAAAGAGGTAATTCAAGGGAGGAATAGTGAGGTAGCAAATATTAAAATACAGCTTTTCAAGGCTGCGTATTAGTTTGGTGGTAGAGTACTAGGGTTATCATATGAGAGCCGGGTTTGACCCTCACCACTGCGAAAAGAAAAAGACTAATACAGCCCTTACAATAAAAAGTATCTTACATTAGCATTCTCCCAGAATCTTGAAATACTATTTTTCCTACTTATGTTTTTTCTGTGTTAAACAGTTCTGTGTAGTCGAGGTAGGCTGTAAGGACAAAGGTATTTACTTTGGAAATACAGACATAAAAATTACTTGTGTTTTACAGGCTGAAAGGAGAAATATGACAGCTATGCAATACAAAACTTTCAATAAGACTGAAAACAGACAAGACACTGGCATTCCCATCTTTTCTAACTGCCTGAGAGCTTCAACCTCCAGCTGAAAAAATAAACACGGGGTCAGCAGGCAGTCCCTCAGAACATTCCAAAACAGAGACTTTGTGTAAATGGCCCAAAGATCTAATACCTCCTGATTGGAATTCATAGTTACAAAATTCACAGAGTAAAGGGTCCTGGAAATCAATGGCTATTGTGGAGACAAGGAAACCATAAAGAAACGGAATAAAGACAAAGAAATGGAATGAAGTTTTGTAGTCGCAATTTCCCATTCTACAACAACTGGGGCCACAGGCAGAGCACTGGTTCTTGGCAGGTGGGGGGGGGTGCGTGATGCGGAGGGGTGGTGGTGGTGGTGGGGAGATGGAACAGTCCAGTCTCAGTCCGCTGCCTCCACTCCACAGGCACCGCACGGAGAGGGCATCTCTCTCTCTCTCTCTCTCTCTCTCTCTCTCTCTCTCTCTGTCTTGATTTTTCGAGATAGGGTTTCTCCGTAGCTTTTGGTTCCTGTCCTGGAACTAGCTCTTGTAGACCAGGCTGGCCTCGAACTCACAGAGATCCGCCTGCCTCTGTGCGTCACCACCGCCCGGCCTGAGAGGGCGCCTCTCTACGCTGGCTGCACTGCTGCTCTGGCTGGTGGGGATACCCTGCTTACCTCATTGGGGCCCTATTTTGTCAGTGAAAGATTCATCCTCCCTTCTTGCTTGTACTGGGGACTGACCCCCAGGACCTCACGCATAGACACAGGCACTCTACTGCTGAGATAAAAAGTGACTGCTGGGCTGGCGAGATGGCTCAGTGGGTCAAGGGGCAAAACCCAGTGACCCAAGCTCAGTGCGCAGAATTTGTGTAAAGATGGAAGGAAAGAACCAACTTCAGGAAGCGCTGTCTTCTGATATCCACACATGAAGTACCGCTTCCCATCGCTCACACATATAAACACACTATAACAAAAACAAACTAGCTGGACTGGGGTGGCCCACATCTTAAATCCCAGCGCAAGGGAGGCAGAGGCAGGTGGATCTTTGAGTTCAAAGCCAGCCCGGTCTACAAAGCTCATTCTAGGCCAGCCAGAGCTGCTACACGGGAATATCCTGTCTTGAAAAAACTAAACAAAACAAAAGCTAAAGTGACTGTCAGGGCTGGAGAGATGGTTCTGTGGTTAAGAACACCTGAGTTTGGCTCGCAGTACCCACGTGGTGACTCACAACCATCTGTAATTTCAGTTCCGAGGAATCTGATGCCCTCTCCTGGACTCTCCGAGCACTGCATGCACCGCATGTACAGATATACACACAGGTAAACCACATGAAGATAAAACACCACTGTCTCTATGTTCCAGCTCTGTGGATCAAGGATCTGTTTATAACATGGCGGAGATGTCTTGACTGCACAGAGATGTCTAGAACCTCTGCTCAGACGACTTAAACGCTGGAGATGACTTGAACACTGTGAACAATGGTAATCTTAATGCTTCATGGCTCACGTCTGGTGTCTGAGCTCTAATCCACAGGGGCTAGCCTCAGCAAGGACTGTTGCCTGGGGCATCAACTCCTGACTCCTGAGTCTTGGGCTTCTCACAGAGTGAGGGCTGCCTTGGAGAGAGAGAGTTGTTGTGGGCTAATCTTTTTGTACACTGTGAAGACGTGTCTTTGTTAAGGTACTTTCTGATTGGTTTAATAAAGAGCTGAATGGCCAATAACTAGGCAGGAGAGGATAGGTGGGATTTCAGGGAGGGAGAGGAAGAGGAGAGGAATCGAGACTCTTGGAGATGCCAGTGAGACGCGGACCAAGTCGGACATACAGAATGGTGGGAAGGTAAAAAGTCACATGATAGAACGTAGGTTAATATACATGGATTCATTTTAGTTATAAGAGCTAGTTGTGGACAAGCCTAAGCAGAGGCTACACTTTCATAATTAATAATAAGTCTCTGTGTGGTTGTTTGTGGGCTGATGGGCCTGAGAAGAAAGCACTACTACAGAGCATCTTGAGAACTATCTCCCAGAAGACCCAAACTGAAGCTACATGGCCTCCTCTGACCCAGACTCAGACAACATCACCTCTGTCACAGTCTATCGGTTACCAGAGAGAGAGACAGGCTATTACAGATCCAAAGAATGGGTTTCAGTTGCACCTCTTGTTGGGGGCAGAGTTACACTGAGGGCAGTTTTTAAATCTTGGAAGCCCATGTGACTGCTGAAGGCCAATGCTCATGACAGGTCTATGAGATTCCCCCTCAAGGTCCATAGAAGGTCTCTGCCCAGGAGAGAGGCTTACAATGTACCACCTTGGGTCTTTCTGTGGGACGGAGCAGGTGTGTGTGTGTGCACAGGTGTATGCAGGGTACGCATGCATTTGTAAGTGCACACCTGTGTATGCAGGTGTGTGCATATACATTTTTACGTATGCACATGCGTATGCAGATGTGTATGCATTTGTAAGTGTGCATGTGTGTATGCAGGTGTGTTTGTATGGATTTGTAGGTGTGCACATGTGTATGCTGTTGTGCGTGCATTTGTAAGTGTGTACTGTGTGTAAGTGTGTGTGCACTTTTAAGTGTGTACGTGTGTGCATGTGTGTGTATGCATTTGTAAGTGTGTACTGTGTGTAAGTGTGTGTGCACTTTTAAGTGTGTATGTGTGTGCATGTGTGTGTATGCATTTTTAAGTGTGCACTGTGTGTAAGTGTATGTGCACTTTTAAGTGTGTACGTGTGTGCATGTGTGTGTATGCATTTGTAAGTGTGCACTGTGTGTAAGTGTGTGTGCACTTTTAAGTGTGTATGTGTGTGCATGTGTGTGTATGCATTTGTAAGTGTGCACTGTGTGTAAGTGTGTGTGCACTTTTAAGTGTGTACGTGTGTGCATGTGTGTGTATGCATTTGTAAGTGTGCACATGGGAATGTAGATGTGTGTGTAGAGGCCAGAGATGGATGTTAGGAGTATCTCACTCTCTTTCTCCATTCTTTGCCTGAGTCAGTGTCTCTCCTTGAACTAGGAGCTCACTGATTCTGCCAGGTGGGCTGTCATTGAGCTCCAGGGATGTCCCATTTCTGCCTACATCCTTTACAGAAGTATGTCAGCACATCCAGGGTTTTGTTAGTTTGCTTTTGTTTTCTGTGAGTTCTGGGGATCTCAAATCAGGCTTTCATGCTGGTGCAGTGGGCACTTTATGAACGGAGCCATTGCCTGAACCTCTTCTGATATTTTGAGTCAAGGCCTTATCCTACAGTCCATGCTGGTACGGAACTTGCTTTGTAGCTGAGCCTGGGTTTGAATTCATAGCACTCTTCCTGTCTCTGCCTAGGTGTGCTGGGATTATAGGTGAGCAACCATCCCTGTTTGTGTGATTATAATTTCTTCTGTTTTTCCCCCCTGAGACAGGGTTTCTTTGTAGCTTTGGGGCCTGTTCTGGAACTAGCTCTTGTAGACCAGGCTGGACTTGAACTTGCAGAGATCCACCTGCCTCTGCCTCCAGAGTGCTGGGATTAAAGGCGTGCACCAACACTGCCCAGCCACAAACAACTTTTAAAAGGACACGTTTAAACTGGGAATACAGAGTGCTTGCCTAGTATATATGGTTTGGTCCTCAGCACCATGTAAAATGGCTCTGTGGCTTGTTACAGCACTAGAGAGGTGGAGGCAGGAGGATCAAAAGTTTAATATCATCTTCGGCTACATAATACGTTTGAAATCAGCCTGGGTAACACGAGGCCCTGTTTCAGAAACAAAACAAAGCAAACCCCAAACGGTTTGTGAGCTTCACTTGTACACATGCCATGCGTGGTCTTCCCTCTTCTGATTGCCTGCTCCTCCTCTGCTGATGATCTGATAGACGGCAGGGATTTAGTGAGAGAGCTGGGCTGAGGAGCTTCCAGAGCACAACACCCCTGTAAACCCCGGGGAAGCACGTGCCGAGATTTAATATTGCTGATAAGAGAATGGGCCAAGGGGTGTGGGGCTTTTAAATTTGAGTGATAAAAGTTTAAAGACACAGCCAGGCAGCGATCGCAAATGTCTTTAATTCTGGCGCTTGGGAGGCAGGTGGATCTCAGTGAGTTTGAGGCCAACCTGGTCTACCAAGGGTGTTCCAGGACTGTTACATAGAGAAACTCTGTCATGAAAAAAACGGAGGGAAAAAAAAGTTTAAAGACACAGAGAGCAAACTTCCAATCAGGAATTGTGGGTGATGTGACGAGACAGAAGCCGTGAGTTTCAGGGAGGGGTCCTTTTCACTTTGCCCCCTGGCTCCCCCATCCCTTGTCCATAGCAGTTCTTCACTCCATGAGTTTCAGGGAAGGGCCCTCTTCACTCTGACTCCTGACTCCGCTATCCCTCGTCCAGAGCAGTTCTTCACTCCGAGGGCAAGCATACACCCACCATGTCCAGCCCATAGGCCTCTTCTACAAACAGTTATGATCTTTCCCCAAAGACCTGTGCCCTAGCTTTCCAGACCACAGCAGGGTTGTCCGGGTTGTCTGGGCGGGTGGTCAATTTTCAGTCTTACATTGACCTTTGCCCTGTGGAATAGGCTCTTCCTGTTTGAAGTGAGGGGGCAGGGTGCGGACAAGGGCCACACAGTACGTATTCATCCTAGAGGAGAGGCTTGGGTGGGAAAGCCTACAAGCCCGAGGAGGTTGCTGGCTTGTTTGTTGAGACAAGAGTCTCATGCTGCCTTCTAGACTGGCCTCAAACTTACTACGTGGTCCTTGCTACAATCCTCCTGCCTGAGCCTCCGGAGTGCTGGGATTCCAGGTGTTAGCCACCACACCTGAATTCTTAAGCTATTTTGCGTTCCCTGTTCTAGTCACAGAAAGCCCAGCGACGGTTCCTCGGAATGCACACCAGCGTCTTATTATTCCTGATCAGAAAACCTCTTTAGCTAACGTCACGGACCCTCAATTTGCAACAAGCAAATGAGCCTAAACAATGAGAGGGTAAGTTCTGAAGCAGGGCTGCCGTGGAATATTCCTTTACACCGTGTGAAGACGTGTCAATGTGATTGGTTGAATACGAAGCTAAACAGCCAACAGCTGGGCAGGAGGTATAGGTGGGACTTCTCGACAGAGAAAACTCTGAGGAGAAGAAAGGCGGGGTTGCCAGTCAGACATGGAATAACCAGGATGGGCAAAATGGAGATGAGGTAGCAAGCCATGTAGATTTAAAAATATGGGCTAATTTAAGTTATAAGAGCTAGTTAGACACAAACCTAAGCTAAGGCCAAGCTTTCATAATTAATAATAAGTTTCCATGTAATTTTGTTTGAGCTGGCAGCCCAAAAAGAAGAGTCCATTTACACAGAGCTTCTCAACCCTCCTAACAACTGCGACCCTTTAGTGCGGCTCCTCATGCTATGGTGACCACACCCATAAAATTATTTCATTGCTTCTTCCTAACTGTAATTTACTACTGTTATGAATTATAATATAAATATCTGATATGCAGGATATCTGATATATGACTCCTAAGAAAGGTTGTTTGACCTCCACAGGACGAGAACAACTGTTCTAAAACATCATACATCATCAGTAATAGATACATCTCATGTTTCCAGCCCACATCTTCCTTCTCTGAGAAATGTCGCTCCCTTACGGTGTGTGCACCGACGTGCTGACATCACACATATATACTCCTTGTCTATAACACCAGTCCAGGCATCCTCTGAGTTACCAACACCTATCCTGTGGGTGCTAGGTCAGAGACTGCCTCCCCAGGCAGGCAGAGCTGTAGACCTTGTGTGTGTGTGTGTGTGTGTGTGTGTGTGTGTGTGTGTGTATCCCTTTGCTAATAAGCACAATCAAAACGCCAGGTTTTGTAGCACATGCCTGTCATTCCAGCACTTTGCAGGCTAAGGCAGGAGGATTGCTGTAAGTTCAAAGTCAACCAGGTCTACATAACAGAATCCTGTCTCAAAAATCAAACAGAATATTCATTTATTCAACAAATACACACTGAGTGCCTACTACATCCACAAAACAAAATTAAAATGGATTCAATGTATTGCATAAGATGCCAACTTTGTGGGGTAGTCTTGGGTGCCGACCATTACATGATTTCAAAGAAAACTTTGTTTTATCTTTCTGTTTTCCTTTCTTTCTTTCTTTCTTTCTTTCTTTCTTCTTTTCTTTGGTTTTATAGAGACAGGGTTTCTCTGTGTAGGCCTGGGTGTCCTAGAATCCTCCTGCCTCTATCTCCCAAGTGCTGGGATTAAAGGCGTCCACTGCCATCACCCCGCTGCCACTGACTTTATTAAACTTTCTGTCCACAGTGGGGAGAGACCAAGGGCATGAGAGGGAACGCAGCTGAGCAGAAGAGCGAGCAGTACAGCCACAGTGTGTTTACTGAAGACCCCTGCGGAGGCTCTAATGTGCCTCACTGGTGATCATTATCATTGAATCTGTTGCTTGGTTTAGACGTTCTTTAAGTTAGGTAGCTTTGAAGAAGCTTGTATGCATTGAATATTATTTGCACTCAAGATCTAAATTCGGGGCTGGAGAGATGGCTCAGCGGTTAGAGCACTGACTGCTCTTCCAGAGGTCCTGAGTTCAATTCCCAGCAACCACATGGTGGCTCACAACCATCTGTAATGAGATCTGGTGCCCTCTCCTGGCCTGCAGACACACATGCAGACAGAACACTGTATACATAATAAATAAATAAATAAATAAATCTTTAAAAAAAAAAAGATCTAAATTCATACAAATAAAGATTATGGGGCCCAGGGCCAGCAAGATGGCTCAGCACAAAAAGGCAGTTGCTACCAAGCCTGACGACCTGATTTTGATCTCTGGAATTCCATGTGGTAGAAGGAGAAACCTTCTCTTGAGCGTTGTCCTCCAGCTCCACTACAGGCCCGATCCCAGCCTTGCAGCATACTGTGTGCTCTTTCCATCCCCCTCCATTCCCCTGCTGCCAACCCAGGGACCCAGGGACCCAGGGACCCAGGGACCCAGGGACCCAGAGGTCCCTTCTGGTCAGTTCCCATTCCATTGGAAAGGCGCTTTCCACCTGGGACCCCAGTGGCCACGCTGGGCTGACACTTTCCACCTGGGACCCCAGTGGCCATTGTTTGACTGATGCTTGCTACCTGGGACCCTGGTGGCCACGCTGGATTGGGGCTCAGCTCAGCTCTCACCTGAGAAGCTTCCCCTGCCATCAATAAGAAGTAAAGAGAGACCCACAACTGGTCAGTGTGCAGAGAGCGGGAGACTTTGCAGCCCTCGGCCCTACATGGGATCTCTTCATCAAACAGGAGGGAGCCCCATGGGCTTTGTGAGCCATAGAGGGAGCAGAAAGATTGTAAGAGTCAGAGGGGTTGGAAGACACCAAGGAAACTGTCTTCCAGACACAATAGACACCCATATGAACTCACAGAGGCCTGCACACGCCAAATGGGGACCTAGAAGTAAGCGTGCCAAGAATCTATCTCCAACTGATAGCTGCTTGCAAAAGAAAGGTTAGTTTTCTCCAGTGGAGTTTCATTGGCTATATAAGTCACACGCAAGGCAAGGCCTCATTCCCAGCAGTAGACAGTCAACTAAAATGACCTCAGTGGTATTTTGTAGATTTTTCTTGTCTCATATTGTAGCAAGCTTTCTTGTCGGACTATCTTTGGACTGCCAGCCTGCAAATAATCACCCAGAGACTTATTAATTATGAAAGCTTGGCCTTAGCTTAGGCTTGTCTTGGCTAGTTCTTATAACTTAAATTAACTCATATTTTAAGATCTATGTTCTGCCATGTGGTGTTAGATCTCTTCAATCTTGCACCTCTGGTCTCCTCTCCAGGTCTGGCTGCTGGCCCCAACTTTCTTCTTCCCAGAGTCCTCTCTTTCTCCAGAAGTTCTACCTAACCTCTTCCCGACTAGCTATTGGCCATCCATTTCTATATTAAACCAATCAGAAGGTGTCTTGGCAAAGACACATCTTCACAGTGTAATCAGAAATGTTTCTTCCCTTTCTGTCTAAGTAAAAAAGAAAGGGTTCAACTCTAACACAATAAAACTATATATACTAAGAACAATTGTCAGGTAAGAATTATTTTTACAATATTCAGTCCATTTGTACTTGGCAATTTTGGAGAAAATACTTTACTATCTATCCTATTTCAGTCCAAAATTTTATACTTAAACAACTTATTATCATAACTTATATTACCATAACTTAAGCTTTTATGTTTCTCTACTTTATAAAATTTATATTTATTATGTAAGTTTCTTTTCTGAATTTTGTAACAAGGAAAACTGTAAAACTATAACTATCTGTCTTCAACTCCATCAGAGACCCAAGAAGAATAAAATATTATCTGAGTAAATGGGAAGTGCAGAGCAAACATCTTACAAAACTATAGAGATGACAGAAGCATCTGGCTGCCTGGCCAGTCACACAGGTTCCTCTGTAACACTGGGGCACCCACCTTTGGCTTACAGGCCTAGAATATCTGATAGACTTTTCTGTGAAACAGGAATTTTGAAGGACTGCTCGTCTTGTCTTGGAAAAGCTTGGCAGTTGCTTTCTTTTATTTCCTGCATACTGTCAGCAGTTGAGGCAAGGAGAGTTTCTTACCAAGTGGCTAACTTTGCTACAATGCAGGCAAACTCCATCTAGAGGTTCTTCAATGCCCATCATCCTTTCTTGAAGTAGAGTATTGCTGCCAGGAGCAGATGTGCCTCACTATCATGAAAAGGCTTAGAATATTAAAATAATTTTTAAAAATACCATATTTTGTAGGACTCTGAAATGTTTGAAGATCATCTGTCTATCTAAAATATAACTCTGTTTGACCTTAAAATCATACCTAACATAGTCACAAATTTGATTGTTAGAAGACTGTTAACCTGCATTTCTTAATTATCTTAAGTAGTTTGTAATAATAACTTTCAAGGACCAGAAACTTACATTACATCTTTAAATGAGCTGCTTAGGTACAATGCCTTAAGCAAGAGTAGGAATATATATGTTATAAGAAAAATAACCTTGGCCAGGCGGTGGTGGCGCACGCCTTTAATCCCAGCACTCGGGAGGCAGAGGCAGGTGGATCTCTGTGAGTTCAAGGCCAGCCTAGTCTACAGAGCTAGTTCCAGGACAAGCTTCAAAGCTACAGAGAAACCTTGTCTCAAAAAAAAAGAAAAGAAAAGAAAAGAAAAGAAAAGAAAAATAACCTTTATTTTGTATTAGTATATAAAAATCCATACCAATGCAAAATATTTGAGACTGGTAGTTGTTTTTTAGTTCAAAAGTAGACTCAACAATCTATCCTTTTATTCTGTCATTTCTATATTATATCCTCCCTTTTTCCCTTCAGAAAGAGATTCCAGAATCTACTCTCCTCTCATTGGATATACAAGCCACACTTAAGGGCAGGCCCCATGTCCAGCAACAGACAACCAACTAAAATGACCTCAGTGGTATTTTTGTAGACTTTTTATTATCCTTTTTATATTGTTTGTTTAGAGATTTTTTAAATCTTACTGGTCTTGTAATAGTATTACTGCTTGTAATAGTATGCTTTCAAATTTTGTGCTTTTATGGGTTTTCTCTGTGTGTATGTGTATTTTTGTGCTTTTTATTTTTTAAAAAGTAATTTTATTAATCAATAATTTTATAAATTTATTCTCAGATCTAAAACTCCAAACAGGACCATAAAAAGCAATTTGAGAAGCACTAGACAGAAAAAAAAAGACCAAATATAACAAGAAAATGCTCATAGGCACAAAATAAAGGTCACTAAGCTAGCAGTGTAAGTCTGTTGATCTTAGCACCGGAAAGCCTGAGCCAGGATGGCCTAAGTTCCTGGCCAGCCGGGACTAGAGTGAGACTCTGTGTGTGTTGGGGTGGGGGGAATGCGGAGAACCCAGGAAAAAGGATTGTTGGGGCATATATAAGCCTGTAACCAGCCGTTGGGAAGTGGAGACAAGAAGATTGGGGTTAGTCTCTGCTATGTACTAAGTTGATAGCTAGTCTGGGATAGGGCAACCTTTGGGAGGTGTTAAAAGAATTGGAACCATAACCCCCAGCCAAAGAAGAGGCAGAAATCATTGAGATAGGTCCCCGCGGGATGTGGCCCTGCAGGCTCTACCGGAGGCCCCATTGGATATTCAGAAACTCTCAGCTAGATTTGTCATCTGCCATGACATTTCTGTCCAATGCTATCTGTCTTGGCACCCAGGTGTTGAAGGACAGACCCTAAGTCTCTGGAAGGCCTCCAGCATTTTGGTGAGTTTGGTGAAGCCAGGAGTGAGAGAGGGGGTTTGGATTGCATATTGGAGTGGCCGGATGGGGCAACAAACTCTGGAGAGCAGAATCAGCAATTGTACTCTCAGCTGGTTGAGGATTCCGAGGAACTGATGGGAAGGAGCCTGAGCCGCCAGCATGGTGGCCTGCAGCAGCCAGCTTTGTGGGACACATGGAAAAGGTGTTATCGCCGGCAGACTGCCATAGCCAAGCAAAGGGAGGGCGTATCTTTTGCTCCAAGGAACCCTGGAACCAAGCATCAACTTGATTCTCCTTTGGGGTGACTCTGGTGGCCAGAACCCTTTGAGCCTCGAGGTCAGGGTATGACTCCATCTTGAAGTGTTTTTCTAATTCTCATAGCTGCTCCCAACTGTACTCCTGGTCAAGGGGGTCCTAGGGTATAGGGGGCAGGGAACAAGAAGATACTTCATCTTGTTCGGAGAGAGAGAGAGAGAGAGAGAGAGAGAGAGAGAGAGAGAAGGTATGAAGTTGGATGGGTTGGCGAGATGGGGAGGATCTGGGGGGGGGGACATATTGTATAAAAAATATTTTCAGTAAAGGAAAGACAAGAAAAATAAGAAAGTTGCCCAGGTGTACTTAATCACCCCCCCCCAACACCCATCCTTCCCACATACAAGATAAATGTGCTTTAACAAAAAGGTCATGGAAGGGAAATAATTATTTTCACATAGGAAAACTGTCTCCATGGAAGATGAAGACTTGACTCAGTTAAGGAGTATACTGCTTTTCCAGAGGACCCATGTTTGGTTCCTAGCACCCACGTCAGGAAACTTGCAACTGTAACTCCAGCTCCAGAGGATCCAACACCTTCTCTGGCCTCCAAAGGAACACACACATATACACATGCAGCACAAACACACACACACACACACACACACACACACACACACACACACACACACTTTAAAAGAGAAGAAAAACTCTCTTGAAGAGTGAGTCTTTGCTGTTTTGAGCATGAGAAAGTGAGGAAATAGTTTCCTTAGGACTTCAGAGATAACACTGAAATGCTTATTGTGAGCCCCCAGTCCAGTCCTTGACACCTACATTCATTCATTTCTTTATTTTGAAAGTGTAACATGACCTCTAAAGAGTTAAACGTTATAGAAAGCATGTATCTAGTCCACAAGTATTGATTTAGCACCTGCTGTGCAGGAGGCTCTGAGCTAGGCACAGAGTCATAACAAGAAGCTCAGCTAATCGTCCAGAAGCCCTCCCTCCAGAGGGTGAAGTTTGTTCTAGGCTTAGTACATCAGACTCCAACACTAGAAGACCGCGGCTCCTGACCCCCGCTATGGAGAGCTCCATGTCAGGAGCCCACCACACAGGTCTTAGATAGAAAGTTTGACTCCACAGACTTCTGCTCCAGCACTGCACCCTGCCGCTGGTGAGCAGCCTGCAGGCCTGCCCTTCATGTCTTCTTCCAGTAGAATGCAAAGCTAGTATCCCCACAGAGCAGGCGTCTTATCTCTCACAAACACGTCTCTCGGTGGGAGCTAGTTTCCTGGAAGCAATTTCCAAGGCAAGCCAGGACAAATATTTACCACTCATTTTCTCAGACACTGGTGAATGGGAAAAACGCCCTTGTTCAGATCCGGGGCAGCCCAACTGGTATTTGTCAACTAAGCATCTTGGGGCCTTCATGAAGATCAACATTTCAGCCCCACATGAAGCGGGGTCCTGTGTTGCTCTTACGGAACTCACGGAGTGGTTCACAGCTTTGAAGATGGTTTTGATGTGGGAGTGTGCTGTGTGGAGAGCTGGATAGCTTGTCTCACGTGGCACCTGGTCCTTTTACATTCTTTATGGCAATGGAAGGGTGGGGCACACAGTTTGCCACATATCCGGCTGTTTTTGACCAGCTCCATCTTTCCTGTAGTTTTCATTCCTGTATATACAACTCAAGTCCAGCTAAGACTTGTATTTTTAATCATGTGCTTGTGTGTGAGTCTGTGTGTGGGTATGTACATGTGTGTGGGCACCCAAAGAGGCCAGAGGTGTCAGATGCCCTGGAATAAAGAGTTATAGGTGGTGGTAAACTACCTGATGTAGGTACTGGTGATTGAACTTGGGTCCTCTGGAAAAGCAGTACATGCTCTTAATGGGTGAGCCATCTCTCCAGTCACACCCCATTCCTTCTGAGGCACGGTCTTTTTTTTTTTTTTACATATTTTATTTTATTTTTTTAAATTTATTTATTTATTAAAGATTTCTGTCTCTTCCCCGCCACCGCCTCCCATTTCCCTCCCCCTCCCCCAATCAAGTCCCCCTCCCTCTTCAGCCCAAAGAGCAATCAGGGTTTCCTGCCCTGTGGGAAGTCCAAGGACCACCCATCTCCATCCAGGTCTAATAAGGTGAGCATCCAAACTACCTAGGCTCCCACAAAGCCAGTACGTGCAGTAGGATCAAAAACCCATTGCCATTGTTCTTGAGTTCTCAGTAGTCCTCATTGTCCGCTATGTTCAGCGAGTCTGGTTTTATCCCAGGCTTTTTCAGATCCAGGCCAGCTGGCTTTGGTGAGTTCCCGATAGAATATTCCCATTGTCTCAGTGTGTGGGTGCACCCCTCGCGGTCCCGAGTTCCTTGCTCGTGTTCTCTCTCCTTCTGCTCCTGATTTGGACCTTGAGATTTCTGTCCGGTGCTCCAATGTGGGTCTCTCTCTCTGTCTGCTTTCATCGCCTGATGAAGGTTAATATTCAGGAGGATGCCTATATGCTTTTCTTTGGGTTCTCCTTATTTAGCTTCTCTAGGATCACTAATTATAGGCTCAATGTCCTTTGTTTATGGCTAGAAACCAAATATGAGTGAGTACATCCCATGTTCCTCTTTTTGGGTCTGGCTTACCTCACTCAGGATAGTGTTTTCTATTTCCATCCATTTGCATGCAAAATTCAAGAAGTCCTTGTTTTTTACTGCTGAGTAGTACTCTAAAATATATATATTCCATACTTTCTTCATCCATTCTTCCATTGAAGGGCATCTAGGTTGTTTCCAGGTTCTGGCTATTACAAACAATGCTGCTATGAACATAGTTGAGCATATATTTTTGTTGTATGATAGGGCCTCTCTTAGGTATATTCCCAAGAGTGGTATTGCTGGGCCCAGGGGTAGGTTGATCCCGAATTTCCTGAGAAACCGCCACACTGCTTTCCAGAGTGGTTGCACAAGTTTGCATTCCCACCAGCAATGGATGAGTGTACCCCTTTCTCCACAACCTCTCCAGCAAAGGCTATCATTGGTGTTTTTGATTTTAGCCATTCTGACAGGTGTAAGATGGTATCTTAAAGTTGTCTTGATTTGCATTTCCCTGATCGCTAAGGTAGTTGAGTATGACCTTAAGTGTCTTTTGGCCATTTGAACTTCTTCTGTTGAGAATTCTCTGTTCAGCTCAGTGCCCCATTTTATAATTGGGTTGATGAGGTTCTTTATATATTTTGGAGATCAGACCTTTGTCAGTTGCGGGGTTGGTGAAGATCTTCTCCCAGTCAGTGGGTTGCCTTTGTGTCTTAGTGACAGTGTCCTTTGCTTTACAGAAGCTTCTCAGTCTCAGGAGGTCCCATTTATTCAATGAGGCCCTTAATGTCTGTGCTGCTGGGGTTATACGTAGGAAGTGGTCTCCTGTGCCCATGTGTTGTAGAGTACTTCCCACTTTCTCTTCTATCAGGTTCAGTGTGTTCAGACTGATATTGAGGTCTTTAATCCATTTGGACTTGAGTTTTGTGCATGGTGATAGATATGGATCTATTTTCATTCTTCTACAAGTTGACATCCAGTTTTGCCAGCACAATTTGTTGAAGATGCTCTCTTTTTTCCATTGTATACTTTTAGCTTCTTTATCGAAAACCAGGTGTTCATAGGTTTGTGGGTTAATGTCAGGGTCTTCTATTCGATTCCATTGGTCGACTTCTCTGTTTTTATGCCAGTACCAAGCTGTTTTCAATACTGTAGCTCTGTAGTAGAGTTTGACGTCAGGGATGGTAATGCCTCCAGACGATCCTTTATTGTATAAGATTTTTTTGGCTATCCTGGGTTTTTTGTTTTTCCATATAAAGTTGATTATTGTCTTCTCCAGATCTGTGAAGAATTTTGATGGGATTTTGATGGGGATTGCATTGAATCTATAGGTTGCTTTTGGTAGAATTGCCATTTTTACTATGTTGATCCTCCCAATCCAAGAGCAGGGGAGATCCTTCCATTTTCTGGTGTCCTCTTCAATTTCTTTCAAAGACTTTCAAAGACTTTCAAAGACTTAAAGTTCTTGTCATATAGATCTTTCACTTCCTTGGTCAGAGTTACCCCAAGATATTTTATGCTATTTGTGGCTATCGTGAAAGGTGATGCTTCTCTGATTTCCCTCTCTGTTTCCTTATCCTTAGTGTATAGGAAGGCCACTGATTTTTTTGGAATTAATCTTGTATCCTGCCACATTACTAAAGGTGTTTATCAGCTGTAAGAGTTCTTTGGTAGAGCTTTTGGGGTCGCTTATGTATACTATCATATCATCTGCAAATAATGAAAGCTTAACTTCTTCCTTTCCAATACGAATCCCCTTGATCCCCTTATGTTGTCTTATTGCTATTGCTAGAACTCCAAGCACTATATTGAAGAGGTATGGAGAGAGTGGACATCCTTGTTGTGTTCCTGATTTTAGTGGAATGGCTTTGAGTTTTTCTCCATTTAATTTAATGTTAGCAGTTGACTTGCTGTAAATAGCTTTTATTATATTTAGGTATGACCCTTGTATCCCTTATCTCTCCAAGACCTTTATCATAAAGGGGTGTTGAATTTTGTTGAATGTTTTTTCAGCATCTAATGAAATGATCATATGGTTTTTTTCTTTCAGTTTATTTATATGGTGAATTACATTGATAGATTTGCATATGTTGAACCAGCCCTGCATCTCTGGGATGAAGCCTACTTGATCATAATGGATAATTTTTCTTTCTTTTTTTTTTTTTAAAGATAACAGTAGCCCTTTTTTTTCTTTTGATTTTTTGAGACAGGATTTCTTTTTTTTTTTAAATATTTATTTATTTATTTATTTATTTATTTATTATGTATACAATCGTCTGTCTGTGTGTATGTCTGCAGGCCAGAAGAGGGAACCAGACCTCATTACAGATGGTTGTGAGCCACCATGTGGTTGCCGGGAATTGAACTCAGGACCTTTGGAAGAGCAGGCAATGCTCTTAACCACTGAGCCATCTCTCCAGCCCCATAATGGATAATTTTTCTAATGTGTTCTTGGATACGGTTTGCCAATATTTTGTTGAGGAGTTTTGCGTCGATATTCATGAGTGAGATAGGCCTGTAATTCTCTTTCTTGGTTGGGTCTTTGTGTGGTTTTGGTATCAGGGTAACTGTAGCTTCATAAAAGGAATTTGGCAATGACTCTTCTGTTTCTATATTGTGAAATACATTAAGGAGTATAGGTATTAGTTCTTCTTGGAAGTTCTGGTAGAATTCTGCATTGAACCATCTAGTCCTGGGCTTTTCTTGGAAGGGAGATTTTTTGATAACAGTTTCTAGTTCTTCACGTCTAACAGGTCTATTTAGATCGTTCACCTGGTCTTGGTTTAGCTTTGGTATATGGTATTTATCTAAAAAAATGTCCATTTCTTTTGCATCTTCCAGTTTTGTGGCATAGAGGCTTTTGTAGTAAGATCTAATGATTCTCTGAATTTCCTCTGTGTCTGTGGTTATGTTCCCCTTTTCATTTCTGATCTTATTTATGTGTGTGTTCTCTCTCTGTTGTTTAATTAGTTTGGATAGAGGTTTGTCGATCTTGTTGATTTTCTCCAAGAACCAACTTTTTGTTTCATTGATTCTTTGGACTGTTTTCTGTGTTTCTATTTTGTTGATTTCTGCCCTCAGTTTTATTATTTCCAGTCTTCTACTCCTCCTGGGCGTGTATGCTTCTTTTTTTCTAAAGCTTTTAGGTGTGCTGTTAAGTCCCCAATGTATGCTTTCTCCGTTTTCTTTTCTTTTTTATTTTTATTTATTTATTTTTATTTTTTAAAATATTTATTTATTAATTATGTATACAATGTTCTGTCTGTGTGTATGCCTGCAGGCCAGAAGAGGACACCAGACCCCACCACAGATGGTTGTGAGCCACCATGTGGTTGCTGGGAACTGAACTCAGGACCTTTGGAAGAACAGGCAGTGCTCTTAACCTCTGAGCCATCTCTCCAGCCCTTTCTCCGTTTTCTTTAAGTGGGCACTTTCCTCTTAGCACTGCTTTCATTGTGTCCCATAGGTTTGAGTATGTTGTCTCTTTATTTTCATTAAATTCAAGGAAGACTTTAATTTCTTTCTTAATTTCTTCCTTGACCCAGGTGTGGTTCAGTAGTTGACTGTTCAGTTTCCATGAGTTTGTCGGCTTTCTGGGGGTAGCATTTTTGTTGCCTTCTAACTTTAATCCGTGGTGATCTGACAAGACACAGGTGGACACTGATATTTTTTTGTATCCGTGGAGGTTTCCTTTGTTTCCGAGTATGTGGTCAATTTTAGAGAAGGTTCCATGAGCTGCAGAGAAGAAGGTATATTCTTTCCTATTTGGGTGGAGTGATCTATAGAAGTCTGTTAAGTCCATTTGCTTCATTACCTCCAATAATTCTCTTAATTCTCTATTAGGTTTCTGTCTGATTGACCTGTCCATTGGAGAGAGAGGTGTATTGAAGTCTCCTACTACTAGTGTGTGTGGTTTGATGTCTGCCTTGAGTTCTAGTAATATTTCTTTTACATAAGTGGGTGCTTTTATATTAGGGGCATAGATATTCAGGATTGAGATGTCATCCTGATGAATTGTTCCTTTATGAGTATAAAGTGTCCATCTCGATCTCTTCTGATTGATTTTAGTTTGAAGTCAGTTTTGTTAGAAATTAATATGGCCACACCTTTTTTCTTTTTTTCTTAGGACCATTTGCTTGAAAGACCTTTTCCCAATCCTTTACTCTGAGTAGATGCCTGTCTTTGTGGTTGAGATGTGTTTCTTGCAAATAGCAGAATGTTGGATCCTGTTTTTGTATCCAATCTCTTAGCCTGTGCCTTTTTATAGGTGAATTGAGACCATTAATATTAAGTGATATTAATGACCAGTGGATGTTTACTCCAGTTATTCTTATTGTTTATGGTAGTAGAGATTGTGTGTATCCCTTCTTTGAGTTGTGCTGGTGACGGGTTGCTAGATGCCTGAGTTATTGTAGGCAGTGTTGGCAATGTTGGATTCCTTGGGTTGCGATTTTCCTTCTATTACTTTCTGTAGGGCTGGATTTGTGGCTACGTGTTGTTTAAATTTGTTCTTATCCTGGAATGTCTTGTTTTCTCCATTGATAGTGAGCAATAGCTTGGCTGGGTATAGTAGTTTGGGTTTGCATCCATGGTCTCTTAGTTTCTGCAGTACCTCTATCCAAGACCTTCTGACTTTCAATGTTTCCATAGAGAAGTCAGGTGTACGTCAGATCGGTTTACCTTTATAAGTTACTTGCCCTTTTTCCTTTGCAGTTCTTAATATTCTTTCTTTAACCTGTATATTTTGTGTTTTGATTATTATATGGCGAGGGGATGTTTTTCTTTCATCCAGTCTGTTTGGTGTTCTGTATGCTTCTTGAATATTCAAAAGAATACCTTTCTTTATGTTGGGAAAGTTTTCTTCCATAATTTTGTTAAAAATATTTTCTTGGCCTTTGAGCTGTGACTCTTCTCCTTCTTCTATTCCTATTATTCTTAGGTTTGGTCTTTTTATTGTGTCCCATATTTTCTGAATGTTTTGTGATGAGAATTTGTTGGCTTTGCTGTTTTCTTTGATCAGTGCATTTATTTTCTCTATGGTGTCCTCAGAATCTGAGATTCTTTCTTCTATTTCTTGTATTCTATTGATTGTGCTTGTTTCTGTAGGCTCTGCTCGTTGACCTAGATTTTCCATATCCAGCTGGTCCTCCGTTTGTGTTTTCTTCCTTGCTTCCATTTCAGTTTTCAATTCTTGAACTGTTTCCATTAGCTGTTTGATTATTTTTTCTAGGTTTCCCAGGGTATCATGTACGTATTTACTCATTTCTTCAAACTTTTGGTTATACTTCTCATCCATTTCTATAAGGGCATTTTTCACATGTTGTTTAAGGGACTCTATTGCTTTCATAAAGTCAATTTTTTCCACTTCTTCTGTGTTAGGGTGTTCAAGTCCTTCTGTTGTAAGATCATTGGGTTCTGGTGTTTTCATGTTGTTTTTCAGATTATTGGGTGAATTCTTGCCTTGGCGCAAGCCCATCTCCTCCTATCGATGCTATCTAATGGGTCTTTTAAAACCAGATCAGGTTTCCCTGCTGGCCAGGGTCTCCTCTTACAAAATGCCCTCGCTCTGTTTCCTGGCTCCTGCCAGGGGCCAAGATCCCTCTCACCCCTCAAAAGGGTCTTCAGGGACAGGACCCGGCTCCTCCTTCTGAGGCATGGTCTTACATTGTAGCCTAGGCTAACCCTCCCCTGCCTTAGTCTCCCTGGGATTTTAGATAAGAGCCCCTACATCCAGCTCTGACCCGTATGTCCTATTCTTAATTTTGAATATTAATTTTGGGAGAGTTGTTATTCTCTAGTACAGACAAGGTTCCCTAACAGCCTGCATTTTAGACTTCAAAGCCTCTATGAATATCAGAGCCAAAAAAATACATAGCAGGCTGGGGGAGGGGCTACCTGAGTGGGCCTAGTGCTTGCCTATCATGGGCAAGGCCCTGGGTGAGAGCCCCGGCACCACATAAAGCTGCAATGCCAGCATTCAGTAGATAGAGGCAGAAGGATCAGGAGTTCAAGGCTATCCTCAGCTACATAGCAAGTTTGAAGGCAGCCTGGGCTACATGACACCATGTCCTTTAAAAAAAAACAAAGGACAGGTCCTGGTGATTCATGAAGTTTGTCAGTTCTGAAAGTGTAAAATAACCCATTTAGCTAGGATATCACTGAATGACTGCTTGGAAGGAGAACTGTAACAAGGCGACAATCATCTAAAGTGTCCTGTGCCCTTTTACTATCTACTGCCCCTCCGCTTTACCTCCTGCCCTATGGTACTCAACTATACCAGAAGTATTCCCTCCTAACTCATGTCAATGCTTTTAATTTACTCTATATACATCCCTCAGTGCAGAAGACTAACCAGAATTTTAGTTGGAGGGAATTCCTAATTATAAAAGAAACCATGCTGGTTATAGTAATTTTGAAAAATGTATGGGCTGGTGAGATGGCTCAGTGGTTAAGAGCACTGACTGCTCCTCTAGAGGACCCGGGTTCAATTCCCAGCACCCACATGGCAGCTCACAGCTGTCTGTAACTCCAGTTCCAGAGAATCTGACATCATTATACCAATGAGCATGAAATAAAGTTAATAAAGTTAAAAAAAATAAAAAAAATTAAAAATGTGGGCAAAAGCAAACAAAGAAGGAACTAAAAACAACAATAACACACAACAACTAATTATGGTGAAGCACATCTTAATCCCAGCAGTTGGGAGGCAAAGGTAGGAGAATCCCTGTGAGTTGGAGGTTAGCCTGGTCTCCGTAGTGAGTTCAGTAAAGGCCAGCCAGGACCACACAGTGAGATTTTATTTCAATAAAATACAATAAAGAAAAGAAAGCCAAAAACAAACAAATAAAACCCATCCCCCAAATCTATTCCAAAGGTGGTAACGTTACATTGTCGTACCCTTTGCGTAGCACTTATACAACTTCAGAAAATCAGGATGATTCCCTCTCCGTTACTCCATAGCAGTTTTTGGAGCAGATTTTACTCTGTGGGCCAGAATGGTCTGTGACTCATGATGCTTCACGCCTCAGTTTCCTAGTTGCTGGGACTTCAGTCACCACACTCAGTTAGCGACTGGATGTTTTCATTTTCCAGCACAGTTTAACCATTCCCTACTGCATCATTCTGATTACTAGTTGCCTGGAGGGACCAGGTAAATGTCACCAGCCACATTCTCCACATGCATATATGTGCATGAACACACACACACACACACCCTAGTGTGTGTCTCTCATGCTTTCTGTAGAATAGCAAGGGAAACTCACATAGTGGAATTTGGAGGGCTGTAAGTTAAGAACATTTTTCAGATTTTTAAAATATTTATTTATTTATTATGTATGCAACATTCTGCCTCCATGTATGCCCACATGCCAGAGGAGGGCGCCAGATCTTATTACAGATGGTTGTGAGCCACCACGTGGTTGCTGGAAGTCCAACTCAGGACCTTTGGAAGAGCAGCCAGTGCTCTTAACCACTGAGCCATCTCTCCAGCCCCATTTTTCAGATTTTTTGATCCATACTAAATATTTGGCCATCTTCAGCTTCCAGAAGAAATTCAATAAATTTTAGTCTGTTTTTAAATTATTATTTCCTATGCTTAAGTCTTTTGCTTGCAAATATGTATGCGGGCCACATGTTTGACTTGTGCACATTAAGGCCAAAACTGGAGTTTTCGACAGTTGGGAACTGTCACATGGGTGCTGGGAACAGAACCCTGGTCCTCTGGGAGAGAATCCATCTCTATAGCCCATTCTTTTGTTCCCTGAGACAGGATCCAATGTATCCTAGATGGGGCTTATTTTCATCTTGGAGATCTCTGTCTCTCTGTCTCTCTTTTCACCCCCCCCCCCCCCGCCCAGGGTGGTGCTGTGTTACTAGGGGTTGATTCTAGAGCTGGTCAAGTCCTCTACCTGTGAGCTATATCCTCAACCCACCCTAGTGTTCTTAGGTCATAGAATGTGCCTGGTTAGCGTGTGCACACTGACAAAATGACAATGAAAGAGCATTTGAATCCAAGGGATGAGGAGCTTTGGCAGGTAAGGCACTTGCTGACGAGTTTCAGAACATGAGTTTAATTCCTACATGAGAGAACTGATTCCTGCAAATTTTTCTCCAAAATTCCTGCCAATTGTTCTCTGATCTCCGTGTCTGTGATCACCTACATATGCACATTACACACACACACACACACACACACACACAGAGGTAAATATAAAAATAAATAAATGCAATAACATTAAAAACATCGATAGCTGGAGACTGGAGCAATGGTTCATTCGTTAAGAGCCCTTACTCTTTGAGAAGACACAAATTCAATTGCCAGCACCCACATGGTGGCTCACTGCCATTTTTAACTCCAGTTCCAGGGGACCAGATGTCCTCTTCAGGCTTCTGAGGGCACCACACATGTGCACATGTGCACATACACAAGGCGAAGCACCCATTCACACAAAGTACAAATAAATAAATCTTAAAAAATTAATAGTTGGCAACAGATATAAAAAGAAAACCCAGTCCAGACAGAGAAACACGTACACTAGGATATTTTAAGCAAGAATTCTTCAGAGAATATTTATTCTGCTCAAGAGGTACTCCAGAGGAAGATGCAAGTATATTTTCTTAAACTTTCTTTTCTTCTTCTTTCTTTTTAGTATGTAAACATGCACACTAGGACTGCTATGCACAACTGTAGGTCACACACAGCACAACGGCAGGGTACCACCATACTCATCAGGCTACAGAGTTCACACTTAGGCTGTAGAGTATTGCAACCCTTTCCACAGTTGACTTATCTGTACAAGGTCTTCTGTAGCCCAGGCTGGCCTCAACTCTATGCAGCTGAGGATGGCTTAGAGCTGATTTTCCTGCCTCTCTCTAGAGTTCTGGGATTACACATGTGTGATATACCTGCTTTGTGTAGTCCTGGGGAAATGGGCCCAGGGCATGCTTGGTGAGTATTGTATCAGCAGAGACACATGCACCCCAGCCCAGACCCAATACACTTAAATATTACTACTAATCATGATCATAATAATAGAGTAAGAGGTTAGTTTTTCTGCCACCTTAGGCACTAATGTACTATTAGGTATCTTTGTCTACACCCATGCACATACTTATACGTATAAAGTCTTTCTCCAACACAAATAGTGGCGTTTAAAGGACACTGGGTTAGTGAGAAAGCACATGCTTGGCATGAGTGAGCCCTGGGTTCAATCCC
Organism: Microtus oregoni; assembly: GCF_018167655.1. Classification (NCBI taxonomy): domain Eukaryota; kingdom Metazoa; phylum Chordata; class Mammalia; order Rodentia; family Cricetidae; genus Microtus; species Microtus oregoni. The sequence continues at coordinate 19,647,851 of NW_024543078.1, forward strand.
CACAATGAAATCAGTGATACCGCTCTATGCTGTTCTTTGATTTTTTTTTAACCCCTCAAAACTCTTGGTGGGCTGAAGACACAATTCGGCTGGTAGAATGCTTACCTAGCATGTGCAAAGCGTGGGCTCCTAACACTGTGTAAGGCAGGCCTAAGGGTACATACCTGTAATCCCAGTGCCTAGGAGGTAGAGGCAGGAGGAACAGATATCCAAGGTCACCTGGGCTATGTAGTGAATTTGAGCCCAGCCTGGGCTACGTGAGGCCCTTTTAATAAACCTCAAACAAAATCACAAGCACCGCCTTGGTGACGGCTCTATCCTTGTACACCTTGAGTTTCCTACTCCTCGTTTGAATCTCTGGGGAGCATTCCACGGGGTGAGTGCTTAGGGTTCAGAATTTGAGGAAGCCACCTTAAAGACAACCAGGGCATCCAAAGGGACTCCAGAGGCTGATTTGGGTTGGGCCCCAATGGTCACATAAAGAGTGCAGAAGATTCGACTCCCCCAGAGGGCACTTGTGAGGATCAGACTGGCGCCTGCTCTGAGACTCCTTGTTACATAAAACAGAAGCTTTTCGGCTTGCCTTGCTCCTCAAGTGACTCATTTTCAGAAGAGCCGTTTGCTCCATTTCTAGCGCAAACACCGAAAGAGCATGGTTCTATATCTTGTTGGAGTGCACAAACACATTCTGTCCAGCACTAGCCATGGCACAGACCATAGCTAACTTACCCTGTGAGTAAATTGTTACCTCCTGGGAACTTATCAAATTGGATCAAGGACACACAGTCATAGAAAAGTGAGCAAGAAAAACATGTCAGAAAACTTACCAAACACCAGACCGGTGACTGATGCCACCCCTTTGCCTGGGACATCTTCGAGGGGTCATGATGGCACTGGCTGACAGAGGGACCATACAGATTGGTACATTCATCTGACCCATGGGTCAGAAAATGGACAAACTCCCAGCTCTGTCCCCAGGGCTTCAGACTGGCTCTGGTTCCATCTATCTGGACCTTCTCCTGCATCTTCCACAGATGCTGTAGCTTGCCTAAGCCAGCCCTGTGCCTCACTTTGGACCAGCTCTGGGCACCTCTCACAGCTCCGGGTTAACAGAGACTCTACCACCTGCAGTGGCTTCTCAGTCTGAACCAGCTCTCTGCTCTTGCCTTCAGTTAGGCCTCCTTGAACCCCACAACATCCCTAAGTCTCTGGTTGCGACTCTGTAATGTAGGTATTCTTCTGTGAAGTGTCATATGTGATCCGAGGATTACTGTTAGTGGATGGTAATGGAAGAACCTGTGGTAGCCCATCACTGTCTACCAAGAGAAACCAGTAGCACTTGGTGAACTGCAGTCAATGGAATTGGCTTAGTTTGTGAACTGTTGTTGTTTAATAAATTCTTACATTATGTTTCTGACACAGTACACTCAGGGCTGTATCAGGGTTATCCTTTCGGTTCAAAACCACGTGGGAATCCACATCTATTTATTTAATTATTTGTTTTATACTGGATCTTATTTGCAGACCAAGGTGGCCTAGAACTCACTATGTAGTTCAGGCTGGTCTCCAGCTTCCAGCAATCCCCCTACCTAAGAATCCCACGTGAAGAGATTACAAGCTTTTATGCCCAAGTTATTGCTGTGGGACAATGGTCTTTTATCCTGTCACTTGTATTTTAATAAAATGCTGATTGGCCAGTAGCCAGGCAGGGAGTATAGGTGGGGTGACCAGGCAGGAAGTAGAGACAGGGCAATGAGAAAAGGAAAATTCTGGGAAGAGGAAAGATTCAGTGTGCAGTCATCACTCAGACAGAGAGGAAGCAAGATGAGAATGCCTCGCTGATGAAAGGTACCAAGGCTTGTGGCTAACACAGACAAGAATAATGGGTTAAAGTAAGATATAAGAATTAGTTAATAAGAAGCCTGAGCTAATAGGCCAGTCAGTTTATAATTAATGTAGGCCTCCATGTTTTTCTTTGGGACTGAAAGACTATGGGACTGGGCAGGACAGAAAGCTCTGTCAATAGGTTATGATACAATTTCTTTGTTATGTTTTCTCTGTAGACTTTGCTTTTTTTTAAAAATAAAGATTTATTTATTTATTATGTATACAGTGTTCTTTCTGTACGTACACCTGCAGGTCAGAAGAGGGCGCCAAATCTCATTACAGGTGATTATGAGCCACCATGTGGTTGCTGGGAATTGAACTTAGGGCCTCTGGAAGAGCAACCAGTGTTCTTAACTGCTGAGCCACCTCTCCAGTCCTAGACTTTGTTTTTGAGACAAGATTTCATGTAGACAGTCTGGTCTCTGACTGATTATGCATTGAGGATAACCTTGAACTCTTGATCTTTCTGCCTCTACCTTCTAAGAAGTGGGATTGTAGTTAGGCATGCTGCACCCAGCCTTATTATTATTATTATTATTACTCATTAAGGTGGGGTTCTGCTATGTAACCCAAGCTAACCTCGAACTTTCCCTTACTCCAGCCACAGGATGTCCAGGAACAGCTCCTCTAGGGTTAATGGAAGGCCCTCTTCCTCACACCTTACAACCAGATAAACCACACTTCATTTCCATCAATTTTAGTGAGCCTCAGTTCCTAACCATCAAATGAACCTTTCATAACTTGAGATCTTTGGGGCTGGAGAGATGGTTTAGAGGTTAGGGTTCCCAGCATCCATGTTGAGCATTTAAAAAATAAAATCTTTAAAAGAATTTGGGATCCTGTAATTTGTAGAGTTCATTCTCTCCCTCCCCCCCTCCCTCTTTTAGGTCTGGCTAGATTGGAATGCACTATCTACACAAAGGCTGGACTCAAACTCACAGGGTTGATTGCCTCTCTCTCCAAGTGTTGGGATTAAAGGTGTGTGCCACCTTGCTTGGCCTGGAGTTTGCCTTTTTTAGCTCATAAAAGGAGAAACAAATTCCACAAACAAATCTTTACCCGAGAGAAAGACCCCCTATGCTTAGTTCATGGGAGAAGGGTGATTTCTCAGCTGGAAACTAGGTATTGGCTGAAAGCTGGAGCGATCAGTGCAGGGCATGACACTTTATCAGGCCTGTTCAACCCCCAGCTTGTGGGCTACATACAGCCTGGGATAGCTATGTGTGACTGTGGTCCAATACAAAATTGTAAATTTATTTAGAACATTGTTTGTATTTTTAAACTCAGTAATATGATTCTCTTTTAAATTTTATTTTTATATCTTACTTATTTTTATTGTTTGAACATTTTGCCTGTATGTATGTCTTTTTGCCATATGCGTGCCTGGTCCCTGTGGAGGTAAGGAAAGGACATCAGAACAATTACAACAGGAGTTTCAGGCAGCTGTGAGCCACTGTGCGGGTGCTGGGAATTGAACCTAAGACCTCTCTAAGAGCAGCCAGGGCTTTTAACCTCTGAGCCTTCTCTCCGGCCCTCATGTGATTCTTGAATATGAATTTGTAGATGCCCAACAGCATGCTGTAATGCCAAAAGGCTGGATGGGTAGACACACCTGGTAACTGGGGAGATGTTTAAAGCTCCAGAGAGGATTGTGTCTAAGGTGAGAGCTCTGAGGGTCTCCGTGTTACATAAGAAGACCAAGTCCTTGCCCAGTCTTCCCAGTTCCTGTCACCATCCGGGAGGTATCCGTAGGAATACTCCACTCCACTCCAGGAGTGGAGGGGCAGCTTGCCGTGTACTGAAATGCACACTTAAAGCAGAATGCCCGCTGTCTTGGAGGCTGGGCTTTCAGACAGCACACCTAATGGCCAAGCTTAAGTGTAGGGGTGGGGTGGAATTCCTAGAAGCACGGAGTATCCAGAGTAGTGTCCACTTCCTTCTTCACATCCCTGCGTGAATTCAGAGGTGTGTTACGACATCTGCATGGCGGATCAGCCAAAACTACTAGGCCAATAACATGGAAATGTCCATATAATGAAACAAAGGACAGTTAGTGGGGCGTGTTGGTCAGTCATACTAGTACTAGGGGGTCTGGCAGGGTCTGTTTCTTTTTCTCCCTGCTGGTCCAGTAGCCACGTGACATCCTGCCAGCCGCTAGAATGCTATAGCCATGCTGCGGGCTTCTCTTTAATATTTAGCCAGCCTCATTTCCTTTTCCTTCCAGAGACTTCCATCTCCTCATCTTCAAGAACTGAAGACATCACGGATATTCTTCCTGCGGAGGGTAAAGCCGTCGACACCACCTGCCCTGAGAGTAGAAGCCTGGCTATCTATCTGATCTCGGGAGGCAGTCACTGCTAGTGGCCCTCAAGGTGGGGATGGCCTGGAAACCTCGCAAGGCTATTATCACAGTACAGAACCGCGTAGGTCTGGAAAACACAAGCTTTAGAAGAAGTTTAAAAGGCATTTGGGCCCCTGAGATGACTCAGCAGGAGAAGGCTTTTGCATGAGGATCCGACTCTGATTCCTGGTCCTCACACTGTAGAAGGAGAAAACTGGCTCCTGAAAATTGTCTTCTGACGTTTACATGCATCCTGTGACACGCACACACATGCACACACAAGCACACGCATGCACACATGTACACACACAACTGTCTTCTGACGTTTACATGCATCCTGTGACACGCACACACATGCACACACATGCACACACATGCACACATGTACACACAACTGTCTTCTGACGTTCACATGCATCTTGTGACACGCACACACATGCACACATGTACACACACACACAATAAATGTATATTTTTCAGACAAGGGTTCTCTGTATAACAGCCCTGGCTGTCCTAGAACTCACTCTGTAGACCAGGCTGGCTTCGAACTCACAGAGATCTGCTTGCCTCTGCCTCTCAAGTGCTGGGATTACAGACTGCACACCACCACTGCTTGACTGTGAAATTTTTTTTTTAAGAACTGGAGGCATGGCTCAGCAGTTAAGAGTACTTATTGCTATAGTAGAGAACACATGTTCAGTTCCCATCACCCACATGGTGGCTCACAACCATCAGTAACTCTGGTAACCCCTGATGCTCTCTTCTGGCCTCAGTCATGTACATGGTGCGCATACAGGAGACAGGCAAAACACTAATAGAAATAAAAGAAGTTAAAAATACTGAAACTTTTTGAATAAAATAAGAAAAGCAGGGAGTGAAATAATAGTCATTAAAAGCCCTAAGGATGGGAGGAGAATGGGCTGACCTAACGGCCCCACCCTGGACCTGACCTAATGGCCCCCACACTGGACCTGACCTAACAGCCTCAACCCTGGACCTGACCTAGCGGCCTCCACATTGGACCTGACCTAGCAGCCTCCACACTGGACCTGACCTAATGCCCCCTGTACTGGACCTGACCTAACGGCCCCTCATTGAACCTGACCTAATGGCCCCCACATTGGACCTTACCTAATGGCCCCCACATTGGACTTGACCTAATGGCCCCCACATTGGACTTGACCTAATGGCCCCCACATTGGACCTGACCTAATGGCCCCCACATTGGACCTGACCTAATGGCCCCCACATTGGACCTGACCTAATGCCCCCTGTACTGGACCTGACCTAACAGCCCCACACTGGACCTGACCTAGCGGCCCCATAGTGGACCTGACCTAACAGCCCCTGTACTGGACCTGACCTAACCACTCCTGTACTGGGCCTGACCTAACGCCCCCCCCCCCCGTACTGAGCCTGACCTAACGCCCCCCCCCTGCCCTGTACTGGGCCTGACCTAAGGGCCCCCACACTGGACCTGACCTAACAGCTCCACACTGGACCTGACCTAACAGCTCCACACTGGACCTGACCTAAGGGCCCCCACACTGGACCTGACCTAAGGGCCCCTGCACTGAAGGTGCTATGTAGCGACTGGGCCCATTCAGAGCTTTGCATCACTTCCATGCAGAGCTCTCCAATTGCAATATTAATCTGCATAAAGCAGGAAGTGTTAGCAAGTACACATGCCCCACCTGGCATGCTAGTAAGTAATCTAATACACTGTGGTTGCTCAAGGTCACATGAGCCAATAGAGCTCTTGGCTCTTGTTTTGATTCTGGGTTTCAGTCTGTAGACCAGGCTGACATAGGCTCACTGTATAGTCCAGATGGGCGTGAACTCATGTTGCTGCCTCTACCTCAGTCTCTTGAGGACTCAGATTATAGATAGAAATCAGCATGACCAGTTTTTTTTTTAAAGAGACAGTTTTGTGGTTGCTTTTAGTTTTTGAAATGGTTTCACTATGTAGCCCTAGATAGCCTGAATCTTGCTGTGTAGGCCAGGCTGACCTTGAACTCAGAGATTTGCTTGCTTTTGCTTCCCAATTGCTGGGTTTAAAGGAATGTATCATCATACCTGACATTAATTAATCAATTTTGAAGAATAATTTATTATGTATACGGTGTTCTTTCTGCATTCATGCCTGCTTGCCAGAAGAGGGTATTGTATCTCATTACAGATGGCTGTGAGCCACCATGTGGTTGCTGGGAATTGAACTCAAGGACCTCCGGAAGAATAGACAGTGCTCTTAATCTCTCAGCCATCTCCAGCCCCTTAATTTATTTTTTATTAGTCTATAGAGTGACAGTTTCCATTGTGGAATTTTCATATATGATTCCTTTTGTTGCTTCCCCCCCTCATTTTCCTTGTCTCTTTTCCCTTTGTCCCTGCTGCGCCCTCCACCACCAATATTGTCCTTCACACTTCCACATCACGTGGTCAAGTGTTCTGCTGCCTTACCCCCAGCTCCAGTTTCTTCTCTCTCCATCTTATGGGCTCCTTTCTAGCCTTCTGGCCTCCACCCACACCGACTCCCACCTATTTAACAATTAGGAGCTAGGATCAACACTCGAGGAAGAACATATGGTGTTTGCCTGGCTGAGCTTGGGGGCTGTATGCATTACTTTTCTACTGCTGGGATAAAACACCATGACCAGGGCGACAAAGAGAAGGAAGGGTTCATTCGGGCTCGTCATTCCAGAGGGATTAGGTCCCATCACAGCAGGTGTCATGGCAACAGGTGGATGGCTCGGTGACAGAAATAGCCGATGGCTCATATCTCCAACCAGAAGCAGAAAGCAGAAAGTGAACAGGGAATGGGGCAAGTCTTGTGGCCCTCAAAGCCCACTTCCAGTGAAGTGTTTCCTTCAACGAGGCCACACTTACCCAAACAGTGTCACCAGCTGGGGACCACGTACTTAAGCACCTGAAACCGTGGGGACATTTCTCACTCAGAACACTACAGCTACCAAACTTAATGTCCTCTTTCCAGTCCCCATCCAATTTCCTACACATTTCATAATCTTATTTAGTTCACAGCTGGATGAAATCCATTGTGTATACACAAGCTCTTCATTATCCGTCCATTGTTGGGAGACATCAGGCTGATTGCATTTCCTGGCTGTTGTGAGGAGAGCTGCAGTGAACGAGGATGCGCCCGTCTATGGCAGAGTCCTTTGCGCGTGTGTCCAGGAGAGCTATAGCTGGGTCTTATGGTGGTTCTATTTCTAATTTTAAAAAATTAGATTTATAGCAGGGCCATGGTGGTACATGCCTTTGCGGATCTCTGAGTTAAAGGGCAGCCTGGTCTACAAAGCTAGTTCTAGGACAGCCACACGACACAGAGAAACCCTGCCTCAAAAAACAAACAAACTAAAAGATTGATTTTACTATTTTATGTGCATGTGTGTTTCTCCTGCATGTATGTCTGTGCACTATATATGTATTTGGTGCCTACAGAGGTCAGCAGAGATCAGATCTCCTGGAGCTGGAGTTACAGACAGTTATGAGCTCCCACAGGCGTGTGGGAATTAAAGCAGGTCCTCTGCAACCAGTGACCCACCTTTCCAGCCCTTCAGATTTTGTAAACTTACATTTATTTAGTGTGTGTGTGTTTTCAGGCATTTGCATTCTAGATATTAGCCCCTTGTCTGAGATATAATGAGCAAAAATTTTCTTTCTTCCAATTTTAGCTGTCTGGACACTGTCGACAGTTCCTTTTGTCATTAGGAAGGCTTCTTGAAATCAGGCTTACTTATTTTATTTGTATGAGTGTTTTGCTTGCATGGATGTATGTGTGCCTGAATTCCCATAGAAAAAGAATTCCCTGAAACTGGAGTTGTGGATGGTTGTGAGCTACCATGTGGTCTTTGGGAACTGAACCCAGGTCCTCTGCAAGAGCAGCCAGTGCTCTTCACTGTTGCTGAACCGTCTCTCCAGCTTGGTGAAGAAGGCTTTGAATTTACACAATGCCACTTGTTAATTCTTGGGACATTTCCTGTACTCCTGGAATCCTACTCAGAAGTTTCTTGATTAAACTCAGGTTAAAGATGGCAGTGGCCATGGGTACCCAGGAGCCTGAGAGACCCACCAAGGTTTCTTGAGGAGACGAGGTCCTGGAGGATGCTACTACAGCGGCATCTCTGGGATGACTACAAAAGCAGGCTAATGGGAAGACACTTGGTGGGACTGGAAAAAAGGATGGCTGAATGGAGTAGCATGCAGGGTGCTGAGAAGCTGAGCATACCTAGCTCGCTGAAGATGCTCTTATTCTTGGTCCATTTTATTTTGTCTTGAGAATTTCATACACTGGGTGCTGTTATCAGATATTTTGTGTTTTAAGCTGAGGTTTTTGATCCACTTAGAGTTGACTTTTCATGCAGAGTGAGAGCTATGGTCGATCTAATTTTATTCTACTTCAAGTGGGTGTCCAGTTTGTCAGTGCCGTTTGTTGAATAGGCTGTCTTTTCCCCACTGCCTGTTTAGGACACCTTTGCCAAAAGTCAGCTGCTCATACCAGCGTGTTTTCTCTCCCATGCGTCACTGGTCTGCAAGGCTGCTTCTGCGCCAGCGTCACGCGTTCTCTGTGACTATGGATCTGTGATATACTATCTCCACCTGTGTTCTTTCTTTGGCTGCCTTTTGTATTCCTTTTTAAAAAAGATTTATGTATTTATTATGCATATAGTGTTCTGCCCGCATGTATGCCTGCACACCAGAAGAGGGCACAAGATCTCATTACAGGGGCTGGAGATATGGCTCAGTGGTTAAGAGCACTGACTGCTCTTCCAGAGGGCCTGGATTCAATTCCCAGCACCCACATGGCAGCTCACAACTGTCTGAAGATCCAGTTGCAGGGGATCTGACACATTCACACCAATGCACATAAAATAAAGTTAAATAAACCATAAAAAAAAAAAAGATCTCATTACAGATGGTTGTGAACCACCATGTGGTTACTTGGGAATTGAACTCAGGTCCTCCGGAAGAACAGTCAATGCTTTTAACCTCTGAACCATCTCTCTAGCCTTCTCATTTGTATTTCATTATGCATTTTAGGGTTGTTTTTTCTATTTCTGAGAAAACTGAAATTGGTATTTCAAAGGAAATTGCAGTGAACCTGCAGATTGTTTTTGGCAAACTGGCTGTTTCATGATATTGACTCTTCCAGTCCACGCATATGGAGGCCTCCCATCTTCTAGTGCCTCTCAGTGTTGTTCTCAAATGTTTTAAAGGTTCCATTCTACAGGGCTTTCGTCTCCGGGATTAGGTTTGTTCCAGTGTGAGTTCTCTCTCTTTTCTCTTTTTTTGAGGTGGTTGTGAATGGGACTCTTTCTATAGTTCTTCCTGTTCTAGTTTGCTTTCTGTTGCTAAAACACCCTGACTAAAAGCATCTTGGGAGAGGAAAGGCTTTATTTCGTCTTACACTTCCAGGTCCCAGTCACTCACTGGAGGAAGTCAGGGCAGGAACTGAAGCAGGAACTGAAGCAGGACCATGGAGGAGTGCTGCAGACTTACTAGCTCCCTCTAGCTTTTTCTCTGCTAGTTTTCTTAAACAAAGCCAGCCCACCTTCCTAGGGATGGTGCTACCCACGGTGGTCTTGGGACAGCTGCGGGCAATCTGATCGGGACAATTCTTCACTTGAGGTTCCCTCTTCTCAGGTAATTCGAGGTTGTGACAAGTTGACAATAGAAACCGACTATGACATCTCTTTAGCATATTTGTTGTTGGGATACAAGAAGGTTCCTGGTTTTGTATGGTAATTTTGTACCAAAGTGGTAACTTTGCTGAAAGTATCAGTTCAGAAGTTTTCTGGTAGAGTCTTTAGAATATGTATGGAATCATATCATATGTAAATAAGGATACTTTTATTCTTCCTTTCCTATTTTTATACTCTTGCATTTGCTTTTCTTGTCTTATCGCTCTAGCTTTTATTAATAAAGTGTAGAAAGTGGGTACCTCTGTCTTACTCTTGGTTTTGCAGAAATACTTTGAGTTTTCCTCCCTTGGTATAGTGTTGACTGAGTGTCATAGGCAGCCATCAGTTTGTTGAGATGTGTGTGTTCTTTCTATTTCTAGTTTCTAAAGTGTTTTTTATCATCAAGGCAGTTAGTGCTTTGTCGAACACCTTTCCTGTATCTGTTGAGGTGATTCTGTCTTTCAGTCTATTAATATGGGATGTTATATTAATTCAGGTGTGCAGGCTGAAACTTTCTTGTGTCCCTGGGATGGCACCAACTTTGCTGTGATGTGGTATTTTTTGTATGCTTATGAATTAAGTTTGTAAGTATTTTTTTGAGAGCGTTTCCATCTGTGTTTATCAGGGAGGTTGGCCTGTAGTTTCCTTTGCTGTTGTTTCTTTATCTGCTTTCGGTATCAGGGTTATACTGATGTCATAGATTGAGTTTGGTAATGTCCCTTTCGGTTCTATAAAACAGCTTGGAGGTGTCGGGATTAAATCTTTCTTAAAAGTCTGGCAAAATTCAGTAGTAAATCCATTTGGCCATGACCTTTCCATTGTGGAGACTGCTTCAATCTCATTACATGTTAAGAATTTATTTAAATTATTATTTTTTTAAAATATTTATTTATTTATTATGTATAATAGTCTGTCTGTGTGTATGTCCAAAGGCCAGAAGAGGGCACCAGACCCCATTACAGATGGTTGTGAGCCACCATGTGGTTGCTGGGAACTGAACTCAGGACCTTTGGAAGAGCAGGCAATGCTCTTAACCTCTGAGCCATCTCTCCAGCCCCCTATTTAAATTATTAATGTTGGATATTTCTTCTTGTTTCTCTTTCCATTCTTTGGCCTTTTCCTCTCTTCCTAATAAGTCTATGTTCACTTGGCTTAAAAAAATATGAATAGTTTATATCTTTTGGCTTTAATCTTGGTAAGTCACATGTATTTAGGAATGTATCCATTACCTCTAGATTTTTATAAACAATTTGAATAAAAATTCTAAAGATTTTCCCTGGTGATCCAAATTTTACTGGACAATGTTGTAAGAACTCCTTTTTCATGTCTAATTTTATTAATTTGAGTCTTCTCTCCCTTTTCTGTGGTTGGTATGGCTAAGGGTTGGTCAATCTTATTAATCTTTTTTTTTTAAATTTATTTATTTTACATATATAGTGTTCTGGGCACCAGATCTCATTATAGATGGGTGTGAGCCATCATGTGGTTGCTGGGAATTGAACTCAGGACCTCTAGAACAGCAGTCAGTTCTCTTAACCTCTGAGCCATCTCTCCAGCCCCTTATTAATCTTTTTAAAGAGATAATTATTTGATTAATTCTATGCATTCTGTTTTAGTTTCCATTTCAATGGTTCCTCCTCCAGTATTCACTTCTTGCTGCATGTGGCCTTGGCTTCTTGCTTCTCTGGGTCTTTGAGGTGTACCATTAAGTTGTTTATTTGAGCTCTCTCTAGCTTCTAAAACGTGAGTATCACAAGCCATTAACAATCTCTTTAGGACTGTCTTGGCTGTATCCAAGAGGTTCTGGGATTGAGTTTATATATAATAAAAAAGAATTTATTGGGCATGGCTTATAGTCTGTGGTCCAACTAATCCAACAATGGTTGCCTACAAATGAAAGGTCAAAGGCTCCACCAGTTGTTCAGTCACAATGCTGGCTGTCTCAGCTGGTCTCCAGTAGATGCCAGGATCCCAAGGAAGTCGGCTCTATTGCCAGTGAAGGGATGGACTCTCCAGAGAGAGCGAGAGCAAGCAAACAAGGAATAAAATCTTCCCTCTTCCGGGTGCCACCAGAAGGTGTGGGCCAGACTGAAGGTGGGTCTTCCCACCTCAAAAGATCTGGATTAAAGGTGGGTCTTTCCACTTCAAAAGCTTTAATCAAGAAAATATTCTCACAAGAGTGCCCATCTGCTTGGATCTTAGTTAATTTCAGATATAGTCAGTTGACGGGCAAGAACAGCCATCCCTGGGGGGTAGTGTCCAGATGTAGTTGATTGACAGCCAAGAACAGCAGCCACAGATGGGTTGTGTTCCCATTGCCATTCAATTCTAGGAATTTCAAGTTTTCCCCAAGTTTCTTTAATGACTTACCTACTATTCATTTCCAAGTATATTGTTTAGTCTCCAAGTTTTGTGTGTTTTCTGGAGTTAGTATTGCTATTGCTTTCTAGCTTTATTCCACTGTGATCGAATAAGATGCAGACAACTATTCCAAATTATTTCATGCTTATTAATGCTTGCTTTATGGCCTACAGTGAGGTCAATTTTAGAGAAGGTTCCATGTGCCACTGAGAAGAATGTCCGCTCCTTATCTGTAGATATGTTAAATCCAGTTCATTTACACTATAATTTAGCTTTGAGGTTTCTTTATTAATTTTTAGTTTAGGAAAGTTATGTAGATGTGAGAGTAGGGTATTGGAGTTCTCCACCGCTACTGTGTCAGGGTCTATGTAGTGTTATGCCTTTCAATGTGTTTGTTTTATGGGGTTTGCTTTTTGAGGGTGTGTAATTTGGTGCATAAATATTTATGACAGCCAAACCTCTTGATGAATTGCTTCTTTTGTTAATGGGCAGTGGCCCTTTATCTCTTCTGGCTCAGGGGTTAAGAGCCCTAGTTGCTCTTCCACAGGACCCAGGTTCAATTCCCAGCACCTACATGGCTCTTAAAGCTGTCTATTATTCCAGGCCCAGTACCCTCACCTGGCTCCCATAGACATCAGACACGTATGTGTTGCACAGACCTACTTGCATACAAAGTACTCAAATATATTTTTTTTTAAAAAAAATACATTTATTTTAGTGTGTATGGTGTGTATGCCACAGTGTGTGGCGTGGGAGTTGGTTCTCTCCTTTCACTGTGCGTCCTAGGGATTGAACTCAGGACATTAGGCTCGGTGGCCAGAACCAGCTCTGTTTGTTCGTTTGAATAGCAGATAAAAGAGAGTTCTTCAGTAATTCAGTACAACCACAATTGGAGGAGAACCAAACAAAGAGGCTCTGGGTCATCCCCCCCTTCCAAGCTAATCTTCAGGGCCCTAGTATGAAGTGTGAGCAGAGAACAGTAGGCTTGTATAAGCAGCCTTGATTAAGGTATTCCCCTCATTTACCCAGCTTTGTTTAGCTCCCATCTCTCCTGCAGGTTGTTAGGATTTCATTAAGTCTGTTACAGGGAGACCAGCTCTTCTCTGGTTGGCACCAGACAATAGTGGGTGTGTGGGGATGGATATGTGGCCTGGATTTCTGAGTCTTTGGAGGATGTCTGTGGAGATCGAACCTGGGTCCTCTGGAAGAGCAGCCCATGTTCTTGCTGGGTGAGATTGGTCTCCAGCTCTCTTCAGTTGTTCTCAGAGTCTCTGACTAGGCAGAGCAGTCTCATGCTAGGTGTCTTCTCCCCAGTGGCAAGGTGGAGGAACAGGACCGTAATACCGGATGCTTTAAGTAATACAGAGTCTGGGGCTGGAGAGATGACTTCGTGGTTAAGAGCATTTGCTGCTCCTCCAGAGGACCCAGGTTCAGTTCCAAGCATCAACATGGCAGCTGCCATCTGTGACCTCAGATACAGGGGATCTGGCCCCCTCTTCTAACCTCTTCAGGTACCAGGCACGCAGGAACACACACCGGACACATACATGCAGACAAAATATTTACACATATAAAGTAAAAACAAATACATCTTTAGGTAATAAAAATTCTTTTAGGGTTTGATAGATACATTGAGGTGGGGTTGAGGTGCCAGACATGGGGGAGGGGTGTCTTTGTGATGGGGGTTCAATATACACCCCACAACAAAGAAATCCCTTGGACTTGTGAACTTTACAGGCGAGGGTTTAGCATTTTATTAAAGGTACTATGTGGGATATAAGATCATAACCCAGTAGGTATGGTGACATGCACCTTTAATCCCAGCCCAAGAAGAGATCGTTGTGACTTTGAAGCCAGCCTGTCTACATATTGAGTTCTAGGTCAGCCAGGACTACATAGTGAAACTGTTAAACTGTTGCTTTTTACTTAATGTTTTGTTGTTGTGATTTTTTTTTTGTTTTGGTGTGTGTGTGTGACTAAACACAGTGGCTGTGTTGATGATGAGAATGTCCTCCCACCCAGCAACCCTGAACTGCTGCTACAGCTCCTTTGGGAGGGGTGGTGCCTCAGGAGCCCTCCGCAGCCAGTGTCGTCAGCTTTAATCTCGAGCAAGTATTGTGTGGGAAATGACCGCTGCTGTGAGCTCAAGAGCACCATGGTGGGAAGGGTCTGGGAGGAGCTGGGGGAGGGGGAGAGATGATAAAAATAGAACGGATGAAGAACTTTCAAAATGTATTTTAAGTGCTTTAAAATATTTATTTGCTTATTTTTTTAAAAAAATAATAGAAAAGAAAACACGATTTTAGTAACAAAATATTTATGAAAAGAAAAGACGACTACAGCCATGTTTCATACTGGGCCGCATTCTACAATCCTCCTCGGCTTCCTCCGGCTCTTACATTCTTTCTATTCTCTTGTCTTAGTTAGGGTTTTGTTGCTGTGAATAGACAGCATCACCATGGCAACTCTTATAAAGGAAAACACTTAATTGGGGCTGGTTTATAGATCACAGGTTTAGTCCATTGTCATCGTGGCAGGAAGCGTAGTGGGAAGGATGGTGGCACTCAGGCAGAAGTGGTGCTGGAGAGAAACTGAGAGTTCTGCATCTGGATCCACATGCAGCAGGAAGAGAGAGAGCGACACTGGGCCTGACATCTCGGATCCCTCCCCCAGCGACACAGCTGCCCCTGGACACAAAGCTAGAGTCGCTTGTGAAAAGGGAACCTCGGCTGAATAGCTGCCGTCATGGAACCGGTCTGTGGGATGTCTGTAAGGCATTTCCTTGCTAACTAATGGGGGAGGGCCTGGCCCACTGTGGGCAGCGTCATATCTGGGCAGCGGGACCCGGGCTGCATCAGAAGGGCCACTGAGTGTGAGACCGCAGGAAACCAGTAAGCAGTGTTCCTCTGTGGCTTCTGATTCAAGCTCCTGGTCTTGTCTGCTTTGATGATGGACTGTAACCTGGAAGCCAAATAACCCTTTTCCTCACCCGTGATGGCTGTTTTTGGTTGGCTACGTGACTCCATCTGGAATTAACTAAAACCCAATTGACTGCGTACAACTGTGAGGGATTTTTCTTAATGAAATCATTTGTGGGAATTAATCAAAAGTGAGGAGACCCACTTTTAATCCAGATATTTTGAGGTAGGAAGAGCAATCTTATATCTTGGCCACACTTTCTGGTGACAACTTATACAGAGAGCGGAAGAGAGAAGCTTTTATTCTCTGCTTGCTTGCTCTCACTCCCTCCGTCCAGTCCTTCCTTGGCATTGGAGCCTGCTTCTTCTGGATTCTGGAAAATACTGAAGACCAGATGAGACATCCAGCCTTAGGGGCGGAGCAACTACTGGATTCTTGGAGCTTCAATTGGAAGACAGCCATTGTTGGACCAGCTGGACCATTCTAATAAATCCCTTTAGAAAGTTATTTGATAAGTTCTGTTCCTCTAGAGAATTTTGCTTTTGGTCAGCGTTTACCATAGCAACAGAAACACGTTATCTAGGTGTTTTTTAAAGGAGCTGCAGTGAAGGAGGACCCTCAGCCCCATCAGGAACCCGTGCACCAGCAGATAGCTCTCTAATCTAAAGCGTGGGTATGCTTGAGGTTCTGTCAGCCTTCATGAAGGTGCTGGGCAAGGACAGAGGTCAGAACAGAGTGAATGGCAACACTCACTGAAACTTTCCTTCCACGCTACAGGGAAACTCGTGTTTCCAGAAATTGCCGTGTGCGATGGTTATTCCCTTAGTGGGAGCGATCAAAGACCTGGGTCCCTCAGTTCTTAGGGTTATCATGGGTTTGGAGATTGCCTTCTCCCTTCAGAGTTGGTGACAGACCGTCTTCAATGATCCTTTCATTTCAAAGAGGATATGGGTTGGGGCAGGGTTGGGGCAGGGGGTGGGCTGGTGTAGAGGGTGGGCTGGTGTAGAGGGTGGGCTGGTGTAGAGGGTGGGCTGGTGTAGAGGGTGGGCTGGTGTAGAGGGTGGGCTGGTGTAGAGGGTGGGCTGGTGTAGAGGGTGGGCTGGTGTAGAGGGTGGGCTGGTGTAGAGGGTGGGCTGGTGTAGAGGGTGGGTGGAGCTTTCTTGCTCAACCCTCCTGGCTGACTGCACTGAGAGCAATGACTATTTCCTACCGGCAAATTGCCAGGCTGCTGAGGCCCATTGACAGGAGCATCCTTTGGGGTGACTCCAAGGCCACAGAACACTGCTTATAATGACTGCTAGCACCCTAGCTTGCTGTGTGTCTCTGTTGTCCATATTGGACCTTCTCCATTTCCTCGGCCCTGTCCCCGCTATTAAATACCTCAGAAGCTGTGTCCAGTAGGTTTGATGGGAATCTGAGACTCCATGATCAGGTTTTGTAATCTTATGACATTCAAGTTTATTGGCTAATACAATGTATTCTTAGGAGGGGTCATTCTTCTGGGTTATTGGGGTTAGCAGTATTTCTTCTAAGAGTCTTGTCGGTCTTTGAAACACCACCAGGTTTTCCTCTTGCCCTTGCTGCCCATGCAATGTCTGAGGCCTCAGCTGCAGGCTACCATGCAATGTCTGAGGCCTCAGCTGCAGGCTACCATGCAATGTCTGAAGCATCAGCTGCAGGCTACCATGCAGTGTTTGAGGCCTCAGCTCAGGCTACCAGGCGATGTCTGAGGCCTCAGCTTCAGGAACACTCCTCCATTGCTGGTGCAAGTACAAACTTGTACAGCCATTTTGGAAATAAATATGGTAGTTCCTCAGAAAATCAGGAATTGATTTACCTCAAGCTGCAGCTATACAATTCCTGGACATATATCCAAAGGACACTCTATCCTGTCATAAGAACATTTGTTCAACTACGTCCATTGTGGCTTTGTTCACAATAGCCAGAAACTGGAAAAAACCTAAATGTCACTCAACCCAAGTATGGATGAAGAAAATGTGGTATATTTATACAGTGGAGCTAATTTTCAAATGCTCATGAAATTCTAACTTGAATGTAAGTAGCATCTTTTTGCTCTGGTATCCTAGGAATCTCCATTGTGATGTGGCAATAGAGTTTGCCTCAATGACATTTCTCCTACCACTGATGCTCTTTGTAACACACTAGTTACTGGTTCACATTACCTCACAGGTAAGGCTGCTGCTCTTGGTAATCTGTCTTGGAATGCTCGTCTAGGTTTGGGGACTTCGTGCTTTCATAGTGAGCACTCTAACTACTGAGCCACCTTCCCATTAATCTCTCTGAAGTAATTGGTGGCTGCCATAAGCAGACATTCTCACTGTTGAGAAAAGTCTAAGTTCTTAAAACCTTTTAAATGCCATATTCTGTAGGCCTTTGAAGTTTTTAAGATTATCTAACTGAAATATACCTCTACATATCTAGAAAACCTAACATGTCCAAAAGTTTGACTATTATGAATGGCTATTAATCCTTATTTCTTAATTATACATTATATTTTAAAATGAACTACATAAGCATTCTTAAACAAGAGTAGAAATATAGATACATAGTGTTACAAAACTGACCTTAAATTTGTATCAATAGTCCAAGATTCATACCAATGTATTAATTTCTATATCATATCCCCTGTTTTAAAAAAAATATTGACTGTGACCATTAACCATTTATACTCAACTACTTTTAAATGAAAACAAACATTTATAAACCATCATTTTGGGAATTTGGGCATAGTTTTCTCCAAACTGCTTATTGCTGTTTGTTGGGTAAAGTATTTTTTCAGGTTCACAGAAGCTTTTCTGGGGTTCTTGTTCCATCAAACCACATTAGCCTGAAAGGAATCCACAGGTATCCATTTCCAAATAAAAGCAGAACCTCTTTTCCAAAGTAGCATATCCTTAGACTCAAATTTTGAAGTCAAGATATCTTTAACATATACATGTTGGTTTAGCTTAGCAACCCCCAGAATCAAATGTCTCTCTGCTGTCAAAAAATTCAAATAAACTACCATAATATATATAATCCAGACTCTGTGTATTTTCCATCTTTTCACAGCCCATTAGAATTTTTTATTCTATTTTTTCCTTTAAAAACCTCAGTTCAATATCCTCAAATTATTTTTTAATCTATGACTCTGTCCATCTTTTATAACCTCTGTCTTAAGCCCATGCACATTTATCAAACTCACTGTGGCCCATTTAGAGGCATTTTTTTGTCTGCATCTGTCCATTTCTGACCAGAAGCATTTTTTAAAATGCTAAGTGGGCCTGGCTGGGACTAATGACATGGCTTTGCTTGTTGACTCTGCCCTGTCCAACATGGCAGAGGCACACTCATGGTCTCTGTAAGCCATGCTCACTGGCCCAGCTCCCATGATGCAGTGGGTCTATATTGTTATTAAGCAACTAGAAGAATGTTGTTCACAAACTCCATTTAAGTCTCCATAGCAGGACCTCCCAAAAAGGACAGAGCCTTTCATACTGTCAGCATGATCCAGGAAACTGCTCTTAAAGAAGCCGTATCTCTGCTCCCTATCAGCAAAAAGAGCCTATCTGAAAAAATGTAGCTACCAAGAAGCTCCAACTGAGTCCCACTTTTGTGGGTCTAGAAATGCTGTCTGAAGCTTTCTTAGGCTTTATGTGCACGTACATTGCCGAATGTTGGGCACCATTATGTAAATGGAGATTGTGCTTTCATTTCCTGGCCACCCAGACTTGAAAAATCACACAGAAACTATATTAATTACAACTGCTTGGCCAATGACTCAGGTGTATTCCTAGCTAGCACTTACATCTTCAAAAAATTAGCCCATTTCTATCAATATGTACTGTCACAAGGTTGTGGCTTACCAGTAATGTTCTGGCATCTTTATCATTTGGTGGCTACATGCCATCTCCTTGACTCTGCCCCCACCTCTCTGTTTGGATTTCCTACCACCTGGATTTACTCTGCTAAGCCAATGGCCACAATAGCATTATTCATCAACCAATGAAAGCAACACATACGCAGAAGGACCTCCCACATTAAGCATTAGTGTTAGTTAAAGGTCAGTTTTGTTATTGTTTTGCTTTGAGACAGTCGTGTATAACTGTGGCCTCAAAGTTGCTTGCTATGTGGATGAGTTGTGTATAAGGTGGCCTCAAAGTTGCTTGCTATGTGGATGAGGATAACCTTGAACTTCTGATGCTCCTGACTGTATGAGTGCTAGGATTACAGTTACAAATGTATGCACCACAACTGCCTTTATATGGTGATGTCAATAAAACCCATGGGGCTTGTACATGGTGGGTAAGCAGTTCACTGTCCAGTTACATCCTCAGCTCCAGGATATATTTTCTCAAGTCTCTTTTTGCACCAGACTATCTTAGGTTGGGATGTCCAGGAAACAAATAGACATGAAGATTTCTGTGCAGCTGATTATTAATGCATGTTCTCCAACTTGCCACCTGTAGAACTCTGCAGAAGGCATTGGTGGAATCCCAACAAAACCAGAGTACCTGTGGAGTGGGTGGGTGTCACCCATTGGCTGTTCTCATCCCTGCATTGTGCAGTCATCAGATGCAGGCCTGCAGGCTGTCATCTGGGATGCATCCTTGGGGAGGTGGCTCTGTCTCCAGGAAGGCAATTCCCAGAGAGAAAGTACATGAGAGCTGTCACCCTCCGTCCTTCTCAGCTGCCACCCCAACCTTCCCTGAAGCTGAGGGGTGATCCGGGTGAAACACCAGCATTTACCTCAGAGATTACAATGATTGCAACAGAGGATTAACCAAAAAAGGAACCAAAAGGAATTACTAGAGAAACTCCTACAGTTATGGGGCAATAGGAAGAACTGTCTAAGAAGTAGGCACCAAAAGCCAGGCATGGTGACATCCTCCTGTAGCCGCAGTCCTTGAGAGACAGAGGCAAGATTCTCCTCAGCTTGGTTTATATGAGACACTATCTCAAAACAAAACAAAACAAAAAAAGTAGCCACCAGAAAGAAGAGGGAGAGTAGGGAGCCATGGCAATTGTCTGCGTGGAGGTTTTAATCCAATGGTGTAATTTAAAAAAGAACTCCAGAGAGGCCCAGCCTGGTGGCTCACACCTGGAACGCCAGCTCTCAGGAGCCTGCTGCAGAAGAGTTACCAGGTTGACAACAGCCTTGGCTACAAGTAAGGTCACAGTTAGCCTGAGCTACAGGACAATACCCATCTCAGAAGGAAGAAAACAAACAGAGGAGGATAAGACACTGGATGAACTTCAGGGCAGAAAGACCAAAGGGTCTAATTTCCATGGAGTCAACTGAGAACAGAGTCCACAGCAGCACCCAAGTTTTCGGGTTTGCTAGCATTCCTAAGTCTGCTTTTCTCCCTTGAATTCTGCGGAAGTGATTTCTTTTCCATTTCTTCTTGGGGAAGCTAATTTATAGAGGCAGTGGGGGTGTTTGAAGAAATTGGTTCTTAATTTCTTTTTCCTTTCTTTCTTTCTTTCTTTCTTTCTTTCTTTCTTTCTTTCTCTTATTTTTGAGACAGGGTTTTTTGGTGTAGCCCTGGCTCTGTCCTGGAACTCGCTCTGTAGACCAGGCTGACCTTACACTCAGAGCTCTGCCTGCCTCTGCCTTCTGAGTGCTGGGATCAAAGGCATGTGCCACACCACTCCTTGGTTGTTTGGGATTTTGGAAAGTTCTAATGTACCCTGCCCTTGTGTCCTCGAATCCCTGACCCTCCGGCCTCCACTGGCACGTGTGTGTTGGGGGTCAGGGGCTTGAGCTGGGGATTCAGTCCAAGGTCTCACATACACAAGCTAAACAAATGCTCTATCTCTGAGCTGCGCACCCAACCTCACATTTTTTTTAAAAAAACAAAATTTATTATGTCATGGAAAGAAAGTTTAATTGAAAAACACTCACCAGATGCAAGGAATTGAGCCATCACTGAAGTGTGGCAAATTGGAACTGTCAATTCAGTCTAGAGCATCTAGACTGTGATTATTTTAGAAGAAAAATTGAGAAAAAACTGGTGAGGGGAGGCAGGAATCATTTCTTTTTCTTTTTTTTTTTTTTTTTTTTTTTTTTTTTTTTGGTTTTTCGAGACAGGGTTTCTCTGTGGTTTTGGAGCCTGTCCTGGAACTAGCTCTTGTAGACCAGGCTGGTCTCGAACTCACAGAGATCCGCCTGCCTCTGCCTCCCAAGTGCTGGGATTAAAGGCGTGCGCCACCACCGCCCGGCTTCTTTTTCTTTTTTTATGGGATGCCACTGAGTTTGTTTTTAAATAATTTACTTATTTTTATTTTATGTACACTAGTGTTTTGCCTGCATGTATGTACATGTGAGGGTGTCAGGTCCCCTGGAACTGGAGTTACAGACAGTTGTGAATGACCATGTGGGTGCTGGGAATTGAACCCGGGTCCTCTGGAAGAACAGTCAGTGTTCTTAACCAGAGTCATCTCTCCAGCCCCACAATAATGGTTTATAAACAGCTGTAGAGTTTGTCATGAAAGGTCTCTTGCCTGCTTTGAGGCACATCAGCCCAACATATTAAGAAGATACTGAAAATGATGGCTTAAAATGCCGAGATAACTTTGTGGGCAAACACTGTTCTATGAGGGCCTGGTGTCACCATATTCTTACCCACTGTGAAGAGTTACTATGCTCCAGTTGTGTGAAGGACTGCTTTGTGTACAATTACAAACAAGCAAAACCAAGTCTGCTGGGTGTGGTGAAGCTCACCTTTAACCCCAGCAGAGGCAGGAGGATGCCTAGGCTCCATAGTAAGACCCTGTCTTCCCAGCAGAGGCTAGAAGATACCTAGGTTCCATAGTGAGACCTTGTCTTCCCAATGGAGGCAGGAGGGTACCTAGGCTTTATAGTGAGACCCTGTCTTCCCAGCAGAGGCAGGAGGGTACCTAGGCTCTATGGTGAGACCATGTCTCAACAAAACCAAATCAATGAACCAGGTCTCAGTGGCAGGAAGGCTCAGAAGAGACAGGAAGCCCCCACCCTGGGAAGATGGGAAGGGAAGAAATGTCCTATTTGTTTTATAAAAATGATAATGAGTTTTAAAAAATACATTTAGGTGTTTTGTCTGCATCCATGTCTATGTATCATGTGTGTGCCTGGTGCCCAAGGAGACTAGTAGAAGCCCTGAATCTCTGGTAGTGGAGTTAAAGATGGTGTGAGCCACCATGTGGGTGCTGGGAATTGAACCCGGATCCTCTTAACTTCTGAGAGATCTCTCCAGTCCCAGCATTTTAAAAAAGACTACACATGTGCCTGATGCCCACAGAGGCCAGAAGGTGGCTTCAGAGGTCCTAGAAATAGAATTATAGGCAGTTGTGAGCCACCATGCAGGTGCTGAGAACTGAACCCAAGTCCTCTGCAAGAGCAACGAGCACCCTTAACCACTGAGCCACCTCTTCAGGCACCCACCACTCCTTATTATTTATTTATTTGTTGGTGAATTTTTAATTCTCCTGCATCAGCCTGCTTAGTGCTGGGATTATAGGTGCCCTGCTAACAACTCCCTCTAACAGGCTACTAATTTTCATTCAGAAGCTTTTCTTGTGGAGTGGAATACATAGATGCATATTAAATCTGTGATGCATAATCACATGTAGGCACATGTCATACATAGATGTATATTAAAAGATACCCTGAGGGAGTTGCTGGAGAGAGGCGCAGTGCTTGGGAGTCCTTACTGCTTTCCTCAGGGACCAGTTTAGTTCCTGGTGCCCACATCAGACAGCTGACGGCTACCTGTAACTCCAGCTTCGACGGATCTGCCCATCTGTTCTGGCCTCCATGGGCACCTGCCCTCGGGAGCACATGGCTGCAATCCACAGACACAGCATTAAAAAAATACATGTTAAAAAGTATGTGTTTGGGGGTTGAGGAGATGGTTCAGTGGGGAAGTGCTCGCTGTGTCAGGATGAGGACCTCAGTTTTCAGACTTCATTTCTTATGGTCAGCGCTGACATAGAGCCAGGCATTGTGTGTGTGTGTCTGTAAGCCAGCACTGGGAGGCAGAGCCAAGAGAACCCCTGGGACTTGCTGGTTCGCAAGTCTAACCAGCTAGTGAGCTCTGGGTTGAGGAAGACACCCAACATCAGTGTCTGCCTTATACACATGAACACCACAGACACACAAAGACACACACAGACCCAGACTCATGCTCACGCGTGTGCACACACACACATACACGCAAATATATGTACTTAGTCTTGGGGATGTAACTCACAGGTAGAGCCTGTGTTTAGCAAGTTTGAGGTCCTGGTTTGATCCCAAACATCATTTTAAAAAAATTGGGGTCAGCAGTGTATCTGTGTAGCACCTACTGTTTCTAACACATGCAGACTTTTGCGGCGGATTCCCACGGCTCAACTTCAACACATGGGATGGCTACAAACTGCTTTTTTAAAATTTGTTGTTGTTTCTGAGACAGGGTCCTGCTCTCTAGTAGTAACTCACCATGCATCCTCTCAGGCTGACCCTGACTTAACAGTTCTTCCTTCTTCTGACTCCCAAGTGCTGGGGTTGTGGGCGTGAGCCGCCATACTTGGTCCAAACTGCCAGTGATATTGAGTGAAACAGATTACATTTCCCATTAAAATATATTCATGTATAAGGGAAAATCTGAATTATTTTCAATTCTGAAATGGGAAACAAAGTAACCCCCCCAAAAGACAAAACATAAACATTCATTTATGGTTTTACACTAATATATTTGGATATATATATATATATATATATATGATTATTGCTTTTGAAAATCCCTGAAGACTGGGATGCTCAGTTTTCAGTTAGGATCTTTGCCATCGTGTGTGGAGCCCATTGAGAGGCAGCTGGCTTTCTCAGGAGGGAACCCACATTTACTGAACAAACCGGCTGCTGTGTAAAACCCAAATTCCAGCACGTGGATTGATTCACAGTGAGAACTAACTCTTTCCCAGATCTTCCATCGCATGAGGAGTGCATTCTCTCCCAGTAGGCGGACTTCCTTTCCAGCTGTCGTCTACACTAGAACACAAATTTCAATCATTTTAAAAGTCTGTTTTGTTTCCAGTCTACATAGAGCTGGGGCCAAACTCAAGGCTTCATATAAGCTAGGCAAGGACTCTCCCAAGTGAGCTACAACTAAACTGTGGAGGTTTAAATGAGAAATGTCCCCAGAGGCTCCCCAGTTTGGTGGCACTCTTCGGGAGATGCTATGGAGCCTTCAGGAGACGTAGCTTTGGAGGACAAATGTCACCGCAGTCAGTCTTACCTCACTCCAATCCACTCTGCTTCATGGGTGAAGATGTGATCTCTCTGCTGCTGAGCCTCCCCTGCAGTGATGGGCTCTCCTTCCGGAACTGTAAGAGAAACAAGCTTGCTCTCCTCTGGGTTGTTTTGGTTGTGTGTTTTATTACAGCTAAGGAAACATCTAACATCCTAACCATGGCTGAAACCTCTTAAAGGTGAGCAGTGGGGATTAAAGGGTTCGGTACCATTTCAACCATTAGGAGGCTGAGGCAGGAGGATCGCTGGGAGTCAGAGGTTACTAGCCAGGGCTACATAGCGACTTTCAGGCTAACCAGGCCTACAGAGTAAGACGTTGTCTCAAAGGAAAAAAAAAATGACAAATTTTCAGGGAAGCAAACTGTGCTGCTGGCTTTTGTCTTTTTGACATAATCTCGGGTCATCTTCGAAGGGGAAGCTTCAGTTGAGACAACGCTATCTGATTAGCCTGTAGACAACCCTGTGAGAAGGTCTAGGTCACTGTGAGCACTGCCACCCCAGGGCAGGCAGTCCTGGGCTGAACAAGTTATGACAAGCAAGCCAGTAAGCTGCTCCCCTCCAAGGCCTCTGTGGTAGTTCCTGCCTTAGGGTCCCATGGTGAAGGGCTGTGATTATAATCTAAGTTAAACACACCCTTTCCTCTCTAAGGTGCTTTTGGTGCTTATCACAGCAACAGAAAGCAAACCAGGACACAGGTCAAGGCGTTTCCTCTGGCGGAGAACTAGAACTAAGTTAGAAATAAGAGAAAGGTCTCTGGAATACAACTCCAAATACCTAGAAGCTAAATAACGTGGTTTAGATAAGTAGTGGATCAAAGAAAACAGTGGAACATTAGAAATCATTTAGGGCTTAATACGCTACTTGTCCAGAAAGTTCGCCCAAGAGGTGGAGAGAGCAATGTTTGCCTTGCAGGCTATGTATCAGAACCTCTGGAACATGGGGCTGGGGAGCAGGGCAGAGTCATGGCCCCAAAGGTGCTCCCAGGGGACAGAAGTGACAGCATAGAGTGAACTGTGGCCTCAGGATGGGAGCAGAGCAGCCCTGGAGGCTAGTCAACCCTATGGGTGTTACAGATGACACAGCAATTCCAAGCCCAACTTCTGCTCTAGGTGAATGTGAGCAAACAGGTCATCTCTGTGTGCCACAGCGGTGGGCTTTGTCCAAATCCTTACCAGAGTACAGAAGCTTCTGTGGGCGGTGCATCTGGGCTGCAAGGAGCTGGTTGTAGGTAGCTTTTGGCGTCAGGACATAACATAAACGTTTGTTCCTTATTTGGGCAGGATGAGCAACCTTTACAAACTTTCCTTTGCCAGGATGAGTCTGAACACACCTATTTCTAATACCAAAATAAGTGGCAATCTTGTATACAAGTTCCGCTTTTCCAAGAGCCAGACAGTCTCTAGGGGCTTTCCGTGGGCATCTTCCTTGGTGAAAAGTGCACACGACACTCAGGAACCTGTCCCCTTTGCTCACACTTTTGTTGAAGTGTAATCAGCTGAAAGAACAGGACCTGAAGCATCCATCCCCATGACGGGACTTCAGACGGCTGAAGTGCCTGGCTCAGAGGACACCTCTGTGAACCAGTTCACTTCTGAGTGCCCTCTGACCCCGGCTGGAGAAGGCAGCAGCAGACATTCTTCAGACCCCAGCCTTAGTCTAGAGTGGGTTCACTGACTTCTAGCTCAGCACCGTCCTCCTAGCTCTCTCATCTTGTTCAGTTGCTACGGGAACCACATCTCTGTCTATTTCGTAGGACTGGCGACACCACACTGCCAGGCTGAACCAGTAGAGTGAAGGTTTATGTACCCCGGAGAACCATCAAGAATTTGGGGGTACCCTTGATGAACAATTTTCCCAGCTGTGTCCTACACGGAGGCAGGAACAAGACACTGAGGGAGTGAATGAGCCTGGCTGTGCCAAGGACCCATTGCCTTAGAACTGTGTGAAGTTGGCAGAGCCTTTCCCCTATGGGCCAGGCTTAGACTGGTAAAGCCTTCCTCAGGTCCAGTTACAAGTGTTTACCAACAATTGCCCAGTGTGAGCTAAAACTCTCCCAACAGCAGCTCCTCCTCCCAGACATTTATAGCTAGAGTGTTCACACACGACCTCTCCCCCTGGGCAATACCTAATAAACATACGGTTCCAGGTCATTGCAGTGGTTCGTGTCCACAACCCACCTGACCCAGCTTTTCTTCCTTCCTTCCTTCCTTCCTTCCTTTCTTTTTCTTTTTTGGTTTTTTTGAGATAGGGTTTCGCTGTGGTTTTGGAGCCTGTCCTGGAACTAGCTCTTGTAGACCAGGCTGGTCTCAAACTCACAGAGATCCACCTGCCTCTGCCTCCCAAGTGCTGGGATTAAAGATGTGCGCCAACACCGCCTGACTCCTTCCTTCTTTCTTTCCTTCCTTCCTTCCTTCCTTCCTTCCTTCCTTTATGTGGTTAAAAAAAATCTCTTTTGTTTTTAAAATAATCTTATTTTCCGTATCAATCCCAGTTCCCTTTCCCTCCTGTCCTCCCAGTCCCTCACCTTCTCTCCACCCCACCCCCATCCACTCCTCAGAGAGGGTGAGGCCTCCCACGGGGAGACAATAAAGTCTATCCTATCACTTGAGGCAGAGCCAAGGCCCTCCTCCGTGTGTCTAGGCTGAACAAGGTATCTCTCCATAGGAAATGGGCTCCAAAGAATCAGTTCATAAACTAGGGATAAATACTGGTTCCACTGCTGGTGGTCCCACAAACTGCCCAAGCCACACAACTGTCACCCACATTCAGAGGGCCTAGTTGCAGACCCAGCTTTTCTGTGTACATGTCTATATTTCTTCATTCCCTTGACTCCCTTACTCAGATTTCCAGACCCAAACCATTTGGTAGGACATAAGTTCAGAGCATAGCTGATCTGCACCAAAACCCTTGGGCCCCGCTAGCAATTAAGAAGTCACAGACTTTTGACGACCGTGTGACTTTGTGTGGCCATTACTGTGGGGGAATTCTTTACCTGCAATCCCTATTGGGAATATGAAGATAGGAAGATTGCATATTAAACACCTGCTTAGGGTATATAGTGAAATGTCTCATTTCTGCCCAATTCCCCTTTTATAAGTCAAAAGAAAACAAATAAACATGATGTCTTAGGTTTTCTATTGCTGCAATGAAACACCATGACCAAAAAGCAAGTTGGGGACAACAGGGTTTCTTTGACTTATACTTCCACCTTGCTGCTCATCACTGAAGAAAGTCAGGACAGG
Source organism: Microtus oregoni (assembly GCF_018167655.1). Taxonomy (NCBI): domain Eukaryota; kingdom Metazoa; phylum Chordata; class Mammalia; order Rodentia; family Cricetidae; genus Microtus; species Microtus oregoni. Next base: position 19,675,571 of record NW_024543078.1, read on the forward strand.
AGCCTGAGCAGGGCAGGCCTGCTCAGACTCTCATGCTGAACTAGTTTTCTCTTACAGCCCATGAGAGCCTACCTAGGGATGGTGCCAACCCTGTGGACGGGGCCTCCTGCATCAGTTAGTAATTGAGACAATACCTCATGGTCCAAAGGATCTAGACAATTCTTCAGCGGAGGTTTCTTGTCTTAGATGACTGGTGGTTTGGATAAGAATGTCTCCATGGAGCCGGGCGGTGGTGGCGCACGCCTTTAAACCCAGCACTCGGGAGGCAGAGGCAGGCAGATCTCTGTGAGTTCGAGACCAGCCTGGTCTACAAGAGCTAGTTCCGGGACAGGAACCAAAAAGCTACAGAGAAACCCTGTCTCGAAAAACCAGAAAAAAAAAAAAAAGAGTGGCTCCATGGGTTCCTACATCAAGCTGCTCAGGGAGTGGCACTATTTGAGAGGCTAGGGGGAGTTTCCCAGCTACTTTTCGATCTTGCGCTAACAAGTCTAGTATGTCCTCACTGTGCTCCCTTTCCTTCCTTTTGAAGCAGTAATGTTTATTCTGTTGGAAATGTGTGACTTGCTTTTTGATTTTTACAAGAAGGTTATTAAGAGATTGCAATGACTCTCAAAAGAGACTTTGAACTTTGGAATATTAAACAGTATTGAGACTGACAGACTATGGGGACCTTTGATGTTGGACTGAATGCATTTTTGCATTTGATGCGGCTAACAGCCTATGGGGACCAGGGAATAAAACGGGATGCTTTGAATCGGAGTGGCTCCAGAGGGCCATGAATTTGAACGCATTGGGAGTGTGGCATTCTGAAAAGATTAGGAGGAAGTGGGTCACTAGGCTTTGAGGTTTCAAAAGCCCAAGCCAGGCCCAGTGTCTCTCTTCCTGATGCCTGTGGGGGCGTGTAGAACTCTCAACTCCTCCAGTACCACGTCTGTCTGCATCTGCCATGCTGATAATGGACTGCACCACTGAACTGTAAGCCCCAGTCAATTGTTGCGGTCATGGTGTTCCCTCGGAGCAATAGAACATTGGCTAGAACTTGACAGTAGCCGGTCTTGTTAGCAAGGCTAACCATGAACCTGAGGCTGTTTTAGGTCTTTCATCACAAACACCCCCTCTAACTGCAGTTCCTCTTGGAAGCATCTGCCATTAAATACAGTCTGGGTTGTTTTTCTTTCATTGAAGAAATTGTGAGAAAAGACTTTGAAGTATAGTTTTCTAGTACTTAAAGCACACATCTTTGTAGTATGAATAATAAAAACCCAGAGACAGATATTGGGGTTAGGCCTGAAGGTCAGAAAAGCAAAGCAGCCAGCCACTGGCTCTTACCTCTACCTCAGTTCGAAATGGCAATCCTGCCTTCAGGAATCTCAGAATGAGACTGAGCCTGAGAGCTGTCTCCCCATTTTATATTCCTTTCTAGGGCTGGGATTAAAGGTGTGCACCACTACTACCTGGTTTCTATGGCAACTAGTGTGGCTACTGGAACTAAGGTGTGTGCCACTGCTGCCTGGTCTGTATGGCTGATCAGTGTGGTTGTTTTACACTCTGACCTTCAGGCAAGCTTTATTTATTAAAATACAAATAAAATATCACTACACACCTTCCAGATCTGGTGGCCTAGACCTCTAATTCCAGCACTAAGGAGGCTGAACAGAGGCCCACCTGGGCTATACAGGGAGATCCTGTCTCAAAATTAAAAAGAAAAATCATTGGATTAAGAATGCCTGGAATGCTTAATGAAAAAGTAGTTTACCAAGGCTACCAATTCAATATAAGAATTAATAAAATGGGATTTCATTGATTTTAATTAATCATCACAGGTCATTGGGTTTTTTAGTTAATTTATTTTTTAGATTTAATTCATTTTCTGTATATTGATATTTTGTTGACATGTATGTCTGTGCACAATGCATGCCTGGTTCCTGTAGGGGTCAGAAGAGGGCATCAGGTCCACTAGAACTGGAGTTGTAGATGGTTGTGAGCCACCATGTGGTTGCTGGGAATTAAATTCAGGTTTTCTGCATGAACAACAAGTGATCATAACTACTGAGCCATCTCTCCAGCCCCTTAATAATTGTAATAATAATAACAATTATTGTGAGACCTTAATGCTTAATGGTAGAATAACTACTTAGATAGCTCTATCATGAGAACTGCAAAAGAAAATAAAAACACAGCTTCTCAACATTTTGTTTAAAGCATCACTAATTGTATCCTCTTGCTTTCCAGGTTTAAGGATCTCCCCCCCCCACACACACACACCTCACTCTGCAGCCCAGGCTGGCCTCAACAAGAGGTGATCTTCACACCTCAGTCTCCCAAGTGCTCAGATTACTGTGTGAAGCCCCCACACCAGACTTGATGTTGACAGCATGGGTATTAAGCCAGAGATACAGTTTTGCTGATGACCTGTGGCAGCCTGAGAGATTCTCCTCAGAGATCTCAGAAGCTGGGGCTCTGGAGCCAGTGTGAATCAGAGGTGTTTATTGGGAAGAATATTTAATGTAGATTTAACCACCATGGGGTTTAGAAAGAGAGCCACTCAGAGAAAGGATAAGACATGCCCAAGCATAGATGTGTCAAAATCCGTATGACTTAGGTGAATTCTTAAATTACCTTCTGTGCCGGATAGTTTTATGTAACTTGACACAAACTAGAGTTATCTGAAAGGAGGGAACCTCTATTTAGAAAATGCCTCCATAAGATCCAGCTGTAGGACATTTTCTTAAATAGTGATTGATAGGGGAGGACCCAGTCCACTGTGGGTGGGGCCATCCCTAGGTAAGTGCTCATGGGAAGTACAAGGAAGCTGGCTAAACATGAGCCTCCAAGGGAGCCAGAAAACAAGCCAGCAAGCATCGTTCCTCCCCGGTTCTTCTCTCCAGCTTCCTGTCTTGACTTCCCTTAATGATGAATTGTGACCCGAATTATAAGCCAAATAAATCCCTTCTTCCCTAAGTTGCTTTTAGTCATGATGTTTATCAGAGCAACAGAATGAAGCTAGAGCATTTTAGTTAAAGATCTCTGGGAGTTTATTATAGCAACAATTCAATTAAAAGCAGATTTTGCTTGTCTTCTGTGGTATACAATATGTTAAAATAGTAACTAGAAATTTGACTGATTAAATATTAAACATATAACTGTTCAAGAATTCCACAAACCTTCTGGAATGTTTATATTTATGATATGTATAGAAATATAACATAGAGAAGGTTCAATGTCACCTTTACTTGTCAATCCTTCCTATGCAAATTTAACAGCTCAAACAAGCATACCCAGTTTACAATCCCTTTCTTTAGAAGGAGAGCAAGTCCTTTGAGATCCTCCATGGGCCCTATGCGAAATCTCACATTTAATCTGACATCAGAAAGGCAATACTACATTTTGTTTTAGGGGCTGAAAAGATAGCTCAACATGCAAGAACACTTGTTGGAAAACTAGAGGACTTGAGTTCAAATCCTATGCTACCTCAAAAGAACATGGTGGAGAGTGATTCAGCAGGACATCAGAAGCTCTCTCTGGCCTGTGCAACACACACACACACACACACACACACACACACACACACACACACACACCGAGTGCATAAACACGTATGATTTAAAAAATTTTTGAAACAGTGTATTTTTGTGTTTAATAATCTCAACTACATACATTACTTTTCAGAAGGTACGTTTTCCAGTGACACATAGGCCATGTTTATAAATAGACCCAACATTGTCTTTCCCTTTGTAATAAGAAGTTGCAAGTATACCAGCTTAAACTTTCGTGTAAACGGAGACTTTTAAAACCTCAAAGCTCACCCCCAGAAACACACATCCTCCAATGAGGCCACATCTCTTAATCCTTAGCAAACTGTTCTGACAACTGGGGACCCAACATTCAAACATATGAGCCTATGGGTGAAGTGTTTACCTAATTATTCTTTATCAGTAAAAACTCAGGAGTCAGATGTTAGGGTAAGAACCTGAATGATCAGAGAAGCAGAGGAGAAGTGACCAGTGATCTCCTCTCTCTCTCTTGTTCCTTGATCTAAAAGTGCCAAGACTCTCTCTACATCTCACCCTACTACTTCCTGTGTCGATCTGTTCTCAGTCCTCCAAAATCTCTATGGTTAATTTTGGTTAGCTAGTAGCTAGCTCTGCCCGCTGATTCAAAACAAACTTTATTGCCAGTCTTGGGAGCGCCAAAATGCTTTCAAAATTTCACACAATTTCCCCCTTTTTGTCTAAATAAAAGGGAAGGTTTTAAATCTGACACAGAAAAACTATACATAAAATGAACAATTATCAGGTAAGAATTACATTTACAATGCCCAGTCCATTTGCTTTTGGCAAATTCAGAGAAAATACTCTATTATCTATCCTATCTTGTTGAGTCCAAATTTTTGTACCTAATTTATTTTTTATGTTAACTTGTATTGCCAAACCAAAACAATTTTTAAGACCTGAAAACATTTTCTTAGATAAACCACTTAAACTTTTATGTCTCCCAGCTTTATACATGTTACACCTTTTTTTGTGAGTTTCTTTTCTGAATTTGATAACAAGGAAAACAGTGGCTATAGCTCTCTGGTCTTCAACTCTATCAGAGACCAGAGAAGGATATAATATTACCTGAGTAAGCAGGACATGCAGAGCAAACAACTTCCAAAACTATAGAAATGATAGAAACAGCTTCCTGGACAGTCACCCAAGGTTCTTCTGTAACATTGGGGCATCCATCTTCAGCCTACAAGCCTATAGTAGCTGACAGACTTTTCCGAGAGGCAGGAATTTTGAAGGACTGTCCTTCCTTGTCTTGGCAAAATTCAGTGGTCACTTTGCTTTATGTTCTGCTTGCCCAATTTGGATAGCAAACTGTCAGCAGTTGAGATAAGGGCATTTTCTTGCCCAGTGGCTTACATTTGCTGCAAAGAAAGTAGACTCCATATGGAGGTTTTTGATGTTCATTGTCTTCTCTGAAGTAGATTGGTGCTGACAGGATAAGACATGTCTCATTGTCAGAAAATCCTTATGTTATTAAAACATCTTAAATGCCATATTCTGTAGATCTCTGATGTGTTTGGAGGACACCTGCCTATCTAAAATATATCTATTTGACCTTGAAAGCATACCTAACATGACTACAACTTTGATTGTTTTAGGTGACTACTAAATGCATTTCTTTATTATCTTAAACAGTTCGTAATAATAACTTTCAAGGACTAGAAACTTACATTACATTGTCAAATGAGCTGCATATGTAAAATACTTTAAACAAGAGTAGAAACATGTACAGTGTGTTTCAACAACCTTAAATTTGTATCAATATATAAAATTCCTAACAATACAAAATATTTAAGACTAGTAGTTATGTTTTTAGTTTAAAAGTAAATTCAATAATCTATGCTTTTATCCTATCATTTATATATCCCCCCTTTTTCTTTTCAGAATGAGATCCCTGAATCTAGTCTCCTTTATTTAGCTTTTATCCTGACCATTACCAATAACAGCTTGTAACTATTCCCCCTAAATGATGACAAATATCCATAACCCATTGAATGATCAAAAGCCTTTCACCCCAGCTCTTGGATATGTGGGTGTCATGTCTTCTAGATTGCTTCCTGATGTCTAGGGATGGCAGCATCTTTAGGGGATCCTTAGAAAATTGAGATAATGTTCAAGTCCTGGGAGAGCTAGCTGTATCGTTTCATGTCCAGTCTCTGTGTAATAGGAAAGTGTAGAATTTTTCTCAAGTCCTGGATGGAGTAGGGCATGAAGCTGGACCATCTCCAATAGCTGCCTTGAAATTGTCCTGAACAGTTTGTAGTCTAAAGTTGGTCTTTGGGTGGTGTTTGTCAGCTTAGTGACACTACCACAATCCGGGTGGAACTGCTGTTTGGGGCCTCAAATCCTTTTGGAGACTTTAAAGGTCAATACTAGGAATGGTCACAGTTCACTGTAGAAAACGTAAACACTTTAAATGTCATATGCACCAGATCTCAGAGAGATTAAAGGACCAGAGTTTGCTATGTACCTCTGGAGTACACACACTTAGTTCCTCACTACCTGATGGAGACTCAAGCCTGAAATCATGTACAGGAAGCTAGATGAGACCTTTTTCTAGAATTAATACTCTATATGACCATTAATATCATGACAAAAGCTTAATCTTATAAATTTTGAGATAATATTTATAGCTTAAGAAAAACTTAAAGGGTCAAAATAAACCCCAAGGATTATGAGATTAGTGGCAATATAATAGCCCCTTAATTTTGGTTTTTATTCTGTCCCACACCAGGTGGTTCTTATGACACAAGGCAGAGATTTTGGATTTGCCTTTAACAAGTGTATTTGGGTTTAAAGGAAGAAAGCACCACAGTCCAATATCAAAGTCAGCTTTAATTGTTAATTGAACTGGGACTACAAAGACTATGTGCCTTATATGTCTGTAGAGAAAGAGACATTTGGGAAGATTTATAGAATTTATCCTGTTGGAAATGTGCTATGCTATATCATTAGGCCAATTTACTCCTTTTTCTTTGGACTTTATTTTTTCTGAATGATTCTTCTTTTTTCTTCAGATATCTTATTTGTCTAGAGGATTTTAGATTTCTTAGTTGGATGCTTTTATTCTTCTGAGAAGACAAAAACAAAACCCTGTCCCAAACTTAACTTTGGGGATTTTCTATTTTGGAAGGTTATATCTTATCAAATGAAAGGCATTTGTTAGTCTTATATAAGTTTAGATTGAATGGCCATGCTGTTTGATGAACTATCACCTCTTCTAACCAAGAGGTCTCTCCTGTTCAAGTCTAATCCTTATCGATTTTGATGGTATCCATAGCTTTTCTTCTTCTGTGGAAACAGAAGCAAAACCTCTTCCTCAACATAACACATACCTTGGTTTCCACTCTGAGGTCAACACATCCTGAAAGTAATACATCTTGATATTATTTCAGCAGGTTTTTCTACTATCCAATGTCTCTCTGCAGCTGTAGTTACTTTTGCATTGGCATTTTTAAAAATTTAAAGTTAATAAAGCATTGTACATTCTCTCTCTAGGGGGTTCATTATCCTTTTGTTTATTAGCATATCTTTTAAATTGTTCTTCCTATAGCTGCTCACCCTATAGAATTGTGTACTTTATGTCATAATATGGAAAAAGGTTTTATTTTACTAAAGACATGTGTTGGAGCATTGCCTGTTTTAATTTGCACAGGTATCCCCATGAAGACCATAACTTTTAACAAATATGTAATTGTAGAATTAGTCTTTTCAGAACTCAAAGCGGTTGCCCTTTGAAATCCTGGATATGCATTTATTGTATAGTGTACATACTTTAATTTTCCAGATTCTGCAAAATTAAATTCAGACATATCCATTTGCCAAATTTCATTTCTTTGAGTAACCTTTGGTTTACCGCCTGCAGGCAGTAGAGTCTGGTTATACAAAGAACAAGTAGGACATTTTAAAAAATTTCCTTGACTTATTGCCAAATGACAGAAAAATATTTCTTCAAATTGTTACCATTGACAAGATGTTTTTAAATGAAATTCTGAGGCTTCTAGCACACTTATTACCAATAACTCATCAATTTTATCATTACCCCATGCCAGAGGACCTGGTAGACCAGTTTGGGATCTGATATGTGTTATATACAATGGATGATTTCTATTTTTGATTATTTTTTGTAATTGAATAAGTAACAGGGCTAATTCTGAATCATATGAAATAAGTTCAGTGGTTTCAATATGTGAATCAACTCTTTCTGCATACTGAGTGTCAGTAACTATATTAAGAGTTTCTAGAAAATCTAATGATACCATGAGAATAGCATATGATTATTACTTTTGAACAGAATCATAAGGGCTTTGAGCCACCTTACCTAAATTTCCTGACTTAAAACCTGCCTTTCCTGATTTGTTTGTATCAGTATAGAATGCAGGGGCTCCAGAAATTTGTGTTCCCCATACAATGTGAGGAAGGATCCAATTAGTTCTCTTTATAAACTGAAGTCTCTTGCTTTTGGGATTTTTGTTGTTAATCTCTCCCAAAATACTATTGCAAGCTCTTTGCCAAAGTTCATTTTCTGTTCATAAAGAGGAAATCTCAGCATTAGTAAAAGGTACCACAATTTCTGCTGGATCTAGTCCTGCTAATTGGTGAAGTCTTAAATTTCCTTCCAGAATCAATTAGAAACCTTTTCTATATAGGTCTTTAATTTTTTACTCTGTTTGCATGGTAAAAACATCCAGTTTATTATCTTCTCTCTGCATAATAATTCCCATAGAAGAGTGTGTAGAAGGTAAAATAATCAGAACATAATCAAGCTATGGAATCAAACAACCCCACGTGAATTCTGTAATTTATTTTCTACCAAAGCTAATATTTTCCCAGTTTCAGCTGGTAATTTTATTGGAGTACTTAAGTCCTTATAATTGTAAGGTTTGAAATAAATTTAGTTCTTGAGTTATCAATCCAATTGTTGTCGATGACTGGTTAATATCTCCCAGAAATTTTTGAAAATCATTAAGAGTTTGTAATTGATCTCTCTTGATTTGTACCTCTTGTGGTTGTTTTTTGTATACCTATCTTATATCCTAGTTAATTAATAGCATCTCCTCTTTGTATTTTTTTCAGGAGCAATATTTAATCCCCAACAAGGCAAATTTTTCTTTACATCTTTAAAAATTTTCTCTAATGTTTCTGCATCTGAAACGGTTAGTAATGTATCTTCTATACAATAGTAAATTATAAATTAAGAAAACTGTTTATGAACTCTTTCCAATGGCTCTTGTACAAAATATTGACACAAGATAGGGCTATTTAACATCCCTTGTGGAAGAATTTTCCACTGATATCTTTTAACAGGCTGGGAATTATAAGTAGACACCATGAAGGCAAATTTTTATCTATCCTGTTCCTTTAAAGGTACAGTAAAAAAGCAGTCTTTTAAATTAATCACTATAATAGACCATCCTTTAGGTAATAGAGAAGACAAGGTAATTCCAGACTGTAAAGAGCCCATTGGCAGAATCACTTTATATATTTTTTGTTTTGTTTTGTTTTTGTTTTTGTTTTCGAGACAGGGTTTCTCTGTGGTTTTGGAGCCTATCCTGGAACTAGCTCTTGTAGACCAGGCTGGTCTCAAACTCACACAGATCTGCCTGCCTCTGCCTCCCGAGTGCTGGGATTAAAGGCATGCGCCACCACTGCCCGGCTAGAATCACTTTATTAATAGCTCTTAGATCTGTTACCTTCCTCCATTTCCCAGATTTCCTTTTAATGACAAATATAGGAGAATTCCAAGGACTGGTCAATTTATCAATATGTTGAGCATTTAACTGCTCTTGTACCAACTGTTCTAAAGCTTGTACTTTTTCTGATTCAGAGGCCATTGTTTCATCCAGTTAACCATTTTAAAGGTAGGGCTGTCGATACCTTGGAAAGATCAGCAGTTGTTTTGCCCTGTTCTTGTACAACCTGGGTGGTCAGTGACTGTTCTCCATAGTATCTTTTAGTATTTTTCTCAGAAACATACGTTAGTTAGTGGTTTGTTTCTGAGATTGGAGGAATGTTAATCTGAGTATTCCATTGCTGTAACAGATCATGTCCCCACAAACTCATTGCTATGTCAGCCACATTTGGCTTTGATGTCCCTCCTTGTCTTTTTAGGCCTATACACTCAATCCATCTTGCACGTTGTTCCACCTGAGATAAAGTTCCAATTCCTAGAAGATGGACATTTATCACTTGAAGAGGTCACTCTGGATACCAAGATTTTGGTACAATTATTATTACATCAGTCCCTGTGTCTATCAAACCTGTGGAGACCCTATTTCCACCTTGTCTGAAGATCAAAAAGTTTCAGCTTGCTCCAAGCTGTTGCCACTTCACCCTGATTAAAGGTCAGAGAGTTGGAATTTACTTCTGTTTCTTCAAGGTTATTGTCAGTTTCTACCTCAAAGAAAGGTCCCACCTAGATTTAGGTCAGAGAGTTCTGCTCTCTCAAGGTTATTGTCAACAGGTGTGGCTAATTGTATATCAGGCATAGAGAAGTTTATCTGTTTCTACCTCAAACAGAAGTCTAAGGATTAAACTAAGTTCTTACTCCCTTAGGGAGATAAACAATGGATTCCACTCAGGGAGTGGTTTGTCTACAGAATGTTTTGGTCTAGGGTATGAGTGTTATTTGTCTTGTTCTAGCAACACAATGTTTAACTGAGAATGTAGCCCACAACCTCAACTGGTCTGTTCATTTCCTTGTATCATGTTAATGCATTTTTTTTTAAATCTTACACCTATCTTTTGAGGTTGGGGGTATTTTAAGAAAATGTAAATTAAATGTGGGTGATTTCTATAGTCACTGAAATTCCCTCCCAGTACTAGTCTATGCTTCTGTTTTGTTATTTCCACTATGTCTTTGTTCTCTTTCCTTATTTTTCTAATCCCCATGCTCCTACCCTGGTAAGTGGTATTTTTCTTGAAGTTGGACTCTGACACAAACTCTTAATTCCAATACCATTTGTTTGTATTTTTAACTTCAATCTTTGATCATTTATAGAAGTTTGCCAAATACTTCTTTTTTTGGTCTCTCCTGAAAATTTTACTTTATCAAATGAAGCTGTTCTATCATTCAGAGCATATGGTTTTTCACAACAGCAATTTCCAACCTCAGCGGGGTTAACACATTCCAGGGCAGGGGCTTGTGGATTTGAAATGCCAGGCAGACAGAACAGAAATATAAAATAAATAGACAGAGACACAGAATAGAACCTGGAGGGCAAACTAGTGATTACTGAATTTGCCCATTGTTATTTTTCATATGCTTATACACCCCAATCCATAAATGGGGGAGAAGGCAAAAATATTGTTTTAACACGATACATAGAACAAATAGAGCAATTACCTCTTTACTACCTGAAGCATCAATTAAGTATACTCTGAGTTAAGTATTCTATTTGTTTAGGCAGGACTTGCAGTGACTGCACCTTAGGTCAAGTATCCTGTAGGCAGCCACTCCCTGGGTCAAACCCCCTGTTATATCCTTGAAGGAGAAGAAATGTACCTGAACTCTCTGACATTTGGTCAAGGTAGAACAGATCCACCTCTGTGGGCCATTTTAATACCCCAAACACCAAGTAACCACATCCTAGGTCAGGATATCCTGTTAGTGGTCACATCTTAATTCAATCAAATCTCTTGTCAGTAGACTTGAAGGAGCAAGAATAAGCCTGAACTCTCCAACCCTCAGTCAAGGTGGAACTTCTGTGGGCTCCCACAAGGCATTAAGTCTTTTATTGCTCTGTGGAGGAGTTGCCTCAATGCTGACAGGGAATGTTTGAACCAAATTTGATATGGGGGCTTGCAATGGGCCCCCTGAGGCATTTTCTGATGACAAAGGGGTACCTTGCCTGTCCTGTGTTGATCTGCATTCATTAGTACAATATCAGCCTTTGCCACACCATCTGCATATTCCAGAAGGCTGGAGTCTTCTGTTTGGTTTCTCTCTAGAAAAAAAAAAAACGTTGTTCTTACAAATGCCTAGCTTTTCCAGAGGACATGGTTTACCATAATTAAAATATCTAACCTTTTGATTTTTCTTAAAATTTTCAGAAATCACTTCTCCTATCCAAGTATCATAGACATGAGACCCAACTGTGTTTCTGATCCATTCTTCTACTGGTCCTGTTGCCTTTAAATGCCTAATTGCCATTTTACATCCTGGGTCAGCATTTTTGGATTAACATTTTTAAAAGCCAAAGTTTCATTTAAGATTTGTCTAATTTCTGGGTCTAATATCACTCTATTTACAGCTGAGGTCAATCTTTGTTAAAAATCAATGTAAGCTTCTTCGGGGGTTTTGTATAATTTTAGTGAATGACTCAGTCCTCTTTCTTGATTCTTGAATCTTGTCCCAAGCATTCAAAGCTGATAGATGGCATAGAACCAAGGTGTGATCACCAAAAATGTAATCTGTCTTTGCAAATTGTTAGACTGGGCCAAATGGAGAAACAGTTCTTGGGAAATTTCCATACCTCTGGCCCTACTTCCTTGTTCTATGATCCTAGCTTCATCTCTCCACCATGTTTTCCACTGTAACTGAGGGCCAGCTTCCAATACTGATGTAACCAAATCTTTCCAGTCTTATGGTATAATTCTGTACAGAGTAGCCCATGAATTTAGCATCTACTTACAAAGGTGAATGCATACCATAGGAAAATATTGCTTCCTTAATTCTCTTTAAATCTAAAATTTCTATAGGATTCCAGTTAATTTCTGAATAGCCTTGGGGTGGGGGGGTTGTTTATCATCTGGTGGTTGTTTTTGAATGGTAACTGGATAAATTAAGTTTGGTTTTCTAATAACCTTGGGTTGCTCCTCTTCAATTTCATAATGCAGTGTTACAGTAAGTTCTGCTCTCAATGACTCTGTCTCTGTGTGAATACTTTTCTTAGTTTCATTAGTAAGTCTTTCCAAGAATTTTATCTTACCAGTCAATTTTTTATATTTGGCACCAATACCAAATAACTTTTTAAAGGATAAAACATGAATTACCAAACTGATAATGGTTATAACTGACATTATGTTAACCCCAGATAAGCTAATTATCCCATCATTTAATTGTTCCATTACTATTCATTGAAGACCTAATTCCCTGAATCATTATATTGTTTCCCATTCTTAAGATGGGGGAAAAGTTTTTTAAAAACTAATTCCCCCAAGAATTCCCACGAGTCTCACCAGATCTAAAGGCAACAACAGTGAGGTGTGAGGTTGGCTGTTGCTGTACAGCATGGCTGAACAGAGAATGTGGGTGCCCATCTGCTACCAGTCAGTGAGAGAAGCCCCCTCACAGCCCTGTCCATGGGTCAGTCTCATGAAGGCAATCCCTGTCTGCTGAGGCTCCCTCTTCCCAGGTGTGTCAAGCTGACAGCTGAAGCTCATTATGACATCTTTCTTTTTCAGTGGGCATGAAAAAGAGACCTGGGACAGCTCGCAGTGGTAACTATTCCTACCAGCCTGGCCTTTTGCTGTGTTTGGCTTCTGCTATTGAGCCGTGTCTCACTCTTTAGAGGCTGGACTCACTGTAGTCCTTGCTGGCTTCAAATTTGTAGTAATCCTCCTGCCTCAAGCCTCCATATTGAGATGACAGATATGAGTCACCATGTCTTGCCCCATCTGCTTTGGAGTTTGTGAGGTTTTCCACCTGAAGATGTGGGGTACGTAAGGTTCTCACAGCTAACAGCCATTACTGTCCTATAGAAGTTGAGGTTAGCCCAGAAAGACCCCAAAATCATGTCTGCCAACTTTCCCACAGAGGAGGGGGTGGTCCCGTTAGCCCTGAGAGACCCCCAAATCAGGTCTGCTAAAGTTTCCCAAGGAGGGTGGGTGGCTCCATCAGATCCTTACCTGAGACCCCATTTCCTCTATGCTTTCCTCAAAGAAGTGTGCAACTCTGTTCCAGCTGGATGTGATATGGGAAGGTGACAGAGTACAGAGAGTGTGGAAGGTAGCTGGAGAGGGGGATGTCTATGTAGCTGTGGGGATGTCGTTCATGCTGTGGTGAGATTTCAATGGTGTAGCCATCTGGGAGTCACTCACACTCCCCCATGCTATTATAAGAAGCCCATAAACTCACTCATTAGTTCACCAGAGTTAGGTGGAATCCTTTGGTACCACTGGCATCCTATCTGAGGTGAGCAGGTATGCATTCGCCCTCTCCAGGGACAGTTTAGGCAACAAAAGGTCTCAGCCTTTCAGGATCCCTTCTTTGTTGCCAGAAACTGCAAGATGGAAAAATTCCACTTCATCCCTTTGAGTGTTCCTGCTGGGTCTAAGATTAAACAGAGGTGACACAGATTAACAGGAGAAAAGTATAATACAAATTTCATGTGACACAGGAATCAAAAAAAAAAGAAGAAGAAGAAGAAGAAAAAAAACCCTGAATACCAAAAGAAACGTTTGTAGGTCATTTATGCAATGTCTTTACCAAAAGTAAATAAGCAGGGGACGAGTGCTGGGGCAGGACAGCGGAAGGCCAGGGCAGCTTGCCAAGGCTTGTCTGCAGAACCCCTCCCCCATCTGTGCAGAACCCCTCCCCCATCTGTGCAGAAACCCTCCCCCATCTGTGCAGAAACCCTCCCCCTCGTCTGTGTAGAACCCCTCCCCCTCATCTATGCAGAACCCCTTCCCCCTCATCTGTGCAGAACCCCTCCCCCCTCATCCATGCAGAACCCCTTCCCCCTTATCTGTGCAGAACCCCTCCCCCCTCATCCATGCAGAACCTCTCCCCCTGCATCTGTGCAGAACCCCTCCCCCTTCATCTGTGCAGAATCCCTGCCACCTCAGCTTCCTTTCTCCAGGGCAGTGATGTCATTCTTCTCTAGGGTGGGGAGAACGTCTTACATGTAGGACAACACGGAAGGCCAGAGTGATTCTAAGTTGATATTTAACTTTTAATGGCTTATTATTATTATGAGTGTGAGGAGGAGGTGCTGCCACCGCCTCCTGCAGACATCGGAGGGCACATTTGCACGCTGGTCTCCAGGCCTGCTCAGCAAGCCTCTTTACTTACTGAGCCATCTCTCTCGCTATTTTGGATGTTAAAAATGTTATATGTATATTAAAAATACATACATATATGTATGTGTATAACTTTTTAAAATATATATATACACACATACATATGTATAATTTTAAAAATTTGTATTTATTTATTTTGAGACAGGCTCTCTGTGTAGCCCTGGCTATTCTGGATTTTTTCTCTGTAGAGCAGGCTGGCCTCAAAGCTACAGAAATCCACTTGCCTCTGCCTACTGAGTGCTTGGGATTAAAGGTGCGTACTACTTGGCAGAATCTATATATATGATCATATTTAATTTTATGTATGTAGTGAGGGGGAGCAGGGCCGCTTCCCTGCTACCCAGCTCCCAGCTGCCTGTCTTAGCCCCGGAAATAACAACACGGAAACTGTATTCTTTTAAACACTGCCTGGCCCATTATATCTAGCCTCTTCTTGGCTAATTCTCATATCTTGATTAACCCATTTCTAATAATCTGTGTAGCACCACGAGGTGGTAGCTTACCGAGAAAGATTCAGCATGTCTGATCTGGTGGCTGGCTCCATAGCATCTGACCTCCCCCCCATCTACTCAGCATCCTCTTCTGTCTACTCCACCCACCTATGTTCTGACCTATCAGGCCAAGTAGTTTCTTTATTAACCAATGAAAGTATGACCCTCCTATATCATATATGTGTGTGTGTGTGTGTGTGTGTGATATCTCTACGCATTATACACACACACATTTGTAGTGAAACTTAGGGCTGGAGAGAGGTGGTTCAGCAGTTAAGAGCACTGATTATTCTTCCAGAGGATCTAGGTTCAATTCCCAGCACCCACATGGTAACTCACAACCATCTTTAACTCCAGTTCCAGGAATTCCACTGACCCCTTCTGGCCTCTATGGGCATTGCACACATATGGTACACCCCAACACACACACATAAGTAAAAAAATAAATAAATAAAGGAAATAATGAAAATCTAAAGTGAAAGTCGCAGAGAATTGGCTCACTGTGTAAAGACACCTGCCACCAAGCCAGACAGCCTGAGTTTGGTCTCTGGGACACACATGATGGAGGCTTAACTGCTGCAAGCTGTCTTGTGACCTTCACACGTGCACTCTTCCAGCACACAAACACACTCGAGGGCATAGTAAGCAAAGGCAAAACAAAAATGTGTGTGTGTGGGGGAGGGGATTAGCTTTAGCAGCAGCGTCACTTGGCTCACGATGGTTCAGACTAAAAAAGAAGCAGAAAGCATCAAGAAAAGCATTGATCTGAAGAAAGGCTAACATGGAAGAAATCTGTTTCTGAAAAGGTTAAAATATAGGGGCTGGAGGCATGGCTCTGTGGGCGAAGCACTAGGTGTGCTGCTGAGGACGTCCTCTGACATCACAAGGACTCAGATGTCACCCTGGTGTGGGAGAATTGTCTGTATTCTGTCAATCATATTTTAAATAAACACTGATTGGCCAGGCAGAAAGTATAGGTGGGTCAACCAGACAGGAAGTAGAGGTGGGGCGATGAGAACAGAAGAATGCTAGGAAGGAGGAAGCCCATTCCTCCACTCCTGTGCAGACCACCGAAGAAGCAGGATGTAATCTACCTGGCTGAGAAAGGTACCAAGCCATGTGGCTAACATAGATAAGAACAATGGGTTAATATATGCTACAAGAGCTAATAAGTAGCCTGAGCTAATGGGCCAATCAGTTTTAAAACTTATGGAGATCTCTGTGTGATTTTCTTTGGGACTTGTCGACTGTGGGGTACTGGGCAGGATAGAAACCCCAACAAGCAGGCCCCTCGTGTTACATCATCTGGACAGTTTTATACTCGTGTTTGATGCCTCTGGAGATGTTTTTTGCCATCACAAAGATTTGGTTGGTAGCACATGCCTTTTATCCTAGCACTTGGGCAGCAGAGGCAGGAGGCACAAGGCAGAGAGATCATCGAGTTTGAGGCCAGCCTGGTCTATATAGTGAGTTCCATAACAGTCATGGCTACATGGTGAGACAGTCTTTTAAAAAAGGATTTGGAATGGATAATGGGTATATCACTCTATTGGAAAAGCTGGAGAAGGGATATTGTGAATATACGTTTTAAAAAAATCATGAGTGTGTGTGCGTGCGTGCATGTGCGTGCGTGCGTGCGTGCGTGCGTGTGTGTGTGTGTGTGTGATATGAGTTCTAGGAACTAAACTCAATCCACAGGGCCCTTAGTTGTTGAGCCACCCTGCAGCCTGAATACGTTCTTTTTCAAGCACTTTCACTGAGGAAAGAGCACTCACAGGTGAGGATCAAACGCTGGGGTTCCCAACGCTGTGACTGAGCACTCTTGGAAGCCTTGGCCTCACAGGGGCGCATGGACCCCTAGTTTGGAGGCCACTGGGGTAGAGGAAGGAAAGGGCTTACCTGCCTTAAGAAAATATTGCCACCTAGTGGTGACTCCTCTAGTCATAGACACAGGGACCTAAAGGCTCCCTTGACCTTTGGAAGGACTTCTGTTGAAAATCCATCTGTAGGTTCAGCTCCTTGTATCAAAATGCCATCATTGAATGGTATATAACCCACTGTCTCTTTCTACATCATGTTACTCAATATTCTGAAAAAGTCCTTCGGGTCATGAGGCTATATCCCACGGATGAGGCCACGGAGGATAAGGGAGAGTTAATTAATCCACAATTATGTTTTTATTAATCATTAAATATCCATTCATTAAGGATTATTATACAACTATCACACTCCTAGACTTCGAGTATGGGCTTGAGTTATGGGTAAATTAAAGACAACTGTTCTCAAATCAATAATAATCTAATGGGACTGAATTATGAAAAGTGGAATCAGGAGTTTTGATCAAAACCACTGAAATGTGTCCATACTCTTCCCAGACACCACAGGACAGTAAACACATATGTAAGGGTGCCTGGGTACCCCCGAGTCCTTGTAGGGTCAGAGGAGGTCAGTCCTGGAGGAAGCCAGTTTCCCAGGAAAATGACTCACCTGCTGAAAATGTCAGCTGAGAGAGGGCTTGCTCTCCCCGCCCCTCTGAGCCCGCTGCTTAACACCTGCTGCAGCTCGGAAAGCAGAGCGGGAGACTTGTTAAAAGGGTGGTTATCGAGAAATCAAGAGGCCCCAGGCCCAGCAGCTCCCTGCGGAGTCAGGTGTGGTACTAGTGAGGCCATCCTGTGCTGAGCCGGGGCAGCGGAGTTAGCCGGAGCTTTCCGTGTGGCAGCATTATGGAGTAGACAGCTGTGCTCCAGGGAACAGATTCTCCAGCGGTGCTCTGTCTTAACACAGTCTGCCTGCCTTCCCAGCCTCTCGTTCAGGACCTCCCTCACTGAGCAGGACATGCAGAAATGGGGAGGTGCTGTTTGATTTTTGCTTTTCTCTTTCTCGAACATTCCCCATTCTTGCCTAACTCAGGCTGCTATGGTGGCTCTCGGTGGCCCTCCTATGCACATGAATTCCTTCAGAATCCAGATCAAATTCCTCCTTCCTTCCTCTGTCTCTCATCCATGCTATCCACAAGCTCTTTGACAGGCATATCTCTCGGAGAGCCGACACTCCAGTGTTCAGTACTCTGAAATGACACTATTAGGAGCTGGACTTGGAGGCACACACCCATACAACTATCGCAGTTCTTGGAAGGAAGAGGTGGTGGAGCTCTGTGAATTTGAGGTCAGCTTGGTCTATATAGAGTTCTAGGCCAGCCATGGTTACATAGGAAGACCCTGCTTGCCCCTCCCAAAGAAAAAAGAACCATGAAACAACAACAACAAAAAACCAAATAAACAACCCCACACAAATTACCATCCCCCTCCCTGTTAGAACGTGAGGTCCATGAGGGCAGGTGTTGGGTTGATTTATTGACTCAGACTTGCAATGACGTAAGTGTTCAATAAATATTTGTAAATGGACTGAGTGAAAACTTCCTCGCATGGCCACTCTTAAGAAGCACAGCCACACTGGCCCAGTTTCCCAAACAGATTTCAACTGTTTCACTCGGTGCCTCAGCTCATGAGGCAGGGCTGCTACCGTCTTGGTTCCAGAAATGGATGTTAAGCCACATGCCCAGGGCCCACGCTTCTCTGGGACTGGAAGTGAGGTATGGATGAGGTGCACAAGGCTGGGACTTCTAAGTGATGAGGCCAAGCTGACCATGCCTTTAAGGGCCAATGACGGAAACAGCTTAGGAGAACATGATTGCATCAGACTGAAACACCCTACGTGTGTTGACTTAATAACATGACCTGACAATGAAAACTCAGGGCTAACTTTGTAGAGGTTGCGGGAGAACCAGCTTTTATTTTAAAAACAGGGTCTCCATACATAGCCCTAGCTGGCCTGGAACTCATTAGGTAGACCAGACTCGACTCAGATCCAGAGACCCGACTGCCTCCGCCTCCAGAGTGCTGAGGTTACTACAGTGAAGCCTGCTGGGTGTGCACATAAAAATTCGTTATATGAGTGTTTATTTAATGGGTTAAAAGTTTTCAATAATAGGTTAGAATGAAAACATTAATAGGAAAGGGGAAAAAGCAGTGTTTCTCCTGGTCGTCAATATAGCAAACCCAAAGTTGAGACCTACATCTCAGGAGGCATGTTTCCAAGAATGTAAATCTGACATCCAGGGGCTGAATCTTGACAGTTTGAGGCTTGCGAGAGGAGTCACCCCCTCTGACCTTGGGGAATTGTGCAGTATGTAAGGAGCCCCAGGCTTTGTTGTCCTGCTCCTGCTACATGATCGACACCGCAGAGATAGACTGAAAACAACGGGCTTTGTCTATCGTGCGACGTCCTGTACAACTTGACTTCCAAGAAGAAATTTGGATTCAGGGCAGTCTTTTTTACCCAGGCCTAAAAAACAAAACAAAACAAAATATAAATCCTTTTGGCTCTAGTTCTGCACTCTCAAAGCAGCGAGTAGCAGAGTTCCCGAGAGCAATTACATTTTTATTGAATGGAGGCAAAGAATGCAATTATCCAGCATAGCGCAGATGCTATCTGGTGGGATTTTCTGCGATGATGGAAGAGCTGCGAACCCAGTGTTCAACGTGGCAGCCAACAGCCACGCGCGGCTACCCACGTGAAATGTATGAGCGCAATTAAGAAACAGACCACGTACAATGCCAGAGTTCAGGGGAGGCGGAGCATCCTGACCTCAAGGCCGCCATTGGTCACGCAGCAAACACAAAGCCAACTTGAGTCGCATGAGCCTCTGTTTCAGGAGCAATTGCATTTTAAGTTTCATTTAATTTAAATTTTAAAAAGTAGTTGTTGAATTCTCAGTATTCCTCATTGTCCGCTATGTTCAGCTAGTCCGGATTTATCCCATGCTTTTTCAGACCTAGGCCAGCTGGCCTTGGTGAGATCCCAATAGAACATCCCCATTGTCTTAGTGTGTGGGTGCACCCCTCGTGGTCCTGAGTTCCTTGCTCGTGCTCCGTCTCCTTCTGCTCCTGATTTGGACCTTGAGATTTCTGTCCGGTGCTCCCATGTGGGTCTCTGTCTCTGTCTCCTTTCATCGCCTGATGAAGGTTAATATTCATGAGGATGCCTATGTGTTTGTCTTTGGATTTGATCCTACTGCACGTACTGGCTTTGTGGGAGCCTAGGCAGTTTGGATGCTCACCTTACGAGACCTGGATAGAGGTGGGCAGTCCTTGGGCTTCCCACAGGTCAG
Source organism: Microtus oregoni (assembly GCF_018167655.1). Classification (NCBI taxonomy): domain Eukaryota; kingdom Metazoa; phylum Chordata; class Mammalia; order Rodentia; family Cricetidae; genus Microtus; species Microtus oregoni. The sequence continues at coordinate 19,695,805 of NW_024543078.1, forward strand.
GGAACCCTGATTGCTCTTCGAGCAGATGAGGGAGGGGGACTTGATCGGGGGAGGGGGAGGGAAATGGGAAGCGGTTGTGGGGACGAGGCAGAAATCCTTAATAAATAAATAAATTTAAATAAAAAAAAGTAGTTGTTGTTTTGAGACAGGGTCTCACTTCATAGCCTTGACTGCTCTGGAACTCACTCTGTAGACCAGGCTGGCCTTAAACTCAGAGATCCGCTTGCCTCTGCCTCCTGAGTGCTGAGATTAAAGGCCACATGCCTGGCTTTCTCCACACTGATTTTGGTAGCGCTCTCTCTCTCTCTCTCTCTCTCTCTCTCTCTCTCTCTCTCTCTCCTTTCCTCCCTCCCGCCCCGTCTCTTTCTCTTTCTTCTCTTCCTCTCCACCCCCCTCTGTGTTTGCCTACACACCCATAGGCAGTTATTCTTGTGTGTGACTGAGGAGGCTTGTGTGCCATAGCTCGTATGTGGAGGCGTGTGCCATAGCTCTTATATGGAGGTGTGTATGTCATATCTTGTATGTGGAGGCGTGTGTGGCGTAGCTCGTATATGGAGGTGTGTGTGTGCCATAGCTCGTATGTGGAGGTGTGTGTGCCATAGCTCATATGTGGAGCTCAGATGACAACTTTGTATGTCCTCACTTTCCATCTTGTTTAAGACAAGGTCTTTTGAGCTTCCAGGCCTCTCTTGTCTCTACCTGTCATCTTCCCTGGAAGGAATTAGTGATGTGTGTGCTCTGTATGTGGGTTCTGGGGATTCGAACTCAGATCCTTACACTTGCATATCAATTACTTTACCCACGGGCTCACCTCCACAGCTCCAGTCTTAGTTGATGTCCATATTCCTACTCCACAGCCTTATTTCAACAAACAATCCAACCCTTTCAAACAAAGCTTGTAAGGGTTTCCCCGTGTTGTAGGAAATGGTTACCTAGTCCGCACATCGCCCCCCACCCCCTCGCTTTTCTCTCCTCTTTCTCCTTCCTCCCTGTTTCCTCTCATGCTAGGGACAAGTCAAGGCTCCATGGCTGCTAGACCATTACCCTACTGAACCACATCTCTTACCTATTTGTTTATTTTGTGGCTTTTTTTGAGACAAAATTTCACTTTGTAGCCCAGGCTGTCCTGGAACTCAGTATATAGCACAAACTAACCTCAATTTTGCAATACTTCTTCTGCCTCGGGCTCCTGGGTGTTGGGACTACAGGCACGAATCACTGATCCTGGCCAGTCACAGATTCCAGAGTATTCTTTTGGTTTTGGTTTTGAGACAGAGACTCTGTCTTAGTCACTGTTCTATTGCTGTGAGAAGACACCATGACCAAGGCAAATCCCATAAAAGCATTTAATTAGGGATTTGCTTACAGCTTCAGAGGTTTAGTTTCTTATCAGTATGGCAGGGAACATGATGCCAGGCATACAGGCGGGCACAGTGCTGGAGAAGTGACTGAGAAGTCTACATCCTGTTCCACAAGCAGCAGGAAGAGAGAGAAACTGGGCCTGATCACCCCAAGTGACACACTACCTCCAAAAGGCCACGCCTCCTAACCCTTCTCAAGTAGTGCCACTTCCTGGTGCATGAGCATTCGGAAAACGAGGCTGTGGGGCGATTCTTATTCAAACCACCTCAGTCTTGATCTATAGCCCACGTGGACCTTAAACTCAGGACAGTCCTCCTGTCTCACATGACCTGCTTTCTCGATTTGTTCCTGAACTGGAGCTAGGAGGAAGCGGGAGCAGGGACCTCATCCTGGCTGGAAGCTGCAAGCAGCTGAGTAAGAGAGTGCAGTTGTCACCTTGGGAGGAAGTGAGGCTGAGAGGTTCTTCCCTGCAGAGACCCGAAGACAGGGAGGACAGGAAATCTTGATGGCAGTGTGTGTACCACCTCTTCCCTATTGGAGGCGTGGCTATTTGTGCCCATGCATTTTCTCCGCTTCGTTTGGTTTGTGGTGTTGGGGATCAGATGGAGGCATGGGTGAGCGCCAGGCCGGAGCTGGGCTGCAGCTCATGCTTGACCCTGCCGAAAGAGCCCTTAAATAAATACACTTTTAAGAATGAACCATTAACTTAATACTAGAAGTGGGACAACCAACTGAATAATTAATGAATTACAATTTTGCCTGGCACGGCAGCACATTTCTTGAAGTCCTGGCACTCGGGAATCTGAGGATGACTTGTCACGAATTCAGACACAGCCAGGGCTACATAGCAAGTCCTGGCCAGGCTAGCATTCATAGCCAAAAGGGGGGAAAAATTAAAGGAAAGAGGGAAATTACAAGGCTAATAATAAAAATCCAAAGTCTGGGAGGATCTCTAAGGGCTCTCTGGATGCTCACCTTGATGAGAGGCTTGGTGTGACCGTGGGTAGGCTAGAACCTCTCGATGCCCAGCCTTCTTATCCATCCTCTGTGAGAACCCATATCACACCCATTGGAAACAAACAGCACAGCAGGTGCTGTGTTCCCCTCTTTTTCCCGTGTGTTGGATGAACCACAAGCAGGGTTCCCTCGAAGGGAAGCAGGGCACGCATGAGTGGCCATCGGCTTCACCCGTCACTGGCAGACACCTTGGCACACCTTTCCTAAAACGTAAAAACCATTCCACTTTGTTTCTAAAACCACAGAAGTGCTCCTTCCCTTCCGCTCAGATTCCTGCTCCCAGGAGCCTAAATTAGGAGTTAATTAAGAGACAATCAAAGCTATATTCTCCCAACTGCTCAATGGTGTTAAATTCAATACCGATGAAGGAAAAAAAAATCAAACTGATTACTTTGCAGTTGGGAAACAGTTAAGTAGATTGTGCTATATTAACATTTTAGTGTTATTAAACACAGCCATTGTGTGACCTGTGGAAAATGCAAGGTAATGATGATAAAACGACATAATATATAACTCTATGTGATTGTGCAGTCGTTTCCTTGAGGTGAAATAGTTCATCTTGGGGTGATGATGGGGGTGGATAATAAAACTTGGGAAACCCCCAGCTCAGGAAGCTGGGAAAGTTCATGAGTTAGGAGCTCCTCTCCCTAAGCTCTCTCCTCAGCCTCCCTCCCCTCCCCAACCCCTGAGTTCTATAAGTGTGTACATTGCTGGGGGGGGGGGACTCTTTGGTGGAACTAACTGCCTGCAAATTGGGTAAAGATTGGTAAAAATTGGGGTGTGATTTCTCCAGTTGTTGCCCATGTTAGTGACAAGAATATAAGGGGCCCTGGCTGTGATTAGAGAGGCAGCCAGGAACTGAAACCCCAACCCCTCCCCATACACACACACAGTTTTCAGCAGCAGCAGAATGGGGTCAAAGAGTTCACACACACACACACACACACACACCATCTTGAACCATGCGATGAAAGGAGAGGACTGACTCCCAGAAGTCATGCACTGTGGTATGCATGTCACATATGTGTGCATGCACACACAGTGTAAAGGTTTAAGTAAAATGCTGCAGGTCCCCGAGTGGCTGCAGGTCCCCAAGTGGTGACAGGCAGTGGGCAGCAGGTCCCTAGACCATGGCCACAAAGGCAGCCAGGTCCTAGGCAGGAAGCCACAAGGCAGGGAGAGAATGAGTTGGATAGGCATGCCATGAAGAGTGAAGTTGGATATTTATTTAGTGGGTTAGAGGAAGGAAGGGGAGAAAGGAGAAGAGGAGAGAGAGAGAAACAGATGGGAAGGGGAGAAGTGGGAAGAAGGAAGAGACAGAAGCTGCCTCTTCCAGAGAGAGAGAGAGAGAGAGAGAGAGAGAGAGAAGAAGCAGAAGCAGAAGCAGAAGCAGAAGAAGAAGAAGAAGAAGAAGAAGAAGAAGAAGAAGAAGAAGGGACTCAGGCTGGAAGCTGAAGATCAGCTTGCCTTGGTAGACAAGGAAGGGAGTGGGCATGGCTTGTCTCTTAAAGGGACAGGACAGACCATTACACGCAACACGTTGAAAACAAACCCTTTTTGTTTGCTTACCTTCACAGCTCACTTTACTTGTGGAGTGGGAAGCAAGACAAGAACCCGACAGGAGAGTTGGCTGTCTCAGTGACGCCGACTTTCCCATGGTAAAAGCCATGACTCTGTAAGCGAGCCCTCACTCCTAGGCTGTCAGCGACCTCAGTGAACTCATTGGCACCTGGAGGAAATGGGTAAAATGGCATCTTTAATCTGACATCAGTGCCCTCTTGTGCTCATGTTACCCCATGGAAGACCATAACACTGCCAGTGAGCAGAAGCCACAAACAGGCCCACAGAACTCAGAGAGCAAGGAAGATGTAGTCAGTCTGACAGGACAGTAGCATGGGGCTTGATCTGGCTTAAATGTAAAGGTGAGAATATGGCTGGAGATGTGGCCTAGTGATGGCGTGCTCATCTAGCATGTGACCCCCAACACTGAACTAACTGTGGAGGCCCAAAAATGTGAGCCCATTTCCACACTGACTGAAGGTCAGAGGGTTGGAACTTACCTCTACTCCTTCAAGGTTATTGTGTTTCTACCTCAAACAAAGGTCCCACCTAGATTCAGGTCAGAGAGTTCTGCTCTCTCAAGGTTAGTGTCAACAGGTGTAGCTAATATCCAGACCTTGCATTTCAGGAATAGAGAAGTAGGTTTGTTTCTACCTCAAACAAAAGTCTAAGGATCCAACTAAGTTGTAACACTGGATTCTATCCAGGGAGTGGTTTGCCTACAGAATGTTTTGGTCTAGGGTATGAGCATGGCGACTTGTTTTTTTCTAGCAACAGAATGTTTAACTATGGACCTAGTCTGCAACCTTCACCTGGTTTGTTCATATCCTTGTATCATGTTAATGCAGTTTTTTTGTCTTAGTCCTATTGCTTGGGGTCAGGGGTATTTTAAGCAATTGGAAATTAAACACAGGAGATTTCAGTATTCATTGGAAATAGTGAATACTAATTAGTACTCCAGGTACTAGTCTATGTTTTTCTGTCTTATTATTCTCGCATCTTCGTATTCTTTACTACTATTTCTAAATCCCAATGCCCCTACCCTGGCATGTGGTATTTTTGTCAAGGCTGGTCCTCAACAACTAACACCCATCAGAGGAAGGTATTGGCAAAACTAACCACATCGTCAATAAGAAAGAGGTGGTACTGGCTTTAGGGACATCTCCAAAGAGGGACACACATTGCCATCAAGGTTTGCTGTTCTCTCTGTCTTCCCATCTCTGCAGGGAAGATTCGCTCAGTCTCACTTCCTCCCGAGGTGACAATTGCTCTCTAGCTCAGCTGCTTGTAGCTTCAGACTAGGATGAGGGTACCAGCTTCCTTCTAGCTTCAAGTTAGGAATAATCACAGGGAAAGGATATGATTGGCCGGATATGGGTCATGTGCTCATCCTTGAACTGCAAGTGCAGAGGCATGAGGCTTGGTATCCATCCTTCATCTAATCAAGTGATCTGGGCCAATGAAAAAGACAGTTGGAATTGGCAAAATGTTTCTGTGGGGAAAGGCTCCTGCTCCCAAGCCTGATGACTGAGTTCAGTCCTTAGGATTCACATGGTGGAAGGAGAACGAACTCTTACAAGCTGACCTCCACATGCACACCACTGTGGCAAACATGTAAACACACACACAAGCTTTCTGAGCTGAGGTCTGTGTCCTTTATGTTCAATTCTATACAATAGCATCAAAAGTATGGCATATAGTACCACAGAACACTCATATGTTAAATGAATAGTCAAGTGAATACACACAGCTAAAGCTATTATATTTATTGTATTTCTTTCCTTCTTTTTTTCAAGACAGAGTTTCTCTGTGTAGCCCTTGCTGTCCTGGACCTCACTGTAGACCAGGCCGGCCTTGAACTCACAGAGATCTGTCTGCCTCTGCCTCCCAAGTGCTGGGATTAAAAGACATGTGCCATCATCGCTCAACCTTCTTTATTTTTTTTAAAACAGGATCACTTGGAGGGGGGTGGAAGGGAGGGGAGTGGAGAAAAATATATAGTTCAATAAAAACAGTTAAAGTATTAGGGTTACAGGCATAGACCACCATGCCTGACCTGTTTTATTCCGTAATCAGTAATATTGTGTGTATGACGTTTGGGTGTATTGTGCTATGATGTGCATATAGAAGCCTGAGGACAACTTTGGGTAGTCCTCAGGCCTATTCAGCGAGTGCCTTTCCTTGACAAGTCATCTCCTTGATAACAAACATCGCTGGCACGTGTGTTTAGATTGAATCAGTTGTGGAACCCCTTCTCTGAAGAAAAGTAAACCTTCAAAGGTTCACTGCTGGGAAACGGTGGATTTGGCAGTCCACTTATTCTGGGGGAGAAGAAAGCAGCCCTGTGTGCTTCGTGAAGCACCTTCCTTCAGCGTTTGTTGGAAGAGCTGCCGCAGCCTCTGAATGCTTGGGAGGAACTCAGGAGTCTGAGACTCTAAGAGCATCTTGCTGATAATAACAGCCCACTGATCTGGAGAGACTTAATAGGCTTTGTTAGTATTCTCTTGGAATCTCTTCATTGTGTATTGCTGAACTGTTTCATAAACTCACCAATGGCTTTAGAAACAGAGTGACGTGGTACACCTGGCGTGCCAGCGCTCAGGAAGCTGAGGCAGGAGACTCAAGAACTCTAAGCCAGCCTGGGCTATCTAGAGAGCACCCGTCTCCACCCAGACCAAACCCTGCTTTAGAAGACATCTCTGAAACAGTTCTTGGGAAAATCTGAGAGCACATCCTCGGTGCTGACATACACGGCTTTAAATAGAGGCATCTTTTTTCTTTCCTGTGACCGACACATCCAAACAAAAAGACTAATGAATTCATAGAGGCTTTCTCTGACTGTACAAGTGGGAAGTTAGTCAGACATTTAGTCACTCTGGGTACGAGGAGCTTCCAGATTAGAAATCTAGATGAGCCGAGACTTTGGTTTTAATTATATCTCTTCCGAGCATTCGGGTCTTCAGGAACTTTCTAAGCAGGGACTGCTTGCTGAAAGCAGGAGTACTGAATGGAAAAGGCCGGATTGTTCCTCCAGCTGGGCTGCTCCATGGTGTGTATCCAGAAGCACTTCTAGCATCTGCTCATGGCATGAGGGCTGCTCAACATGAAGAGCTGGTTAATGCCTTCGCTACCGTGGCTAGTATGGATGCTAAAACGGGGTTCAAACTCCAAGAACTTAAATCGTGGTTGTCCTTCAGTGGAATGACTCAAAGCTCGCCCAGGGTTGAGTAAAATACCCCGAGGCTCCATATGCCCAGTAGAAGGAAACTGAAACCCGGTGAGGATGCCTTGAAATTATCCCGAGCCACCCTTAGCAACTGCTGCTTGCAGCAGGACCCACTTGACATTAGCTAGAGTCTCTTAAACCCCCAGGGCTCAATTTCCCTGCTTATGTTTCCCAGTGCAGTTATCTTGTAAAACGAAGTACAGTGTAACAGATGGATGAGACCAGTTTGACAGGAGCGGGAGGAAGCCAGTCTTTCAAGGTCTCTGAAGTCCTGACACCAGAAAGCAGAGGCTGAAGTCCTTTCTGGCTGTTTGCTTTTCTTTTCCTGTTTTCTTTTCCTGAACTTGTCTCTTCAGAATCCACATATATAGGTGCTCCTAAACAACCCAAGGACAGCACTAGACTGTGAGGAAGGTCGCAGTCCCTGCTGCCAACAGACACAACCATGCTGACTGCATCAGTGGAAATTTACAGATGATAAAGGCTCACCGTCACTTTAAGAGCCGCCCCCACTTAGGGACTTCAAACTGAGGAGCAACCCTTGTAGCAAAGAAGGGCTCAGTTCTTTACCTTTCTGGAAAGGGCAGTGTTGATCAAGCCTGTTTAAAGTTAGTAGTTAATTCTACACACCGCTGCGGTTCACTTTCGAGAGCACGGACATTTCAATACTTCCAAGTTGTCGGACCTCATTTTCACTGCTGAGAAATCCCAGCTATGCTTATTAGCCTAAGCCCTACCTGTGGAAGCTTGAAATTCTCAGAATTGTTACAGTTTTTCTCCTGATTATGAGATTTAGTGTGTGTGTTATGGAAAACACAAATCTAATGACTGTTTTGCAAAGATGTAGGCAAAGGGTCATAACAACAATTCACCACTTAGCACAACCCTAAACAAACCTCCAGAGAGAGGCTTAGTGACGCAATGATTCCGGCTCAGTGTCAGTGAATAAACACCAGGCGGCTACAGACTTGTTTAATTAATTCCTGCACTCGCCTCAGATACAAATTAGCAAAAAGTAGCATTTTGTGTCTTGGGTGTAATTGCTCACGTGGCTGGGGACAGAGCTTCGGTTGTATAATTTAAGCAAGGATTTACACAGAGAACCTAAGAGACAGAATACATATTTGGAAATGAACATTTTATTACACAGAAAAGGCAAGATTCAGATTAAATACTGGCAAAGGAGGCACAAGAAACAGTAGAAACCACTCTACTCCAGGGCAAGGACAACAAACATTTCTCCCCCCATCCCCACCCCACCACCAAGGGTGACCACTGAATCCAGGTGGGAGAAGAGCTTCACAGGGGACACTCAGGCGCCCTGGGAACATGGCATCTTAGTTAAGATTTTTATTGCTGTGAAGAGACGCCATGACCACAGCAGCTCTTATAAAGAAAACATTTAGTTGGGGTGGCTTTGCTTACAGTTTCAGAGGTTCAGTCCGTAGTCATCATGGTGGAAGCATGGAGGCATGCAGGCGGACAGGGTGCTAGAGAAGGAGCTGAGAGGTAGGTCTCCATCTGGATCCACAGACAGCAGAGAGAGAGAGAGAGAGAGAGAGAGAGAGAGAGAGGAGACACTGAGCCCCGCTTGGGCTTTTGAAACCTCAAAGCTCACCTTCAGAGACACACTTCTAATAAGGCCACACCTACTCCAACAAGGCCACACCTCCTAATCCTTCTCAAGTTGTGCCGCTCCCTGATGACAAAGAACTCACATATATGAGCCTATGGGGGTCACTCCTATTCAAACCAGCACAGATGGTAGAGAAACAGACCCCGAGACCTTCTTCTAAACAAAAACCTGACTGACACCCAGCAGCCTGTTGGAATAAAGAGTAGAACAAGTGAAGATGCCTGCTGAAGATGAAGACTCTACTTCAGCAGCGATAGACAATCTTCTCTTTGTTTGTCTGAATTAGGGTCTCACTGTGTATCCCAGCCAGACTGGAACTCCCTGTGTGGTCCAGGCTGGCCTCAGACACCCTGTGATCCTCCTGCATCAGCCTCCAGAGTAGGTAAATTTGCCACATCCGGCAGGAGAGTCGGTGAATCCGAACGACAGAGTACAGTCTGAGCCACCCAGCAGCTAGCTTTCATTCCTGTATCTTCAGGGTTTTTATGATGTTGAAACATATATACACACATACACATAATCACAAACATTAAATACCATGAAAAGTGGCGAAAATATGGAGAAGAATGTGTCTTGTGTAGCAGAGGATGGCCTTGAATTCGAATTCTCTTGCCTCTCCTTTCTGGGGTCAGGGATTACAGAATACACTACCACATCTGGGTTATGTGGTACCCAGGGCTTTGTGCCTTAAGATGAGCAGTCTATCAGCGGGACTAAATCTCCACTCGCAATGTTAGTCTCTTCTATTTTGCAACCCCAGAAGTAATCAGTGTTTGGGCACACTGGTATTTCTATAATTGGGATTGCTAAACTGCTTTCTAAAGTTTGCGTCTTGTAAGACCTGCTAATAGGGCTGCGGTTGTTCTTTCTCCCACATATACGCCAGTACTGAGTATTCTCACTATTGTAAATCCTTGCCAATCTCATAGACGAGAACACTTCATTCCTTAGACTTTTCCCATTTTGTTATGACCTTGATTCCTCCCCAGTGGCCAGGGCACTGATGCTCTCCAGTCCACACCCAATGCCAGGATGGACTCTGGGGCCACGTGCAGTCCACAGGAGCACTCTGTGCTATGCCTTCAGCCCGATGCTGCTTTTTTGTTTGTTTGGTTTTTGAGACAGGGTTTCTCTGTGTAGCCCTGACTGCCCTGGAACTCACTCTGTAGACCAGGCTGGCCTTGAACTCAGAGATCTGCCTGCCTCTGACTTCCAAGTCCTGAGATTAAAAGTGTGGGCCCCCACTACCAGGCCCTAATGCTGCTTTTAAAGAGAAAACTCATGGCTTCATTTCTGTGCTTTCGACCATAGTTCTGATAACAACACAGAGAAAAGGCTGACGGAACAAGTAGTGAATTCATCGTGAAGCCAGAAAAGCCACTCTAACGTTCCAGGCAAGCCGTGACGAGAGCTTTATTTAGTGCTGGGGGCGTGTGCACAAACAGGAGTGGATGTGGGGCCATAAAATTATGGAAATGAGAAAACTGGTATCAAGAGGCGAAGGCAAGGAAGCCCTAAAGATTGATCTCTGGCATGGACAGTTGAGTGGCTGCTGCAAATTCATGTGGCCATGATGAGCCCTGCCTTCTACTGTGCCTAGGCCTTGCTCCCATCACCACAGTGCTTGGCAGTGAGCTGTGTTTTCTCTTTCCACATTGTTGTGTGAGGTGTGTGTATGTGTATGTGTGTGCATGTAGAAGGTGCAGGACACAGGGCATGTGTGGAAGTCAGAGGACAACCTGTGGGAGTTGATTCTCATCTTCCACCATGTGTGTCCCAGGATCAAATTCAGATGGTCAGGCTAGGCCTTCACCCCTCAGCTACCCCAGAGGCCCCAGTGTTGCCAACTTTGCATGATTTCTACTTCCAAGGGGAGTCTTCAGCCTAGTTCAAGATGCTCCCTCCTTTATAACCTCCCTTGCTTCTGATCCCCACCCCTTCCCCATGACAGCCCTAGTCCCCCACCCCTCTCCGTGATAGCCCTAGTCCCCACTTCCTCCCCATGACAGCCCTAGTTCCCCACCCCTCCCCATGACAGCCCTAGTCCCCACCCCTCCCCATGACAGCCCTAGTCCCCACCCCTCCCCATGACAGCCCTAGTCCCCACCCCTCCCCATGACAGCCCTAGTCCCCATCCCTCCCCATGACAGCCCTAGTCCCCACCCCTCCCCATGACAGACCTAGTCCCCCACCCCTCCCTATGACAGACCTAGTCCCCCACCCCTCCCCATGACAGACCTAGTCCCCACCCCTCCCCATGACAGCCCTAGTCCTCACCCCCTCCCCATGACAGCCCATGTAGCCAGTCCAAAAGCATCATCCAATATGTAGCTGAACTTGGGTCCTCCTTGCTACTCTCTGGAACTGTGCACCGTCATGCCTGGTTTAATCCACTTTTTCTTTAACAGTCATTAATTATGGATTAATAATAATTATTTAGTATTTATTTAGAGTTTTGAATACACCAGGCACAATTCTAGGGGCTGAAAAGAACAACCAGCAAATAAGAACAATAATCTCTCTCCTTTCTTGAAGCCCAGCCTCTCCAGTACTTGCTGTTATTTCTTCGGTCAACATTTTGCTCTCATCATTCCCTGGGATTTTCCTTCAGAAGGTTGACACCGGTTTTAATGATGTCAACCCCGAAAGCCCTTTCTTGGTGTCTTTGACCTCCATGCTGTTGACCTGTCTCTTTCCTTAGCTTCCTTTACCCTGAACACCTCCATCTCTGGTTGTCCTTCTTATAGCCTGAAGTTACTACTTCCTCTTCCTTCCCTGCCTTTCCTTCATTTTCCCAAACACTAGCTCTCAGCTATGCAATGCTAATTTGTATTGCACTTATTTGGGTGTACATATTAATTAGTATACTGCTTTGTTTTCTGAAGTGTGTTTCACGGAACAGATGTGCTTTGGGTCATTTCCAGATGTTATATAAAGCTTCAGAAGGTTCTGTGGCCACATGGTCTTGGGAAATGGGTAAACACTGGGCTTGTCTGTATCAGAACATCTTAGAGAAGCAAAGATGCCAATGAGATTTAAGTACTGCCTTGGAAGAAATGATACAGTCTGGAGAGTAGGCTGTGCCCTGCTCTAAGTTTATGAAACTGACTTTCCAGCTTTACCTGGCTGTCAGGGCTAGTTTATGTCATTTTGACATAAACTAGAGTCATTGGTGAGGAGGGAGCCTCAATAGAGAAAAGGCCTCCTTCAGATCAGGCTGCAGACAAACCTGTACAGCACCTTCTTAATCAGTGGCTGATGGGAAGAGCCCAGTACATTGTGGGCGGGGCCATCCCTGGGCTGGTGGTCCTGAGGTCTATAAGAAAGCAGGCTGAGCAAACCATGAGGAGCAAGTCAGTAAGCAGCACCCCTCCATGGCCTCTGCATCAACTCCTGCCTCCAGGTTCCTGCCCTGTTGGAGTCCCGGTCCTAACTTCCTTTGATGTGAAGTTGTAAACTAAACAAACCCTTTTCTCACCAATTCTCTTTGGATTATGGTGTTTCGTCACAGCAATCGTAATCCTAGCTAGTACACTTACCCCAAGAGACTCCGTTTTACAAAGCACAAGTTGCCTCTGTTTTATCCATAAACGCAAAGTTGAGCAAATCAGTATCTTGTTTGTCACATAGATGCTCCCACCCACAAGGCATGGACAGATGAATTTATTCTGCAAGCAAAAAAGTACCGCCTACATCCTTTCCGAAGGAGATTGTTGACTATGTGGGCACAAGAGTGTGTTAAAGCTGTAACGGAAGGGCTGGGTATAAAACTCGGTTAGCAGACTGGCTGGCTGGCATGTAGGAGTCCCTGGGTTTGATCCTCAGCATCCTACAAAACCGAGTGCAATCCATCATTTGGGAGGGAGAGATGGGAAGATTAGCCAAAGTTCCAGGTCATTCCCAGATACGGAGAGATGAGAGAAGGGGGGGGGGGGGAGGGAGGGAGGGAGATGTAACAGAAAAAAAGGACCCTTTTTCACAGTGCTGGGGATTGAACCTAGGTGACCTTGAGCGTGCAAATGCTATTCCACTGAGCTACAAACCCTGCCTTCAGGCCCGTACACTTACCTAACAAGATAGACCAAGGAAACAGAACGCTCACCTGGAGCCCCAAAGGGAAGAAGACGATGGCCCTACCAACCTGTCAACGGACCAACAGGCAGGGATCTCCCAACGGTCTGGGGTAGGAGGGGGCTTCAGGTCAATGCAGTCTCCACTTCACCTGCTTGATGGGGCCCACACCTGGTATAGACTCCAGCTAATTTGTATGTTGAAGAACTTTTGAAGAACACACTTTAGGAAACATTATATTAGACAAAGAGCTCTCCGAGAGTCGAGACCTTATCATATCTGCTTGTTCGTGTGTTCCCTAGAGGACTCTGGAGAACAGTTCGGTCCCAGAGGTATTTGATACACTTCAGAGTGTAGAGATTGAGCTGGAGGCATTCTAGTACAAGATTAGGGGTCAGGGAAGTGTGAATCGTGTTTAGGAATATCAGTTTGGTTGTGTGATAAGAGAAGAGGAGGAAAACTATGTCAGCAAATTAGATAAGACTCCCGAAAAGGCACAAACTACCTAAGCTACAGAAGACAGCTTCAGTAGACCCACAACAACTGAATAGAACGGATTACTAGTTTAAGACTGGGCATGGTGGGCATGGTGGCGTAAGTCTGTAATCCAGCACTGTGGAGGTAGAGAGACAGGAGGAACATAGACTTGAGGCTAGACTGGGCTGCAAAAAGATTTAAAATTCAGGCTAAGACACATATGTGACCCTCTCTCTTTTTCATATATATATGTGTGTGTGTGTGTGTGTGTTTGTGTGTGTATGTATATAGTGTATGTATATGTATAAAAAATGTTATATGTAAACACACACATATATACATACAAAAATTAAAAAGAAAAACTATTTTTAAACAAAAGCCTAGAAGCTAGAAAGATGGTTCATTGGATAGGAGCACTGGCTATTCTTTCAGGGCCCCCACATGATGGATTACAATCGTTTCTAACTCCATCCCCAGGGGTTCTGTGGGCATGAGGCATACACATGGCATATAGACATACATGTAGGAAAAACACCCATACAGGTAAATTTCTTTATTTATTTAAGACAGGGCTTCTCTGTGTACCCACCCTGGCTGTCCTGGAACTCCATCTGCCTGTCTCTGCCTCCTCCTAGTGCTGGGATTAAAGGCATACGCCGCCACCACCCAGTGATACAATTTTTTTAAAAAAAAAAAAAGAAAGAAAGAAAGAAAGCCTGGGCCTAGATAGCTTCCTAGTTAAATTTAATAAAGTTACAATTAGGCACTCTCCAACATCATGGTGAAGAAATTCATAACCACTGGGTCAGAAGTGGACTGCTGAAGGTCAGGGGAGGACAGAGCTAGGAGGGACAAATGGGAGAGACGTTGCTGGGTCACCTGACCACCTGCATTCCTACACAGGCTAGAACGAAGTTGGTTCTGGATCTGCTGGACATTTGCTGTCTGAGCAGACAAAGACTTTAGTACTGGTGTGTGGTGTGTGTGTGTGTGTGTGTGTGGTGTGTGGTGTGTGTTGTATGTGTGTGGCATGTGTGTGTGGTGTGTATGTGGCATGTGTGTGTGTGGTATGTGTGTGGTGTGTGTGTGTGTGTGTAAGTAAGCCAAAGGCTAGCCTTGGTGTTGTTCCTTGGTATAGAGAACTGGATGAAGGGCCTCAAGCTTGTTACTCACGCACCCTACCTAACATCACCCCCTTCTCTCCTCTCCTCTTTTGCCTTCTTCTTCTTCTTCTCCCTTTTCTTCTTGCTGTGTGGACCAGGCTGGTGTAATCCCCCTGCCTCCTCTTCTCACCTGGGACCACAACTATTCCTGGTCCCCAATCCTTTTCTACTTCATTTTGAGACAGTCTCTTTGTTGACTAGGTTGGCCTTAACCTTGTGATCCTCCTGCCTCAGCCCCCTGAGCAGCTGGAATTATAGGTGTATGATCTAGTCCTTCTGAGCAGAAATGGAGTCTGAGAGAGTTATAAATATAGCAGGTCACCAAATCTCCAGCAAAAGGAACTTAAAATTGTCAGTTTAGAAATTAGCTCCAAGGTGTGTTATACTATGAAACAGGGCTCAGAAAATGGAGTTCCTCACCCTGGCTAAATCGGGCTAAGCTTGCATTCATAATCCTTAGTGAGGAGTCAGAGACATGTGAAGCTCACTTCCAACAACAGCTACAACTGTCACCAATGCCTTAATGCCACAGAATTCCCACAGAGCTCTCTCTCAATAGTTCATTTTTTACCCACAAAAAAGTGTTTACAGCAGCATGGTACAGTCCCTGTTACATCTAGACAATCCGCAGACACCATCGGGCTGTCAACACGTCAAACCAGAACTTCGGATTCTCTGGTGGCAGGCATCCAGTGGGTGACTTCCCTCCGCATTCTTCCCATCTCTTCCTTTATGCTTGAAAACCTTTTACTGCGGAAGGAAGTGTGGGGATGGTTTGCGAATGGGCTTAAGTATCCTATAAACATGTCAGAGCCCCATATTGGGGAGCCATCGGTTGGGGTCCAGCCTTGATGGGGTTCACACGTTCCAGGGTGGAGGACATGAGGATTAGAAACATTAAGCAAGAGGAACATAGACACAGAATAGAACATGGAGGGCCATCCAGTGAATACTGAATTCACCTGCGTTTAACCTCTGTCTATTTTCCATATGACTTATATGCACCATACACCAATCCAAAGGTGGGGGAGAGAAAAGGCTACTTGAACTGACACAAAGGACAAACAGAGCAATTACTTGTTCAATACCTGAAGCATCAAGCAACTATATCCTGAGTTAAGCATTCTGTTGCTTAGGCAGGACAAGCAGCAATCACACTTTAGACCAAGCATGCTGTAGGCAGCCACTCACCTGACAAGGAGCAAAAATATGAGCCAGGTGGTGGTGGTGGTGTAAACTTTTAATCCCAGCACTCGGGAGGGAGAGGCAGATGAAGCTCTGTTCTCTGTGAGTTTGAGGCCAGCCTGGTCTGCAAGAGCTAGTTCCAGGACAGGCTCCAAAGCTACAGAGAAACCCTGTCTCGGGGGGGAGGAGGGGAGGGAAGAAAAAAGGAGCAAGAATAGGCCTAAATTCTCAGAGCTTTGGTCAAGGTGGACTGGACCCACTTCTGTGGGCTCCCACATAAAAATGTCTCAATTGGCAGAATAGCTCAGTGGGTAAAGGTTACAGGTGCTTGCTAACAAGTCTGATGAACTTCATCCCTGGAGCTCTCATGATGGAAGGAGAGAACTGACTTCCACAAGCATCCTCTGATCTCCACAGACATGCCATGGCACGCAGGTAGATACATACACAAAAATAAATACAGGTATCAAGATAACTTTGTGAAGGCTCATGCTCGGTTGGGATGTAGCCCAGTGGTGGAGTGCTTGCCTGGATGCTCCATTTCCTTCCTGACTCCAGTACTTAGCACAGCAAACTAACCTACTAAAAGCGGACCAAACAGGAAAAGAGGCCGTCTGCTCTGTGAGGACACCTGAGAATCCGCACTTACCCATCTGTGAACTGCCTCTCACCAGACACTGCATCGGCCAATACCAGGGTTCTTAGCGTTCCTATCCTCCAGCGCTGTGAGGGAGTAATTTGCTTTTTCTTTTCTATTTTAGTGTGTGTGCATGCAGACGCCTGTGGAGACCGGAAGAGGGCGCTGGATCCCCTGAAACTGGAGTTGCAGAAGGTTGTGAGCTTGCAGACGCCTGTGGAGACCGGAAGAGGGCGCTGGATCCCCTGAAACTGGAGTTGCAGAAGATTGTGAGCTGCTGTGTGGGTGCTAGAAACCAAACTCGGGTCTTCTTAAAATTTAAGTTTTAAAAGCTAGTTGGGAACAAGCCTAAACAAAGGCCAAGCTTTCCAAATTAATTTTTAAAAAAAAGTCTCCGTTTCATTATTGGGGAGCTGGCAGTCCAAAGAAAGACCCATCACAGTTATTACTGATGGCTGTGGAAGGTACCGGGACTGGTGTGCCTGCACATGGAGGTCAGAGGGCAGCTTTCAGATCAGCTCTTTCCTTCTACGGGATCGAGGGTCTGGATCAGGATGCCAGGCTTTAAGGCAAGCACCGTTAGCCTCTAAGCCATCTCGTCCTCTCCCAGCGGAAATCGGCTCGGTGTGGAGAGCAAGCCCTGTAAACCAACTTTAGCGAAACCTAACTCAAACTGCAGCCTGGATGTAACTACAACATGTTAAACATTTATGAATAAAATGAGAGAAATGTTTTAGATCTAAGGTGGGAGGAACAAAGACTTCTAAAGTCAATTCATTAAAGGAAAAAAACATATCAACTGTACTTCATCAAAGCTGAAATGCTACTCTGTAGAAAATGTTGTGAAGTTAGAAAAACAAATTACAGATTGGGAGAAAATATTGTAAACCATATATTACAGAAGAGAATTGTATCTGGAATATATCAAGAATACAAATAAAACCCAATCAGAATCTGAGTAAAAAGACATCCCACTAAAAAGAATATACACACACAAGCAAGTATTGAAAAGAGTTCAGCCTTATCAGTAATTGGGGAAAAGTAAATTAAAGCTACAGCGAGGGTCGGGGAAGATGGCTGAGCTGGTTGGTGAAGGGACTTGTTACCACCAACCCTGATGACTTAAGTTTAATCCACAGGCCCCACACGGTGGAAGGAGAGAGTCCATTCCTGAGTTGTCTCTGACCTCCACACAGGTGTTACCCAATTGCATGTACACACACACATACAAACATGCAATAATAATAATAATATAAATACTAAATGTTTTTAAACTATAGTGGGATACTTCTATACATCAGAATGGCTAAAATAAAAAATAGCGACATTCCGAAACGCTGATAGACAAATCACAGATGGTACAGCAAGGCAAAGTGGGTTATTCGCTCTGAGAAACGGTTTGGCAGTCTCTTGCAAACTGCACGCGCCACTACTGTAGACTGAATTAGTGATTAAGAAAAAAGAACTTCCTGCAAAGAAAACAGTAGGTCCAGATGGTTTCACCACTGAATCCTACCAGACATTTAGAGAGGGATTAGTGGCAAATTTTCACAAATACCTCAGGAAAGGCTTCCCAATTCATGTTTGAAACCAGTACTACCTGATCTGAACATGATCTTTAAACAGCCAAACAGCCTTCAAACAGAAGAGCGCTAACATTTGCTTCCTTGTTTTTGACAAACTTTCAAATAAAATTTAACTTAAAATAAAGCCCTGTAAGTTTTTGCTGAATAGCTTGCAATCACAATGGTTATTGTAATATTTAATATAGTATATTAAACATGGGCTATGTGGCTTTAGTATCTTTTGCATCTCCTATAGCACTGGGTCCAGATAGGTCCCCTAAACACTCGGATTACAGGAATGTGACACCACACCTTGCCTAAGGCTGTTTCTTGTGTGGGTTTTCTGTTTGGCTTTTAGACAGGTCTTGCTACACAGGCCAAGGTGGCCTAAACAGATGCTGACACCAGGCTCCCAAGGGCTGGAGTAAGAAGCGTGCACCTGGACTGCAACTCCTTGAGGAGATTTATCATTAAGGATGCTCAGTCATTCTGTGGGTTCTTAAATTTAAATTTATTTTGTGTGTATGTATATGCCGTGTGCCAGGATGCATTTGTTGAGGCCATCTCATCAGTCTAATATGATTTTTTTTTGAGAGAGAGATAGATGGATAACCAGTGTTCACTCTTCAGCTGGTATCTTAGGAACGATATTACCTTGGCCAACTCACCTCCCATTCTCCAAAGCATGGTTTTTCTCTCTGTACAATGATGACAAAGGAGATTCCACAGCTGCGAAAGTTCCAATAATGTATGGCACGTATCCAGCCTACACTTTTAAAAATTTACCCTTTATTACTAAGTGTGATAAAAATAAATGCCCTAGTTCTAATTTTACATTGTGGTCTCTCAAATAGGAATTTACAAACCCGTCCTTTATGCAGCATTTCCTCAAGCCCTCAGTTGTGGTATCGGAGGCAGAGAAACCATCGGCATCATTTAGCTAACCTGCCGCTCAGAATCTTCACTGGTCAGCTGACAGGCGTTTGACTATGCAGGCCTTCTCTCTGAGCAGCTGCCATCAAAGCGCAAGGACGAGGCTTCGCTGGGAGGAGAATCTAGCCCTGAACTCTAGCAGCTACACATCTCTTCAGCATCTTCCGTTCTTCTGTCATGATGTGCGGAGCTGAAGCTTTGTTTCCCTCGGGTCTCCCAAGTCTGAGGATACTCACCTGGCTTTGCTTTGCCCTCATGGGCGCACACCAGCCAATGAATACACTGGTAATAATAATAATAATAATAATAAATCAAAATGACAGTGGCTTCCCGTCATTTGTTTGAGAACAATATTCGCCGTAGTTTTTTCTCCAGTATCTTTCAGACTCCCGAATAGAACCCTGAAAAATACCAACACCTCCATTTTCTTGTCTGAACTTTCTATTTTCTTGATCTGAAGATTAGGTCGGGTGTCTACTGTGATTAACAAGTAGCCCTTGGAGCGTTGCTTAAAGACAGTTTCAAATTAGTGCAACATAGACGGTGAGTCTATTTTGTGCCGATGAATTAACCTAAAAATGTTTAGTACTATAGTAGCTTGGTGTGACGGTGCACGCCTATGATCCCAGTACTTGGAAGGAGTTCAAAGCCAAGCTGGCATTCATAAGGAGACCAGCTCCAAACCCAACCCAACCCCCCACCCACCCCATTCCAAAGCCAAGAATTTCGTGTTGGCATCCTTGCTCTGAGTTCTTCACGCGTAAGCATTATGTAGCTCTGATACTCGCCTTTCGCCCATCCCGTCACTTCATCAAAGTCGGGCTGGGAAAGAGTTCTTTCAGAACCCACCCACCCATCCCAACAGGTCCACAGCTACGGCAACTCCAGGCCACGACGCCTCCCGGGCTCCGCGGATGCAAGAAACCCGGGTTCTCCGCCCGAGGTGCCAAAGTGTCAGACCTTTCCGAACCTATACCCCCGCAAGGCAGAGAGAAAGCGAGCTTGAGAGCACGCCCAGCGCAGGCGCTCACAGGGCTCGAGGGAGGCGCGGGCGGGGCTTAGAGGGGGCGGGGAGGAGAAAGGGCGGGGCGGTGTGGGCAGGGCTTCAGTCCTTGCTGGGAGAGTTGGGTGTCTAAACCGCCTGACAGCTTCAGTTCCCTTCTCCATAGCCCAGGCTCCTCCTCTACCCTGAATGCTACCTTGCGTGAGTGGCTGGCTCAGACCCTGTGTCAGCGCCCTAAACCCCAGCTGGCCCCTAGTCCTCACTGGGTCAGGTGCTGCGTTGTGCAGGCATGCACTCTGGAAATTTCTACATCCAGAAACTTCCCCCACCGAAATAGTCAGGGACAAAATACGGATATATTTGGGTCATGATAAGTAAAGCATTCCCAGGATCCAACTTTAAAGGTAATTAACTTATTAACCACAAGAAGTTAATTACATTTAGATTTATTTTTGTTTATTTTTGTTATAAAATCAGATTGATTCATAAAGATACATATGGAATGTGACATGTCACATTCTGACGAGTATCAGAATTGCAAAATGCTTAAGCCCGTCTGATCCATGAGCAATAGGAGAGTAGGGGCGAGCATCACTGAGCTCCCGCCACGGTGTTCTTCTTCAGAGGCTATCTCATTTACCAGGTTCGTGAACCATCTTAACTGGATTTTCCCACTTTAGATAAGTTCGCCTTGTGACAGCAACCCCAATGCTAGATCAGAGTTAATAACCAAAAGGGAAATAAGTCTTTCAAGAAAAGAAAAAACTGAAGACAAACAAACAAACAAACAAAGAAAAAACCTTACATTATTGCCTATATAAAGTGTCCATCAGCTGCAAAATGTTTGGTTTAATCTTCCTGGGGAAACCACAACAGTTATGCCTAGACATTCCCTGGAGAAAATAAATGAACGGGAGGAAAACTATAACCAGGATGATAAGTTTAGCAATTTAATAATTACCTGATCGACAGCACAGAAGAGTAGACTATAAAAGCCGCTATACTTCTTTACGTTAAATTGTCAGAAAAGAGCGTTAAAAGATGGCTGAAAAGAGAGAATTCCTTTCATTCAAATAATGAACATCGTAGAAATAAAAATTAAAGAGCCTTCCTATCCCCTGCCCCAAGGGAGCCCAGTGTTATCTTATCAGCATATTGATTCCTCTGGGTTATGCATTTAGAACTGGCTTGTCTCTGGGGAGGGATGTTTGGGATTGAACACAGGGCATCAAGTTTGCTAAGAGACACCATCCATCCAGGCACTGAGACCTTCCGTAACATTGTCACCTGGGCTGGAATGCAGAGAACACTCCTTCTCTTTCATGTCACCTGGGGAAGTTATGATTCTTCATCTCAATTTCCCCTGCTACGATCAATTCAGGTTATATCTGTACCAACTGTCAATGAGAATTTCAAATCTTTAAAAATTATTATCATTATCGCTACTACTACTCTGTGTGTGTGTGTATGTGCATGTGTGTGGATGGTACTCTGTGTGTGTGTGCGTGTGTGGATGGTGCCTGTGTGTGTGCCTGTGCATGTGTGTATGTGTAGATGGTGTGGATGGGCACACTGTCACATATATGTAGATGCGTGTATGGTGCGTATTTGTGTGTGTGTATGTGTGTACACACATGTGTGGATGGTGTGGATGGGCACACTGCCTCACAGTTGTAGGAATCAGAGGATAATCTCGTGGAGTCTCTCCTACCTTTATGTGGGTTCCGGGAATCCAGCTCAGGTCACCAGGTCACACGACCAGTACCGCCCTAGGTCGTCTCACTTGACATTTTAAATGTGAGGGCTTTTTGTGCACAGTAGGAACCTGAAATTTTGTTTGATGTATTTGGTCTGTACATCAAAATTATTACATTTAGTTAGTGTGTGTGTGACAGTCAGAGGGCAGCTTGCCGACTGGTTCCTTCATTCCACTGTGGGCTGTGACTGGGTCTCCTTCCATCGTGTGGGTTCCGGGACTGGATCCAGGGTGTCCTGATGTCTTTATCTGCTGAGCTGTCTCTCTGGTCCTGTTACAGTTACGAATTTTAAGCCTACTTGGTAAGCATTTAACCACATTCTCAAATTTATCTATAAATCTATCAAGTTTATATTAAAATACTTTCATTCTTTGATAAATGCTCAGTGAGCTTACGAATTTACTGCTAAATTTCACATTTACATACTTATATAGTAAGATTTTCTGAAGCATTTCATGTTAGTCAGAATAATGTTATAAAAAAGAAAAAATGCAAAATCAAATTCCTTTTATATTTAAAATTGTTTATAATTTCAGTTATTAAATTTCTCAAAAATATGAAATTCACACATTGTTTTGTATCTGATTGTCTCTGATATTTCACAACCCTGAAAGGTCAGACTAGATCCTGTAATCGTGTGGCCCTAATCATGCCAGCCCCGAATCCTTAGTGTAGTCTTCCAGAGTACCGAACCTGCCTTGGAGTGAGTACCCAGCTCTCACTCGCTGGGACAAAACGCCTGTGAAGACCAACTTGAAAGAACGAGCTCCTTCCGACTCACGATTTCAGAGGTTTCCATCCACGCTCACCGGCATTATCCTCTGGGCCTGTTATAACACAGCACATCATGTAGGAGCCTGTGGCAGGGAGGCCTGCTACCTCATGGCAGCTGGTAAGCAAAGAGGAAGAGAGAGCAAGATGCTGGGAGTGCCAATGTCACCTTCAAGGTCATCCCTCGTTAGGTCACTCATTGTTGTCTATTAGGTTCTTAATCTACCAGCTCTTCATAGCACCAGGTTGAGGACAGGGTCTTCAACACGTGTGCCTTGGGGGATGCTCCAGACTCCGGCTGTAGCAGTGGGCCCCAGCCTGCTGAGTTTTAAGTTCTGTCTCTGCCACTGACCAGCTGTTTCTTTGAGCAGGTTAGGTACTGCTTTGTATTCTGGAAAGGTGTGATAGTGTATCTTTCCCAGAGCTGGGAGCTGTCCCTGGTAGGATATCTCCCAAGCATTGCTAGTCCTCAGCAGCCAGGCTAGCCTAACCAAGCACTTTTCAAAGTTCAGGAAGACTCTGATTGGTCGAATGCTAAGAATTCCAATTAAATATAAAGCATCAAATTTTAAAAATGTGTTAAATTCTTTGAGACATAAAATATCCCGACACACTGCATACAGAATAGCACAGTGTGTGTGTGAGTTTCGTCATTGGATCTTAGTAAGCATGGTGTTCCTTCACGTTATACTAATTTCCTCTTGGTAGCCATTTGGAGTTAGATTCATTTTCCAATCGAGGGCTGTGGGTTTGTTTTGGGGCTGACACTGTGGTGTTATATGCTGTCTTAGTTAGGGGTTTTACAACTGTGAAGAAACACCATGACCAAAAGCAGCCCGCGGAGGAAACGGTTAATTCGACTTCCATATCCTGGATCACAGTTTATTGAAAGAAGCCAAAACAGGAACCCAGACTGGGCAGGAACCTGGAGGCAGGAGCCACGCAGAGGCCATGGAAGGGTGCTGCTCACTGGCTTGCTTCCCACGATTTGCACGGTCTGCTTTCTTTAGAAACCAGGACTGCCAGCCCAGAGACGGCCCCACTCAGAACAGGCAAACCTTTCCCTGTCAGTCACTAATGAAAAGAAAATGCCCTACAAGCCTGCCTACAGTCCAGTCTTAAAGAGCAATTTCTCAAATTAGGCTCCCTCCTCCCAGATGACTCCAGTCTGTGTCAAGTTGACATAAAACTAGCCAGCACCTATGTTCAGGGTCGTCAGTGACTTCAAGGTTACAGAGTTGGGGCTACTAAGCAAAGATTCCCGCTGAAGGCAAGAAGCAACCCAGGAGCATGAATGCCTCTTGGGGTTCAACCTCGGCTGACCCCTGGGAACAGCTGAGGTTTGCCTGCCGTTTAGGCAGAATCCAAAGCCTCTGCTATCCAGCTGTGGTTTATTTTCACAATGAGGGCATCAACCTGTCTCCCCAGGAATCCCTAGGAATCCTGTCGATTTTATCTCTGCCTCATTTGTAGAGACGCCTTTCAAAATGTCCTTATCTGCTGTGAGAGGCTGGAGTTCGGCATCTCTCGCTGGAGAGTTCAGCTAATCTCTGCTTATTTAAAGTTAATTAAATTCTTCGCCTCTTTTGTAGTCTGTTTTCTCATCTAGCTAATAAAAGGATTAGTGACATGGAATTAGGATAAGCCTTCAGTCTTTGGTAGGTCACATGCACATTTAACAGGTGGTAATATTGCCCAATAACTCTCTGGTTTCTTAATGTGCACTGCCGTCAACAGTGTGGAGAGAGGAAAGGAGCCAGGATGGGACCTGGCAAAGCAGATCCACTAGCTAAGGTGGCAAAGCCTGGTGTCCTGAGTGTGATCCCCCATGGCTTGCCTGCTGGAAGGAGGGAGGAAGTGACTAGCAATTTGTCCTCTGACCTTTGTAGGGCATTCCCCCATCACCACTAAATAAGGAAGTATAATTCTTATGTTTTTTGGTTGTGATCCTAGCCTTTAACAGCTAAGCCATCTCTCCAGACCATGATGTAATTCTAAAAAAAATAATTCCTCACACAGAATGAAGAGGGTTATTCCAGGCGGTGGGAATCACACAATTCAAGTTACTGAATTGATTTGGGGGAGAAAAAATCACACTTTGTACACAGCCCTGTTTGTCTCTTCAAATAAGATGCTTTGAATTAAATTTGGGCTAGTGACTCGGTGAAGTCCTTAGGAGCATGGATTCAGATGGAAGGAATCGAGGCTCCTGCTGCTCAGATAGTTTTGTGGTCTGTTTTTTTGTGTTTACGTTTTTCAGTAAGATGTAAACATCTTTTTACATTCATAGATTTATGTATTTTTAATGGCTATCGAGTATTAGAAGAATCTACAATATTTATGTAAAGAATTATTTCTGAATGTTCAGATTATTCGACAGAAAGAATAACACAGAGAATATCCTTGCAGCCAAATATTTGCTTCTGTGTTTAATCATTTCCCAGGCACATGGTGCCCGGAGTGGAGTCACTGTGTCAACAGATGCTGACATTTTCAGAGCTGTGGTTTGAATTCCACTAAGGTGGCTCCAGCCTGTGTTCTCCCCAACTGTGGAATGGGGTTGCTACAATATTACACTTGCACACTGTCCTGCTGGCGACAGACCTTCTTACGACCCGTGCTTATAAATTCACTTTTAAATACTCTTTTAAATTCACATATGAAAAGAATGCATGCGAATTATCAAAGTCCAAATGTGAAGAAACACGTAATGTAGAAAGCGAGGGTGTCTGTACCTTTCATTATTCAGAGAGAACAGGATTAGCTTGTAAACTTGTGAAGCCTTTCAGCTTTTCCTGTGACTACACTAATGTACTATAGGTTAATTATGCATTAATACTTTATGACCTTTTTTCTCCCTCCCTCTCTTCTTCTCTCTTCCCTTTCCTTTGCCCTTCCTTCCCTCCCTCCTTCCTTTCTTCATTTTTTTTTTGTACAGGCTCTCACTGTGTAGCCCAGGATGGCCTCGGCTCATCATGTATCCCAGGCTATTCTTGAATTTATGGCACTCCTCCCCAATTCTGGGACTATATCATCACGACCAGCTTTTTTACCTTCAATAACGTGTCTTGGATTTATTTGACAATATAATTAGATATCTATCCCTGCTTCGCCTAATTGTTTTTCCTTTTATTCTAAATTGATCCTTTATATAGCCTAACCTTAGCTTTATAACCATATAACTAATTATATATAGATACTTTCTTATTGGTTGTGCTAACTGTATATACATTAAAGATTTTAGCCTTCTGATGTATTTATGAAGGCATTTCCTACAGATATTTTTGAAACACGTGTCTTGTCGGTGTTGTATTGCTGTGAGGAGACACCGGGACCACAGCAGCTCTTAGAAAGGAAAGCATTTAACTGGGGCTGGCTTACAGTTGCAGAGGTTTAGTCCATTGTCGTCGTGGCAGGGAGCAGGGCAGATGTGGAGCTGGAGAAGCAGCTGACAGCTGCATTCTGATCCACAGGTGGCAGAAAGAGAAGTGCTGGACCTGAGGTGAGCCCTTTGGGACCTCCAGACGCACCTCCAGTGACACCCTCCCTCCAATAGCGCCACGCTCTGGTGACGGAGCATTCAGATCTGTGCTCCTGTGGGAGCTGTTCTTATTCAAACCACGACAACGTATTTTTCTTTCATGTTGTTTTCAAAATCTCCCTGTGCATTTTTTTTGCATGTGTGCTTGCTTTCCTGGTGTCCCGTAGGCGAGTCTGCGACTTTACCACTTCCCTTCACCCTGCTCCTGTTCCTCTCGCCTCAACTCGCCCCTACACCACAGTTTACTAATTAAGTTTTTGAAGATATGATTCTAAGTTAGGCATGATGTCACTTTGGAGCCATGGATTTAAGGCCAACCTGCTCTATATGGTAAGTTCCAGGACTACATAGTGGGACCATGTCTTAAAATATATATTAGCATACAATTGGTTTTGATTAATAAATTATGTACCCAGATGAGAGCTTCACTCTGTTCTTCCCAGTCCTGGCCCTGCCTAAGATTCCAGCGAGGACTGTATTCAAGTTCATAAAAGATTAAGTCTTTGTTGTGTTAGGTTAGGTGGGGGGGGGACATGAAAAATTAGCTTATCAAGCATTTATGCCTTCAGCGCAGCACAGAACTGTAATCTAGATGCTGCTTAATTTTGGGTGTATATGTGTGTGCATCGATGTGTTTGCAAAAGCCTGTGTGTGGAGGACAGAGGTCAACCTCAGCTGTCATTCCCAAGGAGTCATCCATCTGGTGTTTTCAGGCAGAGTCTCTCGCTGGGATCTGGGGTTTGACAATTAGGCTATACTGGCAGGAGGGGCCCTCCTGTCTCCACGTCCTCAGTACAAGGGATCCAAGTGCATGTGTGTGCCATTGTGCCTAGCTCGATGGAGCACTGATGGTGGGTCTTCGTGCTGGGCCCCCCTGGTTTCTGTTGGCGTTGTTTGTGGTGATGGAGAGCTGACCAGAGTCTTGAGCATGCCGGGCAAAAGCCCGACTACTAAGCTGCATTCCCAGCCCTGCTTCGAATCCTTCTATTTTGATTTTATGAAATGGTCTGTCACCACAGTGAATAGTATACATCAGTAATAATAATTATTATATTTGGGGTGTAATTGTGTGTGCTAAAATATGAAGTATTAGTAAAAAGAAGTTATATAAATATTATTACTTTATTATCATTTTGGGGGACCAGATGTGCATAACAATCTTGTCATGTACTTCAAATTAGTAAGCACCGTTTTCTGTTCCTTATATTTTTGGTTGTGAGCTTAACCTTTAACGACTGAGCCATTTCTTCAACCCAACACTTTCTAGTTCTAAAAATCATTTGCCCTTAGAAGATATGACAGTAGCTCAAAACAGGAGACTCTGGCAAACCGCACTGGGCACTTAAATATCTTTGCCTAAATCATCATTTATATTTAAAGGATGTTTGCTCTGGCTAAGGGGCAAGCAACAGTTTCCTCCAAGCATAACCCAGACATGTGCTGGGGCTGGAAACATGGCTCAGTGGTTAAGAGCACTTGTTGCTCTTGCAGAGGACCTAAGTTCAGTTCCCAACACACGTGGGGACTCAGCCATCCACAACTCATAACTCCAGTTCCAGGGCATCTGATGCCCTTTTCTGACCTCTGCAGGCACCAGGCAAACATGTTCTAGACAGACATAGATGCAGTCAAAACACTTAGACATATAAAGTAAAAGGAGTAATCCTCAAAACGAAACCAAAGCCCTGACCTGACCTGCCTTGTGATAACACGTTTTTATTGTTGCCATTACAAGTCATCGTGAACTTGGAACAAAAATGACAGAAATTTATTATCTGTCATTCAGTTCAGAAGTCAGAGGTTCAAAACAGTCTAACTGCCTTTCTGAAGGCTCCAAGGGGAAAGTCCTTGCTTATCCCCACTTCAGGAGGCCACCTGCGTCAATCACTAGTGTGAACTTTGCCTCTGGTTTTCCTGCCTCCCTCCTTTACATATAAGAGCATTTATCACATTAGGCCCACCATCCAAGAAAAATCTCTCTTGGCTTCACATCCCTGCAAAATATCTTTTTACCATGTAAGTTAACATACTGAAAACTTCAGTATTTGGCAATGGATGCTTTTGGTTACTTTGCCTGTCACGAACACCACTCCTAATACACTTCTGATACAGAAACCAAAATGGACATTATGTACTGGAGAAGAAATGGAGAAAGCACTATTCTGCTGCTTTCTTGGGTTTTGATGCTGAGGTCTGAGCCCGGGGCCTTTCATGCACTGAACAAGTACTCTCTGTTGCTCAGTTACACCCCAGCCACTCCGTTTCCTTCAAATAGGCTTTGGCAGTGGAACATGGCATTGCATCCCAGAACCCCGGCATTATGGAGGCTTGAAGCCAGGGGATAAAGAGCTTGAAGCTAGCCTGGACCACACAGGGAGATTTTGTCACAAACAACAACAGAACAAAATCAGATTTGGCCAAGTGCTGAAGCATTTGAAGACAAACTTTGTTTCTTCAGCATTGGGGAGGTTTAAACTCTAAAGGGTGCTGAACCCATCCCTCCCAGAGTTCTGTGCACAGTGTAGATACAGTAGTCTCCCATCTATCAGGAGTGTGGCTTGTGTGTCCACACCCTCCTGAGGGGCTAAGGCAGCTCACAGTGAGATAGTAAGACATTTGTGTTTTACTCATGTGAGATTCTTCCCAGCGCCCAGATCCCATCTAGTCCAGTGGTGCTCACACTTGGCAAACGGTGGTGCTCACACTTGGCAAACGGTGGTGCTCACACTTGGCAAACGGTGGTGCTCACACTTGGCAAACAGTGGTGCTCACACTTGGCAAACGGTGGTGCTCACACTTGAGAAACAGGTAAATTGATAGAACTAAAAGAACTCAGGGGAAAATAGTGTATCTTATTTCTATGCTATCGTCAAATGAAGCAGTTTTACTGATTGTGAGTTCCCATCAAAAAAGGAAGGCGCAGAAAGGTACCTCAAGTAGAATATGTAATTCATTTTAGCTTCATACATTTTACTGTTGTGTTCATTTTGAGATAGGCTTTTCTCATGGAGCCTGCATATGCATTAGTAGCCCAGGCTAGCCTGAAACTCTCAGCAATCCTCTGCCTCTACCCCTTGGGTACTGGCATTATGGGTATGCCCAGCCAAGCCCACTCAGTGGCTGTTTCTCCTTGTTTGGTGACTGAGCTGTTTTAAGAGCAGAGCAGTTCTCCCTAGCTGCCTGGGTGCCAGTCTTCAGCCAGAGTGGACGGGCAGGTGGAGGGCACCTGCTTACCCGCAGACCGTCTTCCATCTCATGCTGAGCAACAGTGAGCTTGCTTGTTGGTGTGGTCTATTCACTCTGAAAGTCCTCCTTGGTCACAGCCTTTTCTGTGGCAGCCTGCTCTTCCTTAGTGATTTCTATGGCATCTCAGAAGACACAGAAGTCAGCTATGGCCTCTCACCTCAGTTCACCTGCAATGGTACCGCTTACCTGCAGAACTTCTCTGGCCAGCACCCATCACTTCTGTCTTAGTTATTTTCTATTGCTGTGATAAAATGCTATGACCAAAGCAACTTATAAAATAAAACATTTGCTGGGTGGTGGTGGAATGCACCTTTAATCCCAGAACTCGGAGGCAAAGGCAAGAGGATCTCTGTGAGTTTGAGGCCAACCTGTTCTACAAGAGTTAGTTCCAGAATAGACTCGAAAGTTACAAAGAAACCATGTCTCAAAAAATTTTTTTAATTAAAAAAATTAAAAATAATACATTTAATTAGGCTTTTAGTTCCAGAGGTCTAGAGTCCATGATGATGGAGCAAAGGCAGAGTGACAAGAACAGCAAAGAGTTTACATCCACAAGCAGGAATCAAAGAGTAAACACTAGAAAGATATAAGACTTTTGGAACCTCAAAGCCAACCCCTAGTGACACACCTCCCCTATCAAGGCCACACCTCCCAGCCCTTCCCAAACAGTTCCACAAACTGCGGGATGGAGTAGTCAAACATATGAGTCTGTAGGGAGCATTCCCATTCAGACCACCACATCAGACACACTGAATGAATCCCTGCTGCCTCGTGCTCCCAGGGGCAATGCCCATGTAGTTCATGTCACACACAGTAATGGTGGGCAGGTTGGCACAGGCACCTCTGGGAAAGGCAGGTGCTCAGGCCCAGGACCAGTCACCAGAAGATGCATCTCCCAAAAGGCTTCCTGGATCTGATGGAAGGAGGTTCCAGGAGCAAAGACACCAGCAGTCTGAGAGGCCCTAGTGGCAGTGGCCAATTTCAGCACAGCCCTGGTCTGTGTTCCCATGGCTGATGACACTGGCATTGTTAGGGTGCTCGGTGGCAACAATGGAGTTGCCAGGAGAAGCTTCCCCTGGTCCTCGTCAGCATTGTGATGTAGATAGCATGACTTCCCCTTTGCTGGATGAACTGTGCCATTTGAAAATCTAGTTGATGCCACCTGAATTCCCAGCTCAAGAATATAAAGCTACTATCCATTTGCAGGACAGCGAGGGTTCTGATAACTGGGTGAAAGGTTCCCTTTAAATGGGTGAACCAAACCCAAAACCTATAGAACCTTTCCCCGGGTAGCACCCAGCAGCTAGAATGTATACTTCTCACAGTTTCTTTGTTGGGACAGGGAGTCCTTTATATAAAAAGCCATCAAGGAAAGGCACCTGCCACCAAGCCTGATGACCTGAGCTTGACCCGTGGGACTCACATGGTGGGATGAAAAGGCCAATTCTTACGGACTGTTCTGCAATCTGTACATGTGTGTGCATGCACAAATAATAAAAATAAATACAGTTTTAAAAAATCTGAGAGGCAATGCATAGGGTATTTGGCATTTAGAGTCTTATCTACTCTAGGATTTTATGATTTCAGGTGACAATAAATGGCTGGCCAGTGAGGGGACAGTCAGAGGTGACATGTACTGTGGTGTGCTCTTTTTCTTACCTTTGCTACTGCTACAACTCTGTTCTGAATCTAACACTTTACCAGTGACTACTACAGGCCTCACATGTCCAGGGCAATTACAAGTGAGGCCAGGTAGCAATATCTGAAGTCTAAAGTAGGGCAATCACAGGCTCAAGGCTAGCCTGAGCTACCCATGAGACCCTGTCTCCATAAACAAAACAAAGGGAAAGAGAGGCGGTAGAAAGGGCAATAGACTTCAGTGTTGTTGGAGGCATTCCTTACAGACAGAACAGGACCTAATGCTCATAATAACTAAATGTAACCAGCAATGAATGAGCAGCTGTGGTGTGCCCAGCACGGTGGTGTTACGTCATCATGAGGAATTCTTTTCTATTTCAGGACGTAGCTGGGGAGCAATCTGGCAGTAGCTAAATTAAAACTTGCCAGTAAGTAAAGGTTTTGATAGAGAAATTCCTCCCACAGACTAATAGAAGTGTTCATGGAAGTGTTAAAAGGCATTCTGGAGGATGCTCGGGGCTGCAGAGATGGCTCAGGAGTTAAGAGTACATGTTGCTCTTGCAGAGGACCAGGGTTCAGTTTCCAGAGCCCGCTTGGTAGCTCACAATCATCCATTACTCCAGTTCTCCAGTTCTGAAGGATCTGGTGCCCTCATCTGACACCTACAAGCACTGCACACACGTGGTGCACAGACACACACACAGGCAAAACACTCAAATACGTAAGATAAAAATTAAAAATCTCATTTTTGAAAGATGCTTCCTTTCACAGATGCTTCTGTATTGTTTGCAATAGTAAAACATTAGAAATGATCTCCATATCCACCAATAGAATCAGAGGGACCTACATATACCAACATGAAAAGATGCCCAAGGTGTAGTACTTGACAGTAAAAGCATGCTCCAATAGTATTGTTTCCTTTGTTGACATATATACTAAGTATATGCTCAT
Organism: Microtus oregoni; assembly: GCF_018167655.1. Classification (NCBI taxonomy): domain Eukaryota; kingdom Metazoa; phylum Chordata; class Mammalia; order Rodentia; family Cricetidae; genus Microtus; species Microtus oregoni. The sequence continues at coordinate 19,727,544 of NW_024543078.1, forward strand.
GCTGGTAGGAGACTTATATGACAAACTATAAGTAACAGGCATGGCTTAGGGGTTTGTGTGTGTAGACACCATGGGGCTGGAGAGATGGCTCAGTGTTTAAGAACGTTGACTGCTCTTACAGCAGAGTACCTGAGCAGCTGGTGTGCTGGGTAAAAATGCCTGCCACATCATGAGCACAGCTGCTTCCTGGAGCTGGGGTGGGAAATGTACCAGACTGAGGTTAGGCTCTCTGGGAACCAGTCTGAGCCAGATCCAACTGCCAGAGCCACACAGCAGCTGGCATGGCAGCTTAAGGTTTGTCTCAGGTCAGAGAATGCTGTAGATATGGAGGAGGCCAGGTCCAGACACAACACACACACACGCACACGCACACACACACACACATGCACATACATGCACACACATGCACACACACACACACACATGCACACACACATGCACATACATGCACACACACAAAACTCTAAAAAGGCACAAAAGAGTTAAAAGATGCCTAGGTGATAAAGAAAAAAAGAGAAAATGGATATAAACGGTCATAAAAATAGTTTAAAAATAATAGTAAAGTCTTTAAGGAGAGAGTAAATTAATAAAAAAAATAAGCCACATAAAGATGGGAAATAGATAAAGTGTCTGGATCCTGTATGATGCTTTGTTAAATTTTTAAAATGCTAATGTACAGAAAAACAAAAGCTGCTGAGAGGCATTGGATAATGGAAACTACTAAATTAAGCCAGTCTATATATTTTAAGAATTCCTTAACTTAAAATGGAAGTCAGAAAATGCATTGTGTTGGGGGAGAGGCTACGCCTTTGTTTCCGCAGGAAACAAAAGGTTTATGGTTCTCTTCAAAATTCATGAAGATCAGATTTGGTTGGGGGAGACCTCCTGAAAATCTTGGCTACAGACATGAAAAAAGAAACCAAGAAAGACTACAGGACAGGTTGCATACATGATGATCCCTCTACTATGGGAACAGTTCTGGGACCAGAGGAGACATGATAAATGTGTTGGCTCAGAAGTCCTCATGATTTACTATTACATGTCATCCTTTCATATGGCATAGATAGAGGTTTCGTTTTACAGTCCAAACAGACTTATAAAGTTAACAGATACTGATGGAGGAAGGTCATTGGCTAATAAAGGAACTGCCCTGGCCCATTTTATTGGTTAGAGGATAGGTGGGAGGAGAAAACAGGACAGAACACTGGGAGGAAGAGGAAGTGAGGTCAGAGACTCGACAGCTCTCTCGGGAGCAGACTCCTGAGAGAGACGCCATGCCCCGCTCCCGGGATGAAGCTCGGACCCAGGATGGACTAGGCTAGAATCTCCCCGGTAAGCGCACCTTGGGGTGCTACACACAGATGATTAGGAATGGGCTAAATTAATATGTGAGAATTAGCCTAGAAGAGAATGGGCCAAGCAGTGATTAAAAGAATACAGTTTGTGTGTTGTTATTTTGGAGCATAAGCTAGCCATGTGGGCGGCCGGGTGTGGGGGACGCAGCCCTGCTGCCCCATACTACTACAAGATACCCTTTACCTACTCAGACACAGAAGAAAAAAATCATGTTTAGCTGACTTGTGCACACCACACATTTCAGACTTGTGTTAATGCAGATGCACATGTTACCTTTAAAGGTCTGTGTTTTCAAAGCAAAAGGACTAGACACCAATGAGGACACATAGCACAGATGATCCAGCCTCTCAGAATGCCTCTGTTGCAGTTTCTTCAAAATTCTGCATCCAGAACAACTTCAAAGCTGCTTGCTGAGTTGGTCCAGCCTCACAGACTACTCCAGCCAGGACCTCAGAGAAGCCGAGCGTTATCCCATCACACTGAGACCGGTCAACAGCTAGATCCTCTAGGACCAATTTCCTCAGGGTCCCCTAAAGATGCTGTTGCCCCCAGACAACAGGAAGCAGTCTAAAGAACATGATGCCCACATTCCCAAGAGGTGTGGTGGATGTTTGCCATTGCTTATGGGGGTTAGTTGTAAGTTGTTGTTGGTCATGGTCAGAAAAAAAAATCTAAATAAAGGAGATTATATTAAGGAATCTCTTTCTGAAGGTAAAAGGGGGATATGATATAGAAATAATGGGATAAAAGGGTGGATTGTTGAGTCTACTTTTGAACAGTCACTAGTCTCAAATATTTTATATTGGTATATTGATACAAATTAAGGTTATTTTTATTAGAATACACACACACACACACACACACATATATATATGTGTATATATATATATATATATATATATATATATATACACTCTTGTTAAGGTATTGTACCTATAGAGCTCATCTTGCTCTAAAGAGATGTAGTTGGTCCTAAGGACCATTAATTTTACTGAACTGATATATAATTGACCATATGGTTTAAGATGCAGGGTCCATTGTTCATCCAATCAGAATGAGAATTAAAGGCCCAGCCATTGCTGATAGCAAAGTAGTTATCCAGGGGACCCAAGAGAACAGAAACTGATACCGATTATCTGATTTACGTCTTTGTCTTTTGCCCTTTTTGATGACTTTTCCAAACATGGCAGATTGTCTCTAGTTACCCCTAGCCAATTAGCATAGAACAAGGTTCTCCCAAAGCTAAAAGTGGTTTCCTTTATCTCATGAGAAGTTAAATCAAAGCCTCCCTGATTTTGTAGGACCATTTCTGTAAGATAATCTGTTTGTTTCAGTTTAGAAGTGGAAACTTTTAATAACTCTGGTTCCTGATCAACCTGTCTACTTACTTTGGAAAGCATGAGAAGAGGTACATTTAGACCATTGGTGCATGCCTACTAAGTGGTCTCAGAGGTCCAGAAATACTGCTGTTGTCTAGATGAATTAACACACAAAACAGAACAGCAGGCATCAGAATAGGGGGAATTGCCTAGGCTAAAGGTTTTGGATATTAGGCAAATTTTATCCCCTTGTAAATTCTCTAACGTTAATTTAGGCTGCTGCCAGTCACAGTAAATTTTGTCAGTCAGTGGACTGGTAGTCTGGTTAGTTAGTGGGAGGGCCTGGTGTCTAAGCATAGCCAGCAATCCTGGCAGGTTTCTTGCTGGGAATGGTTTGCTCTATCCCCAGGGTCTCAATCTGGGGTATAGAGTATGAGTCTTCAGGTTTTCCCTGTTTTCCAAAGGATAAAATCTTTCTTATGGAATTTTTAGATTTTTAATTTTATGGCTATTGGATTGGATTTTCTTATTGTGTATTTCATGGGTGGGGACTTTCTTTTTATATATTCATCTGTCTGTTTTTAGGAAGCCTCTGTTTCACAACCCTGATTTTTGCAATGGAAATTCTCTTGTTCCTAGCAACTAGGGGCCCAGCCACTGAGCATGCATAGAATTTTAAATTCTGTATTTCTATCTCAAAAGATAAACTTCCACACATTTCCTTTCTCCAATAAGACAAGACTTTTAGAGTAAGCACCAGTGAGCAAAGGCCAAGATGATACCTGTTGTGAAATATTCCTTTACATTGTGTGAAGATATGCCACTGTGATTGGTTTAATAAAAAGCTAAACAGTTGATAGCTAAGCAGATTTTTGGAGTAGAAGGAATGCTGGGAAGAGGAAGAGTGGAGAATTCAGACAAACAAGGAACAAGTTGGACATAAAAAATGTGATAGAGATAAAGGTTACATGGTAGAACATAGATTAATAAAAATATGGGCTAATTTAAGTTATAAGATCTAGTTAAGTATAAGTCTAAGCCATCAGCCAAACTTTCATAATTAATAAAAAGTCTCCATGTTGTTGTTTGGGAGCTGGCAGGTGGGACAGAAAAATCAACCTGCAGATACCTTCTGTGTATCTGTCTTCCTCAGTTTCCTTGAGAGCAGTGGGGTGTGGGCCATGTAGTCATCCCAAACAGAAGACTCAGGAAGTGTAATTGAGGGATGCAGAATGTGTCGAGAGACACAGAAGAGGCAGGATGGGCATGAGATGTGTCTGCTCCTAATAGCACCAATCTATTTCAGAAAAAAGGACAATGGACATTGAAGAACCTCCATATGGAGTTTGCTTTTATTGTGGCAAAGTTAGCCACTAGGAAAAAAACTGCCCTTGCCTCGACTGCTAACAGTATGGTGTCCAAATTGGACAAGCAGGACACAAAGAAGAAAACTGCCAAACTTTGCCAAGACACGGATGGACAGTCCTTCAAAATTTCTTCTTCATGGAAAAGTCTGCCAGATACTCTAGGCCTGTAGGTTGAAGATGGATGCCCCAATGTGCATCCCCAACATTTTACAGAAGAATCTTGGGTGATTATCCAGGCAGCCATCTGTTTCTGTCATTTCTCTAGTTTTGGAAGTTGCTTACTAATTCTTCCTGTTTAACCAGGTAATATTTTATCCTTCTTGGGTCTCCGGTGGGGGTTGAAGACTAGATAGTATACAGTTTTCCTTGCTACAAAATTCAGGAAAAAAATATAAAGTTTATGAGGTTGAGAAACATAAAAGCTTCAATTGTTCATTTAAGAAGATAATTTTAGCTGGACAGTGGGGGAGGTACTAGGGAGGCAGAGGTAGGCAGATCTCAGTGAGTTCAAGGTCAACCTGGTCTACAAGAGCTAGTTCCAGGAGAGGCAACAAAACTATACAGAGAAACTTTGTCTCAAAAAAAAAAAAAAGAAGATATTTTTAGGTCCAAAAAGTTATTTTTAGGATGGTTAAGCAAGTTATGATAGAATGGTTTAGGTATAAACCTTTGGACTCATTAAGATAGTATACAGAATACAGGAATTTCTCTGAATTTGTGAAATACAGATAGATTGGACATTGTGAATATAATTCTTACCTGATAAATGTTTTTACTGTATATAGTTTTACTATGTTAGAGTTAAAACCTTTCCTTTTTATTTAGACAAAAAGAGGGAAATGTTGTGGGATGTGTACACTGTGCAAAAAAAAATCTGAACGGCCAATAACTAGGCAAGAGGTATAGGAGGGACTTCTGGGCAGAGAGAGGAAGTGGGAAAAGGAATCTAGGTGCTCAAGGGAGACACCAGGAGACGTGGAAAGGAAACAGGAGGTACAAGATGAAAGAGAGGTGATGCCATATGATAGAACATAGATTAATATAAATGGGTTAATTTGCTGGGCAGTGGTGTCACATGCCTTTAATCCTAGCACTGGGGAGCCAGAGTCTCTGTGAGTCTGAGGCCAGCCTGGTCTACAAGAGCTAGTTCCAGGTCAGCAAGGGCTGTTACACAGAGAAACCCTGTCTTGAAAAACCACAAAGATAAATAAATAAATGGGTTAATTTAAATTATAAGAGCTAGGTAGAAACAAGACTAAGCTCTAGGCTAAACTTTCATAATTAACAAGAAGTCTCTGTGTTATCGTGTGGGAGCTGGCTGGTGGGACAGAGAAAGACTACACAAGCACGCACACACATAAATAAAATAAAAACAACATGTCTGCCAAGAACTTGAAAGGGTAGGGTTTCTCTTCTTGCTGTTTCCAGGACAGCGGGAGGCCGTGAACACTTGGCTTCCCCTGCCTCCTCCTGACTGGACTCCAATTCCACTTGGCAGGACAGCAGCCTGCGCGCGTGTGCTGATGTGTTTGCACGCAGCTCTCAGAGGAAGTCACACGCCTCTGTTTACTCTTCTGAAGAGCCTAGCAGGTTACCTCTAAAAATAATCTTTCTCAGTGTCAGAGCTTCTGGGATGCGGGGGTGCAGTCCTCACACCCCGCACTTTGTGCCATAAGCCGGGTGTATCCAGTTTCCCCGGTATGACTCGGATCAGATCGCAGAGAAGCAGCTGCCAAGTTGTCCAGCCCCGGAGTTCATTTATTAACGGATCCTGAGGAAGCACTCTTAAAAGTGGTCTGAGCCACAAAGGCCTGTGCCTGATCGTATTTTATCTGGGCTTTATGCGTGAATTCACTTTATAATTTAAAAAATTCTTTTTATTATTTTTGTGTGAAAGTATGTCTGTGTACCACATTTGTGCCTTGGACCCCCTGAACTGGAGTTATGGAGGGTTGTGGGCTGTCATGTGCGGGCTGGAAATCAAACTCAGGTCTTCCGCAAGAGTCAGAAGTGCTCTTAACTGCTGAGCCATTGCTGTAGACCCTATATATTATTTCAACCAAGAACCCTTTCATATATTCATGCTATATTTCTATTTTTTGTTTTGTTTTTCAAGATGGGTTTCTCTATGTAACTCTGACTGCCCTGGAACTCACTCTGTAAACTGTGCTGGCCTCTACCTCCTGAGTTCTGGGATTAAAGGCATGCCCCACCGCCTCCTCCTCGGAGTTACAGCGGTGCTGCCAGGAGCTGGCATGTCTCTATCTTGAGAAGATTTTTATTAAGATACCATAGTCTCAGATCTCTGAAGCTTTTGAGGATCAGGGGATCATAATCTGTTAGGCGTATCTAAATTTGACAAATGTTGTTTAGGCTTATCGTAAGCTATATTTGAACATATCAAAGAAGTTGATCCTTTATGAGGTAATTGGTGGTTAACTTGCATGTCTCAGTAGTTTACCAAATTAGCTCCAGCTTACCAATGTTAGTAAAAGCAAGAAGGTTAGGCATATATTCTGAAATTGGTCTTTGTTGGCCTGAATAGACCTTAGATAAGGAGAGCCCCTTTGTTGGACTGTTAAGGCATCATAAAATAGGGATGTCTCAGTCTCTGGTGCTCAGCTGTGGCCCTGAGACCTAAAGCACAGTCATAATCTGGGGAAGGGACCAAGATTTCACATGTTAACAATTTACCTCAGTAAACCAGCATCGTTTTAGATCCTATCTTTCACAGGACAGGACAGGAATTATCATCCTAACCTAAAATATATTGGACACCTAATGTCTCCTTGGTGGGCCACTCCACGTGGTCACCTTTAAGATGGCGGTGAAGTCGTAAGACCTCCCTCTTTTTCAACCTTAGTGGAAATAGTGGCTGCCGGTGTGGTGTGTTCCAGAGCGGTTCCAATTTGGAGTTACCAGTTTTAATTTAACTTTTGTTACAGATTTTTAACCATCCCCAATTCCTTAGCTGTTTTTTCTTTCTAATAAGATAGAAGAGCATCAAATAACTTTCTCTGTCATCAGTAAATCCCAGAGGCCCATTCTGAACCCGGGCAACTAGTTGTAACAACAGCTGAGCTGTAACCAAGACACATGGAACACACAAACCCAGTCATCCAAGACCAGTTAAAAGGAAGCGTGCAGTGGCCACAGAATTCACACATTTCCATCCGTCCACATGAAATAGATGGGACTTTTTAACAGAATGATAAATAAAACCTATTCCGGGGAACCATGTCGGATGACAAACTTAAAAATCCAGAAATAAGAATTTACAGTATAAAGCAGCAAGTAAGAAACCATAAGAATAAAAGGCGCTTCCTGGACACGGCTCTTATCGGGTCAACCTGACGCGGGGGGGGGGGGGGGGGGGGGCAGGCATCACCAGTCACGAGGACAGGCTCGCAAACGGCAGGGCAGTGCCGCCTGCAACAGAGCCTGGAAGAGACTCTGAGGAGGGAAGTGAAAAGCAGAGTAGCTGCGCAGGCTGCTCAAGATCAAAAGAAAGCCCGAGAGAGTGAGCTGAAACAGCAACTGGAGGATCTGGAAAGGGATTCTTGGGTGAGAAGAAGGTGTATCAGAGTTTATTCAAGGAGAACGGATTTGTTACAGGTGGAGCGCGAGAGCAGGATCTATTGTCGGAAGAAAAAAAAAATCCCAGACCGCCTGCTGGGAACGAGAGAGGCTGACCGACAAACAGAACAGGGATGGGGGAAGGGCGAGAGTGCAATGTCCAAAGATCCTGGGTAAGGGGGATCAAATTGTCTTATGGTGTGAGACAGCCCCAATTTGGACAGATTTTGCAGCGACTGGGGATTAGAGCCAGTGCTTTCCAGCTCCAAGCCTGTGCCTGAGACTGAAGACGAAGGCACCGGGCGTCCGCTACGATAGCCTGGATCAAGCTGTGTGAACGGGAGGTGGGGTGGGGGGGTGCCTTTAGGTAGAACATCGCCTAACCAAAGGCGCCAGATTTCCCTGGCATAGCCACGCCCTGCTTGCAGAGCATTCTGGGGGTCTTTGACCGGAAAGAGGCACCAGGTACCTCTTTTAGGCGGTAGCTGGGAACGGGTTACTCACTGAAAGTAAAAAAGAAGGTCTTGTCTGGTGGAGAGGTGGGGCAGGGAGAAGAGGGAGAGTGGCTTACCCGGTGGGGAATGTGCCCACGTGGTTGGCAGCTAGGAGAAACTCTACTCTCCCCCAACCAACACACCAGATGAAAGGTTTCCGTATGCCACTATTAAGTCTCTCCGCCAATGCAATACATCAGGTCAGGTCGAATTAATAAAACCAGGTTTAATCCGAGCAAAACAACTCCGGGCTGATCTCTGGAAGAAGGAGAATCACGTGGCAGGTCCCGGGAAAGGGTCTTAATACCCCATAGGTGTGATCCCGAGCATCTCAGGGAGAGGAATCACTGCTTGGTGGCCTTGGTAGCCTGAAGGTGGAGTCTGGGAGGACGGGAGGGGGCGCGGCCAAAGCAGAGCTTCCACCTAAACACTTAGGTCCTCTTGCATGCTCTGCATACCCTCTTCCCCTGACTCACAATCCAGGCCCTTTTGCCTTTAGTTTAACTTGTTAGATATTTTAGCAAATAAAGTTTGTCCTAAAATGAGGTGGTTCTGCCCCCACCCCGCACCCCCATAGAGGATGACGATTTTGGAAGTCAACTCATTCATCCCAGTCACCAAGAATCTTAGAGCCTTTGGAAAAGATCTCCCCAGAGGTGACAGAGCGTCATTTACAAGTCTCTAAAAATTTATAAGGCAATTTGATTTTTTAATGCTTCTGCAAGCTTTGTCTAGTGGCTTTTTATAGCTCCAAGCTGTGTGTTTAAGAGCATGTTCCAGTGTTAAATGGGCTCTCCACAAATCGTCATTTCCTGCGCTTGCAAAACGATTTCTTTCTTAATTATTTGCAGACTTATAATTTTATTTGAGAATACTTTTAATTGCCCCTGACTAGTGTGAGCCAAGCTGGTCTCCTGGAGCCTCCAAAATTCTTCAGAAAAAAATAGAGTTTGGTGTCCAGCAATGACCACTGATGAAGGGGCAGGGTCCTCTGGAGCTTCAGACCTTGAGTCGAAAGCGAGGAAGCTGAATTTGGAGTTCTGGGTCCACTGTCACTCACTGTGAGATCGCACGAGTTTCTTGGGCTCTCATGGCACTGGAGGAGGACAAACAGTAAACAGAAGGCCATTATGTCAGCACACTACACATTGATCCATCTAATAGAGAAATGTTTAATCGTTGGTGGTGGTGGTTGGCTGGTGCAGGGGACTGAATGCAGGGTCTCACACCTGCCAGGCAAAGAGGCTCCACCGTTTAGGAACAGCTGGAGCACACACTAGGTAGTGGGAGCGGGAAACAGGACGGCATCAGGGAATATAGTCAAGAGCAGAGACAGAGTCTCTCCATGGAGCTTCCCATGTGAAGGAGGAGGCGGCTCATTTAGAGTCACACAACAGAAGGCGAAGTTGTAGCTGCACGAGGAGCTATGATGGAAGAGCTAATAAAGACAGGCTCTCACAGAGAGGCTTCCCCAAGGACAGAAGAATAGGGCGGGGGAGACAGACCAGTTAGCCAGGCAAAGCAGGCAGGAGAGAACATTCCAGACAGGGAGGAACATAAGGCAGCAGAGATCATGTCCTAGAGGTTGTGAGATGGTTAGTGTGGCTATAGAGGAGGCCCAGATGGAAGCAGCAAGTATTGATCACGAAAGCCTCGGAAAACGAGTGTTTCGAAAGGAGGACACGTATAAGAGTCAAATGAGATTATTAGGTCATCCAGGAACTGAAAAATGTCCCCTGGATCTCACATGGAGGTCACTAAAGAGAGATCATGCTGGGTTGAGGATTCAGAAGCCAGATGGAATGGTCTAGAATGAGTGGAAGATCAGGAAATGAGGGAAGAGACTGATTAGAAACTGCATTTGGGGACTAAGACTGAACAGGAGACAAAGACCCACATGCCCATCCTGGGCTCTTCATCCCGGGCCGGGAGGGGACAACGTGGGTCCACCCAGCACCAGCTGGGCTCCATGGCAGTGAGCAAACACAGGGTGGGGCAGGGTACAGAAAAGGAAGTGAGACACAATGGTTCATGCCCTATGGAGGGAGAGGTGCCTCTGGAGGCCATGGTGATGATGATGATGTTCGGGCCACAGCTGTGGTTTGTGTTGATGTCTGTAGCTTCTGTTACCACCAAAGCTGCCCCTCATCTGCCATATGGTGCCATGATCGAGGGGGAGATGCCCTTTCTCCTCCTCCACTACCCATAGCAGGTGGGAGAGCTGGCCCTGAGGTCACGAGAGCTGGCCCTGCTTCTCACCACTGCAGCAGAGAGGTCCCTGCACCTTGCCGGGCATCACAATAGAGCTGGCTCTGGTGGTGTGGGCACTGATGCGCCTGCCCTGAGGGCATGAGAAGAGGAAAACCGGGCCCTGTCCCTTGCTGCTTGCTGCATAGGGTGAGCTAACTCAGGTGGTGCAGGAGAGCTCACTCTGGGGGAGAGCTGGCAGACTGAACCACCCAGGCCCAGAACCAGAAAAAAAAAAGCCAAACGAAGATGGTCCTGTAGGTCCTGTGCCACTACGGGACCAGTATGCGAGCCAGGAACTAAGCAGGAGATTTAAACACATACAGACAAACACAGAGACAGAGAGAGACGCGGACACAGGTCATCCTTGATACAAGAATGCCAAGTGCCCCCTTTATTGTGCTCAGGGGTAGCTTATATAGGGATCCTTAGCCACGCCCAGCTCTCGGAATCTTTCAGCTGTGGATGCATCAGAACCCACTCCTCTGCCATCAGAGTATTGGCGCTCAGAGAAGCTGTTGGCAGGGTCTCGTGCTCAGAGCTGCTGCATGTGAGGTCTCGCGCTCAGTTCACTCCAGCAGGCAAAGAAAATCAAGGGGTCCGGGATCTGTAGCTCCCAACCATGGCCTCCAAAGGGAGTGGCGCTATTAAGGGGTGTGGCCTTGTTGAAGGAAGTGAGGCAGGCTTTGAGGTCTCCTATATGCTCAAGCGAAGCCCACTGAGACAGAACAGTTCCTGTTGCCTGCAAGATGTAGGACTCTCAGCTGCTTCTCCAGCGCCATGTCTGCCTGCACGTCCTGTGTCCTATCATGATGATAATGGACTGAACTGTGAGTGAGCCACCACAAATTAAATGTTTTCATTTATAAGAGTTGTTGTGGTGATCATGGTGTCTCTTCACAGAAATAGAAACCCTAACTAAGACATAGAGCTATGAGTTGACCACCGCAAGATCTACCCCGGCTATGATCTGCTGGAGCACATCAGGGGCTGGTCCTGCAGACCCAAAGCTGCGGGATCTCCATGACACAGGGCAACAACAGGATACCCAAGAGGAGCCCCAGTGAGGGCCCAGTATTGATAGTATAGCAGAAACCAGAGGCCTCTAACCAGACCAGTGACTCTGCAAGTAAAGATGTAAGGGCTAAAGGGCTTACTGTGTGACTCGCTAAGTCACTGCAGCTTCCACGATGAGATTTTTTTTCTTTCTTTTAAATTTCATTTGGTTTTATCTTATGGAGGGGTAGGTCCCAAGGGCACAGGGTGGATTCAAAGGGATGGGGAGATGGGTGGGACTGAGACACATGATGTGAAATCCACAAAGAACCAATAAAAAGTTAACTTAAAGAAATGCCAGGTGGTGGTGGTGCATGACTTTAATCCCAGCACTCAGGAGGCAGAGACAGGAGGATCTCTGTGAGTTCAAGGCCAGCCTGGTCTACAAAGTGAGTTCTAGTTCAGCCAGGACTGTTACACAGAGAAACCCCATCTAAAAAACCAAGAAAGAAAGGAAGGAAGGAAGGAAGGAAGGAAGGAAGGAAGGAAAGGAAATTGCATCTGGGACTAGTGTGTCTCTGTGATGGAGCACTCACGGAGCACATGCGAGTCACTAGGTTAGATCCCTAGATGGAGCACTCACCGAGCACATGCAAGTACTAGACAAACAGATGTGATATTTTTTTAAATTGGGAATGACTAGAATTTAGAACTTGGTAAGAAGAATCTAATGAGAGCGCTGGGTGTATAGGTCAGCCACCTCTCCTCACCTCTGAGCCATCTCTCCAGGTTTTTCCAGCTATCACATGACCACACCAGTCTACATTAAGGTGTTTGCCCAAGAAAACGCTTGCACACAGACACATTGCCTACCGATACACACGTGCTCAAAGCAGATATTTTGGTGATATTTTCGAGTTGGGAGCAATCCAAATGTCTCTCCAAGGCTGAAAGGATACAAAAGGAATGAAGAAACTGTTCACACCCACGACATAGGTAAATCTCAAAGTAACTGTTAGGACCAAGGCCGCTCACCACAAGGGTGATGCTAGTGACGGTGTCCTGAACAGGACATAAATAAAGGCCTAAATGGATTGTGGCATAGCAGGTACCTCCCTTAACCCACCCCAAAGGTCAATCTGCCTCCAGCAAGAGCATTTAAGACCCAGTCAATCAGAACACCCAGCGTCAGTTCAAAGACCCCATCCTGCTGAATGTCACAGCAAATCTGCTTGCTTCTCTGGCATTTCACTCTCCCCCGCCCTCAAGCTTTGGCAGTTTGATACTGAATCAACCTTTCTTTCCGCCCACGGAGTGGTCCAGTTTGGTGGTTTCACCACACCCTCATTGGCACTGTGTGAAGTGAAAAGACAAACAAAAAGCCGTGGATGCCGTTTGAGTCCAAAGTGCAAACAGTCCGAACTCTCGAGAATCGTCTCCGCAGGCTAACAGTGGTGAGGCCGGCATGAAGACAAGAAGAAATGACAAACAGACAAGGGATTTTCCAGGTTGCCCAAAGAGGAGTGAAAAAATTTGGGATGCTTGTGTCATCTTGATTTGAGAATGGTTTCTCAGGCGGTGTGTGAATTAACATCTATGCGACTGTGTTCCTTAAAATGTCTTTATTGCCTGTAATAAAACCCAGAAGGACGTATTGCTGCCTTAACTGTCTCTTATTCTTTCTTTTCTTTTACTTTTCAAAATTCTAATACCACTGGGCATGGTGGCACACACCTTTAATCCCAGCACTCGGGAGGCAGAGGCTGGAGGATCTGTGAGTTAGAGGACAACCTGATCTACACAGAGAATTCCAGGACAGCCAAGACAGAGACCCTGTCTCAGCAACAACAACAAAAAAGATTGTACTACCTTCTAAATGAGGGTGTCTGGTTCATTTCAGCCCCTTTGTTGCCAAACCAGGGGCAGAACTGGTTTGGCTCCTCTGCCTTCTTGTTTGTGACGGCAGTATCAAGGTCTCCTGAAGACAAACGAACTCCACATTGTCCTCTTTAGTTCTTGGTCTTGACACGGTTGGCATCTTTTGCCTGAATGTGAGCAGAAAATGCTTTATTTCCTTGGACTTTTGAGGTCTGGCGAGGGGGCAAAAGGAGTGCCCAGACCCACAACCAAGCAGCCCAAGTGCTTTTGAGAAGCAGTGGAAGCCAAACAACCTTCCAGAATGTTCTTTGAGAGCTAACACACAGTGTTCGCTTTTCTTTTAACCAGATCCTGTAAACAAACTCATGGCAACTCCAGTGCCATTCAGGACAGGGTGAGTGTGGCTGGAATTCCCCAACTCTGGGCTGTAGAATGGATATTGTGCTGCATGACCTTGTTCTGAGGTCACAAGCCAGTACAGCTGGGGGATTGCATTCAAGGGATACAATGAGTTTTGCAAGGTCAGCGGCACCATCCAGTGGAGTTTATGCATGCTCCTGACACAGACCAGCCTGCTTGCTCAGGCGCTACATGCATGTGCAGCAGCAGGGCAGGCGACAGGCCTCCTGGATGGTTATTGTCCGTTACTGTGATACCTCTGCTGATCTGTGATCTGTGAGGTCGGAGCCCATCCTGCTATCTCTGGGTGTTGGTTTCAACTCCAGGAAAACAAGAGCAGCACTTGCCTATCAGAGGCAAAAGAGTTTCCTTTGGAAATAATTTTAATCCTTATCCTGAAATCTGGCTTATCTCTTCTAAGAACAAAAGGTTCCTTTGTGATTGGAAGAAGGAACCATCTGAGTGTAGTGTGTGTGCCCCTGTGGTCTCAGTAGCTCCGTGACTAAGACAGGAGGGTTGCTTGAGCCTAGGTGTTCAAGGCTAACTAGCACAATACGGTGGCATAAGAAAGGGAAGAGGAGGAAGAAGAGAAGGAGGAGGAAGGAGAAAGAAGAGGACGAAGAGGAAGAAGAGGAGAAGAAAGGGGAAAGAGGAGGAAGATGAGAAGAAAAGAGAGGAAAAGAAAGAGGAGGAAAAGGGAAACCCGTAACTCCATAGAGTTCTGGCAATAAAATGGCTCCTGCTAGCACCTCTGACATGAAGCTAGATTCTCAGAAAGCTAAGGAATTGGGTGGATCTCTCCATCAAAGCTACAGCTTTAATCCTAGCCATATCACTTAGCAAATTAAAGACTCATATGGTCAGAAAAAGAGAGATATACAGTAAAGATAGATTCAGATAAAAAAAAAACCTCTAAACAGTTTACAGTGTATTTAGAAATATATGAAATATATGTAGGCTTGGGAGAGAAAAGACAAAGAGAAAAATCCTTAAAAAAAAAAAAAGAAGAAGAAGAAAGAGTAGTCAGTGGTGGCACACACCATTAATCCCAGCACTTGGGGATCAGAGGCAGGAGTATCTCTGTGAGTTCAAGGACAGCCTGGTCTACAAAGTAAGTTCCAGGACAGCCAAAGATACACAGAGAAACCCTGTCTCAAAGAAAAAAACAAAAATTAAAAATAAAAATAAACGAAATAGAATTTAAAATAAAGCCACGTAAAGATGGAAAATACACAGAGAATCTGGATGCTGTATTATGTTGTCTTTGATTTGTTTGAAGGTTGAGGAAGGAGAAACAACTGCTAAGAGACATTTGATTATAAATGCTGTTGGATTAATCCAATTTATATATTTTGAAAATGCCTTGACTTCAAAATTTAAGTCAAAAGATATATTACTTTGGAGAAGAGGTTTTGCTTTTGTTTCCACAAGAAATGAGGGGCTGTGGATTCATTCTGGGTTAAGAAAAATCAGGTTTGGGGCTGGAGAGATGGCTCAGAGGTTAAGAGCACTGACTGTTCTTCCAAAGGTCCTGAGTTCAATTCCCAGCAACCACATGGTGGCTCACAACCATCTGTAATGAGATCTGGTGCCCTCTTCTGGCATGCAGGCATACATGGAAGGAATGTTGTATACATGATAAATAAATAAATCTTAAAAAAAAAAAAGAAAGAAAAATCAGGTTTGATCAAGGAAGACCTTCTGAAAAATCTCCGATAGAAGTTGATGGCCCAGATGATCTAGCATTTCAGAGGACTTCTGTTGGAGTTTCCTCTGAGTTCTACATCCAGAACAGCCTCAAGATTGCTGGCTGAGCCGGGCGATGGTGGCGCACGCCTTTAATCCCAGCACTCGGGAGGCAGAGGCAGGCAGATCTCTGGGAGTTCGAGACCAGCCTGGTCTACAGAGCTAGTTCCAGGATAGGCTCCAAAGCCACAGAGAAACCCTGTCTCAAGAAAAAAAAAAAAAAAGATTGCTGGTTGAGATGAAGATGATCAAGGGTCACTGAATAGTCCAGTCAGGACTTGACCATAATTCTAAATTTTCTTTAGGTCCCCATAAGATTATCAGTGCCCCCAAATCAGCAGGAAGTAGCCTAGAAAACTATGCCTATATTCCTAAAAAATGGATTATGAATGTTTGTCTTTGTTTAGAGTGTTGGTAACAAGTTGTTATGGATAATGGTCAGGAAAAAAAGCTAAACAAGGATATCATATTCAGAGCTCTTGTTTTGAAAAAAAAAAGGGGGGGGTGTTGTGGGACAATGGTCTTGTAGCCTGTAAAGATTTGTCACTTGTATTGGTTTAATGAAATGCTGATTGGCTAATAGCCAGGCAGGAAGTATAGGACGGTGACCAGAACAGAACATTCTAGAAAGAGGAAATGCTCAGTCTGCTTTGTCACCTAGACACAGAAGAAGCAAGAAGAGAATGCCTCACTATAAAAGGTACCAAGCCATGTGACTAACACAGACAAGAATTATGGGGTATTTTAGGATGGAAGAGTTAGTTAATAAAAAGTCTGAGCTAATAGGCCAACCAACTTATAATTAATGTAGGCCTCTGTGTGTTTCTTTGGGACTGAACAGCTGAGGGACCAGGTGGGACAGAAAGCTCTGTCAACATTCCACTCCCTGGCCCTAAAGGCTTGTAACCTTATCATAATACAAAAATGCATTCAGCCCAACTTCATAGTCTATAACAGTCTCAAATTTATTTAAAAGTTTAAAGTTCAAAGTCTCTTCTGAGATTCATGCAACCTCTTAACTGTAATCCCCACTACAATCAACATCAAACGGCAGGTTACATACTTACAACATACAATGACACAGGATATACATTACCATCCCTAAAAGGAGGAAAGGGAGCATAGTGAGGAAATACTGGACTAAAGTAAGATGGAAAACCAGCTGGGCAAACTCCAAACTACATTTCCATGTCTGATCTCCAGCTCCGTTTAGATTTCTGACTACAACACACTTCTTTATCTTGGGCTGGTTCCACTCCCTGTGGGCAACTCTCCTCGGCAGCTATCCCACAGCTCTGGCATCTCTAACACCTTGGATTCTCAAAGGCAGTCCGGGCTTCAACTTCACAGCTTCATGCAATGGCCTCTCTAGGCCTCCATTCAGGGACACCCCTGACACATGTCTGACCTCACCAGCTTTCTTTAGTCATGGTGTGGGGACGGGCCACAACAAATTTCATAGCCCCTTTCTTCTATCCTTAACTCTGGAACCATGCAGCTGAAGCTGCCAAATCCTGCTGCTTACTGGGGCTAGAATATGACCACTGTATTCAAGTACATCTTCACCAACTTTCTGTTTCTGATGATTAGACCAGGCTAGCCTCACACTCAAGAGATGGGCCAGCCTCTGCCTTCCAAGTGTTGAGGCTGAAGAAGGCATGCACCACCACACCCAGGTCTAAGCTGTTCTTTAATTCCTTTGCACAAACTGGAAACTTAGCTGGGTGGGATCTTGCTCTGAGGTCACCACTCCCTTTATTTCATTTCTTACTCTGTTTATCTCCTTGAATGCAGGACTTAGCTCCATTCCACTTTCCGGTGCTCTTTTTCTCCTCAAATATTTTTCCTGCTGAGCTTGCTGCTTTTCATTATAAATATTCATTTGAGTTACCACTACTGACCACACGACAGAGTCTACACTAGGTTGTTTTGAGCTTTCCCCTGCCAATGGGATTAATATGAGACTCTCCGCTTTAGCCTCTGGCAGACTCTTCAGACAAGGGCAAAAGACAGCCACTTCCTTCACCAAATTATCATAACAACAATCTTAGGCAACATACTAAAAGTCTTCTCCTCTGAAACCCCTTGAGCCAGACACCCACAGTTCAAATCACACTCAACACTAACGTGTCGTGCTCCTGTGAGGATGGCTTGTTAAGCCACACTTACAGTGCTCAATTGCTCTTCTAATCTGCAGTCCCAAGGTCCATATTCCTTCAAACAAAAGCACGGTCTTGCCTATCACAGCAATACCCCATCCCTGGTACCAACTTCTGCCTTAGTTAGGATTTCTATTGCTGTAAAGAGACACCATGACCACAACAACTCTTCCTAAGAAAAACATTTAATTGGAGTGGCTTACAGTTTCAGAAGTTTAGTCCATTATCATCATGGCAGGACATGGTGGTGAGCAGGCAGACATGGTACTGGAGAAATAGCTTAGTGTCCCACATCTTGCAGGCAACAGGAAGTGGTCTGTCTCACTGGTCATGGCTTGAGCATATATGAGACCTCAAAGCCCACCTCCAAAGTGGTACACTTCCTCTAACAAGGTCACACTTACTCCAACAAGGCTACATCTCCTCATAGTGCCACTCTCTTTGGGGGCCGTTTTCTTTCAGACCACCCCAGGAGAGCAGTTGGAATCTCAGAGGGAGGGGTCTAATGACACTCTCCACTTCTCCTTCTCTGAGGGAACTTCAGCCGACCTGACCGTGTTGACACCTCCGGCAGATCATTGTAACTGCTCTCGTTAGGATGATGCAGTCAGCTTGACAGGGTCTCCCATGAGGCAATTCTGTGAGCACACTTGTGAGGGACTGTCTAGGTTAGGTTTGCCTCTGGGAATGCCTGTGAAGGATTTTCTTGATCAGGTTCATTGAAGTGTGAAGATTCATCCTAAATTCCAGCCTTGGCCCAGAGGTAAGCAGGGCCGAGAGACCCTCCTGGTGTTTTGTCTTCTTGCTTTCACCTCTCACTAATGGGCACATCTGTTTTGTTGTTGCTGTTGCTGCAGCTGCTGCAGCTGCCACCCTTTGTTGACATCACAACCCAGCTTCTTTAGCCTTCCAATATAGCTTAGCAATCCTGCAGGTCTTCAGTGCCAGACTGGGAATGCTGAGGTTTTCATCCACATGGACTGGCAACTACCAGATTCTCAGCCACTGTTGGACCACCCAGACTATAAACCTCTCTCTAATATATGTGTTAGTTATATTGGTTCTGTTCCTCTAGAGAACCCTGGACTACACATGGTTATGGCTACATTGTACTTGAGGGACAGTGTTCCAAAACACTAGGCTATTGACATATGTTAACTTCCTAAATCCTTACAGTAACCAGAGAAAGCGGTTTCATTATCTTATTATCCACATTTATAAGCAAGCCAACATTCAGAGAAGTTTAATATTTAGCTCATTATAAATTAGAGTCATAATTCAAGCCCAGATTGGCCCCACCCTACATCCCAAACTTGCCTTCTCAGTTCCAATCTGAACATGCCTGTATGTATTTATTCATTTGTGTGTGTCATGTATGTAGGTGTGTTTGTGTTTGTACGTATAAATGTGTTGTATGTGTGTTGTGTGTGAGTGCGTGTGTGTGTAGGAATGTGTGGATGTGTGTGTATGTGTGTGAGTGTGTGGGAATGTGTGGATGTGTGTGTGTGAATGTGTGTGTATGTGTGTGAGTGTGTGGGAATGTGTGGATGTGTGAGTGTGTGTGAATGTGTGTGTATGTGTGTGAGTGTGTGGGAATGTGTGGATGTGTGTGTATGTGTGTGAGTGTGTGGGAATGTGTGGATGTGTGAGTGTATGTGAATGTGTGTGTATGTGTGTGAGTGTGTGGGAATGTGTGGATGTGTGAGTGTGTGTGAATGTGTGTGTATGTGTGTGAGTGTGTGGGAATGTGTGGATGTGTGAGTGTGAGAGTATGTGTGTAGATGTGCTCACTCCACAGCACATGTGTGGAGGTCAGAGGACAACTTTGCATGTTATTCTCCACCTTCCACCCTGTTTGAGCCAGGGTCTCTTTGCTGTTCCCTACTGAATACACCATGATCATCTTATGAGCTTCCAAGGATCATCTGGTCTCTGCCTCCCATCTTGCTTGCACGAGTGCCGGGACTGCAGACACAACCTCTATGTTCCTGTCTTTGGTGGGATCTGGGGATTTAAACCCAGGTCCTCATACTCTACGGCAAGTGCTTTACCAACTGAGTCATCTCCCCGGCCACAACACTAACTGTTCAATTCAAACTTTTGCTGTTAGCGAGCACAGTGAAGGAAACTAGTCTATAAGTCGATGACTGGTCACCAAGAAGACACATGAAATACAAGCTGATGACTTCCCACTGAAAAGACACATGAACTACAAGATGATGACTGGTCACCAAGAAAACACGTGAACTACAAGTCAGTGACTGGTCACCAAGAAGACACATGAAATACAAGCTGATGACTTCCCACTGAAAAGACACATGAACTACAAGCTGATGACTGGTCACCAAGAAGACAAGTGAACTACAAGTCAGTGACTGGTCACCAAGAAGACATGTGCAGAAAGGTATTTTTGGTGGCATCTGGGGAACATCAGCATAGTACCTAGTACCTCTTGGATGGAAACCAACTAAGACCGTACTTTCTGAAGTTCTTGAAAGGTTTTTGTTAAATTCCATCCTCTACTTAGAAAGTAGTTGCTTTTCTGCATACACTACAAATCAAAAAGGAAAGTTTTGGCACATGAAGCCCTCCCCTATGGTATGAAACAGTAAGGAGGTCCTTACCACCTTGCCCTTGCACTCCCCAGATGCTAGACCACAGGCTAAAGCATTCTTTATAAATTAAAAATTAAAATTTAAACGGGGGGAAGGTACTTAGTGTTTGGACTGTGGCTATGAAGTCATTAGCCTATCTTTGTTGTCCGGGCTTCTTTCTAGAGGCATCTACAATTGTTGGTGGTTTTACTCTCTTTGCTCTTTTGGGTGACTCACCACCAACTCTCAAATAAATGTACACACAGACTTAATATTAGTTATAAATGCCTGGCCTAGCTTGACTTGTTTCTAGCCAGCTTTACTTAAATTATCCCACCTAACTTTTGCCTCTGGGCTTTTTCTTTTTTTACATCTGTATATCTTACTTTCACTCTTATTCCATAGCTTTCTGGGTGGCTGGGAGGCAGGATGGCTGGTCCCTGGACTCCTTCTCCTTCTCTTGTTCCTAGATCTTTATTCTCTCTGGTTTGCTCCTTCTATTTATTCTCTCTGCCTGCCAGCCTCGCCTATCCTTTCTCTTACATTGTTATTGGCTGTTCAGCTCTCTACTAGGCCAAGCAGGTGTTTTAGACAGGCACAGTAACACAGTTTCACAGACTTAAACAAATGCAACAGAAAAGAATGCAACACATCTTAAAGTCGCATATGCCCTCTGCACAAAATCAAACCAATAAGATCCGGCAGCATCCCAGCAAGCAGCATCGACTGAACTCAAGGGGTTACAAGAAGACCAAGAAGGAGTGAGAGAGAAAGGCCAAGAAGGTTGCAGGGGACTGTGTTGGGGGTTACCACGGGGAGTGGGAGAGAGTATGGGGTGGAAATGCTCAATGTACGCTTGTGTGAATGTGAGAATAAATAAAGGGCATTGGTTTTGCTGTTGTTGTTTATTTGTTTTTTGTTTCGAAACAGGGTCTCTCTACATAGCCCTGGCTGTTCTGCAATTCACTGTATAGACCAGGGTGGCAAGAAATCTGCCTGTCTCTGCATCTGAAGTGCTGGGATTAAGGGCATGTGCCACCGTATATAGCAGAAAAGACATTTTAAAAGATTGTTTTACAACAAAATAAAAAACTAAACTTTCAACCTTCTGCCCTGTCCTCTTCCCCCTTTCTCTGCTCTATCTTCCCACATGTTTAGGTTCAGATCTTAGGAATATTCTCTCTCATTCCACATGGGAATCCATCAGAACACCCAGCCCTCGTTACCGCCTCCTCTGTCATCTGGTCTGAACCATCACCTCTCGCTTTAATTACTTAAAACGCTATTGGTATCTGTGCCCCTCGATGTTTTTTAACTGAACGAAGTCATACCTCTCAGGTATAAGTTACAGCATGTCAGTTCTCTACCAAAACCCCTCCTTGGCTTCGGATTTTACTCAGGGTGAAGTCAGACATGCTTAACTGTGGCCCGTAAGCCCTTGTGACTTGTCTCTACCATGGCCATCTCCACCAACTATCCTTCTATTTCCTATTGCTCTCCCCTTGCTCAGCCGACCCTATCCACAATGGTGTTACTCCTAGCCAATAGTCACTGTGTGGCTGGTGCCTCCCATTTCTTGGCATTTTGTTTAAGAATTAGATATAAGCCCACACAGATTGCAAAGCAGTGAGGAAATATTTATTCAAAGCAAAACAGTGGAGAAGATCAAATTACATTTGCAAGGGAACAGTGGGCCACATGCGTGAAGATCCTCAAGGGCCCTGATCACTGTTTGAGGCTTTCCTTTATGGGTCTCAGGAGAAGGGGTTTGGTTCCTTGGTGTGGAATTTGGATGGCTCTCCATTTTGATTAATAGAGTAATATGTAATGGGGTTTTTTTTTATTCAATGTCCCCTTACATGAATCATCTGAGTTTAACCATATGTATACCCATTATGTCTAGACCTAAGACAGTAAATAAAGTGTTCTCCCTAAAGTTCATTTAAGGACACAGCTTTGTCTTACTGAGCACACATCCAAAATCAAGTCAGGCTGGATGTCTCTCCTACCCTCAGGCAAGATCGTATTGGGAACATGCTTGAGTAGAACTGTCCAAGTTCTTAGTCATCAACAGAAGGAGAGACCCCACTGCTCCAAGAGGCATGCATGGGTAGCCTGATGAAGACAGGGCCTGATGTTGCTGGTTTCTTGCTCAGAGGAGGGGGTGGATGTGTATATAAAGGAAGCTGTGCGTTATTAGAAGAAGAGGATGTGCATAATCCAAACAAAGTAGAGAGCAGGTCACTACACTATTCCCCATGTTGGCTTGCCTCCATAGTGCTATTTCGCAAACATAATAAAGTTGCGAGCATAAACTCATGGCAGCTCTGGTTATCCATGCAGCACCAGGCCACTGACACTCCAATGCAGATAAAGGAGAAGTTTGTAAGGTCCCACCCCTAGGGTCATCCTAGGACTCTTCCGATACCCGTAAGTAATATGTTAATGTGCTTCAAACGAGGACTTTCCAAACTGTCCTATATGAAATAATTACTCTCATCTCTGTCCCCTCACTTACTCTAGCTATTCTTCAGAACATTATTCTAAAACTCATTGTTTTGAAATTATATTTATTTGAAATAGTAAGAAATAGTAGAGTTCCTATGTAAATGCACCATTTGCATAACTATGACGTCATGACTAAGACACTGACATCGGTATAGCCAAGACACTTGCCAAGACCCAGAACACTCCCACCATGGCTGCTCCATAGACCTTCATGACACTGGAGTCAATCAGCTTACAGCAACTGTAAAGAACACTAGAGAGTTATCTCATGGGAAGGTTTATTTTAGCTCACAGCTCTGAGCTAAATTCCTATGACCTCCTCGCACAGCCTGCTCTAGTAATGGCAAGACCTTCTTAACATTTTTCCACTTTCCAATACAGTGATGCTGGGACTAAGCCTTTAACACACTGGCATTTGGAGAACAGCCCAGATCTAGACTAAAGCATTGTCCTTTTATTGCCTTCTTTTTGAGACACATCTCCCTCTGTAGCCTGGGCTGGTTTGGAGCTGCCGATCCCCCTGCCTCAGTCCTCACAAGGGCTGGAATTACAGGTGTGCACCACTGCACTAGGCATTACAACAGTGCTCTTATGACCACCCTCACTTTCCCCCAGCCCCTCCTCCTCAGCCCCGAGAGCCTGTCACCTGGCGTCCATTCTATAGTTTTGTTATTTTTGTAGATATTATATAATCACACAGAATTAACCTTTTAGCTACTGTTTTTATTTCATGTGTGTATACTTTGATCACACCCCATTATCTTTTTTTGCCCCTTCCAAATAAACCCCTCTTCTCAACAATGTTTCTCCTTGCTGGGGAACAATCTTTGTACATTATGAATATGCACTGCTCTCATTGCTAATAAAAAGCTGATTGGCCAGTGGGTAGGCAGGATTTGTGAGGCAGAAAGAATGCTGGGAAGAAGGAGAGTGGAGTCGGCAGCGTCAGAGGAATCTCAAGAGATGCAGAATTAAGCAAGATGAACATGCTGTGCTGAAGCAAGGTACATCTATGTGGCAGAAGGCAGATAGGAAATATGGGTTGATTTAAAAATGTATGAGCTAGTATCAAGCCTGAGCTATTGAATGAGCATTTATCATCAATAATAAGTCTTTGAACGGTTACTTGGGATTGGCTGCCAAGAGACAGAGAAACTCCACCTAGATCTCCTACTTTCTTGCCATGTGTGTAGAAGCGTCCCTGGCTGTTTAATTAGCTCTTCTTGAGTAAGCACAACATGGGGTTACACATCACTGAAGAATGTATCTCTCCCTCTTTAGCAGCCGTTAGTTCACTGTCTATAGCCCCTTGGAGGGAGAGGACCCCATGAATGCCTTCATCATCAACAGTGAAATGTCGATGGGCCTAGGCTTCTTGTGCAGGTCCCCCAGTGATGCTAAGAGCTTACAGGTACAACAGAGTTTCTGAGAACTCCTCCCCATCCTCCAGCTCATATTTCTTTTCTCATACTCACCATGCTTTGGATTTTGGAGGAAGCAATGGAAATGTGGCCCCAATGCTGAGCACTCAAGAGTCACTTGTTCTCCAGCCTTTGGCGAGTCATGAGTCTCTATATTAGCTCCCTGGCACTGCAAAATGAAGTGTCCTTGCCCAAAGTTAAGAGTAGCCTTACTGTGAGTATAAGTGTAAGCACTTAGAAAGCTGGCTGACAACAAGACCATTTAGCAAAAACAGTAATAGCAGGTTCCCCCTACGACCTAGGAACTCCCCACCACGGACTTTGACTGGGTATACTTTCCTTTTGCTATCATCCAAGTCTTTGCATCGTAGCATTTCCTGCCACCAGACACAATATATTCATTTGTCTATAGGCTAAATCCCCAGTGAGTAAGGATTCTGTTGTGTTCATTATATTTATAAGACAAGGGACAATGAGTTTTTTTGTTGTTGGCTGGTTTTTTGTTTGTTTGTTTTGAGCCAGGGGTCTTACTAAGTAGCACTAGCTGACCTGGAACTCACTACACAGGACAGGCTGGTCTTGAACTCAGAGACCCCTTGCCTCTGCCTCCTAAGACCTGAGATTAAAGGTGTGTGCCCCTATGTGCACTAAAGCTTAGAGTCTTTAATATGACTTGTAAGACTATAAAGTAAGCATGTCGACCCTTCCAATCTCATCTTTCATTTCCACAACCCATCAGCCTACTCTATTCCTGTACTCTGTCATTAGGAATCACTGAGTGTCTTGCTGAATATGGCAAAATTTCTTATTCTGGAGGCTGATGCAGGAGGATCATGGGGTGTTTGAGGCCAGCCTCGATTACATAGTGAGTTCCAGTCTAGCTGGGATACAGAGTGAGATCCTGTTGGTGGAGACTGCTTGTTCATTTCCCAGCTGCCCAGACCCAAAATAATCACACAGAAACTATATTAATTGCAATACTCTTTGGCCAATAGCTTAAGTGTATTTCTAGCTAGCTCTTACATCTTAAATAAAACCATTTCTATTCTTTTTTTTTAAATATGTATTTATTATGTATACAATGTTCTTTCTGTGTGTATGCCTGAAGGCCAGAAGAGGGCACCAGACCTCATTACAGATGGTTGTGAGCCTCATTACAGATGTTGCTGGGAATTGAACTCAGGACCTTTGGAAGAGTGGGCAATTCTCTTAACCGCTGAGCCATCTCTCCAGCCCCCATTTCTATTCTTTTATATTTTACCATGAGGCTCATGGTTTACCAGCAAAGCTCTGGGCATCTGTCTCCTCTGGCAGCTACATGGCATCTCTCCCAGCATTCAGTTTAGTTTTCCCACCCAGCTGCACTCTGCCCTATCACAGGCCAAAGCAGCTTCTTTATTCATTAACCAATAAAAGCAACACATATACAGAAGGAATTCCCACATCATCTCCCATTTTCTGTCTAAATAAAAGGAAGGTTTTAACTTTAACATGGTAAAATTACATATGAAAAAGGAATCAAGCAAGAATTATAGTTACAATTTATATCTACTTTATCTTTTATCATAACTAAGGAAAACTATACCTATTCTTCAACTCCATCAAAGATCCCAAAAGGATATAATATTACCTAAGTAAACAGGAAGTGCATTATAAGCAACTTCCAAAACTCTAGAATTGACAGAGATATCTCACTGCCTAGACAGTCACCCAAAGTTCTTTTGTAACATTGGGACATCCATCTTCAACCTACCTGTCCATAGTATCTGGCAGATTTTCCATGAAGCAGGAAATTTGAAAGACTGTTTTGCCTCTATTGACAGTTTTTCAGTCACTTTCTTCTATATCCTGCAGAATGTCTGGCAGACTCTTCATGAAGCAGGAATCCTGAAGGACAGTCTCACCTTTAGGCAAGTTCAGAAGTCACTTTTCTGTGGGTCCTACATGTTCAGTTCATACAGCATAACACCAAGTAGTCCAGACAAGAGCAGTTTCTTGCCCAAATGGCTAACAAACTCCATAAGGAGCTTCTTTGATGCCCAATCTTCCTGTTGAAGCAGATTAGTCTGCCAGGAGCAGATGTGTCTCATTATCATAAAAAGTCCTAAGTTTTTAAAAAACATTTTAAATGCCATATTCTGCTAGTTTTTGAAAGATCTGAAGAATATCTATCCAACTGAAATATACCTTTGTATACCTACAAAACCTAATTAACCTGACTACAAGCTTGACTATTATAGATAATTATCTATTAGTCTATACTTCTTAATTAAACATTACATTTTTAAATGAGCTACACAAACACACTACTTTAATCAAGAGCAGAAGTATACATATATCAAATTGATCTTAAATTTGTATAAATAAACCAAGATCCATACCAATGTAAAGTATTTATCTTTATAGCATATCCCATAGCATATTTATAAACAATATTTAGGAATTTGGGCATAGTTCTTTCCAAACTGCTTCCTGTTTTTTGTTGGGTGAAGTAATATTTTGGGAGGGTTCACGAAGACCTTTTTTGGAAGGGGTCTTGGTCCATCAAATGGCATTAGTCTGTAAGGAATCTGCAGGTTCTCATCCTCTGGGGAAACAAAAGCAGAACCTTTTTTTCAAAGCAATATATCCTTAGACCAAATTTTGAAGTCAAGATACCTTTAAAACATATATGTTGGTTTAGTTTTGCAGCCTGTACAATAAAATGTCTCTCTGTACTTAGCTCATTCACAGCCAAAAAAAAAAACAAAGAAAACACATTTATACGCATAATCCAGACTCTCTGTGTATATTACATCTTTACGTGGCTTATTTTTCTTTACTCCTTTAATCTATGACTCTGTACTCTGTCTCTTTAAAGACTTTGTTTTATTTCTTAAAACCATTTACTTTATATTCTTAAACAAAATCTATACTCTGTTGGAGTGCTGGGGTTACAGACATGAATCACCATGCTTGGCTCTGTTTAATGTATTGGGATCTAAGTGCTCTTACTCATATGTGAGACTTTCTTTTTAAATTGTGTTATAGGACACACTACACTCCTTTGGGACCCTGTGCTCACTGAAATCAGATGAGTCACTGTCACCCTCACATGAATCATCACCAGAGCTAAGTTAAAGAACTGAAAGATCGAATGGGAAACATAATTCTGGAATGCGTTTCAAAGACTGATGTCACATTTACAAGCTATTGACGTCTGTTTGTCTCCCTGATGAAAGAAGAATTTTTATAGATGAAGATGTAAAGGAAGCTATGATAAGCAGATGCTACTGTAAAGAGGAAAAAACCCAAAACATATTTGAGTACATTATGTAAGAAATGTGTTGGATCCATGTGAAGAAACTGCTACAGGAAAACTTGTACAGAAAAATTGTAAAAACCAAACAGCATATTTGGTTTTAAACCAGAGGTCATTCTGGTGGGCTTACTCCGAAAGCCTGTTTATGTGATGACATGGGGACATGTGTACAGCTAGCTCCCTTGGAGACTTCTGAGTCCCACCTGTATGTGGCTCAAAGGTCTGTTTGGCTGGGTTTACACCTTTGTAGCTTAAGAGACTGACTAAAACTCCTTACAGGTTTCTGGGAGAGAAAATCAGATTGAACAAGATTGAATCAGTTTTCTAGTACCTGTTTCAGGTGGCCATGATAGGGCAAGGAGTGTCAAGACAAGTGAATAACAGCAGGGTTGCTCTGTGAATTAAATAGATTAACCTAAGAGAGCTGTGCCCACAATTCAGCTTGTGTGGTGGCTCATACCTCTATTCTGAGCAGACAGGAGGATCTAGTTTCAAGTTCAAGGTAAGCAATGACCTGGCCACCTGGGCTACATGAGGCCATGTCTTATGTTGTAGTAATAGGGGCAGCAGGGCTGCATTCTCAGCACCCCCGGCCGCCTGCCCGGCTAGCTTATGCCCAAAATAATTACACAGACACTGTATTCTTTTAATCACTGCTTGGCCCTTTAGCCCTAGCCCTTACTGGCTAATCCTGTTATCCCGATCAACCCATCTCTAATAATCTGTGAGAACCGGTCTTACCGGGAAGATTCTAGCCTAGTCCATCCTGGGTCGGAGCTTCATAGCGTGCGTCTGCCCAGGAGCCAGGAACATGGCATCTCTCTCAGGCGTCTGCTCCCGAGAGGAAAGCGGTCGAGTCTCTGAGCTCACTTCCTCTTCCTCCCAGCATTTTGTTCTGTTTACTCCTCCCACCTATCCTCTAACCAATAAAATGGGCCAGGGCAGTGCCTTTATTAGCCAATGACCTTCCTCCATCATTATGTAAATAAGTAAATACAAAGGAAGTACTCAGATGTGTGCATTAGTTATAAAGATTTCATTTCTGGTTTGGAGGTATAGCTCAGTGGCACAGAACATAGCTAAGTGTTAAGTCCCAAACCTTGGGATAAATGGCTAAGGTGCCTTTACTTAACATACCTAAGCAAACCTTGTCCCCAGTTCCTACCTGCTATAGGGTATGGATGGCATACCCTACACTCTACTCCCAAATTCTCAGCCCAGGGTTTGGGATGCCCATCTCTAATGCAGCCATTTTGGTTACTTGCCCCCTTTTTATTTTTTGCCCTCTTGGCTGCGGCACCTGGTTCCCCTCTCTCCCTCTCCCCCAACTCCTTACGTGACTCAGGGTCACGTCCACTCTGGACTCTCCCAGCTGTCCCTGCCTCCGGCTATGCTCTCCCTTTTACCTACACTGAACCTTCTCCTCCACCACGCAAAGGAGCAATCACGTCCTTCCTTTTTCTGCTTTTCATTCAGCTAGTACATGCAAGGCTCTGGGTTCGATAATCAGTACTGCAAAAATAAAACAATTTTACATGATATCCATTTTCCATAGTCTGGAATTTTAATCAGTTCTGTTATGCTTAACACTGTCAGTGTGTCAGAATCTGAAATACGCAGAAGACAAGGTTCTGGGCTTGTCTGTCAGGAAGTTTCTATGCTGAGTTACTGAGGTGGAATGAGCCAACAGAAATGTGGACAGCAACATTTCAGGTTAGGCTCCTAAATAGAAAGAAGAAAGCGAGCTAAGCACCAGCATTCATTCGTCTCTCTCTGCTCCTGAATACAGGGTAAGCTCATGCTTCTGTTGCCCAGCCTCCACCTCCATGATGGGCGGTGTACTAAAACTAGAACAAAGCAAGTCCTTTGGTCCTGAAGTTGCTTTTGCCTGGCATCTTGTCATGGCAATGAAGAAAACAACCAGACAGAAAGCTGGTGTCACCTAGAGGGAATGGGACTTGGGAGAATGAAGCCAATAAATGAGGCAGACTAAAGTTTCATGCAATAGCCAACTTTATTCAGAGCACTTTATACTGAGGGTTAGAAGAATCACGTGACCAAAGTGTACAATCATAGGACAAACCATGTGTGGCAAAAACATGTCTTTCCTTAGAGGCACATATTCAAATAACCATAGCCACTTGTAATGAACAATCTGAAGTGAGCTCACTGTCTGCTGCGCCTGGGAGGAGCACGGAAACACACTGCAAGGACAATTCCATGGTCTGAAGAACTCAGTGTCTTGAAGTTTCCTCACAAGCACTCAGAATTCTCCCCTGGACCATGTCCGACAGGCTGGTGCTCAGGAGTGGCCCTGTTGCTGTGGTGAACACGACTATGCAGTTCTTAGACCGCTGGAAATGGTTTATGGGAGGAATGTACAAGACTTTGGAACTTTGCTCCAGAGATGTCTAGAGCTGTAAGCAGAACTTAGTGGGGCGTTTTCATGGAATCCGGAAGAGCACAATGCCAACGGAAATGTGGCAGTGGAGACCCAGCACACGAGGTTTCTGAGGTAAGGACTCCATTCTGCCCATGTCCGGAGAATTTGATTGACAGAAATTCAAAAGCAACTGACTAATGTTTTTGGTGGGGAAAAAATTCAAAGGCAGCTTGCAGCCACGCTGTGTCATGAGTGCTGTCTGCTGGTCTTGTCTGGATCGTCAGTTAGGGAGACCAAATTCTGGGGCAAGTGTGAGCAAGTTTAAAATTACAAACATGCTATGCCTGAAAGCACCGTAATTGTTAACGAGATTAGCGCAATTAAAGAGAAACCCGGAGCTCTACCCTGGGACAGCAGGAAGGGTGTCCTGAGGGCAGCCATGGAGGAGCCCACCTTGTGGAACGCAAAGTTGGACTGAATGCCTTTATCATGAATTGGTCAGGAGCCAGTGCCCACAAGGGATGAGAAGTCATGACACAAAGGCTGTATGTTTGCTTGTCAAGTTGACAAGGGACGAACTTGTGATAGTTAGACTGTCAACTTGAAAGACCAGCTCTGGATGGCAGCAGGGATTTTCTAGACTGAGTTAACTGAAGGAGAAAGACACACCTGAGATATGGCAGCAACATCCCAGACTGAATAAAAAGGAAGCTGAGACCAGCATTCATGTCTCTGCTTCCTGGATGCATGAGTCACGTGACCAGCTGCTTCACACTCCTACCGTGTCCCTTCCCCACCATGATGGACTGACTGTGTCCCTTCAAAATAATTTTAATAACAATTAAGTAACTTATTATTTATAGAAATAATTATATAATTATATAAATTAAAAATATTTATATATTATATGATGTAACAAATATAAAATTAAAGCAATTATAATGAATAAATTTAAGCAATAATAAAAACAAAATAATAATTTCAAAATAATCCACAGAAATCCAACCGGAAATGTGCCTTTCTCCCTGAGCTGCCTCCCTCAGGTGTCTGATCACAGCAATGAGAAAAGTAACTAACACAAACTCCAATCAACTCAAGAACAATCGCAGTGGGTTTTTGATCCTACTGCACATACTGGCGTTGGGGGAGCCTAGGCAGTTTGGATGCTCACCTTACTAGACCTGGATGAAGGTGGGCAGTCCTTGGGCTTCCCACAGGTCAGGGAACCCTGAATGCTCTTCAAGCAGATGAGGGAGGGGGACTTGATCGGGGGAGGGGGAGGGAAATGGGAAGCGGTTGCTGGGAGGAGGCAGAAATCCTTAATAAATAAATAAATTTAAAAAAATGGAAAGGAAAAAAAAACAAAAAACAAATGTGTGACTCTTGGGTCCCGCTCCTTAGCTCTGGCTGTCCTGGAACTCTATATAGACCAGGCTGGCCCCAACTCAAAAAGATCCACCTGCCTCTGTGTCCCAAGTGCTGGGAGTGCTGTGACTCTACCGCCCTAGTTCTTAAGACTTAACGTTGAGACTCACACCACTGAAACTTTAAAAATAAAGGCACAGGGGCTGGAGAGATGGCTCAACGGTTAAGAGCACGGCCTGCTCTTCCAAAGGTCCTGAGTTCAATTCCCAGCAACCACATGGTGGCTCACAACCATCTGTAATGAGGTCTGGTGCCCTCTTCTAGACTGCAGGCATACACATAGACAGAACATTGTATACATAATAAATAAATAAATATTTTTTAAAAAACTCTAAAAAATTTAAATAAAGGCACATTAGATAGGGATAGTGAGACAGGTTTTTGTGTTTCTCCGTGTAGCCCTGTCTGTCTGACCTAGACCTCCCTCTGTAGACCAGACCGGCCGCAAACTCAGAGATCCACCTGCCTCTGCCTCCTGATTAATAGCATGTGCCACCACCATCTGGCTAAGGCAGCATTTTCTATCAGTAGAGAAGACTGGGCATCCATTAAATATATTGTATGAATGTTTTCTTTTTGTTTTGGCAATGCTGAGGACCCATATCTGGGGTCTCAAAGATTCTAGTTAATGTACTTTATCACTGAACTATGTCTCTAGCCCCTCTTTGCTCCTTTTAAATTTTATTACATTTACTTTAATATGTGAGAAGAAACGTATATCACAACTTATCAGAGTCGTTCATCTCCTTCCACCATGTGGGTTGCAAGGATCAAAATTAGGACCTTAAGCTTTGCAGCAAGAGCTTTTACCAAGCTATCTCCCTTTTTAAAAACTTGCTCTTTTTTGTTGGTTGTTTGGTTTTGGAGACAGGGTTTCTTTGTGTAGCCCTGACTTGCTCTGCAGACCAGGCTGGCCTCAAACTCAGAGATCCACCTGCCTCTGTCTCCCGAGTGCTGAAATTAAAGGTGTGTGCCACCACCACCCAGCTAATCTTGCTCCTTTTAAGTACACTTCATAGAGTAGACAGTGTGTGTGCACATGTATATTAAAATCCCTGCAGCCACCAAGGAAATGCAGCAAGTTAAGCAGGAAGCTGAGGTGGAAACAAGACTGACAGACATGCCCACACAAAAGTTAAAGCCGTCCTTCACAAACCAAACATTACTGGCTATCTTAAAAGAGACATTTTATAACCAAGCAATTTTTGCAATAGTTAAATAAAAAGCTAATGTTGCTAATATGCAAAAGCACTGTAGATTTTAAAAATTGTGAATACCTCAAATAAAATAAATAGAAATTATAAGCCAGGAATTCACAAAGAACCAGTACATACATGAAAAGTATTCGGTTTTATACCTAGGTAGCAAAATACAAATTTATACAAGAGCTTTTAAAAGACTGATTCGCAATGGAATGCGGTACACTCTCACACAGCTTTCTAATACTCTTACTGGAAAAGTGCATTTGAATAAAAACACTTCTAAGGAGACTGTTAACATTCAGAATCTTACAAATGTGTGCTCCCTTTGTCTAGCAACCTATCACTGCTGAAAAAGTGTAAATACCTTAAAAGCTCACTAATTAGGGCTTCTCTAAACAATGAAAACAGACCACCATTAAAAACGTGTTCAAGACCTGGAGAGATTTGCACCAAACACCTCTGTGTGCTTATCCGTTAACTCTGCATTTACAAAGACAGCAGCGTGGGTTGAGCTCCTTGCCACACCCAACAGGACAGGGCCACCCTGGATAGCCCAGGCCCGCCTCAAGAAACACCGATCCTACCTAGGCCTCCCAAATGGACGGACTACTCCACTCCATTGTTTTCCCCCTCCGTGGTTTTTGAGACGGAATCTCGCTATGTAGCCCAGACTGGAGTTAGAATCCTCCTGCCTCGACCACGCCCGACTTTTTTTTTTTAATTTTAATTGCGTAGCTATTTTGGATATAATTGTGTACTGTTGGGATGCTACTCGCATAACAAACCGGAATCTTTTTTTAATGCATTATTCTTCTCTGCGGAGAGAGAAGCGTTGCCCGGCCCGGCGGGCCCAGAGAAGATGCAGGGCTCCGAGCCTCGCCACCGGAAACCCGCCCCGGGCGGGGGATTGTGGGCCCACGGACGGAGGCCGGGCCCGCCGAGGGAGGAGCGGTTAGCCTTCCGGAGCAGAGCGGTCCCGCTTCCCGTTCGAGTGAGCGCGGCCCGCGCCATGTTTGCGCGGGAACACCCGGGGACCGGACTTCCCGCGCCAGCGGACCCGGA
Organism: Microtus oregoni; assembly: GCF_018167655.1. Classification (NCBI taxonomy): domain Eukaryota; kingdom Metazoa; phylum Chordata; class Mammalia; order Rodentia; family Cricetidae; genus Microtus; species Microtus oregoni. The sequence continues at coordinate 19,760,977 of NW_024543078.1, forward strand.
GGGCGGCGGGAGCGCCTGTGCCAGCGAGGCGGGCGGATGCTGCGTGCCTAGAGCGGCCGCGTTAGCGACCTGTGCGCGTGCGCAGAGGCGGACCGGCCGGGGTGGGCTTCGCGCCGGAGTGAGAGAGTGCGACCCTGTGCTCAGCTGGCTGGGGTAGGGTCGGGACGGGACGGGACTGCCGTGAATCTCCGCGCGCGTCCGTGATCCGCGCGCTGATAGGAGGTGGAGGGAGGCGAGGTCGGGTTCCTGGGCCCACATAGGGCAGCTCAAAACACTGTAACACTGGTTCCAGGGCAGCCACGCGCATGTGCTCAGACACACATACACAGGTTTATTATTATTACTATTATTATGATTGTTATTATTATTATAAGGGTTAATTCTCTAAAATTGTTAAGAAACCAAATTAACTAGTAATTTTAGAAATATTAGGAAGGGGTGGGTGAAATTACCTAGTAGGTAAAGGCCTTGCGGCTGAACCTGACCACTTGAGTTCAGTCCCCAGGTTCCACGTGGTGGAGTGAGAAGCAATTCCTGGAGTTTGTCCTCTGCCATCCACCCTCTTTTACACACAATAAATCAAAAGTAACAGGGCAAAAATAGAAATATATGAAAGTACTTGTTAAGGAGAAGTCATGAATCCCCTGTCCAGAGTTAATGTCTATTAAAACCCTGTTTTTTCTATCATATTTCTTTTAATATGGAATCGGTAAATGGCAGATTTGATCGAGGAGCAGAAGCCGACATGTTTGGAGGTTAGGATTATGCGGGCCTCACATGGTTATCAATTGGATTATCATCAAATGCGCATTCGTTAACTTTTTGCAAAAACAAAACAAAACAAAAAAACCCAAGCCCTAAATGTATTTTTTCCTTTTCAACCAGGAAAACCAAAGATACTGAAAAGAAAGGAATATATGATGAATATGTTTTCATGTGAAATAGTGTATAGTTATATCACTGATTTTAAAATATTTCTTTAACATCTGTTTCTATGCACATACGTGTGCATCAGAGGACAGCTTTTAGGAGTTGATCCTGTCCTTCCAGCATGCGGAGTCTGCATATTGGACTTGGGTCACTTGTCAAGCTTGGTGGCCAACACCTGACCTGCTGAGCCATCTCATCAGCCAAAATTCTCAATTTAAAAAACAGATACACACACACACACACACACAAAAAAAAAAAAAACCAGATACACCTCAGATGCAATTTTGATTCGGTTTGAGACACTTACACATGGGCTTATTTTCCTGTGAAAGCTGTCTAAACTGATAAAATACAAAAGCCCTCAAGCCCCAAGAGTGGCAAAGACACTTCGGTGGATAGAGATGTTAAAACAGTCTTTCTGGAAAAAAAAGAAATGGGATCTAAGCAGAGTGTAAGGGTGTAAGGTTTTTCTTTGGGCCGCCAGCTCACAAATAACACGGAGACTTATTATTATGAAAGCTCGGCCTTAGCTTAGGTTTGTCCCACGAGCTCTTACAACTTAACTTATTTATTTTAATCTATATTCTGTCGCTTGGCTTGTTACCTCATTTCTCTGTACTGCCCAAGCTGCTTCCTCCATGTTTGGCTGGTGACTCTGCCTTCTCTTCCCAGAGTTCCTGCCTATACGTCCTGTATAGCTACAGTCCATTTATTACACAAATCATAGCAATACATTTTCATACAGTGTACAACACAAGGAGTGTCAGAAATGAAGCGTTTAGGCTGGGTATGGTAGTTGAGGCAAAAGGATGACGAATCCAAGAACAGTTGGGCAACTTAGATCCCGTGTAAAATGAAGTCTCTAAGGGCGGTTGATGGGGTTCTTTAGCGGAGCACTTACCTGCTATGTGCAGGACCGTGCGTTAATTTCCCAGTGCTTCAGAGTGGACTGAGGGTAACAGTGCATACTTTACAACCCCAGAAAGGCTCATAAATCGGAGGTACCACATCAGGGGAAGGGCATGGAAGGGAAGACCAGGGGTTTGGTTGAAAGTCTATACGTTCAGACCTAGATTTCTGGCTTCAAGTCATCTCCAGTTCTGTGAAAAAGAAGATACGTTTGGTGGGAAAGTTAATGGCCTAGGTTTTTGTTGTTGTTGTTTTTGTTTTTTCAAAACAGGGTTTCTCAGTAGCTATGGAGCTAGTACTGGAACGCGCTCTGTAGACCAGGATGGCCTGGAACTCACAGAGATCCTCCTGCTTCTGCCTCCCGAGTGCCAGGATTAAAGGTGTTTGCAACCACTGCCTGGCGAGGGCCCAGGTTTTAAAACCAAAAACTGATTGAATGGAAGTCTGTATACTGACCAATGAGACCAACCCTTTTCCTACCGATTACTCTTAGGAGCATTCAATAACCATGCAGATCACAGCCAGAGATTCCACACCTCGAGGTGACATTTTTGAGTATTTAGCAACATGACCTGGTGCCCTGCGTTCATCCATTTTGTACTATTTTAAAGTAGTAAAAATTTTTTAACTTATTTATTTATTACATATACAGTGTTCTGCTGGCATGTACGCCTGCCCACCAGAAGAGGGTACCAGATCTCACTATAGATGGTTGTACACCACCATGTGGTTGCTGGGAATTGAACTCAGGACCTCTGGAAGAACAGCCAGTGCTTTTAACCTCTGAGCCACCTCTCCAGCCTTAAAGTAGTAAATTTAAGCAGAAAACCTGTTAACTCATGAGGCCCTTACAGAGGCCTCACCGCTCTCTGTGGGTCCTGCCTTCGGAAAACTAGACAAAGCCTCCTTGTCCCTGGGCTCGGAAGGAGTGATAGCCTAGAGACTACTAAATGGCTTTCAGAGTCACTCCAACCTTTTCTGGAAAGCTAAAACGTTCTCTCTGCTTCCCAGTCAGACCCTCTCCTCTACATTTCACTGTGTGTGGTTTCATCTCCCACGCCAACTCAGTATGAAGGGTTAAATCAGAAGTTCCAGAAATACATGATTCATAAGATGTAAATTCTACACCATTCTGTATAGCATGGCAGGATCTCCCGCCTTGTGCCCCATTCTTTACAGGCTGTGAATCCTTCCTTAATCCTGCATGTCCATGATGCGGATGCTGTTTTCCCTTAGTCAGTTAGCTGTGTTGCTCAGCTAGGTCACTTGCTAACCTCCCAGTCTTCCAATATTAAACCTACAATGTTTGCCATCTTAAAATGAGTGTATTTTTTTTATTTTGAGACAAGACTCACTATGTAGCCCAGGCTACCCTGGAACTTGCAGTCTGCATGCCTCTGCCTCCCGAGCACTGGAATGGCAGGCGTGTGCCATGGTGCCTTCATACCTGACTTCAAAGTCAACCCAGAGCAGAGTGAAATAAGGGCTTCTTCAGGTTTGCCTCAATCTCGTCTATCTCTGCTATCACTTCAGCTGATAGGGCAACATACTGCTTGTGTTTAAGAACTAGTGTTCATGAGTAGTGATTCTGACTGTTTGAATATGCCAAAGAGAAGCCATGACGGGCTTCCTTGAAGTGATAAGGCACTCTTGGCTTTGTAAGGAGAGAAAAACACTGTGTGCCGAAGTTACTACAAATCTCCTATCTGAAATTGTAAAGGCTCGGCATGGTGGTTCATGCAGGACATCACAGACTTGGGAATTGGAGGCAGGAGCATCAAGGGTTCAAGTCATCTGTCCCTACATAGCAAGTTCCATCCTGGGCTGTGCTAGGCCCTGACTTGAAAAAACAAACAGAAATTGTAAAGGAGGAAATAGAATTTTGTGCTACAAAACTGAACTTCAGTTCACTTTGAAATGAACTTGTGGTCACCTTAAACTACAAAGTGATGGCCACAGTTCGTCACAAGTGCTGGTCATTCACCCCATTTGATCTTGACATATCACCTCCTATCACAAGATGGGTGAGGACAATACAGTCCTTTATATTTTAAGAGACCAGTCTATGGCCATACCACCCTGAATGCACCTGATCTCTTCTGATCTCAACAGCTAAGCGGGGTCAGGCTGGTTAGCACTTGGACAGAGTGATCATATTCAGATGAGTTAATGGGGCTGCACAGAGTTGAATTTATTTTATTACTGCTAATCTCACGCTGCCTGCTGTGCTCTTTATCATCAGTGTGTCTGTCGGAAGGTGGTCCTTGCTGGTCAGGCAGTCGGGCATCAGTGAGGGCGTCAAACAGATGCCCACCCCAGACAGGTAGAGACTACTGAGTGTGCCGGCCATGGAGACTTGTCCAGTTGTCCCCAGCAGTGATGCTTTATTATAGATACCACGAGTCAGGAAGAGAGGTAAGGCCTAGGAATCAAAGCAAAGTCACAAGAGCCATCTCTAAAGCAAGCTGGTTCTAGAGACTGTGTTGTATATATTTAGAGATCATTTCTAATCTGCTCATCTAATGCGACAGTCTATTCCTCTTGTCACATGAAGTGCCAGTTCTAAACAAATCATAGCCCGGTACTTCCCTGGCCAAGGATCAATAGACCCAAGTTTGAGCCAATAAGATATAAGAAGGGGTGGGAAAGGTGACCACTAGGCCGTCTCCCCAGACTCAATGATGGTTTTTTTTCTTAAGAAACTATGAAGGCAGAAGGCAGCAAAAATATTTTCTAAAGTGCTGAAAGAAATAAAAACACCAGCTCAGTCCAGAATTCTTCATGCAGCTAAACATCATAGGGTTGACATGCAGTAAAACACTCCCCCGAGAATGGAAAGAGTCTGTTGCCAGAAGACATGCTCTGAAAATCACTCAAGAAAGTCTTAAGCAAAGGAGAAATACCACGGCAAGGACATGGAACAAAGGGAGGAAGAGAAAGCAGCAGCTATGGAGAATCTATGGCAAATTTAGACAGTTCTCTCAAGAGCAAAACTCAATGACGTCTGATAGGGTTTGATGATTAGATTCAGTACATGCTCAGAAGGTCTACATAGGGGACGAGGTCTTCCCATTCAGCTTACAGTGGTAATACATGAGTCTGAGTAGATAGTGAAAAGCTACGCTTACTGTGATCCCTCCGGGAGCCACTAGAACTGGACAGAGTGTGGTAAATTCTCAGCAGATACAGTGAACACTAAAAAGCTCAAATGAAGAAAGCAGATAGGAGCAACAGGAAGGAGTGGAATCAAGCCAAAAACAAATGGTGAAATTGTTGACCTTAGCCCAAACATATTAACAGTAATATTAAATTACTATGAAGCTGACCTCAGTATCGTATAATTGACTTCAGTATACCAACTAACTACCCCCATGACCATATGTGGTCATACTTCAAATATGACGTAGAAATTAAACCGGAAAAGAAACAATATGCAAACTCACATGAAAAGAAAATGTAAATGACTGTGTGAATGTCAAGCAAAGTAGACTTCAGAGTAGAGGAAGTCCTGGGTCTAAGGTCCATCCTGCAGGCGCAGCTCACGGCGAGGCTCTACTTAGATTCTTGCAGCTGGTTATGTGTGTGTGAGGGCAAGCTCAAAAGAATAATGGAGTTTGTTCATAGAAATTATCAGTGCTGGCTGAGAGTGAGGGCACATTCCTTTAATCCCAACACTCAGGAGGTAGGGACAAGTAGATCTCTGTGAATTTGAGGCTAGCCTGGTCTACATAGCAACTTCCAGGGCAGCCAGAACTTGTAGAGAGACCCTATCTCAACCAAAACAAGGAAAGAAAAGAAGGAATTCTGATTGTTGTGTGGGCAAGATGTCTCAAAGGGCTAAAGGCACCTGCCGCCAAGCCTAACATTCTGAGTTCAATCCCCAGCACCTACATGGTGGAAAGGGAACCAATTTCTGAGAATTCTCCTCTGATCTCCATATGTGTGCTGTGGCACTGGCGCACACACACACACACACACACACACACACACGTACACAATAAATAAATTGAATATAAAAAGTTTAAATCATGATTATACATTTAGCAGCAGAACTTCAGGTTTTACTTTGAGGGTTGGTGTGGTGGAAGGCATATGTAACCCCAGTGCTTGGGGGGTGGGGGCCAGCTTGTTCCACAAGCTCAAGGCCAGCCCAGTTAAATGAGATTACGATGCATAAGCAAAATACGCTCAAAGAAAGCAAAGGGGGAAAAATACTAATGAATACAAAAATCAGAATATATAAAAATGGAGAAAATAACCCAAAAATACCTCTTTGTGACAATAAAGTTGGCAAACTTTTAGCAAGACTAACAAGACAAAAAAGAGATGACACAAGTTACCAGCATTCAGACTGGAAAGCAGGGTCCTGCTGTCGCCTGTCCCTCCACAGACAGTAGGAGAATGTGAGAAAGTAATCTAAAAATTATAGCAATTCACATTTTATTAGGTAATATAATATTTTCAAAACTGAATAAAGTCAACAACTTAGATGGATGGGGTCAGTTCCCTGCAAATTCCAAACTAAAATAGTTACAGGGGATCCCATGCTCTCCTCTGACCTCCACAGGAACCAGGCATACATGTGGTACACAATACACAAAATAAAGCCAAAGAATTCTTGTTAATAAAAGGTGGAGCTGGGTGGTGGTGGCACTCACCTTTAATCCCAGCACTCTGGAGGCAGAAACAGGAGGATCTCTATGAGTTTGAAGCCAGCCTGCTCTACAGAGTGAGTTCTAGGATATGCTCCAAAGCTACAGAGAGAAACTCTGTCTCAAAAAAACATAATAATAAAAATAATAATAATAAATAAAATAAAAGGTGGAGCCCAGTGTGGTGGGACACACCTCTAATGCCAGCACACAGGAGACAGGAACAAGCAGATCTCTGTGAGCTCAAGGCCAACCTGGTCTACATACAGAGTTCCAGGCAATCCAGTGCTACATAACAAGACCCTAGCTCAAAAAGACCAACGTGTGTGTGTGTGTATGTGTGTGTGTGTGTGCGTGCGTGTGTGTATGTGTGTGTGTGTGTGAATAGATATATAATAAAGTGGGGCTGATAGAGGAAGACCTCTGACCTCCACACACATGTGCACACAAAGGCACTATGTATCATGCACATGAACTTGTACATATGTACCTACCACATAAACACACACAAATATTTTATATGCCATTAGTGAATTGAAAACCAAAATGTAAAATACTTGCAATATCTTCCCCAAACTATTTGGGCAAAAAAATTCCTAGAAAACCTCATTGCTCTAAAGAGTCAGTTTTTCTCTATGTTTTCTTACCCAAATGTGTATGTTTAACATTATACTGCATTTAAATTTTAATGGACATTTTATTCTATATGGATACTCATCAAATTTGTTGTTCAAAGGACTTCCCAATATTCTATCATATGTATATATAGAGAGAGATTAGTATAACGTTAGCTTTTAAAACAAGGCTGCATTCAAAAGCCAGTTTTCCTAGTGTGTCCTGAGGCAGTTGGCCTTTCTCGGTCCCAGCTGTCAGTGAAATACTATTGTAGACGGAGACTGCTCGTTCATTTCCCAGCCACCCAAACCTGAAATAATCACACAGAAACTATATTAATTAAAACATTGCTTGGCCTATTAACTTGGGCTTCTTATTAGCAAACTCTTATACTTAAATTAACCCATTTCTATTACTTTTTGTTGTTGTTTTTGGTTTTTTTTTTTTTTGGATTTTTGAGACAGGGTTTCTCCATAGCTTTTGGTTCCTGTCCTGAAACTAGCTCTTGTAGACCAGGATGGCCTCGAACTCACAGAGATTCGCCTGCCTCTGCCTCCTGAATGCTGGGATTAAAGGCGTGCGCCACCACAGCCTGGCAAAGAATTTCATGGTCAAGCAGAGTCACAGTGATTCCAAACCATTGACAAGGGATTCTTTTATTATTATTATTATTATTATTATTATTATTATTATTATTATTATTTTGTATTCTACCACAAGGCTCGTAGTTTACCGGTAAGCTTCCTGGCATCTGTCTCCCTTGGCAGCCACATGGCGTTTCCCTGACTCTGCCTTCTTTTCTGCTCTATCTCTGTTTGGGATTCCTGCCTTGCTCTATTCTGCCCTGCCATAAGCCCAAAGCAGCTTCTTTTTTAGCCAATGGTAATAAAGCATATTCACAGCATACAGAGGGGAATCCCACATCACTTCCCCTTTTCTATCTAAATGAAAAGGAAGGTTTTAATTTTAACACAGTAAAATTACATATAACAAAAGAGGTATCAAGCAAGAATAATAGTTACAATATTTAGTCCACTTACATTTGACAAATTAAGGAAAATATCATCTATCCTATCTTTGTGAGTCTATATCTAATTTATCCTTTATCATAACTAAGGAAAACTATTACTGTCTTTCTTCAACTCTTCAAAGACCCAGAAGGATATAATATTACCTAAGTAAACAGGAAATGCATTGCAAGCAACTTACAAAACTCTAGAATTGTCAGAGACATCTCACTGCCTGGACAGTCACCCAAAGTTCTTCTGTAACATTGGGGCATCCATCTTCAGCCTACAGGCCCATAGTATCCGGCAGGATTTCCATGAAGCAGGAAATTTCAAAGACTGTTTCATCTCTATTGGCGGTTTGTCAGTATCATGCAGAATGTCTGGCAGATCCTTTCATGAATCAGGAACCCTGAAGGACGGTCTCACTTTTAGGCAAATTCAGCAGTCATTTTTCTGTGGGTCCTGCATGTTCAGTTCATACAGCATAGCATTAAGCAGTTCAGGCAAGAGCAGTTTTTTGCCCAAATGGCTAGCAAACTCCATAAGGAGCCTCTTTGATGTCCATCATCCTCTTGAAGTAGCTGGTGCTGCCAGGAGCAGATGTGTCTCATTGTCATGAAAAGTACTAAGTTTTTAAGACATTTTAAATGCCATGTTATCTTAGTCTTTGAACAGTTTGAAAAATACCTATCTATCTGAAATATATCTCTGTACATCTAGAAAACCTAACTAACATGACTATAAGCTTGACTATTATAGATGACTATCTATTAACCTATATTTCTTAATAATACATTACATTTTAAAATGGGCTGCACACACAAAATATCTTAATCAAGAGCAGAAATACATATATACAGTATAACAAAATTTACCCTAAATTTGTATCAGTAAACCAAGATTCATACCAATGCAAAATATTCATCTATATAGCATATCCCCCTTTAAATGTAAACAAACATTTATAGACAATCATTTAGGGAATTTGTGTGTTGTTCTCTAGACTACTTCCTGCTGATTATGGGTGCTGTTAATCAGGTCTTTCATGGGGTATCCTGTGGTAGGTTAATCTCAGCCAGGAGTCCTGAAGCTGTCATGGATGTTGGACCATTTGGGCCATTGCTTCAGGGGATCTTGTCTGATCAAACCATATTAACCAGGAAGGAAGAAATCCACAGCTTTCTATCCTCTGTGGAAACAAAAGCAGAACCTCTTTTCCAAAGCAACATATTTTTAGACCCAAATTTTGAAATCAAGATACCTTTAAATTTTATGTGTTGGTTTAGCTTAGCAGCCCATACAATGAAGTGTCTCTCTGTACTTAGCTCATTCACAGTCAAAAAATTCTAAGAAAACACAATAATATACATAATCCAGACTCTCTGTGTATATTCTATCTTTATGTGGATTATTTTTCTTATTCTATTACTTTTTCTACAAGTTTAATATTTATTTCATCTTTACTCCTTTAATCTATGACTGTCTGTTCTCTTTTATATTATAACTGTCTTTAGGCTCTCTCAAGCCTATTTACACTATCCAACACTGTGACCCATTTAGAGGTTTTCTATATCTAAATTTGTCTTTATTGCATGTTTACCTGTAATTATTTTCTGACCAAGAACACTTTTTTTTTATTTTAGATGCTAAGTGGGCCTGGGTAGGACCAACTCTGAGGCACTGCCTATTGGCTCCACCCAGTCCAACATGGCAGAGGCATGTTCACTGCCTCTGAGAGCCATACTCTGCTGCAGCTCCAGGGTTGCAGTAGGTCTATGTCACCATTAAGCAATTTATAACATGCTGCTCACAGACCCCATTTAAGAGCTTGGCCTCCTGAAAGATCCAGAGCTGTTCATGCAACTAGCATGAACCAGGAAGCCCTCCCCTAAAGAATCTACACAGCCTTCACTGCCAATGCTGAGTCAGGATGATCTCCCTTAAAGGACTCGTGGCACCCCCTGCTCACCACCAGCAAACAGAGCCCAAGCAGCTACCAAGAAGCTATGCTAAACTCTGAGTGTGGGTGTGTCTCAGGTTTTATGTGGACATAGGTGCCTAATGTTGGTGCCATTTTGTAGACAGAGCCTGCTCATTCACTTTCTGACTGCCCAGACCTGAAATAATTATACAGAAACTATATTAATTAAAACACTGCTTAGTCTAGTAACTCAGGCTTCCTATTAACTAACTTTTACATCTTAAATTAACCCATTTCTATTATTTTGTATTTTACCATGAGGCTCATGGTTTCCCAGTAACGTTTCAGTCATCTGTCTCCTTCGGCAGCTACATGGCGTCTTCCTGACTCCATCTTCTTTTCTCCTCTATCTCTTCTTGGAATTCTACCTTGCTCTATTCTGTGCTGCCATAGGTCCAAAGCAGCTTCTTTATTAACCAATGGTAATAAAACATATTCACAGCCTACAGAGGGAAATCTCACATCATACTATAGTGGTATATTATTTGTATTTTAATAAGTAAAGCTTACCTGAAGGTTAGAGGGCTGAGCAGCCATACAGGTCAGGGAGTGGTGGCACACATCTTTAATCCCAGGACTCGGAGATAGAGGCAGACAGATCTTTGTGAGTCCAAGGCCGCCCTGGGTTACACAAGATTGAATCTGTCTAAAAGAAAAATGGAACTCACACAAAGGTGATCCCAACACTTGAAATCCCAGCACTAGGGAGGTGGAGATAGTAGTGATATGGCTGGGCATATAAGGAATATAAGGCAAGAGGAGACAAGAGCTCAGTGGAGTGTGAAGAGTTGGGTGTGACGTCTTCAGGATTTGTGGAGACAGGATATCACCCATTTTCCATCTGAGGTATAGGTAAGAGTCAGTGATTGGCTGCTTTGCTTTTCTGATCTTCAGATTGAATCCAAACATCTGTCTCTGGGTTTTTCATTATATTTTATAATATAATAAAATATAATATATAACATAATAATATATTTGTGCTACAAAATATCAAACATTCAGAGTTTGTAGAATTAAATATTTTAAATGACTAGTACATAGTTGTTGCTCAAGAGAGTACATTTACTAACTCTGTGGGGAGCCACATACTCCATTACAGGATGGCGTCTGCATCCAGTAGCGCCAAACCAATAAACTGCCTCTCCCGTGGCATCATAAGGGCTGATGAGCTGCAGCCAGTCAGGGAATGACACGTCCTGGGCGAGGACAATTAACCTATTTAAGGGCTGGGTTTTCTTCCCCTGGGGTCTCCGCTCTGTAAGCTTATGCTCTCCCTCTCAAGATGCATTAAAGCTTTTCTGCAGATGGATCCTGAGTGTGCCGCAAGGATCCTGAGTGTGCCGCGTCATTCTTGCTGGCGAGACGGTAGCGCGGGACATCACTCCATTATTTTAATTCTCAATTTTGAACAATTAAGATAATCTCTTGACAAACTCTTTGCTGGAGTCTGAATTCTACATCCCTAGTTTTGAGCGCTCACTATTCATGCATCCACTGATTTTTTTCTCGCGGGTTCCTCATTTCTTTCTTGCTTTTGGGGGTGTGCGGATCAGCCTCACGTTCTCCTCCGTCCTTTGTCAGTTTTTTTTTTTTTTTTTTGAAGTTCAGTGGACAGCATTTACGGTCTCTCTCTCATCTAGTCCCTTCTCAGGCTTTTCATGGAGTTCAGCAGTCAGCACCATGTTCTTTTTTGTACTTTTTGTTCTTTCTCTGGCATTCATCTCAGAGTTTAGTGGTCAGCACCACATTGTCTTTAATCTTGGGGTTCAGTAGTCAGCCCCACACTGGGCGCCATTGTGTTGGGGCCCGTGTTGCTCCAACACAGATAATTCTTTTTCCTAACTGGACTGGAATGGAATCTCGAGGAATAATCAGATACAACTTACAGGGTCATGATGGAAGGGCATCTCAGGGTCTTTCTCCTGACAATCTCCCGTGTTTATCATTCAAACAGTTTATATATCATCACCTCAATTGAGCGGGAAAATACATTAGGCTGTCTGCTAGGCAACCAGGTGAATGCCTTCTCTCACATCCGTATCTACCTGTATGCTAGCTGTCACGTAGGCCTGAATTAGCATCTCTATAAGATAGCCTCCAAATTACAAAGGAAGAAAGCACCAAACCTCCAGATCACTAGGTTACCAGCTTCAGCCAATACCTCTCCTCAGGTGATCTACATTTATAACAAAAGAGAAAGGAGCAGCACATCCCGACTATTGTTAGGCAGAGACAGCTTGTCTGCAGAGCTAAGTGACCATCTCAGATCGGGCTTATGGTTTTTGTGCCATACAGAAATATGGCCTACAATATTCTTTTTTTGTTTTGTTTTGTTTTCAGAATATTAACCTTTGGCTTTTAGCTCTGAAAACACTGTTTTCAAGTTTATGTGGGGTGATTGAAAGCCTTGGCAAACTAATTTGATGGCCTAATTTGTAAACAGAATGTCAGCTTATTGAAAACCAGAAGCATCATTGTGCTGGTTACTTAGATGCATGGCCCGTGTTAAACTCTTCACTGTTCATCCCTTTTCACTTGACCATGAGTGTAACCTTGGCTGTAAAGTGATCCAGAATCCCACCACCAAGAGTCCATGGAAGAGGTGTGGACAGCAGGAAGGCAGGGTTGAAAACCCAGCAACCTGAACTGGAGGTAGTCAGACACACTGGTTAAAGGCTTGCACCACCACCACCCAGTCCAACCTTAAACTTAAAAGGGCATGAGAAAGAGGGCAGCTAAACACTGGAGAGAGAACTGTTCTGGAAGTCACCAAGCGGGCTATAGTTTTTGGAAGAGGAAGAACTAGCCCATGACTATGTGGCAAAAAGGGAGCCAGAGAAATAAATGCTCCTTCCTTATTTCTTTACTAACCAGGATGATACTCACAAGAAAACAAAACAAAAAGAAACAAACAATAGTGGACAAGTGACCACTTACCCAGTGGGCAAGGATGCCTGGGGACACAGTCCCTGTGGACCCACCTTAGACAGAGGAGGATGGAAAAGGCTGAAGGGTGAATCTGAAGGTAATGATTGTTTTCCGTATGTAAGAGGCTCATTGGCTTAACTAAAGAGCATTTGCAGGCTTAAGTAGTTTTTACTCATTTTTGCTCTGCCCCATTTTGGATTTAGGCTTGCTCTTCTTTTGGATCTTCACTCTACTACCTATTAAAGTGCATACAGAGTCTTAGATACCGCTCAGTTTTAGAATGTGTTTTTAGCCTGCACAAACTCTGGTGTTCTCTAGATAGACCCTTCCAGGAGGGGCTAGTTATCCTTATAAGAAGTTCTAGGAGAATCAATATATATGAGTGTTCATCTAAGTGACACAGGGAGGAGCAAGGAAGTGCACACCTCTATCCAGTCCCTAGCTCCTGGAACACACCCTCTACACCCCCCCCCCCAAAAAAATCCCACAGTCCTTGAGAGGTCAGTGCTTAATCAGCTCAAGCTTCTGAGCTGCTCACTACTCCAACCAGAGCCAGACAAGGGCAGCTGGGACAGACTGTGATGGAGGAAGGTCATTGGCCAATAAAGAAACTGCTTGGCCCTGTGGGTGGAGTAAACAGAACAAAATGCTGGGAGGAAGAGGAAGTGAGGTCAGAGTCTCGACAGCTCTGCTCTCTGGAGCAGATGCCTCAGCAGAGACGCCATGCCCTGCTCCCTGGCAGACACACGTGATGAAGCTCGGACCCAGGATGGACTAGGCTAGAATCTCCCCGGTAAGCGCACCTTGGGGTGCTACACACAGATGATTAGGAATGGGCTAAATTAATATGTGAGAATTAGCCTAGAAGAGAATGGGCCAAGCAGTGATTAAAAGAATACAGTTTGTGTGTTGTTATTTCGGAGCATAAGCTAGCCATGTGGGCGGCCAGGTGTGGGGGACGCAGCCCTGCCGCCCCATATTACTACATTTGGCGCCCAGACGTGTGAACAACTAAACCCACTTAAAAAAAACCTGAGAAGGCTTAAAAATAAGGGAAAGAGAGTTTAACACAGATTTTTGCTGTTTGTTGGTGGCGTGCTGTAGAGAGATTTCCTGATTCAGCAACAGTAGCAGAAAAAAGGCTGTGTCATTTTAAAGCGTGACTTCCTGGGGCTGTGCCGCCATTGTGATCTCTGTCTGGCTCCTGCAGGAGACAGAGCTTTTGAATAGAGCATTTGGAGTAAAGTGCTACGATTTGTTTGATGGCAACTAGACTCGCTGTGTTCTCGGGTCTGCTCTGCTTGCTAGAGGCAAGCGGGAGCCTCATCTAAGAGAGGCTTCCTGACTCAGCTTTAGCTGCAAAAGCCTGCAGCTCATTAAGAGGTCCTGCCACAAAACACTTAAACGGTTAAAGCTGAACGCATGCTTTTCGGTTTTCAGCCATAGCAGGAAAAAAGCTGCGCCGTTTAAAAATGCCAGCTTTCTGGGCTGTCCTGCCAGGGCAAACTCTGACTATTTGAGGCAGGAGGGCCGGCTACCAAGAGAGGACTTGAGTGTTGTCTGTTGTAGCTCACTTGCTGGCAGGGACCTTGAAATGCCATACAGTTGTTGCAGTAAACATGGCTACAGCCTGTATATCCGCCATGAGGCTGGAAAGCTAAGGAATGGACTGGATCTAGCTGGCAAAGCCACGCCTTTAATCCTACTGATATTGCTTGGTAAATTAAAGACTCATGTGGTCAGAAAAAGAGAGATATACAGTAAAGAGAGATTCAAAGACAAAGAAAATTTTTAAATGGTTTACAGTGTGTTAAAAATATATGCAGACTAAAAGTTGAAGTTCTTAAAGTAAAAAACAAAAAAAGGAAGAGAGTTGTTGTGTGTGGTAGCACACGCCTTTAATCCCAGTGCCTAGAAGGCAGAGGCAAACAGATCTCTGTGAGTTCAAGGTGTAGTAGCTTACACCTTTAATCCCAATGCCTGGGAGGCAGAGACAGGCGGATCTCTAAGAGTTCAAAGACAGCCTGGTCTACAGAGTTACTTCAGGTCAAAGATACAGAGAACCTGTCTCAAAAAGCAAAAAGTTAAAAGTAAAAATAAACTAGAGGTTAAAACAAAGCTGCACAAAGATGGAAAATACACAGAGAATTTTGATACTGTATGTTATTATGCTCTCTTTGAATTCTTTGAATGCTGAGGAAGGAGCAACAGCTGCTAAAAGATATTTGTTTATAAATGCTGCTGAACGAATCCAACATAGATATTTTGAATATGGATCTAAGGATATGATACTTTGGAAAGGAGTTTCTTGTTTTGTTTTCACAGAGGATGAGACGCTGTTCATTTCTTCTATTCCGATTTGGTATGATGGACCACGCCCTCCTGAAGGGTTGGTGTGAACGCCTTCAGAAAATTGCTTCGCTCAACTGCCAACTGAGATAAAACTAGCACACAGGTTATACTATGAAAGACCTAATTAACGACGCCCCCATTCAGCAGGAAGCAGTTTGGAGAGAAAAAACTGCGCCCATGTTCCCAAATATGGTTTATAAACGTCCTTTTACATTTAAAGGGGGATATGATATAGATATGAATAATTTGCATTAGTATAGATTTTGCTTTATTGATAGAGATTTAAGGTCAATTTTGTTATATGTATAAGTGTTTCTGATTTTGATTAAGGTATTGTGATTGTGTAGTTCATTTAAATATGTACTGTATAATTAAGAAATATAGGTTGTTAATGGATAATCATCAATAATAGTAAAGCTTGTAGTCATGTTAGTTAGATTTTCTAGATATATAGAGATATATTTTAGATAGACATTCTTCATGTCTTTCAAAGATTACAGAATAGGACATTAAATGTTTTAATAACTGAGGACTTTTCATGACAATGAGACACTCTGCTCCTGGCAGCACCAATCTACTTCAAGAGGAAGATGGGCATCAAAGAGGATCCTTATGGAGTTTGATAGCCATTTGGGCAAGAAACTGCTCTTGCCTGGACTATTGCATAAACTGGACGCAGAGAACCCACAGAGAGAGGACTACTGAACTTGCCTAAGGTGAGATGACCTTTCGGGGTTCCTGATTCATTTTGCAAGAGTCTGCGAGACATTCTGCAGGACACAACAGATAGTGACTGAACTGACTTTGAATTTTCCTGCTTTATGGAAATGTCTGCTGGATACCATGGGCCTGAAGGCTGAAGATGGATGCCCCAACGGTACAGAGGAACTTTGGGTGACTGTCCAGGCAGCGAGATGTCTCTGTCATTTCTAGAGTTTTAAAAGTTGCTTTTTTCTTGTTTGCTTAGGTAGTATTGTATCTTTCTGGAGTCTTTGATGGAGTTAAGAATAGTTAGTTATAGTTTTCCTTAGTTATGATAAAGATTATTATAACTTTTACTTGATAACTGTTTTGTTATATGTAATTTTGCTATGTTAAAGCCTTTTTTTTTTGTTTAAACCGAAAAAGGGGAAATGATGGAGGAAGGTCATTGGCCAATAAAGAAACTGCTTGGCCCTGTGGGTGGAGTAAACAGAACAAAATGCTGGGAGGAAGAGGAAGTGAGGTCAGAGTCTCGACAGCTCTGCTCTCTGGAGCAGATGCCTCAGCAGAGACGCCATGCCCTGCTCCCTGGCAGACACACGTGATGAAGCTCGGACCCAGGATGGACTAGGCTAGAATCTCCCCAGTAAGCGCACCTTGGGGTGCTACACACAGATGATTAGGAATGGGCTAAATTAATATGTGAGAATTAGCCTAGAAGAGAATGGGCCAAGCAGTGATTAAAAGAATACAGTTTGTGTGTTGTTATTTCGGAGCATAAGCTAGCCATGTGGGCGGCCAGGTGTGGGGGACGCAGCCCTGCCGCCCCATATTACTACAAGACTGAGTGTCTGGGACAAAGTCCACATGCGGAGCTCTTATCCCTGTAGGAATAGCTGCCAGGTATTTAGGTGGATACATAGGGAGCCCAAAATGTTTCCAAGCGCAAATAGAATCATAGTCTTGGGACGCAGCACTTCGCTGACTAGAGAAAGTGGCTGATCATGAAGCCAGCCACCTCGCTGGTGTCTGAATGTGATCCTCAGATTCACCTATTAGGAATCAGTGCCAAAATATTGAGAGATGAGAACTTCACAGGTGATTTGAGGACTATGGAGGTAGCTCAATGGTGGTGTTCAAAGTGCCAGCTACAACCTGCTAAATAGTAGCGCATGCTCAAGGTGCCAGGTAGAGCCTACTCAATGATAGCGCATGCTCAAGGTGCCAGGTAGAGCCTACTCAATGATAGCGCATGCTCAAGGTGCCAGGTAGAGCCTGCTCAGTGGTAGTGGATGTTCAAGGTGCCAGCTACAACATGCTCAATGATAGCGCATGCTCAAGGTGCCAGGTACAGCCTGATCAGTGGTAGTGGATGTTCAAGGTGCCAGGTACAACCTACAACACAAGAACAAAAAAAAAATTAAGTGATAAGATTGTGGATTAGTTATTTGGAGGGTGGACTAGGGTGGACTCATTAGCAAGACAGTGGGTTTGTTATAAAAGTTCAGTCCCCTGCACCTGCCTCATGAGATGTTTTCTGTCAAGAAAACCCTGCCAGATGCCAATGCCATGCTGTTAGACTTCCCAGTCTCTAGAATTGTGGTTCTCAACCTTTGGGAGTTGCATATCAGATATTTGCAGTATGATTCATAACAGTAGCAAAATTAGTTGTGAAGTAGCAATGAAGTTAATTTTCTAGTTGGGGGGTCAGCAAAACATGAGGAAGTGTATTAAAGGGTCGCAGCATTAGGAAGGTTGAGAACCACTGCACTAGAACATGAACCAAATGGTTTTCTGGATACTATAAATTAACCTGTGGTGATTTATTATAAGTTGGTCTCTGGTATTCTGATAGACTGACACACGCTGAAGGAGTTATCAGCAGACTTCATTCTGCCCGGGCTAGTTCAAATCTCCATTGGCGTGGAACTTCCAGAAGGGCACTGAAATTAGCCTGAATGAAAGGGATGCTCCATTGCTAGCTGTCGGTCACCTTTTACTTTCCAACAGTTTTGTCACTGGCAGAGTAAGGGGTGTGATTCTTTTGTTCAAAGTGAGCTTCGGCGGAGAGAACTGACTTATAGAGGTGGTATACTCTTGACTCATTTAGTTCCTGCCAAAGAGTGTTTCTTAGTCCATTTTTTTGTTTCTTAAAAAAATACCACAGACTGGGTAATTTAAGAAGTTCAGAGATGTGTTTCTTACCAACGAAGGGTGTGAGAAGTCCAACATAAAGATGCTGATGTCTGATGAGGGCCTTCCTGCTGCATGTAATGTACAGAGAGGGAGAGGGCGCGCCCGAGAGCAGCTTCCTGAAGCCACTAATCTCAGCAGAATGTTCTCAGCTTTACACACACACACACAGACAGAGACAGAGAGAGATGGGGGAGAGAGACAGAGAGAGCAAGGGGGGAAGGGAGGGAGAGAGAGAGAAAGAGAGAGAGAGAGAAGAGAGAGAGAGAGAGAGAGAGAGAGAGAGAGAGAGAGAAGAGAGGGAGGAGGAGGAGAAGCCCCTGCTGGGCGGTCATGGCACATGCCTTTAATTCCGGCACTCAGGAGGCAGAGGCAGGGGGATCTCTATGAGTTTGAGGCCAGCCTGGTATACAAAGCAAGCTTCTGGAAAGCCAGAGCTGTTACGCAGAAAAACCCTGTCTTGAAAAAAACAAAGTAAATAAATAACCAAGCAGGGATTATGACTGTGAAACAAGCAGTGTGAGCTGGGCTCCGTGATGGGCAACAGTCTATGTGCCTCTAAGGAAAATATCTGTGGACTTTATAATTACTTCCCTTCTGTCTGGTATTATTTGTTTTAGGTTTTGTTGGTTTTTGTTGTTTGGACACAGGATTTGGGGATTCTTCACTGTGTAGCCCTGGCTGGCATGGGATTTTTCTATGTAGACCAGGCTGGTATGGAACACACAGAGTTCCTGCCTCTTCCTTCTGAGTGCTGGGATAAAAGTCATGCGCCATCATGTCCAGCCTTGATACGCTGGCTTTTCATATATTTTTTGAAATGTAAAAATGAAAGTCCACAGTTGGTAAGTAATTCGTGAAAATTATCTTAAGAAAATCCAGTGGTCCCTATGATGGCTCTTGGACATCTTCTCCACAAATGCAGATTAATATTCCAAAGGCACGCGAAGGAGAATTCTCAGATACAGACTTTCTAAGGATTGGGAGAACTTGGGTATATTTTACAATGCTTACAAAACACACACACACAAAATTCACTGTACCATGAAGCAGTGAAAAATATTTTCTAGGCATGCTTTTTTTTAATTAATTTATTTTCACTTTATGCACATTGGTGTGTTTTGCCATGGGTGTTGGGTCCCCTGGAACTAGAATTACAGACAGTTGTGCGCTGCCATGTCGATGCTGGGAATTGAACCCAGGTCCTCTGGAAGAACAACCAGTGCTCTTAACTACTGAGCCATCTCTCCAGCCCCCTAGACATGCTTTTTAAATGGTCTTTATTCTGTTAATAATAGCAGGAATCAAAATTATTTGGCACCTCATTGCAAGACAAATGTATGTCACCTGGAGATATTTTTTGAAAACAAGTATTGACTGGGCATGGTGACACACTCCTTTAATCCCAGCACTCTGGAGCCAGAGGCTGGTGGATCTCTGTGAGTTCATGGCCTCCATAGTGAGTTCCAGGCTAGCCAGGGCTACATAATAAGACTTTTTCTCACTAAATAAATAAATAAATAAGTAAAATTTAAAATTAAAAAACATGTCGATTGACATCCAGAGCAAATTTATTTTACCTGTGGCTAAATATAGCAGTGCTGTCCTTTCTGTGCTAAACTTTTAATTTCTTTTTTTTTTTCTGCACTGGCAAAGAGACAAAAGGCTTTGTAATTGCTGAAATTACAGCATGAGCCAAGAAATATTAAAAGTTCCTTTTATATTGCCACGATGTTACTAAAAATTTTAAATTAATAGCAGATTCTGCCATTTTGAAAAGCGTTAGATACTCTGTCCTTATTTAGGTGGTATTAAATTACAGTTTCCCTGAACTCACTCGTAGCTCCATGGAAATGACAAAATGCAGTCCAAATACAACCCAGTTCCTTTCTTCTCCAGTGTGTGAGATCTGTTTCCATGGAAATTCCATGTTGACCAGGAATCGCAAGAATACTTATTATAAGCATGCGTATCTCAGAAGAAAAGCCTTTCGGTGAATAACCATGATTTAATTTTAATCATTCCATTAAAATTGTTCAAATAATAGAAAAGAGATCTGTATTCTTCTAAAGCAGAGACCATTCTGCAATTTCCCTTAGCTCAATGTATTAATTTAATAGAATTGGAGATTACAGGGACTTTAATTTGCCTTTTGATGAAAGCAAAATTAAATTTTAATCATTTAGGTAAATTTATTCAGTCAAAAAAGATTAAGGACTTAGTCTGTTGGGATGTGGGAAGGAACATAGAGATGTACGCCAGGACCCACAATGACACACAGGCTGCAACAGTCAGGCAACCGTCCTGCTCTGGAAGGAGTGAGGGGAAGGAAGGAGAACCAGGGACTCTGGGTTTGAACAGGGTTTGGCAAACAAGAAGGGAGGGTCTTGGCCTGGGGAGGGCAGGTGTCTAAGCAACGACCCAGAGGCAAGAAAGAAAGCTGACGCATGCTTGCAGAATGGGTGTGAAGAGAACTCTGGGAGATGACAAGCTGGGCCGTGGCTGGGGTTGTGCAGCGGTGAACACTGTCCCCACCAGGACATGTTCTCACGGCAGCTGTGCTCAGTTGGGGCTCCAGCGGCTGGATGACCAGTGAGAACCCAAGGGAAGGGATCAGACGACTGTTTGTGTTCCTGAAACTGGGAAGAGAACAGAGGTGTAGCTTCAAAGACCAGTAGCCTTGAAAAACTGGCTCGAGAAATGTGGTAATTTTAAAATATGGCCATAGCTGCTTATGATGGTGCACTCCTTTAATCCCAGCACTCGGGAGGCAGAGGCAGGCGGATCTCTGTGAGCCTGAGGCCAGCCTGGTCTTCAGAGTGAGTTCCGGGACAGCCAGAGCTGCAAAGAGAAACCCAGTTTCAAAAAATATATATAAAATATATATGTACATATATATGTATGTATCTGTATTTATATTTGTGGATACAATATCCACAAAAACATATGGCTCTTTTTTAAAGAGATGTAAATTAATGGCACTCCGATCAGTGCGGGCTAGCCAGTTACCTGCAGAAAGCAGAATGAGGCAATGGTGACGGTGAGTAGCTCTGAGAGCAGATCGTCAGAGGCTCTGGACTTCCTCCCTGTTTACTCTCTCAGTGTTCTTGCTCTGGGGAACCCCAGTTGCCATGTTCAGGGGCTCTCCAGCCCTGTTAGGCCTCCTGGTGACTACTGTACTGGCTGTCACTGCAATCTCGCTGGAGCGGAAGTCAGCACCTCTCCGCCCAAACAGATCTCAAGTCTGTGAAGAGCCCGGAGGTAATAATGGCGTTCTAATCTAATCAGCCTTGTGGTGTTGGTTATGCAGAAATGCGCAGACTAGGTGAAGTGCGAAGGGACAGGATCGTGGGGCCGGGCAGTAGATAAATTCTGCTGGAAGGCAAGAACGGGATCAGAATGTTTCAGAGGCGCACAGACATTGAAGCCAGACATTCCTGCTTCCTTCAACAGTGGAGGAAATCAGACAGCAGTGCAGTGATTCGCTCCGACACTGGTCACTAATGCTCCGCTGAGATCAGAGACTCCAGGAAAGTCGGAAACCTGGGAGAACACAGAAAGTCCGGTAAAGTCAAGTCAGGGAAACTCAGGGCTATCTTCAGCAGTTTCAGCGCCCTGGGAGAGGAAGCAGTGAAAGCAGACCATGGCTTGCCTCACCCTGGCAAGAGCTCTACAGTCAGATCGGAAAGGAGACTGATCAGAGGATTCTGATGCTAGCGTGGAGTGGTTGCATGAGACACCCAGACCGGACAGTGGGCACGTGACTGGCTGCGTGAGACACCTAGACAGGACAGTGAGCACGTGACTGGCTGCGTGAGACGCCTAGACAGGACAGTGAGCACGTGACTGGCTGCGTGAGACACCTAGACCAGACAGTGGGCACGTGACTGGCTGCGTAAGACGCCTAGACCGGACAGTGGGGCACAAGACATGTTGAGCCCAGTATATGGAAGGCTTGAACTTCTGAAGCGATTATAATCTGGGTAACACGTGTCACATTCTAGTCATGTTTATATTGTCAAAGAAGTTTTGGGTGGGTAGGCCTTGCTCTCCCAGTGAGATGGCAAACTTGGGGTACTCGCGGTGGTTTGTGTGGCTTTACCCCTGTAGCAGCTCGCACTCAGCTTCATGGGGGCTGTGGGCATGTGTTAGATCAGTGCATGAGACATTCTAGCCTCCTTTGTGTGCGCTTCCGTTCCAGTTGTTTGCCTCCTTCACAATGGGCATCTGATTGAGGCCTGCCCCTTCAGGTCATCGGCTGTCTTCCACCCTTGTCTCTAGGAGCGGGGATCTCTGGGTGTCTTTAAGAAGCCTTGCATTATTATCAGAAAAGGACTGTACCTGATTGGCTCAAAATAATTAGCCCTAATTCTGCCTACGTGAAGCAACCTTGAAATCAGTCTTGATTGATTGATTTCAGTCTGAAAAACAAAACAAAACAGGATAATGGTGAAAAGAGAGAGGGGGAGGGAGATAGACAGACAGACAGGTAGGCTGAGAGAGAGAAAGAGACAGACAGACAGACAGACTGACTTACTCATTGTCTTCTGGATCATGAGGAATCAGAGGTCTCCATCTGTTGACAGAGGTTTCTGTCCTACCAAGTCCCACAGCCATTTAGTTCCAAATAAACACACAAAGGTCTACATTAATTATAAACTGATTGGCCTAATAGCTCAGGCTTTTTATTAATTCTTACATCTTAAATTGGCCCATTATTCTTGTCTATATTAGCCACGTGGCTTGGTATCTTTTTTGGTGAGGCAGTCACATCTTGTTTCTTCTGCAGCTGGGTAACGACTGGAGACTGAGCTTTCCTCTCCCAGAATTCTCCTGTTCTCATTGCCCCGCCTCTACTTCCTGCCTGGTAGCCACACCTATACTATCTGCCTGGCTACTGACCAATCAGCATTTTATCAAACAAGTACAAGAAACAAATCTTTACAGAGTAAAGCCATTGTCCCACAGCATCCATCCAGAAAAATCCTAATGAAGCTTCGATAGATGAGAGCCTGGTAAGAGGACCTGGATTCTGAGGTTTGTTGCAACAAATGATTATTTATGTTTTGGGGGATGGGGAGGAGTGTCTTGGTTTTGGGGGGGGGGTTGTTAGTTTGTTTGCTTTTGTTTGTTTTTCCAGACAGAGTTTCACTGTGTAGCCTTGGCTGTCCTGCAACTGGATCTGTAGGCCAAACTGGCATCAAACTTGGAGATCCACCTGCCTCTGCCTCCCAAGTGCTAGGACCAAAGGTGTGCGCCACTACCGCCTTGGCTATGTATGTTTTTTCCAACTTGGTGCAATCTCTTTTTATTGTTTGCCTTGAAGGGTGGAGAAAGACCTGTTAAAGTCTGTTATAATGACTAAGGTGAAAAGAAAAAAAGAAAAGGCACCAGGAAACCATCGGGCAGAGTTATTGATTGCAATGGTATCTGTAGGCAGGCTTCTGATGTTGTCTACTTTTGCACACCTCTGCTTTTAGGTTGGGCTTGCTATGCAGCCCGGGGCAGTCTTGAGCTCCTCCTACACCTGCAGGCCAGGTTCTTGAGAAGAAAGGAATGTGTCCCCAATTTACATACATGGTCCAGTTCCAGTTTATGTGTACTGCCTACTGCATTAAAGGTTTAAAGTCTGTTAAGTACAGTTGGGCTAGAGCGGTGGCTCAGTAGCTAAGAGCACTTAACTGCTCTAGTAGAAAGGCCAGGTTCCGCTCCCGGCACCCACATGGTGGCCTACAACCACCTTTAACTCCAGTTTTAGGGGATCTGATGCTCTCTTCTGACCTCCACTGGTATTTCACACACTTGCTGCCACACTCACACTCAGACACCCATACAGTTATTAAATAAATATATTTAAAATCATGGTGTTGATAAGCCAAGCTCTGCAGTTCTGTTTTTGGTGGCATTCACTATTTTTGTTGATGAGTTTATAATGGGTATTGTTTAAATGTTTTGTTGTGCTTTGTCCCATATAAAAGTGAGGGGGACCAGAAAGGAAAGTACTGACACCATTGATCCAGATCTCCTCTCTCTAGAACAGCCAGCTACCCAAGAGGAAATGAGTTCAGCCATAGTCAGAAGCTCACTATAAATGAAAAGAAACCAATGCAATAACACATCAGAAGTGCTGGGACAGGACCCCGAGGGGTGGCTGCTGTTCCAGGGGACCTGGATTCACTTCCCAGCACCCACACAGCAGTTCACAGTCCTCTGTATTTCCAATCCAGGGAATCCTTTTGGGGGATAAACTTTTTACACTGTGAAGATGTGTCTCTACCTAAGATGCCTTCTGATTAGTTTAATAAAGAACTGGATGGCCAATAACTAGGCGGGAGAGAATAGGCAGGACTTCCAACGAGAGAGAGGAATTTGGGAAGAGTCTGAGGCGACGTGGAATTAGGCAAGCAAGCCTCATGCAAGTTGGACAGACAGTAAGAAGGAGAGGAAACAAGCCACATGGCAGAATGTACATTAATATAAACGGGCTAATTTAAGTTGTAAGAGTTAGTTGGGAACAAGCATAAGCCAAGACCAAGCATTCATAATTAATACGAATTATCTGTGTCATGATTTGGGACCTGGCAGTCCAGAGAAAGTCCAACTACAGAATCCAAGACCCTCTTCTAATACCAGGCACACATATAGTACACGTACATGCAGGCAAAACACCCATATGCACAAAAATAAATCAATTAATTTTAAACATAAGGTGCTAGGGCTAACTTCCTGAAAACCGACTGAAATAGAGATGTACTTGGAAATTTCACAATAACTTTTGGCTTGGTATTATTTTTGTTGTTGTTGTTTTGTTGAGACAGTTTCTCTATGTAGCCCTGGCTGTCCTGGAACTCCATTTGTAGACCAGGCTGACCTTGAACTCTGAGATCCACCTGCTTCTGCCACTGCCCTCCCCAGTCAAATATCCTGAAGAGTACATTATGTTAGGAAAGAAAGTCGGTTGCCTGTATTGAATTGTGCTCCGGGAAGCCACATTGAAGGTGCGACAGGGGTTAAGGGAAGCGCCACGTGGGCTAATGGTGTCTCACCCTGTACCAGCTTCCACGACAACAAGGCTCCCTTTGGCTTTACCTTTATATTCTGAAGAAAACTTCATTTAGAGAAGGGTGCCAACATGACAGAATCTGAAAATGTTCTTACTCTTGAGAGTGTTTATATAAGAGCAGACGTCATTCGGTCTACTCAGGGCACCACTCGGAAATGCTTGTCAAAATCTAAGCATTTGGGTGTCTGAAAGATGACTCAGTGGTTAAGAATACTGACTGCTCTTCCGGAGGACTGGGGTTCAATTCCCAGCACCCACATGGTGCTCACAACTGACACCATGATCTGACACCATCACACAGACATACATACAGGTAAATGAATAGTTTTTTTTTTTAATCTGAGCATACTGGGGCTGGAGAGATGGCTCAGGGGTTAAGAGCATTGCCTGCTCTTCCAAAGGCCCTGAGTTCAATTCCTGGCAACCACATGGTGGCTTACGACCATCTGTAATGAGGTCTTGTGCCCTCTTCTGGCCTGTAGACATACAGACAGAATATTGTATACATAATAAATAAATAAATAAATAAATAAATAAATATTTTTTAAAAATCTGAGCATACTATTGGATCCACCAATTTTTTACTTTATTGTTCAAATAATCAATATGAAATAACCATTCAAGGCACAAAGATGTATGTGTAGGATATTTAGTAGACTGTTGATGAGAATGGCAAGATATTGCAAACAATGTAGATACCCATAAATATAGCATTGTTAAAAGAATAGGAAGAGGCCAGGCGTGGAGGAACATGCCAGAAATCCCAGCACTTGAGAAGCTGTGGCAGAGGATCATGAGTTCCAGACAAGCTTGAGATATGTAGTGAAACCCCATCTCAAAAATCGGCACTGGAGAGATGATGCAGTGGTTAGAAGCACTGGCTGCTCTGGCAGAGGGCCTGAGTTTGAGCGTGATGGTTTACAGCCACCTGTAACTCCAGTCTCAGGGGACCTGTGCCCTCTTCTGGCCTCCATGGGCACCCAGACATACATGTAATACGTAAACATGCATACAAAGCAAAAGACATACCTATAAAATACAATGTACTTAAAATTAGAAATCAGCACACAGGTGCACACACTCATGCATGCATGTGCATACACACATACCAATGGAAGGAAAGATGCCTAAGGTAAATTGTTCAGTGGGAAAAGCAGGTTATAATAGAATTCCATATGCCAGCCCAAGTCTACAAAGGCCAAGTTGGTGTTATACCCCTCTAATCCCAGCACTGGGAGGCAGAGGCTGCCAGATTTCTACGGAAAGGTGCCAGAAAGCCTGGTTCCACATTCTCGGCGGCCACGGCAGCTTCCTTCCCCGAAGTTGCCAGCCGCCCAAGACCCTGCCTAAAGTGCTCAGCTTTTGACAAACTTGGACACAAACCCAGTTAGTGGTGCACACATCAGCCCTTGCCTACAACCTGTAAAGTCTCCCTGATTTCATTTGTGAGTGAGGCTTCTCTGACCTTGATCTCTGGGAATGGAGAACCCATCTGAGGTTCTCCTGTCGTTATACTTTTCAGTTCGGCTTGATATGACTTATTGAGTCAGTGGAGAAACATATTATGGGATACAGAAAGCTTATTAGGTTTCTCTAGTAGCCCGACTGTCCTGGAACTTACTCTGGAGACCAGGCTGGCCTTGAACTCAGAGATCCACCTGCCTCTGATTCCTGAGTGCTGGAATTAAAGGCATTTTCCACCATCACCCAGATATATTTAGATTATTTCAATACAAAAATATTAGTGATTTACTCTAAGTTCAAGGCCAGCCTAGTCCCCATGGTTTGTTCAAGCCAGCCAAAGCTACACAGTAAGCCTGTCTCTAAATGAACAAGCAAACACAAAGTAAAGATTTTGTGTAATTTTCAGATGCTAAGATTATCAGTGAAAATGTATGAAATTGAGTCCTCGACATTACTAGCAAACCCCATGACCCGCACTCCAGGGTGATCTGTGCACAGGCTGCTCTGTCTGCTCTTCCACTGTGGCCGTGGGTGGTTTCAGGAGACACCGGTGTGCATCCTGAGACACTCGGGTGTTTGTAATGCTCTTCTTGTTCTCCAGCACTTCCTGGGGCATCTGGGATAAAGACACTGACGTTTGATAACAAGCAATTCCTTCCTCTGCTTCCTGTGTCTTTTCTAGTTTAGCTACCCAAACATCTCATGCTAGGTGCATGCACACTGTAAATCAGTAAAATTGCCTTACTATTCATTTTGTTGACTTAATATTATTATCATCATCATCATAACTATTATTATTATTATTGTGGTTCTGGGACTTAATGCTAGAGCTTGTATGTGAACTGTGTCTGCATTCTCTTGAATATTGGGAGGAATAACAAAAATACTGAATGAGGAAAGAAAGGGAGACGGGAAGAGAGAGAGAGAGAGAGAGAGACTGATTTTCTCAAATTTTCAGTTATGTAAACCAAAAATACAAGCTTTTTTTTAAAAAAGAAATCCATAAGATGTTATGAAAATGTGGCATATTGTTGTTATCATACAAATGATAAGGACCTGGGGTTAGGGAGTGGCTCAGTGAGTAAGAGTGCTTTCTGTTCAAGCATGAAAACCTGAATGTAAATCCCCACCATCCACATGAGAAATGAGGCGTGGATGCATGTGCCTTCAGACCTAAGGAGCTCACTGGCCAGCCAGCCTAGTCAAAGCACCGAGTGTCCAGTCCAATGAGCCCCTGTCTCAGGCAATAAGTGACCAGTGATAAAGAAAGACAGCCTGCTACTCCTCCTCTGGCTCTGCCACACACACAAACACACACACAAAATAAGTAAATAATAATATATTCAGTCATTCATTGTGAAGCACAGAAGACTATGTAAGTGGATGTCACAGGGTGTAGGATCTCCTTTCTCCAGTATCTTCATCACACGTGTATAGAAATAGGAGCATTAAGCAAACAAACCTGCCTTTTCCCATAGATGTGTAGGGAAGTAAATGGAGGAGTCAGTTTTACAAATCAGCTGAACTACTGATGATGCTGTGGGTAAAAACAGAGAAATCAGACCAGAAAGAGTGGCCAATGCCACTCAGCTCAGCTACTCAAATGCAGGCAAGGTTGCTTGCACCACAGGTTCAAGGCCAGTATCTCATCTAAAAACAAAACCGGGAAAGTGAAAATTGTAGATGTCTTAACTCTTGTACCAAATTCAATGGCATTCCACAAGAAAATAGACCATGGCTTTCTTTGTCCTCTTGCTACTGAATGATGCTTGTTCCATTCATACGGTTTCATCCCAAGGGAGACGACAGTGTCAATGCACAACACTTGTCTTGGGAGAACTCTAAGCCTATTTGTCCTGCAGCAGGGCTCAGGAGAATACCCAGTGTCATATGAAGGACAGACTTCTTAAACACTACAAGCCAAGGGTCTGCAAGAGAAGGCACAGGAGACTTGCGGGCTTTGAGGGTCACATAATAAGTGAGGATTCCAGCAAAAGGCTCATCCTGCCACTCTTGTTAGAAAACAAAGACTCAAGGCCAGAGCTTAACCATCCTGTCCACACACGTGGCTGCGTCTGGTGAGACCTGGGTCTTAACCATCCTGTCCACAGTGTCCACACACATGGCTGCGTCTGGTGAGACCTGGGTCTTAACCTTCCTGTCCACAGTGTCCACATGCACCATTATGTCACAGTGTCTGGACTTAGATACCAAGGAAACCAGCTGCCCGTGCCTGGCCGCCTGGCATGTCACAGCCTCTCCCGCTGCAAGGGAGAACCCACCTGTGCTATGATGAGCTGGATTTGGAAGAACTAGGAAGACCCTTGGTTTCAGATAAGTCATTGTCCTGGTGCCCTACAGTTGTCCCCTGGGACTCTCAAGACTATTTGCTCTGTTTCACCATTGACCCTACCAGGGCATCAGCTTCTAATATTAAAAAACAACAACAACAACAAAAAAAAAAAAAAAACACCATCCTGTTCAATTAAGGATTTTACTTTTATTTTAAAAATTAAGATATCTACTTTTGTTAGTTGTTTGCAGCTTTAGGAGCTTTTGTCCGACTCTCGTTTTATGATGACTTAAACAAAACTTAAATAATTCAAAGGTTGTCATTTAATTAAAATTGTTAAATACTCTTTCCCTTTTGAGGCTTCTGGTGGAGAGGCGTTCCCTCTGCCATTTTGGTGCTTATTTACTGCCCCCCGCTGGACAGAAAAAACAAGTGCAGGTGAGCACTTCGCTAAGGGGTCAAACCTGTCCTGCAACGTGGTTGGAGGCTTGGAGGAGTTTCCCTTCTCCCCAAGGCTGACGAAATGCGGATGCCGTGGAGATTGGGGAGAAGAGGGTTTTCTGACCGCGCGGCGGCTGTGGTGAACCCTACAGTCCGCACCTATCAGATTGGGGATGGGGGTGGGCGGGGTGGGGCCTGGAGCCCGGCAAGCCTCTGCTCTAGAATCTGCTTCCAGGGACAGCCCAGGCAACGGTCTTTGACGTGGGTTTATACTGTGTGGACGGATTAGGCGTGACTTGAGGCACAAGGCGGGGCGTATATAGACAGGCAATTTGAAAACTCGTTCACCCCGGGCTTCTGTTATGGCTCCCAGAGAAGCACCAACTGTATTTGGAGAATGCTACTGGGGGATTACCTTCTTTGCCGGTTTCTGCTCCTTCAACTCTAGTGCAGGTAAACATACTGCCTGCCTATTAACTCTCCTCATCCACCTCCATTTTGCCAGCCTCCCCTCCATTCTCCTGCGGTCACAGCTACAGTAGCCTGGCTTAGAAATCCTTCAGCCGTCTTTGGACTCCAAACGTCCAGAAATTTATGGGGCCACTCAAGGGGTTGACCCAGCATTTTCTTTTCTTCCTTCCCACTTACCCCTGCTGCGTGGGATTGGATTAAAAGGCAACCATCTCTCCGTTCTGGGCGCCCATGCACGCACACAGGGCTTTCTGTTGAAGCTCCTGGCTAACTTTTACTGGTTCCCCAGACCTCCACCTAACTTCAGAACAGGCCCCGCCTGAGGTTTTCATCCTGCCACAGTCCTGCTGGTGCCATCCTGGATCCATGCCGTCTTTCTGGTAAACGTGCCAGGCATGGTGGCAAGTCTTTCAGCGCAAGGATTTAACTTTTCTGTTGTGGCTATGGATTTGGGACAGGGTGTCCTGTAAGCAGGGGGGCCAGGGGCTGGTATGGGCTGGAAAGACCTTGACCTCCTGACCCTCCTGCTGGGATGACAAGCCAGTGTTATAGTGCCCAGGGTTAGGAAGTGCTGGGGACTCAGGTAACCCAGGTTCTTTGGTGCTAAGCAGTAACGGGGGAGGGGGGGGGGGGGAATGATATTATGACACAACTCTACCTACAGAGCTGATCCCCGTGCTAGAGCAGAACAGAGCGAGACAGCTAGTGCAAAGTTGCAAAGACAAATAAAATACCACCACATATGGAGCACCTTGTATTTCCAAGAAAAAAAAATGTATGCAGTTATAAAAGTTTGTCTATTTATTTTATGAGAACAAGGCCCTTGGTTCAATCCCTAATATCAGTTGTTGTTTTTTTTAAAGTACTATTAAAAAATAAATGTAGAACCAGGCGGTGGTGGTGCACACCTTTAATCCCAGCACTTTGGAGGCAGAGGCAGGTAAATCTCTGTGAGTTCGAGGCCAGCCTGGTGTACAAGAGCTAGTTCCCGGACAGGTTCCAAAGCTACAATGAAACCTTGTCTCGAAAAAAACTAAAACAAAACAAAACAAAAGCAGAGTTGTTCTTAGGTAGGGGCTAGCCAGCCGTGGCCCTCAAGGCCCTGGCTTGTGGGAAGACAGTTATGATCCGGGCCCCAGCACCAGGCAGGTGCGTCCCTGACGCTGAGCAAATACGTGTGGAGACATGGGAGAGAAAGAGAAGCAGACCTTTTACAGTTGGTGAGCTGTGAAGAGAGGCAGAGAGGAAGAAATGGAAGCGAGGAGGAGGGGCTGATGTTGCGGGCCTGCTTGCCACCCGGGGCCATGGTGATGCCAAGGACCATGTCTTGGTCCCTGGTCCTAAAACAGTCAGAGTCTGAGTCGATGTCCAAGACTCCTGTTACCGTCAAAGGCCATGCCGACACGTGCGCTCTGGGGCCATGTTGGTGTCCAATGGCGCACTACCGCTGGGGCCTGTGATAATCTGAGAGGCCCCAACTGCCACCTGGGGCAATGGTGACATCCAGACCCAGCTGCTGCTGAGGACCGTGGCTGGAGTCTGTGCTGAAGTTCAAATCCCATATTGTCACTAAAGCTCACATAGAAGCCTATGCTTGGAGTCACAACTTGAGGCTTGGTGGTCTCCAGAGCCATACTGCTGCCAGAACCATCCCTACCTGAGTGGCCAGTGCTCCCACCTGGAGCCAGGATGTCATCTAAGACCAAACTGCTGCCCGAGGGCCATGTCTGGGTCCATGGTCCTGCTGCATCTAGGGTCTGTGTCGATGTCTATGGCCCATGTCACCTCAGGGGGCCATAGGCACCGTGCAAGATGAAATCAGACGGTCATGCTGAGCCGGCCCCATCCTTTGCTGGTCCAGGGAAAGCTGGCCTTGCCTGTTGCTGGCCACTGCAGCAAGAGAGCTGGCCCCAACCCTCACAGCAGAGCTAGCCCTGCACTCAGGAGATTTGGGAAGGTGAAGCTTGTAGTGAGCCGGACAGGATCGCCATTACAAGATGGCGCTGACATCCTGTCTTGTTGGTTATAAACAACTCCATATTTGGCTATGGCTTTGAGAGCTGCGCGTCCCCGGCTTCCCGCATGCGCGGTGGATGAGGATCCTTGAGCCTATCCCGATGCAGTCTGGTGTCAGCTGTTGGTGGCAGCCAATCACAGGGCCACCCGTGTGCCAATTCCCTATTTAAGCGGCTGCCTAAGCGCCCCTCGGTCCCTTTGCTTCCTGCTGCCTCTCCCCTCGCTCCCTGCCCCTCTGCTCCCTGTTCCTCGTTTTCCCGCCCTCTCGTTCCCTGCTCCCCATCAATCAAGGGCACTCCAGTAAAAGCGTGTTCTGAGTGGAATCCTGATGTGGTGGTCGTTCTTCGTCACTGGTCGAGAAGTCCGCCGCAGAAGCTGAAGGCATAGACACTCGCCTGCCGACTGAGATGAACCTAGCAGACAGGTTACACCGTGAAAGACCTAAATAACAGCACCCCTATACAGCAGGAAGCAGTTTGGAGAGAAATAACTACGTCCATATTCCCAAATATTGTTTATAAATGTTCTTTTACATTTAAAGGGGGAAATGCTATAGATATGAATGATTTACATTGGTATAAATTTTGCTCTATTAATATAAATTTTTTTTTTTTTTGGTTTTTCGAGACAGGGTTTCTCTGTGGTTTTGGAGCCTGTCCTGGAACTAGCTCTTGTAGACCAGGCTGGTCTCGAACTCACAGAGATCCGCCTGCCTCTGCCTCCCGAGTGCTGGGATTAAAGGCGTGCGCCACCACCGCCCGTATTAATATAAATTTAAGGTCAATTTTGTTATATGTATATATATTTCTGATATTGATTAAGGTATTGTGGTTGTGTAGTTCATTTAAAAATGTAATGTATATAGGTTGTTAATGGATAGTCATCTATAATAGTCAAGTTTGTAGTCATGTTGGGTTTTCTAGATGTACATAGATATATTTTAGATAGACATTCTTCATATCTTTCAAAAACTACAGAATATGACATTTAATGTTTTAATAACTTAGGGATTTTTATGACAATGAGACACTCTGCTCCTGGCAGCACCAATCTACTTCAAGAAAAAAATGGGCATCGAAGAGGCACCTTATGGAGTTTGATAGCCATTTGGGCAAGAAACTGCTCTTGCCTGGACTGTTGCATAAACTGGACACAGAGAACCCGCAGAGAGAGGACTGCTGAACTTGCCTAAAGATGAGATGATCTTTCAGGGTTCCTGATTCATGAAAGAGTCTGCAAGACATTCTGCAGGACACAGCAGATAGTGACTGAACTGCCTTTGAATTTTCCTGCTTTATGGAAATGTCTGCTGGAAACTATGGGCCTGAAGGCCGAAGATGGATGCCCCAGCAGTACAAAAGAACTTTGGGTGACTGTCCAGGCAGCAAGATGTCTCTGTCACTTCTAGCGTTTTGGAAGTTTCTTACTTTTTGTTTACTTAGGTAATATTATATCCTTCTGGAGTCTTTGATGGAGTTGAAGAATGGTTAGTTATAGTTATAGTTTTCCTTTGTTATGGTAAAAGATAAAATAGATATAAATATTGTAACTGTAATTCTTACTTGATAACTTTTGTTATATGTAATTTTGCTATGTTAAAGTCTTCTTTTTTTGTTTAAACAGAAAAGGGGGAAATGATGTGGGAGTGTTATATATCAATCTGTTGATTTCATTGGTTAATTAATAAAGAAACTGCTTGGCCTGATAGGTTAGAACATAGGTGGGTGGAGTAAACAGAACAGAATGCTGGGAGGAAGAGGAAGTGAGGCAGACGCCATGTTCCTGCTCTCCAGGGTAGATGCGATGAAGCAAGCTGCCAGGTCAGACATGCTGAATCTTTCCCAGTAAGACTGGTGCTACACACATTAATAGAAATGGACCAAGCAGTGTTTATATGAATACAGTTTGTATGTTGTTTCAGGGCATAAGCTAGCCAGGCAGCCGGGAGCCAGGTGGCAGGAACACAGCCCGCAGCTCCCCACAACAGTAGCCCTGGACACCGGATACTGCTCCGCTCATTAACATCTGGCAAGGACTCAAGTCACAGACTGATCTGTGATGTCACCGGTGATCAAGCCTCTAGTTGGCGAATACCAACATTCTTTGTTCTGTCCACAAATTCACGGCAGGTGTGGTAGTACAGGGAAGAAGAAGCCACAGCCAAGCATGGCTCTGCATCCACACTGTGCATCAACGTAATTCTAAAGGAGTGTGCCTGCCTGTCTTCCTTCCTTCCTTCCTTCCTTCCTTCCTTCCTTCCTTCATTTTCCCAAGACAGGATTTCTTTGTATAGCCCTGACTATTCTGGAACTCACCTTGAACAGCAGGCTAGCTTCAAACTTGGAGATTATCTGCCTCTGCCTCTGCCTCTGCCTCTCAAGTGCTGGGATTAAGGCAATCCACCACCATGCCTGTTTTGCAGGAGTACTTTAATGGAAGTCAAGCAGACATCTTTATGAGTCACAAATACTGAAACACTTTGGAATGTATATATACAATACAGTCTCATAATGTTCTCTGTGCAGCCTTGGCTGGTCTTAGCTCAGGTCTTTCTCCCTCAGCCTTGTAAGTGCTGCGCTTATTAATAGGTTTTCTGTCCCCTGATAATAGGTTTCTCCACTGACACAGTAAGTCAGATACAAGCCGAATTGAAAATGAAAAAGAACAGGTTTATTTGAGCAAAGCAACGCCCAGGTGAGTCCTCCAGTCCCAGAGATGGAGGCAGAAGTCACATGCCCGAACCAAAGTGTGAGCTTATATAGTCTGTAGGCAAGGAGTGATGATGTGTCCGCCACAGGCTGGGTTTGTGCCCAAAAATGGTCAAAAGCTGGAATGCTGCACTCGGGAGGCAGAGGCAGGCGGATCTCTGTGAGTTCGAGGCCAGCCTGGTCTACAAGAGCTAGTTCCAGGACAGGAACCAAAAGCTACAGAGAAACCCTGTCTCGAAAAATCAAAAAAAAAAAAAAGCTGGAATGCTTGGGACCTGGGCTGCTTGCAACTTCAGGTGAGGAACTGCCATAGCCACCAAGAATGCAGAAATGAGCTGGTTTTAGTGCCTTTCTTTTGTTTGGAGAGTCTCCGAATAGATGGGGTTTGGAGAGAAAGGAGTGGGTCTTTCCGGATCAAGCAGGAATGAGCTGGAGGTTTCAGCCGTACACTTATAGGTGTATATAACATCCTGTGGGTGTCTCTCCTTCTTAAGGGTGATAAGAACTAAACACGAGGCCCGTGCGTGCAGGTGGAGCACTCTGTTGGTAACCTTCATCCCCAGGCCTGGAAAATACAGTGCTTGGGTTGCAGATCTGGCTCTACTGTGTACCACTGTGTGGTACGCGTGGAGCCCTGGGTTTGATTCCCAGCACTGAATAAACCAAATGGTGGTAGTGCACGCCTGTAACCCCAGAACTTGACGAGGTGGAGGAAGAGTACAAGAATTTCAAGGCCACCCTTGACTGTAGTGAGTTCAAGGCCAGTCCAAGACATGTGAGACTCTGCCTCAAAAGAAAAAGAGAAAGAAAAAGAGAAAGAAAGAAGAGGGGGCTGGGAGTAAACAGTTCTTCTTGTTATAATGACAACAGTCATTGGCTGCAACAGATGAAAAGCTTCTGTCACCCACTTCCCCATGTCAATCACATGCTAGAATTCTAAAGCCTCAAATGATGGGGTTTGATGGTAGGGACTTTGGGGGGGGGGGTCACAGGGTGACGTTCTTATGAATGGAATTGATGCCTTTATGAAAGGGGCCCGAGGAGATTTTGACAGCCATGTGAGCCCAGCAACCTGAGTTCAGTCCCTGGAACACACATACAGGTGGAAGGAGAGAAGTGACTGCCAACAGTTGTCATCCGACCTCCGCACAACCACACACACACACAGGAAAACATAGACAAGTGGTTGGGATTTAGCTCAGTGGTAGAGGGGCTTGGCTAACAAATGCAAGGCCCGGGTTCAGTCCTCGGCTCTGGAGAAAGGAAGGAAGGAAGGAAGGAAGGAAGGAAGGAAGGAAGGAAGGAAGGAAAGCATAGACTATATTTCAGAGATTCTCTTCAATAGTGTTAGTAGAAAACTTAGAAAATGTACAGTGGGTTCCAGGAAGAAAAATATCTGTACAGTTTAGATTTGTTATTATTTTGTACGTATGTGTGTTTTTCCCGCATGTATGCATGTGTACCGTGTGGCTTGATGCCCAGAGGACAGATGATGTCACTGGATTCTCTGGAACTGGAGTTACAGAAGATTGTGAGCTACATATGGATGGAGGGAACCAAACCCAGGTCTCTGCAAGAGCACCAAGTGCTTGTAACCTCTCTAAGCCAGCTCCGGGTCCCCATCTTTACATTTTAAAACAAGATAACAAAAATAAACTTTATGCGTTGCTCATAATTCTTTATTTTGAAATGAATTAATTTAAAACGCAGAAAGCTTCTCCAGGAATCCATACAGCCTCTGTACCTTCAGAGATGAATTGATTCCAGTGCCATGGGTATTGCCCAGCCTTCCCAATGGTTCAGTAGAGACGAATGAGTGTTAGCCTGCAGAAGTGAGGGTTCCAACTAAACACTAATGTTGGAAATATTGCTTAACTCTTCCACATTCCAATGTGATCGTCTGTAAGACAGGGACAATACTGTCCTGTGTGCCAAACAGAATTGCTGTAAACCTGCTTTTATATTTTGCAGACAGAGTATGTTTAGAAGATGGTATCATGGGCCCGGCAGTGGTGGTACACGCCTTTAATTCCAGCATGCGGGAGGCAGAAGCAGGTGGATCTTTGTGAGTTCAAAGCCAGCCTAGTCTACAAGAGCTAGTTCCAGGACAGGCTCCAAAGCTACAGAGAAACCCTGTCTCAAAAAAAACAAAAGAACAACAACAAAAAGAAGATGGTATAATGTCAAAAGAAATAGTGTAGGAGGATCCCTGTGAGTTCAAGGCCAGCCTGAACTTCTGAAGGAGTTTCTGGTTAGCTTGATCTTGAGTGAGAACCTGCCAGAAAGAGGGGAAAGAGAAAGGTGGAGGAGCTTGGAACAGTTCCTAATTAATAGCATTATTAAACTATATATATATATATATATATATATATATATATATATATATATATATGTTAGATTATTGCTTTATTTGTGAATTATGGAACTTTTTCTTTTTGTTGTTTTCTAGACAGGGTTTCTCTATGTAACAGTCCTGGCTGTCCTGGAACTCACTCTGTAGACCAGGCTGGTCTTGAACTCACAGAGATCCTCCTGCCTCTGCCTCCTGAGTGCTGGGATTAAAGCCGTGCACCATTGCCTGGCTGGAACTGATTTGTTTGTTGGTTTTTTATTTATTATGTATACAATATTCTGTCTGTGTTATGCCTGAAGGCCAGAAGAGGCCACCAGACCTCATTACAGATGGTTATCAGCCACCATGTGGTTGCTGGGAATTGAACTCAGGACCTTTGGAAGAGCAGGCAGTGCTCTTAACCGCTGAGCTATTTCTCCAGCCCCCTGTTGGTTTGTTTTTAAATAGCATAATTCTTTATTGAATTTCACACCATGAATCCCAATCTGTTCACCTCCAAGTCCCTCCACATCCTCCCCTCATCCCTGCAGCATCCCCCCAAAAAAGATCCCCCCAAAAAAATCAATTTAAAAAACCCACCTTGCTCCTCCATCTTTCCAAGACCTCTTCAAACATCCTAGTGGCATTGGGAGCTGCAGTGTGTCACACAGTGTACCCTTTTGTCCAATCTGCCCGACCCACAAAATGTTCACTGCAGTGAGTCACTGGTCTGGTGCAAGGCCTCTGGCCTCTGGCACACCATCTCCACTGGACCCTCACCCAAACTCCTCTCAGATCTCCTGCTGTTGTCCCCAGTCATGGAGAGCCTGCCGCTGTCATTCAGCAGGGCCCGTCTCTTCACAGACTCCAGCAGGCCATAGACGGGGTAGGTGTTAGGGTGGGCCAACCCAAAGCCCAGGATGTGGATCTGGGTGGTAACTGAGTCTGGGTCACTGGGACCACCCCCCTCTGGTAAGGGAGAGAGCCAGCTCTCCTAGGTTCGTGCTATCGGGGCCACCATTCCCGTGCCTGTGATGAGGGGTAGGGCCATCTCAAGTGCAGGTGGGGATGGGAGGGGGAAGGGGGAGGAATGGGGACAGCTCTCCTTTGTGGGGGGCAGGGCCAACCCTCCCAGGGACAGTGAGGGGCAGGGTTGGCTCAACATGGCCCTTGGATTTCAACATGCCTGGTTCCTATGACCCCCTGTGTCAACACAGGTCACAGCTATCACCACAGACCCCAGCTGTAGCAGGAACACAGACCCAGACATGGCCCTAAGCAGCAGCTTGGGCCCAGATGTCACCATGGCCCCTGTGGCAGCACAGGCACCCAGATCAGTATGGCCCTTGGACACCAACGTGATCTCAGGCATCTGAGCAGCCCTTGGTGGCAACAGGAGTCTCAGTGGGAACTATTTAAAATTACTGTTCGGCGGGTGAAGGGAAAAGTATCGACTCAGGCGCCCCAAGCCCAAGTTCTCAATACAGAGAGCAGGAAATAAGAGACAAAGACAGGAGATAGAAGATAAGGAGGGTGAGGGGGAGGGGAGCAAGGCAGGAGTGGGGGGTATTTGACCGGGAGGGCAGAGGTCTGCCTCTGGATAGAGAGGAGGCGTGGCTGATAGGCAAAGGATGGTTTGTGAAGATAAGAAGGGAAACCCCCATGTTAGGATGAGGTGTTTAATTTTAATTGGGCATATTAATTAGGGCAGCCAAAGGGAGCTTTTGATTGCTGGACTTCAATACTTTGGACTGTGATAGTCGACCCCAGGAGGGACTGGCCAAATAAGGGAATGGACCTTGGTGGCTAGCTTTAGGAAGGCAGTGGGGGGTGGCGGGGAGAGCAAGGCCGGCCAGAGCCACCTGCTGAGTGGGCTAGTGTCCCTTTGCAGGCACTTTCAATTAGCCGCATTGCGAATGCATGCATTTATTGATTTTATTTCACCAGTGTTGACAGGGCAACCACTGTGTAAAGCGCTCGGTAGCAGCCCATGCCTTGTGGTGTTAAAGCTGCCAGGGACGCTGCTGCCGCCCCGAAACACAGGGATGCTTACCAATTCACCGTAGAGTCCGGCAGTTTGTGATCCTCGTCGCTCCATTCACGGTAGAGGCGGGCAGTTTGTGATCCTCGTCGCTCCGTTTCCAGCCCACTAGTTTGCTGACCCTGTGATTCACTAGACCTGTTGTCAGATTACTTTGTCAGCTTTTTAAAATTGGTGTGTTCTAAGACGGAAGCAGTCAGCACGGTGGAGATGCTCAGAGAAGACGGGCTCAGGAGTGAGAAATCACAAGGCACTAAGGCTTCCTCGGGCGCAGACGGTGCACCCATTCCTTCGAAAGAGCCGTCACTGCTTCAAGCACCACAGACCGGAGTTCTGTTTTTAAAAACCACGTTTTATTTATAGCTTCAGCTTCACAATCTGGAGGTACTTTACAGGAAGTGCTCTTACCCATTAAGCCATCTCTCAAGCTCGTATATTCCTTTTAAATATGAATATTAAAAGGATTAATTTAACTGGGTGTGCTGGTACACACCTTTAATCCCAGTGCTTGGGAAGCAGAGGCAGGAAGATCTGAGTTTGAGGCCAGGCTGGTCTACAGAGTGAGTTCTAGGACAGCCATGGATACACAGCAAAACCCTCTCTTGAAAAACAGAACAAAGCAAAAAGAAGAAAGGAAGGGGAGGGAAGGAAAGAAAGAAAGAAGAAAGGAAGAAATGATGCAGGCATACTGGCAGCAATGACGTGGGTCACTTTGTGTGGAGAGAGTATGGACTGCTCCTCCCTGTCACAGCTTGTCACCTTTCTTGGAAATATTCATTCTTTGGTCCACTGTCACCCTAGAACCTTTCGACCCTGACCTGGTGGCTCATGGCTAAGTCTTCTCTCACACACTGCTTATCTGCTCTAACACAGACCCATCACTTCAATACACACATTTAGTGGCTCACTATTCTTTATTTCAGACTAGTATATCTGCCTGTTGATTCAAAATCTTCACTTCATCTGGTATCATGATATATGGCTGCAGCCCCAGC
This sequence comes from Microtus oregoni, assembly GCF_018167655.1. Classification (NCBI taxonomy): domain Eukaryota; kingdom Metazoa; phylum Chordata; class Mammalia; order Rodentia; family Cricetidae; genus Microtus; species Microtus oregoni. Next base: position 19,801,073 of record NW_024543078.1, read on the forward strand.
CCTAGGGGGGCAGAAGCAGGAGAATCAGTCAGCAATTCAAATCCAGTCTGGGCGCCATGAAACTATCTCAAGGATTTCAAACTCAGCTTGCTTGTACTAGTTTTGCTTCTCATCCACCCCTAGCTTTGTCTGGATTCCCCCAAACAGACTCAAAGAGGGAAGTGGCAGTCTGGGGACGTGGAAGAAGTGGCTCAGACTGTTTGCAAAGGAGGCTTAAACGTCCTTCTTCCCCGTGTGTCTGCGTCTGGGCAACGAGACAAGGGCCTTCCTTTCACGAAGGAGTGGAATCTCTGTGTCACCCTTCGACTCTGGTCCAGCCCCTGTGACTCTGATGAAAAGTGGCTCTGTGGAACCTGACACCAGGCCTCACGAAAGTCCTTGGATTGCCACCCCGATGCCTTGTGTAGAAGTCCAGTCTGGGTTACTAGAAGAGGAAGAGGTTGTGGGAGTGTACAAGCCGTCCCATCTGAAGTCTCTTAAAGCAGTCAACTGAGATCAATTCTATTATCAGGGGCCTTCTTAAACCATTCGCCCAAATCAAGCAGCCAGGTTCCTGTAGCCACGGAGCCAACCCAAGCAAGACTACAGAAGAATCCTCCAACTGAGCCCAGCCTAAACTCTTCAGCTGAATCCTCCAACTGAGCCCAGCCTAAACTCTTCAGCTGAATCCTCCAACTGAGCCCAGCCTAAACTCTTCAGCTGAATCCTCCAACTGAGCCCAGCCTAAACTCTTCAGCTGAATCCTCCAACTGAGCCCAGCCTAAACTCTTCAGCTGAATCCTCCAACTGAGCCCAGCCTAAACTCTTCAGCTGAATCCTCCAACTGAGCCCAGCCTAAACTCTTCAGCTGAATCCTCCAACTGAGCCCAGCCTAAACTCTTCAGCTGAATCCTCCAACTGAGCCCAGCCTAAGCTCTTCAGCTGAATCCTCCAACTGAGCCCAGCCTAAACTCTTCAGCTGCTGTGATAGTTTGAATGAGAATGAACATATGTTTGAACACTTGGTCCCCAAGTGGTAGAACTGCTGGGGAAGGATTAATAAGTGTGGCCTTGTTGGAGGAGGTGTGTCACAGTTGACAATAATTTGGAGGACTGTAGACAGGGAGGAGACAGGAAGTGGTAACGCAGGGTGTAGAGAGGATCCCTCTTTTTTTCCCCCTTTTAGACAGAGGAACGGAAGAGGTAGGAGGTAACTGGTGGCTGCCCCTGCTTCTCTCATCTTGCAGGTTTTATTTATTTATTTATTCATTTATTTAGAATTTTCAAGGGTTTCTCTGAACTTGGGAGCCTGTCCTGGAACTAGATTTTGTAGACCAGGCTGACCTCGAACTCACGGAGATCTGCCTGCCTCTGCCTCCCAAGTGCTGGGATTAAAAGTGCGCACCCCCCATCTCTTTCATGTTCTTACCCTGACATTGACTCCCAATTTTTTATTGATAAAGATTAATTAGATTAATACTTCAATGGTCAGCATGACATACTTTGTGAGTTCTAGAACAGCCTGGGCTATAGAGTCAATTTCTGTCTCAAAAAAACAAAAACAAACAAACAAAAAAAACCAAAGGGGCTGGACAGCTTGATTAGCAGTTAGGAGTATATGCTAGCCAGGCTATGGTGGCACACGCCTTTAATCCCAGCACTCAGGAAGAGAGGAAAGCAGATCTCTGAGTTTGAGACTTGCCTCGTCTCCAGAGTGAGTTCCAGGACAGCCAAGACTACAAAAAGAAACCCTGTGTCAAAAAATCAAACAAACAAATAAAATCTGACTTCTCTGGGAGGTCACCATGTTCTTCGTGTACATGTGAAGAAATAAGAGAAATAAAATGCAAAGGAAGAAAAGGAATTTCAGGAAGAAGGTCAGCACTGGGGGAAGTCGTAGCTGTCTGCTGGGTTACTTACCCAGGTGGTGGTCCTCTGTATTTGTGTTGATTTCATTGGTTGAATAAAGAAGCTGCCTTGGCCTTTTGATAGGGCAGCCCTTAGGTGGGCAGAGGAGACAGAACAGAATTCTGGGAGGAAGAAGGCAGGCAGAGAGAGTCGCTATGGAGTCGCCAGAGTCAGACATGCTGAATCTTTCCTGGTAAGACACGACCTCGTGGTGCTACACAGATTATTAGATATGGGTTAAAGCAAGATGTGAGAAGAAGAGGCTAGAGCTAATGGGCCAGGCAGCAATTAAATTAATACAATTTTCTGTGTGGTTATTTAGGGGTTAAGCTAGCCAGGCAGCAGGACGCATCCCACCTCTTGTCTTACTACAGATTAGCGCCTCAACGTGATGGACTAAATCCACTTAAAAACCTGAGAGGGCTTAGAAAGGACACAGAGAGAGTTTCACACAGCTTTTTGCCGTTTGCTGGCAGAGTATTGCAGCTCCTTTAAGAGAAAATTTTCCTGATTCAAGAGAGTGGGCAGGAAGCTGGTGTATGAAGCTCAGGCAGAAATAGCAAGAGAAGCCGTGCCTCAAAAATAAGGTTGTAGTGCCAGGAGTGGGGTACATACCTTTGTTATCAGCACTGAGGAGGCAGAGGCAGGTGGATCTCTATGAGTTCAAAGCCAGCCTGGTCTACATAGTGAATTCCAGACCAACTAGCACTACACAGTGAGCTCCTGTCTATAAGTAAATAAATTAAATAATAAGAAAAATAATAATAAAACGATAATATTGGAACTGCTCAAATTTCAGTCATAAAAAGGCAGAATCCAGGACGCCGCTGATTGCCAGAGCCGCGCGACCAGAACGCAGTGATGAAGCCAGGTTTCAGCCCCCATGGGGGTGGCTTTGGTGGCAGAGGAGGCTTTGGTGGTGACAGAGGTGGTAGAGGAGGACAAGGCAGACGAGGAGGCTTTGGCGGAGGTCGAGGAGGCTTTGGTGGAGACCGAGGTCGAGGTGGAGGTGGAGGTGGAGGCTTCAGGGGACGAGGAGGTGGAGGAGGAGGTGGTGGACAAGGTGGAGGCTTCCAGTCTTGGGGCTGCCGGGGTCGAGGTGGTGGCCGGGGAGGCAAGAGAGGAAACTAATCAGGGAAGAATGTGATGGTGGAACCACACCGTCATGAAGGCGTCTTTATCTGTCACGGAAAGGAGGACGCCCTTGCCACAAAGAATCTGGTCCCTGGAGAGTCTGTGTATGGGGAGAAGAGAGTCTCTATTTCAGAGGGAGATGACAAAATTGAATACCGAGCCTGGAACCCTTTCCGTTCCAAGCTGGCAACAGCAATCCTGGGCGGTGTAGACCAGATCCACATCAAGCCAGGGGCCAAGGTGCTCTACCTCGGGGCAGCCTCAGGCACCACCGTCTCTCACGTCTCTGACATCGTTGGCCCGGATGGTCTGGTCTATGCAGTTGAGTTCTCCCACCGTTCTGGCCGGGACCTCATCAACTTGGCCAAGAAGAGGACCAACATTATTCCTGTGATTGGAGATGCCCGACACCCACACAAATACCGCATGCTTATCGTCATGGTGGATGTGATCTTTGCCGATGTGGCACAGCCAGACCAAACCCGGATTGTGGCCCTGAATGCCCACACCTTCCTGAGGAATGGAGGACACTTTGTGATTTCCGTTAAGGCGAACTGCATTGACTCCACAGCCTTGGCAGAAGCTGTGTTTGCATCTGAAGTGAAGAAGATGCAACAGGAGAATATGAAGCCCCAGGAGCAGCTGACACTTGAGCCCTACGGGACCTCGCTGTGGTTGTAGGTGTGTATAGGCCACCTCCCAAGGTGAAGAACTGAAACTCCGAGCTGTCTGGATTCGAAGAAATGTGTGTTGCTACTGTTGCACGTGTATTTTTTTTCTATTAAAAGACTCATCTGTCAAAAAAAAAAAAAGGCAGAATCCACTGACTGATCTAGGAAAGAAGTGACGGTGACCACACCTGGAGCGGAACAGTGGACAGGGAAAACAGAAGCTCGTCATGGCTGCACTGTTGGATTTACAGCAGGACTGGCTGGTGGCTTGGATACAGGAGGGAAGAGAGAGGCAGGAAGCAATCACAACACTGGCCTTGAGTTACTTGGGAGAGAGCAGAGTCCCTTAGGAGGAAGCAGGGAGAATGAAGCCTGCTTGGATGCATCGCGTGTAAGATGTGTTTGTTCTTAAAAGGTTAAGCTTAGAGGTCCGCCATCGGGCGTTTTCAGTGCTGGATGCTGGGAGCTAAGAGGGGCGTCCGGCTCCTGCGGGAGAGAAGCGCAGGCTGGCACTCTAGGAGCGCTCAGGAGACAGAGGCAGAAAACCAGCAAAGGAGGAAACACCGTGGAAAGAAGGAAGCTCTGACTGTGTAAAGATCTACCAAAATGGCCGTAAATCCACAAGGACAAAGTGGGGGCAAGGAGAGAAACGAAGGTTTCTGGAAACACATCTGGAGTCTCCTAGAGTTCGATGTGAGTGGGAAACAGCAGTGGCTGGAACCAGGTGCGGCTGCAGCTAGTGTTCAAATAAGCGATTTGGGGGGCAGCCCGATGACTCAGAGGAAAGGGGCTTGTTCCCTGAAAACCACACGGTGGGAGCAGAAAAGCGGTTCTGAGTCTTCTACTGACCTCCATCAGCGCCAGGGCATAGGCATGCATGCCCCCATGGTGCACAGACACGAATAAGCAAGCGAGTGCAATTTTTTCATGAGTGAAGGGCTGGAGAGAGAACTCCGTGATAGAGAGCACTTGATGTTCTTGCCAGCAGCCATGTAGGGTAGTACACAATCACCTGGACTTCCAGCTCCGAGAGCTCCAGTGTCCTCTTCTGGACTCCATGGCTGCCTACACAGGCACAGAGACATGCACGCTTTTTAAAAGTGACTTGGGGACTGTCCAGCTGAGGTAGAAAGGAAGTGTTTAAGGGTCCGAAGTCTAGAAGTCAAAGGTGGGGAGGTTGCCTGCAAAGGGGCAATGACTCCGAAAACGGAGTAGATGGTGGCAGGAGCAGGAAGTCAAAGTGTAATTTATGAGACAAAAGTATAGACCTGTAGGTTATATAAGCATGGATTTTACATACTCTATAATATTACAAATATTACACATATGTAGCTGCCTTCCATTCCTCCTGTAGTGCCAGGATTGTGTCTATGGGCAAATGCTCTACATCTGGGCTATATCTCCCATCTAGGGAAGAATACATACTCAGATCTTAATACCGGTGACATGGCTCAGGGGTTGAGAGCACTGGCTGCAGTTTCCAGAGGACACTTCCCAGCAACCACACAGTGACTCACAACCACCTGTAACTCCAGCTCCAGATGACCCAATGCCCTCTTCTAGCTTCCACGGGCAGCAGGCACGCAAGTGGATTACAGACATAAGCAAAACTCCCAACACCCATATATATAAAATAAAATATTTAGGCCTTTGTATATTATTCAGAGCTCTAAATGTGAGCATAGAGAATGATTGTAAAATAGAACTTTTTTATAAGTTTCTCATGGTGGCTTTCATATCAGGACTGTAACATTTTTCTCAACTATACATCACATCAGATCTTTTCTTTCAAAACAGGGTCCTATGTGGCCTAGTCTGGTCTTGAACTCCTATCCCTGGTGACCTTGAACGTCTACCTCCCAGGTACTGGTACTGCAGGTACACAAGCACCACAGTGCCCAATCTCAAACAGTGCTGCCTGTCAAGCCCAGGACAACATGCACGCCAGGTTCTTCCGCCACCTGAGCCACATCCCTGGCTCACGCACACTTAGTCAGGGGCTGATTAACCCAGGCTGGCCTCAAACTTACTCCATAGTCAAAGCAAGTCCAAACTCTCCATTCTCCTGTGCCCACCTCCCGTATACTAAGACTGGTCACCATATCCAGTGATGGCCTGGGATTTTTGTTGTTTGTTTTTAAGTATATAGATATCAAAGGTTTTACATACAAAAGTTACTGTACACATTTAATAGGACTTAAAGTCTCCAAACTCTGAGTCTTACTTGAACTTACTAGGTCTGTTGGTCACCTTAGCATCTGCAAGGCAGGCCCAGTTTTTGAACTTCTTTAAGAAATGAGCGATTCTAGATCTGGGCAGGGAAATGTAAGTTGGTCCTTAAAACTGTTGTTGTGACTGAAGGTAAGGAAATAAGCCAACTGATGAGGAGGCAGCTTGGGGCCTCATGCTGGCCAAATTCAGGACAACCTGAGCACAAGTCTAAGAATTTAGTGACAATAATAATTATAACACACGGAAAAATGGATTCCTCAGCCATGGTGACACCTCGCATAATGAAGCAGGAAGTCCTTTAGAGACTGCCTTCTAATACGGAAGGGATAAACAATTAGAAAATGGCCATTTTACAAGCCCCAGTATCACAACACATTCAGGGAAGATTATCCATGGATATTAAAATTACTGAGTGAAAAATCTGCTGGAGGGCAGATATTTATAGTATTAAGGCATTACTCACACCTACCCCACCGTGTTATCAGAAAGACACAGAAGACCGTACAATGCAAGCATGTGACGGTAATACCTGAAGTGATCAAATCCAGTATCAACAGAGATGGTAGAAACAGGCCATCTGTGCCTCCTCACGGAATACCATCACAAAGTGCATACATTATCAAGACATTATTGTAGCCCATGAACCCAGAATGGGAGAAAAACCAAGTCAGATATTTGGGGAAACTGAAGATAGACTATTCGAGAGAGAAGTATTTCATCAATGTTAGATATTTTTGGTCATGGATGCAGCTCAGTGGTAGGGATACAATCTCAGCACCAAGAATATAAACACACATATATATATGTTCTTGGTACATTAGATATTTCAGGCATTATAATGGCTCTGTAGTTATACAGAAGACAACTGAAGAACTTAGGGTAAAAATGTCACGATTAAGCAAACACTGTCAAACGGTTCAGAGGATGACAGGATGGGTGTGGGGGCCAAGGGTGTAGAGCTGAGGTATAGCAACCTTTGCCTATCATAGTTAAAGCCCCCACTCAAGCTGAGAAGCGTGCGCGTGCATGCGTGTGTGTGTATGTGTGTGTGCGTGCGCACGTGTACGGAGGACAAACCTGGCAAAACGTTGAGTGACTGTAACAACTCAGGCTAAAGCACATGGATGGGCCCCTTCAAATGTGTAGGTTTGAAATCCTTCAAAATTGAAACTGAAAAAGAAAGCAATCTGATGTGATTTGCAGTGGTTTAACTATGATAGTGGCGACACCGAGTTCTGCTTACATATTTTTCCAGAATATAGCACGTACTTTTGGAGCCGACAGAAACCAGATAAACCAACCTCGTCTGTAGTGCATTCCTGCTTGTGTATTATTTATCACTATAAACCTTCGGATTTTTATTTTATTCTGTTTGGGGATGGAGATCAAACCCAGGCCCTGGGCATCCTCGGCAAGCATGCAACCCAAGTTATGCCTCCAACACGGAAAGATTTAATAGAGTACTTCTACTCAAGATTGCAAATAAACTTTGGCGCTGCGGTAAGAGACGAGGCCATGGCATCTCCCTGACCTGTGTCCTTCCTGCCTTGTGATGTGGGAGGGACACACGACCTGCCTGTAACCTGGATGAGACGCCAGTAACAAAATACGAGCTGCCACAAACACTGCACATCCACAAATGGAGTAGGCTCCTAAGGGAATGAGACGAGCGGCTCCTCTCATGGGTGCATCTAAACTCTCTAAAATCCTCTCTTTAGAAATCACTCCGCTGAGGGCTCTGAAATGAAACAACTGCCCCTTCTAGCCAATCCCACTCCCAGCTGGGCAGAGATATGCAATCTGACAGCTTCATGACAGGAAACACTGGTCTGCAGCATCCTCGTGAGAAAGGGAAACTGAGGCAGAGCAGGGTTGGTCCCCACAGCCCTGACAGTAAGAGTTATAAAATCTCACTAAACTGTGGAGGAACAAAGTTCTGAAAAATTGATATGGAAAGAATAACAAGAAAAATGCATTTCACAGTATTGTATATGTCCGGATTGTTATCTTTTTTAAAAAATATTATTTATTTATTTATTATGTATACAATATTCTGTCTGTGTGTATGCCTGCAGGCCATAAGAGGGTACCAGACCCCATTACAGATGGTTGTGAGCCACCACGTGGTTGCTGGGAATTGAACTCAGGACCTTTGGAAGAGCAGGCAATGCTCTTAACCTCTGAGCCATCTCTCCAGCCCCCGGATTGTTATCTTTAATGAACTATTTTATCTTTAACTTCTTTTGAGATCAGGTAGAAACAGACTAACCCAAAAACTCTCTATGTAGCCTAGGGTGCCTTGAACTCAAAGCAATTCTCCTGCCCCAGGCTCTTGCGTGCTGGGATTACAAAAGGGAGCTGAGCCATCATGTCTGGAATACGGACTTTCTTCAGTTCTCTCCTGCCCTGCTTCCTTGGCCACACATCCCTTGGCACAGCCTTGAGGGGTGGCAGATGGGAGCTGTAGTTTCTTCCATCCTAAAGCATGATGAGATAGCTTATCTTTGTGGCAAACTATACCACGCTCTTTTCCTTTACCTGCTGGGTTGTGCACACACATACAAGGTCTATATTCACCCTCAATGCCTTCCTTTTCCTCTGGACCCCTTCTTTCCAATAGGCCCCCAGCGGTAATGGCACTCCTCCCACAGTGACCCTTAACAGTCAACAGTCCCCAAGAAGAGGTGGTCATGTTCTTTATTAATAGTCCAAAGAGAACAGAAATATTACTGAAGCAAGGCTCCGGTGCTGTGTTCCACGTTGACAGCCTATTTTGTGGTTCCATCCTCAAGTTAACGCAGTTACCTTTCTTCTTGGAAAAATAAGCAGTCCTCAAACAGTAAATGATGATTCTCGCTGCATATTCGGCCTCGCAGACAGTGGAGACAAGGGTCCGGCTACATCTCTTGAATTAAGACCCTCCAGAGGGTTCCCAAGCCCACTTCTTCCTGGCTAATGTGGTATAATACGCCCTCCGAGCTGCAAGGAAAGCTCAGAATAGAGGGTTTTCTTTCTGTCTTCACCGAGCACAGTGCCAGCCTCAGCAACATAAAAACACAGTAAGAGGCCTTTGGGAGCACTGGCCGCTCCAGAGGACCCAGGTTCAATTCCAAACACCCTCAGGAGGTTCACAACCAACGGCAACTCTAGTTCCAGGAAATCTGACACCCTATTCCCAGTGCACTCTATTGTCCATGGTATACAGACAAAACACATGCAGGCAGAAACCCACACATAAAATAGAAATAAATCTTTAAAAAAAATTATGAAAAAGGAAGAAAATAGTTGCCAACCAACCATGAGCCATATTCTTTTCTTGATCTTTTTTGGAGATCATTCCTGAGACCTAATGATAATTTTGCAATTACAGTATCAAGCTGGTTGGACATGGACAGCTGGCTCAGTGCCTAAGAGCATGTACTGCTCCTGCAAAGGACACAAGCTTGGCTTCCAGTACCCAACATCAGTCAGCTTAAAACACTTGGAACCCCAGTGCCAGGGAAGCTGACAGTCTTCTGGCCTCCCTAGGCACCTGAATTCACATTCACATACCTGCACATGGATGTACACAGACGTGTAATTAAGAACCAGACTGCCTCGAGGGATGGCACAGGCCTTTAATCCTGGCACTTGAGAGTCAGAGACAAGCAGATCTTTGAGTTTGAGGCCAGCCTGGTCTACAGAATGAGATTTGGAACAGCCAAGGCTATACCCTGGAGAAGAAGGAGGAGGAGAACAAAGAGGAAGAGGAAGAAGAAAGGAAGGAAGGAATAAAGGGAGGGAGGGAGGGAGGGAGGGAGGAAGGAAGGAAGGAAGGAAATATAAAGTCTTGGGGATGGGGTGTTCATCTGTAATCCCAGCACTCTGGAGGCTAAAACAGGACTGCAAATTTGAGGCCAATCTGGGCTATGAAGCAAGCTCTCAAACAAACAAGCAAAGCCAAACAATGGAAAGCAACGAAGAGGCTGGGGTGGGGCTTTGCCCGGGTTTCCTCCCCTGCACTAGGAGCAGGCTGCTACAGATTTCCCCATCTCAGCAGGTAAGAAAACTGAAGACCGATCCTGAAGTCATTACTGTCCTCAAACCACACTCTCTCCATGAAATCGAGAGGAGAAGAGAAGCAATGTTCTAAATATGACAGTTTGTGGGCTGTTTTACAAGCCCTCAGTAAGTTGGAAATGTTTCTAAATCACTCTGAAGTAGCTATAATTGGAAGCCATTCATCCACTTACCCAGACCTGCATTAAGTTGTCTACCGTGTGCACGACCCTGCGTGAGCCGCTAATGCAACACGAACATGACTCTTCTCAAATGCGATCTAAAAATACTGGCGAGTAACTGAACGTGTGCCCCAGCTGAGAACACACCTTACCAAGCATAAGGAAGTGGCTGGGAGAGGCCGCCTCTATTATTCGTCCTTTGTAAAGCTAATTGCTAGACGCAATGTCTTACCCTGAAGCATTTTGAAGTTGAGTTTTAATTTCCAAAACAGAAATGTGCTTAAAGAGGGAAAAATGACTCAAGGTCAAATTAAACCTTGAACAGTGACAGTAAATTTGCAACAGTGTTACATAGTTAAGCACAAGTAAGTTAGCAATAAAAACAGTAAATCTGAATTACTTTTAGGATTTTCCTTTGGCAAATTAGGATGACAATTTCAGCATATTTAGAACAGGGACTTGTATCTCTCAGTTAAGATTACCACACACACTGAGTAGTGGGGGTGCTGCCTTTAATCCCCACTCTCTGGAGGCAGAGGCAGGTAGGATCTCTGAGTTTGAGTCCAGTCAGTCTGGTCTACAGAACAAGTTCCAGGAAAGCCAGGGATACACAGAGAAACCCTGCATCAAAAAACCAAAACCAAAAGCAAACAGACTATCACACACAAAGGCCATAATTACTCTATATGCAATAATACACAGGATTTTTAAAAGTAACATAAATTATCTTAATACTTTACCTATCAAAAAAATTGGGGTCTGATCTCCAAAATATATAAAGAACTCAAGAAATTAGACCATAAAAGGCTAATCAACCCAATTATAAAATGGGGCACTGAGCTGAACAGAGAATTCCCAACAGAAGAAGTTCAAATGGCCAAAAGACACTTAAGGTCATGCTCAACTTCCTTAGCGATCAGGGAAATGCAAATCAAGACAACTTTAAGATACCATCTTACACCTGTCAGAATGGCTAAAATAAAAAACACCAATGATAGCCTTTGCTGGAGAGGTTGTGGAGAAAGGGGTACACTCATCCATTGCTGGTGGGAATGCAAACTTGTGCAACCACTCTGGAAAGCAGTGTGGCGGTTTCTCAGGAAATTCGGGATCAACCTACCCCTGGACCCAGCAATACCACTCTTGGGAATATACCCAAGAGAGGCCCTATCATACAACAAAAGTATATGCTCAACTATGTTCATAGCAGCATTGTTTGTAATAGCCAGAACCTGGAAACAACTAGATGCCCTTCAATGGAAGAATGGATGAAGAAAGTATGGAATATATACATATTAGAGTACTACTCAGCAGTAAAATACAAGGACTTCTTGAATTTTGCATACAAATGGATGGAAATAGAAAACACTATCCTGAGTGAGGTAAGCCAGACCCAAAAAGAGGAACGTGGGATGTACTCACTCATATTTGGTTTCTAGCCATAAATAAAGGACATTGAGCCTATAATTTGCGAACCTAGAGAAGCTAAATAAGAAGGTGAATCCAAAGACAAACATATACGCATCCTCCTGAATATTAACCTTCATCAGGTGATGAAAGGAGACAGAGACAGAGACCCACATTGGAGCACCGGACTGAAATCTCAAGGTCCAAATCAGGAGCAGAAGGAGAGAGAGCACGAGCAAGGAACTCAGGACTGCGAGGGGTGCACCCACACACTGAGACAATGGGGATGTTCTATCGGGAACCCACTAAGGCCAGCTGGCCTGGGTCTGAAAAAGCATGGGATAAAACCGGACTTGCTGAACATAGTGGACAATGAGGACTACTGAGAACTCAAGAACAATGGCAATGGGTTTTTGATCCTACTGCACATACTAGCTTTGGGGGAGCCTAGGCAGTTTGGATGCTCAACTTACTAGACCTGGATGGAGGTGGGTGGTCCTTGGACTTCCCACAGGGCTGGGAACCCTGATTGCTCTTCAAGCTGATGAGGGAGGGGAACTTGATCGGGGGAGGGGGAGGGAAATGGGAGGCGGTGGCGGGGAGGAGGCAGAAATCTTTAATAAATAAATAAATTAATTAAAAAAAAATTTAAAAAAAATTGGGGGCATTAGGGGTGTAGCTCAATAGTAGAATTCATGTGAAGTATGTGTGAGCCCTGGATTTAATCTCCACCAAAAAAAAGGGCAAAATCAAGAAAGAAAGAAAGAAAGAAAGAAAAAAGGAAGGAAGAAAGGAAAGAAGGAAGAAAGAAAGAAGACGTAGCCATGGTGTGGACAATTTAGCAGTAGATTTTCAGTGCAGAAATTACTGTGAATTTCTAAGTACCTATCTTTTTCTGTATATTACTTATTTAAAAAACAGTTCAGAGAAAATTGAAAATAATTAGTAAATTTAAAACTAGATCTTCAAAAGCTAATATGTCTCTCAATACCAAACTCTTTCCCCTACCAAATGTGAACGTGCATTTCCAGAACCAATCCACCTGTGACGGCTGTGGCTCTCTAATCCGCAAACAGCACCACCAGCAGCGTACACAGGTACACAGCATCTCCACACTGCAGGGGGCACAGCTGTCACTGAGCAGTCAGTCACCCGCTGCGTGGACTCAGCCTGTCCCAGACATGATGTCCTGGTTCGGCAGTCCTACACGTGTGCGAGCTGTCCCAGCACATGCTCACGACACCACAAGGGCAGGGCTGAGGTCCTGAGGCTGCACACAGAAAGGCTCAGGGAGAGGCAGCCTTGTGATTCGGGTTCAATCTTCGGAATTTTCTTCTCTGCTTTCTTTAACATCTTCGGTGTTTTCCTTGCAAGAATCCTGGCTGTTGGCATCACTTAAATAGTTTCCATCCTCATTCTCTCTTTCTTCTTCATAAGAGCTACAGGAAGAAATGTTATCAATCTATCAAAGGAAAAACGCGTTGGTTTCGAAGGTACATGGCCTGTGTTACCATGCCACCATAAGGGTGCTCCTCCAGCCCACAGGCTCCGACAGCTACCAGGGCTATGGAAGCACCAGTGGGAAAATCAAGTATTCCCGGACAACCAATTTATTTTAAAACTTGACTCCTTATCGCTTTCTTTCTTTTTCTCTTTTTCTTTCCTTCCCTTTCTTTCTTTTTTATTCTCTCTCTTTCTTTTTTTTTTTCCTGGTTTTTTGAGACAGGATTTCTTTATATAGCCCTGGTTGACCTGGAATTGGCTCTGTAGACCAGGCTGGCTTCGAACTCACAGAGATCCACCTGCCTCTGCCTCCCTCGTGCTCAGATTAAAGGTGTGCACCACTGACTGGTGACTCCTTATATTTCAGTCGAAAACAGGCTACACACACACACACACATTTATGATGTGTCAGAAATATACGCTTGCTGTAAGAACAAATGCTTTATCACTGTATAATACTTATACTGTGTCAAATATGGTAAATATTAGTATATTTTACAATGGTTCCCATGTGCTCCCTTAAGTAAAAGGCTTTAAAACAACAAAAAGCACAGCACATGCGTCCCGCAGCACATGCATCCCCACAGCACGTGCATCCCTGCAGCACACGCACCCCACAGCAATGCATCCCTGCAGCAATGCATCCATACAGCATGTGCATCCCTGCAGCACATGCATCCCCACAGCACATGCGTCCCTGCAGCAATACACCCCGCAGCAATGCATCCCCGCAGCACATGCGTCCCCACAGCACATGCGTCCCCGCAGCACATGCGTCCCCGCAGCACATGCATCCCCGCAGCATATGCGCCCCCAAAGTACATGCGTCCCCACAGCACATGCGTCCCTGCAGCACATGCGTCCCCACAGCACATGCGCCCCACACCATGCTACCTTTCTTTATCCGACGTGCGGCTTCTCAGCTCTTGCCTGGTGAAGTCCTCAGACACTTTTCCACCACGGCCTTTCTCTGAAACAAACTCCTCAGATAGTCCTAGTGCTTTTAGGGTGTTAGCATAGCGCTTTTCCGCTGCCGTCCTTGCGTTCCTCTACAGGAGAGACAAACCTTTTCAGACGAGAGCAAATGCCATGACGTTCTATTAAGAGGTATGGATTTCAGAGCACCAGTGAAAACTAAGACAGTCTCGGCGACTGAAACATGCTTCTTCCGTGACTGACACATTTAGGCATGGACCCAGGGGACAGGCACAAGAATGTGCAAGCCAATACTGTCTGTAATAACCAAACTGTGAGCAGCCCAAAGAGTCAACATCTGGATGAGCAAGCAGGCTACATTACAGTCACAGATAGAAAGAATGAACCAATGAATATAAGGAGACCAGTTATCTAAGCCATGGCCTAGCAGGAAACTTACAAATGTAACAGTGAGCAAAAGGAACTCTCAGAAGAACACCAAAGAATACAACCAGTAGATTCAGTCACTGGAAGTCCAGAGACAGGAAAAGCTGCAAACGAGGCAAGGCTGATCCCTGGTTAGAGGCGGTGACCTCTAGAGGAGGAGGCAGAGGGATGATCTGTAATGACTTGTTACACTGTGGTAAACTTTTAAGATTGCAAAAGTTACCCCCTCAGAAAAGATCAGTAAGGAAAGAGAATGAGCCACGTGTGAGCCAATCCCGTTACTCAGGAGGCAGAGGCTGGAAGAGGGTTAACACAATTTCAAGGCTAGCCTGGGCTACATAGTGAGTTCCAGACCAGCCAGCAGGGCTGTACAGCAAGACCTATCTAAAAAATAAACAAAGGTCACGTGTCTGCTTCAGCTCAGAATGCAGGGCCAGTGGTAGTGGCTGGTCGGCTCTTCTATGCACCCAGTGTAGTTCTGTCTTTATATGCCATGACATCAGACCATTAAAGATGAAATCATCCATACTGTTATCTTTATGCAAGAAAAGGGGGATATTTAGAGCTGAGTTCAAATCTCTTGAATTCACTCCTTGGTGGTCCACAGGAGGGTTAATGATCCTTTCACAGTTGAAGCTAATTGAGGACTAGGGGTGTAGCTCAATAGTGGGGTGTTTATACAGGCATGAGGTCTAGGGGTGTAGCTCAATAGTGGGGTGTTTATACAGGCATGAGGTCTAGGGGTGTAGCTCAATAGTGGGGTGTTTATACAGGCATGAGGACTAGGGGTGTAGCTCAATAGTGGGGTGTTTATACAGGCATGAGGACTAGGGGTACACAGCATGGATCCTGACTGGAAAAAACAAGGCAGAGCTGTCACAAGTTGAAAAGCGGCCAGGAGCACACAGGCTTCAAATAGCTACATGGGGACAAGGTGCTCGGTTGGCTTCAGCCCAATCATTGCACCTCTGAGTGGATCTTACAGGAGATCTGGGGCCAAGAGTTCCCAACGAACCTCCAATCCGCCTAAAGCAAGGTTTGCAAGGAACAGCCCAGGTCCCGTGGGCCAATAGCAGCCCATACGCAGGGTGTGAGACAGCACCCATCAACACCCAAGAAGACAGGAAACCATGGTTGTTCGACCTAGGGTTCCGCAGAAGACAAAATAGCAAGATCAATTGCGAGGGATTATCATGGCCTCCCAGATACTCCGGGAGACTGAAAAAGACACACAACCTAAAACTTCTGGTAAACTGTACCAATGTTAGTAGCTTTTAAACAATGCAAATGAGGGGCTGGAGAGATGGCTCAGAGGTTAAGAGCATTGCCTGCTCTTCCAAAGGTCCTGAGTTCAATTCCCAGCAACCACATGGTGACTCACAACCATCTGTAATGGGGTCTGGTGCCCTCTTCTAGACTGCAGGCATACACACAGACAGAATGTTGTATACATAATAAATAAATAAATATTTTTTTAAAAAAACAATGCAAATGAGACAGGGTATCACTGTGTGGTACTGTCTGTCCTGGTCCTGTGTAGACCAGGCTACCCTCAAACTCACAGAGATTCCCCCAGTCTCTGTGCCCACCCTGCTAAGTGCTAGGATTAAAGGCGTGCACCACTGCATTTGCCTAACCAAATTCATGAGCTCTAGGTTTACTCAGATACTTTGCCTCAAAAATCAAATGAAGAGTGATGGAGGAAGATAGTTAACATTGACCTCGCACGCGCGTGCGCGCGCGCACACACACACACACACACACGGATGCACGCATGTACAAGTAAGTGAAAATGTGTGCAGAAATTGTGGAATACCAACAAGTCTTGGTGAACTGAAAACCAAGTGAGAAATGAGAACTGTGCCCCGGAGAATACAGAAGCAAATGAAGCCAAACAACTCCGACGCACTGAGAACATTCCGGGACTAAGCAGGCATACCCACTGGGAGAGGGCTTGTCTAGCACGGAGTCCCGGGTTCAGTCCCCAGCACCATGTAAACCAGGAGCGCCGACACACTCTGCAATCCCAGCTCTCAGAAGGCAGCAGTAGATGAGAAACCCAAGGTCACCCTTGGCTTTGTCCAAGGCCAGCTTAGGCTACGTGAGACCTGCCTCAAAAAAAAGACTGACTTTAACTTGTGGCAACAGTGCCTTATTCTTTTTTTCAGACAAGACCTTGCTGTAAATGTTCCTTTTTT
This sequence comes from Microtus oregoni, assembly GCF_018167655.1. Taxonomy (NCBI): domain Eukaryota; kingdom Metazoa; phylum Chordata; class Mammalia; order Rodentia; family Cricetidae; genus Microtus; species Microtus oregoni. The sequence goes on from NW_024543078.1 coordinate 19,817,687, forward strand.
TTCTCTATAAAGTAAAGAGAACAGTATTGATGATTTTATCTTTAATGGTCTAATGTTATGGCATCTAAAACTGAGGACTATAGCTGGGCACTGTGACACACGCCTTTGATCCCAGCACTGGGGAGGCAGAGGCAGGTGGATCTCTGTGAGTTTGAGGTCAGCCTGGTCTACAGAGTGAGATCCAGGACAGCCAGGGCTACAGAGAAACCCTGTCTCAGAAACACCCGGCACTGACGCAGACTGTGACAAGAATGTCTTGAGGTACGCCAGGTTAATGGAGGTACGCCAGGTCAACGGAATGTTCTTTATTGAGTTACGAGCCTCCTCAGATCTTAAGCAAAATTACCTCCTTGGTGAACTGGATCAGTGAAGCTGCCCCGGAAACAGCGTGTCTCAACAATAACAGGACACACAGAAAAGATGAAGCCCAAGCTTGGGAGCTAGAGGCACAGAAACAGACAGCAGGGAATGGCTCTAGATGCCAACAAACACCACCTGGGCAACTCGTTCAAACAGCAGCGGCCTCGTCTGCAGCTTCTTGTCTCGCTCTTCCAGTTCTTGCCAATATTCCTTCATCCTTGCCTTCTCACTCTTTCTAGAATCAGATAAAGGGAACGGCATTTTAAAAGGTCAGCTACGGAAGCTGTAGTAGGACATTTACTTCAGAAGACGAACTAGGAATCCAGAGCGCACAGTTCAGCGCGGCTCCATTTCTAGACTGGTAAGATTCTCCTAAGTTCAGAGTGAAAACCTCAAGTTCCAAAACAGTGTGGGCACTTTGATTTCAAGTCTTCAAGACAGACAGTATAAAAAAAACCTTGAAACTGACCTGAAAAGTGTCTTACTTATAAGTATACAAAACCAAGAAGATCTGGTCCAAATCCACGATCTTTAAAGAAAATTCTCTCAAAACCAAGACCCTGGTTTTCTTTTCTCCTGCAAAGGAGATCACCGCAAGGTCAACAGCACTGAATGAATATCACTGTTCTTATTCTTTGGAGCAGAGTCCACAGCGAATTAAAGGGCGCTGTTTTTCCCTATGTAAAATATACTAAAAGTAACCAAAACAAGCAAGATTCATGGGTACAGAAAATAATTATATTTTACAATAGCTATGCTTACTTACAGCGAGTTACTACCTTCCACAGGTAAATACTGTATTCCTAAAGAATTGTTGGCTTGATTTCAAACGAGGCTCTATTAGTGGGCTATTGCTATATTATAAAGGAATACTCTATAAAGGAATACTCATTGTAATTAAGAGCAAATATATTTATTTGGTCCTTAAAAATCAGATTAAAGGTTAATAAATACTTACCCAACTTTGGAGGAGAGATTTTCTTGCTTAAACATGACCATTTGTATGTGCAATGTTTGGAACACTGGTTCTCAACTCTGTTCAAGAGAATTCTAGCATTCTGCAGCTGCTGTTGGTGGCCGGGAAACAGTCACAGGTGCAGTGTGTACCCACAATGCAATCACTCGTGCCACTGTACTTTGTACAAACTTAAAACTCCTCCACTTATTTCACTGAACAAGAATATTCTCAGCTGGGATGTAGCTCAGTGCTAGAGACTGTTTTCAATGAGGGACTGGACAATCACAAGTAACACAGGCAAGGTAAGCTCAGTCGGAGAGTCTACGCTTCGTTGGCATATGCGGTCCTGGGTTTGACCCACACAGCCCAGCACCATATACATACGTGTATATATGTAATGCATATGCCAAGTGTTTGTTTATTTATTTATTTATTTATTTTTTGGTTTTTCGAGACAGGGTTTCTCTATTGTTTTGGAGCCTGTCCTGGAACTAGCTCTTGTAGACCAGGCTGGTCTCGAACTCACAGAAATCCGCCTGCCTCTGCCTCCCGAGTGCTGGGATTAAAGGCGTGCGCCACCACCGCCCGGCTGTTTATGTAATTTATAAATGAACAAAAGGGTTTTGGTTTAAGCACAGTTATTGACTATGGCTGGAGCAGACAATGTTTCTGCTCCACATGGTCTTATGATTCTTGCTATGGAGGTGAGTGTACCCTGATTCTCATCATATGCTCATGTTTGCAAATCTGTATGTAAAAGTTGAGTACAAACAGTCAAAGATTATTTAAATGCATAAATTAAGATGCCACACCATTTTTATATCTAGGTATTCGCTGGTTAAAAAGAAGAAAAGAAAGGAAAGGAAAGGAAGGAAAAGAAAAGGCAAGGAAGGAAAAGAACTGAGCCTGGAAGCCAATGGTTGAGTGTCGGGACTGTCCCGTGGTACCTGAGATGGTTTACTCTGGATTTAGACAACTGGGCTAAGCCCTGATGTGAGTCATAAGCCTTAACCCGGGTTGCCAGGAGCTTCTGCAATTCTTTCATTCTTTGCTTCTGTTTAGTTAGGATCCGCTTTCTCTCTTCTTCCAACATTTTCTTTTCCTCAAGTGATTTCCTGAGGGCAACAAACTAATGCTTAATTCACTTTAAGGCAAGGAGAAAGTTGTCCAGCCAAGATTTAACAAGAGATAATTCAAAGACTGAAAAAAGGCAACCTTTTGACCAAAATCTGACTTGTGAAATTGGAAGTCCAAGGAACACTGATGATGGTGTAAGCTTGTCTATTCCCAAGGAAACACAGAAATCACATCTGTTTCTTAGAATAGCATTCCTAGCAAACGATTCTCTACCATATAGTACATACCTTACAGAGAAGTTAGTAATTTCAGAGTTACCAGGCTAAAACCCGCAGAGGGCAGGGACACATGCTAGACAGCGCCATCCCAGGGCCTCACCTGATAGCTTGTTCCCGCCCCCGGGAAGACTGGGTGGACATTGGAGGGTTGCTCTGACAAGGCCTGGGCTTCGCACACGCACCCCTGACTGGTGACTTCCGCCTTGGAGACAGATAAAGCCTGCATGCTTCTTTCTGATTTTCTTCATCAGATCCGACATCTGCCAAGACTTTCTGTCTTTTAGCCAAGTCACACGGAAATTCGTGAAGACCACGCTGTTTCCGAAGAGTCGAGCGTTTCTGAAAGCTGTGTTCTGAGAAGGGCGCCTTCGGGTACTTCTCAGGCAAGTCTCCATCATCAGGGCTCAGGCACCTACACCTGTGTCTACTCCTCGGCTTTTCGGTACTTTGGGGGTCCCGTAAAAGTCTGCAAGCCGGCCTACAGCGCCAGGGGGAATTCGGCAGCAGTTCTCGGTCCCTCGACTGCGTCCTGGCGTTCCTACCGAGCTCCTCCTCCTTTGACTTGTCTTTTGCAGCTGCCCTGTAAACAGAATGAGGCACAGGTCTGGCTTTAAACCGCTTCGTTTTCCTTTTCGACTTAAAAAGGTCTCTCAGCTGCTTTTCGCGGACGGCTTGCTTCTGTTCCTCCCTGGCAATGAACTTGAAAGGCTTCTGGGAGGACAGGAGCTCGGCTTTGCTCCTCTCCCTGGCGGTCCTCCTCCGTTCTTCACTCTGTCTGACCAGATCCTCATAAAGGGGGAGGAGCAAACAAGAGGGGACCGGGTTGGCTCGAAATTTCTTCTTACACTCAGCCTCGTCCTCATCGTCGTCCCTCTTGGGCAGCTTCTGCCAACTTTCCAGACCTGACCTTGCTTTCTGCATCTCCTCTCGCCTCTTCTGCTCTCTGACTGTCATCTGAAAGGGCACAGGCACTGTGATCGTGGGCACCCAGGATTTGGGTTTCTTCCTTGTTTTCTTAGCTCTCTGGACGTCAGAGTCACACTGAATGTAATCTTCTATGGAAAAGCCAACCCACATGTTGTTGATGAGCTCCCTCGCATAGGCTGCCATTCTGCTCTCCCGGGGAGTCTCTCTCTCCAGGCTGGGCAGATCCTCGTCAGAAGTAGTGGACAGCGAGGGCGACTGGCCTATCTGAGGCTCTGAAATCGATGTCACTAACATGACAGGGTGAGCACAGTTCTGTTCCGATGCAGAACTAAGGAAAAAATAATTAGGGCATGCTTTCAATTCTATATGGCCAAACGTTAGCATTTAGGTAACTATAGGTTTTTCTAAGGTATAACCAGTTAGAAGAGACTAGCTGTATACGGATCATGAAAGGTATCATTTTTATTAGAATAGAGCTGAGAGGGGACTATAAATTCTCTAATCAACTCTCTCACTTTTCAGAGAAGGGACCTGAGATGTCAGCTGTTCCTCCTGTCCCTCTGCTTCCCAGACTCACAAGCTTGAGTATGTCTGACCACTCCTGGACTACCCATCAATCAGGACTGACCCTGCTCACCCGGCAGTCTCGCTGCTCCCTGCTCTAGTCGCTCTGATTTTTTTTCCCATCATGCCTGTGTACAAATAGTTGCTGCTTCCCTGGAGGCTACTCCCTGTCTCCTGTATCTGCTGTTCCTTAGTCTGAACGTGCTAGTGCCTGCTGAGGGAGGCCAAGACCAGAGGGTGTGGAGTTCAAGGTCAATCTCTCAGCAGCAGAGCGAGAGAGAGCCTGTCTACAGGCATCAGGGGTTTGATCCCCAGAATCATTTGGGCGGGGGGGGGGGGGGGAGGATTGAACCTAAGTACGACATTTTTGTTGAAAATACTTTCCTGCCTCTCACGAGCAGGTGAGCGTGACCAACTGCTCCTGTTTGAGACACTGGGTGTCGCGTTGTACCGCGACCTTTTTGGGGGTGTCGGATCTCAGACAGGCCTGGCCACAGGAGGTGCACAGACGGCTGACCAACTGGATTAGGTAAAGGATCAGCTTACAGTTTCAAAAAAGCAAGTTCACAGTAGAAATGAGCCTTGCAGCTAGATTGTTTAAAAAACAAACAGGAACCAAAAACTTGTATCTTTAATGAACTCATGTTAAGTCATTTTTAAAATTAAACTTTAATTTTCATTACTTAAAAAGGCCCAGCCTGGCTAAGTATGGTGGCACACGCCTTTAATCCCTTTAATTGGGAAGCAGAGGCGGGTGGATCTCCGTGAGTTCAAGGTCAGCCTGGTCTTCGAAGCTTGTTCCAGGACAGGATCCAAAGCTACAGAGAAACCCTGTCAAAACCAAACAAACAAACAAATCCCACCTCCATATATCACTAATACTAGGAAGGACCCAGTCTGCACCTCCTGTGCCAGGCCTGTCTGAGATCTGACACCCACAAAGAGGTTGCGGTACAACGCGACACCCAGAAACAGGAGCAGCTGGTCACGCTCAGTTGCTCATGGAAGGCAGGAAAGTATTTTCAACAAAAGTGTCATACTTAAGTTCACTTTTGACCCCAGACAATTCTGGGGATCAACCCCCCGATACCTGTTAGACAGGCTCTCCCTGTGTGCCGAGGGCCTACCGTTTAGAGGCGAATTCTCTGGGCTATTCTGCTCCACAGTTACCCTAAGTATTTACCTTAGGTCAGTCTGCAGTTGACACGGAACTCAAACTTACCTAGAGGAGACACTAGAGGACTCTTCCCTGATGACCACTGGCCAAATGTCTTTTATATTTAGCTTGTCCTGGTACATTTTCTCTAATTTTGCCATGGTTTCTACATGGGCAGCCTTCAGCTCTTTGAGTTTCCTGAAATACTCTTCATTGGAGCGGTAAATATCAGAAAAGTTCATGATGTCCTGGAACGTCACACCTTCATTTTCCGCAGGAGAGCAGTTACTGCCAACCTGGTGCGAGGAGAAACCCATTACACGTTATTTGAAATGAAGTAACAAATTAATTGATGCTGATCCAAATGCTGGATCTTCCAGAGGTCCCCGATGTAGCCTAGGCTGGCCTCAAACTCACTACATACACCGAGTTAGTTGAAATAGTGATCTGACTGCCTCTGCCTCCTGATGCCTGGGATTAAAGGCGTGTTCCACCATGCCTGGCTTCAGTCCATTTTATAACGGGTAGGTTACTAGATAACTGACAAAAACACTCACGTCAGGACACAGCACTGCAGCAGACAGACTGGAACATGGCTACAAGGCTTCCAACCAGAAGCCTCTTCTGAGTTGTGCATTTTTGCTGAGAAAAGAGAGACTGCTGCTCCTGTAGGCAGCGCCAGCTCTTGAGGGGCTCCTGCCTCGGGGCTGAGGGGGGATGGAATGGATCCAGGGACAAAGTTCTCAGTGAGCTCCAAGGACCCAGGCTGGGTTGACCTTGCAGGGGAAAAGGACACAGGGCAAAGAGAGTTTCAGAAGACAATTGCTGTGGGCAGCAAGGAGAGTAACGCCCATGGGTGGCAGACACTCTGGGCACGGGAAGAGAGTGGAGGAATACCGCATGTACACTTGTATGGTGGAGGCACTCCACATACAAGTCAGGACTGGAGGTTCTGACAGGACTTCATCTCACCCCTTTAACTGACTCAACCACAGAGGTAAAAACCTCACTTTCTAGAGCTGGGCCAACAACTCAGCAGGTCAAGGGCTTGCCATGCAAGCGTGAGAAGCTGAGTTCAAGTCCCTTAACCCATAACAAAGCTAGGCATGGTGACACAGCTTGTGGTCCCAGCACTGGGGAGGTAGAGACAGGATCCTTGCAGCCTCATGGGTGAGTCCTGGGTTCCCTTTCTCAAACAATGTCACCACAACGAAAACACTGACAAACATTACTTGAGGTTGTTCTCTGGCCTCTGCGCACACACACACACATGAGCCTGAACACACAAATGGTATACACACATACATATGATATAACCCCAAGCCCCTCATTTTCTTCATAAATATAATTTTTAATATTCTCAGTTGAGAAAATTGAGATCATATATGATACACGCATAAAGGGCTGCCAACCATGGGTTTAAATTTAGCCTACCATCTAGAACAGGCTGAAAAAGAAACAAAGTATGTTCCCACATTAGACTCCTAACGATCTGATTTCACAGAATAAGTCGGCCTAGCCTCTCCAGTGGGAAACTTAAGAAGTCTGTTAAAAACCATACTCTGGGCTGGAGAAGGGCTTTGGCTGCCAAGTGTCTGCTGAGCACGCACCAGGCAGTGGGTTCATTCCCACCATGACAGGAAAGGAGGAGAGGATGGCTAGATGGATGGACAGACAGACAGACATATTTTTAAATTCTGTGTGCATAGGTGAGTGCAGGTGCCCATGGAGTCCGGAAGTGAGAGTTCAATCCCCAGAACCTGGAGTTACACATGACGGTGAGCTGCCCAGGTGGGTGCTGGGAACTAAATCCCAGTCCCCTGTAAGAGTGTCAAGTGCTCTAACTACTGAGAAACCTGTCTAGTTCCAGATTTTTGCTGCTATTTTTTTTTTAAGTATTTGAAAGGCTTGTGTTGTTGCCCCACTTGGGATAACTTCAAGAAAACAAAATAAAACAATTTATCACTCGGGAGGCAGAGGCAGGCAGATCTCTGTGAGTTCGAGACCAGCCTGGTCTACAGAGCTAGTTCCAGGACAGGCTCCAAAGCCACAGAGAAACCCTGTCTCGAAAAACCAAAAAAAAAAAAAAAAAAAGAACAATTTATCTTCAGTAGAACCGATAAGTAGAGACTTGTTATCAACAACTCATAGGCCCAAAGGACTATTTAATGAGAATCCTGATTTGTACATCCATGCCGCCCCAGCTGCAGAGTCAGCGGTAAAAGGCAAGAGCTTGTGTGCATGTTCATTTGTATTCCCGGCTCCTAGGAAGGCACCTGGCCAAGAAGAGATGTCCACTGGAAGCACAGGGTGCTGGAGAACCACCCCGATCCGAGCACGAAGGAAAAGGTTCACATTCCAAACATAAATGAAAACCTGAGAATCAGGCTGTGAAAATGCCAGTGTCTTCTAGATTATGCCCTCTAGGATAGCGGGGAGCAGCTTTAAGACAGAACACCCCTGGGCCGATTCACTCCCCCAGAGAATCTCTTCGAAGGGCCTATGCCATCTACACTGAAAACCGCAAGAGACTGTGGTCTGGGTGAGCTCCGCGAAGGCGAGAAGCAGTAGCGTGGGAGCAGAGGAGGCCTGGGGGTGCGCACTCACACACTGGGGCCTGCGCGTGGCCACTCACTGTCAACACAGGCGAAACGTCCCAAAGAAACACTCCTGGTTGTTTAGAGGAACGTTCTAGTTCCACCTCTGCCCTCTGCCCTAGGACCACCTAGTGTGCTGGACACCACTACGCTCGGTTATCTTCCCTTCCCACTTCTTGAGAGTTAAGCTTTTCATGTGGTAAACACCACTAGGTAAGAAGCTAATCCTGAGACTGGCTTGACCCACTTAGGAATGAACTGAGCCTCCACCCTAAGGTGATACTAACATCAGCACCACATGAGATTATTTGTGTTGTGCTCTACAGAGCTTATCTGAAGTTCTGGAATTCTTACCACTTTTTCATCTTGAGCTACACAAAGACTGTGTACAAGTGTGTAGAACAAAGGCCAGCCTGTTCTACAAGTGATCCTTTGGGCTCAGGCATGGTGGCACATGCCTTTAAACTCAACATCTGGGAGGTAGAGGTAGGTAAATCTCTGTAAAACCCAGCCTGACTCCATGAGTGCCTGGCCAGCCAGGAGTACAGTGAGACCCTGACTCCAAAAAAAAAAAAGAAAAGAAGGAAGAGGAGGAGGAACAGGAAGAGGAAGGGAGGAAAGGAGGAAGGAAGGGAAGAATGGAGGGAGGGAGAGAAGAAGGAAAGAAGGAAGGAGTTTTACAACAATGTTGAGTGAGATATGTAGGAGCCAGCCATGATAAGCTAAATATGAACAGATCACTCAAAGGAAGTTCTTTACTTCCAACCATTATCACCTGCCAGTGTAGGACTCAGCCATCCACAAGTTTAATAGAGGCCTGAGTCTCAGTAGTTTACCCTGAAGCAATACCTGGTTGCAGGAAGAACCACAAACTGAGATTACCCGAGCACCACCCAAGAACAGACCATCCAAAGGAAATGCCTAACGTTCCAACCACTGTAGATAGGATCACCTGCCAGCACCCATTCACTAGGATACCCCTAGACAAATGTCAGCCAATCAGGGGTCCTGAACCTCAGAAACCCCTCATCCCCACCTTTACTACTATAAAAACCCTACTCTAACTGAGCTGGGGCTCTCCCAGTTATTCCAATACGTTGGACTTGCAGAGAGACCGAGTTTGCAAACTTGTTTAAAATAAAGGCTCTTTGTTTTTACATACGGGACTCGGTCTCCTTGTTGGCTTTTAGGGGACTTCGCAGATTTGGGCATAACAAGACACACATTCTCCCAAGTAACTGCACCCAGCTAATGTTTGAGATTTATTTATTTGTTTTGGGGCAAGGTCTTGCAACATTGTCCAGGCGGGTCTGGAACTTTCCATGTAGTCTAGGCTGGTCTCAAACTCACAATTCTAAATTAGACATTGCAGACACCAGGCCTGTCCAACACCTAGAGTTCCTTTTGAAAATGGTTCCCATCACCAGGCAACTTCGCCTGCCTTCCTCTGCTCACCCGGCAACTATGCCTGCCTTCCTCTGCTCCTCCGGCTGCTCCCGCACCTACCCACCAGTTGCTCTCCTGACCCTTTTATTTCTTCAGGAAAACAGAAGCCACCGGAGGGACAGTCGCTAGGCTTCCCACCTACAGAACACCCCTCTGGGGACACTATTCTCTGTTCTTCACATTTAGGGACCTGATGTAGCAGCTGACACATTCCCCGCTGTCCCTCAGTTAATGTGGGATCTTCTGGGCCTTGTCCTAGTTCTCCTACCATGGTAGCTGATCCTTAATCTCTTGTGTCTATTATTTCTCTACCAAATGTTGAGGTTCGTTCTCTCTTCTCTTCTCTCTCTCTCTCTCTCTCTCTTATGCTCCTCCTCATTTTTGCCCATCTCCCACCCCCCACATACTGGGATCACAGACAAATGCCAACACAGCAGGTTTCTACTTGGATCCTGGAAACCCAAACTCAGTTTATAACATAAATCTCCAGTAATCAGTGCACTCAGGGCTCTAACTATACAACTATAGGAAGAACGGACTTTTCTACCACAGTAAACCAAAGTACAAATTAGTTTCCGAGTGAATTATTCAAACTGGCAGTTGTTATAATTACACTAATTTATATAAATTCCTCTTTAGAAATAACACTCATTCTCTCTTTTGGTTCTTATTAACAACTGAATTGAGGTGAAAATGGAGACAATTACAGTCCCTTTATAGATAAGGAAAGAGAAATCAAGTCCTAAAATCACCTAGGGAGGAGCAGAGAATCCAAGTACTTCCCACCATCCAATATTCTGTCTTCTGTAGGTTGGAACAGTAGCTTTATCAAGTATTAACCACTGCTAGGCTTCTGAACCTCACTCATGTACGTCTCCCTCTGCTTTACTCTAGATAACCTCAAGTTGTTTGTTCTTGAAAGTTTTGCCACTGGCTAGGCATGGTGCCTCGTGCTTTTAATCCCAGTATTTGGAAGATGGAGGCAGGAGGATCAGGAGCGTGAGGTCATTCTCAGCCATAAATAGCAAGTTCGAGGCCACCCTGGACCAAATGAGACCCTGTCTAAAATAAAAACAAAAACGCCAAGGATGTGGCTCAGTTGGTACAGTACTGGCCTAGCAAGCACAAAACAAAGCCTTCATCCAGTCCCGCCGGCGCCACTAGGGAACCAAGTGTGGGGCAGACACAAGCCCATGTACCTGGTGCATTGTACCAGCACAGTGCTAGCTTAGGCTCGAGGTTCCAGACTTTTAAAGTGACCAGAAGCTGGGCATGGCACACACCTTTAAATGTAACACTCAGGCGGAGGCCGAGGCCGGCTGAGCTCTGTGAGTTTGAGGCCAGCCTGGTCTACATAGCCAGTTCCGGGACAGCCAGGGCTTCAGAGAGAGACCTGTCTCAAAAAACAAACAAAAATAAGGAAGCTGAGATGGTTCAGCTGTAACGAGCACCAACTGCTCTTGCAAGAGGCCCTGGGCTTGGCTCCCAGCATCCACATAGTGGCTCACGACTATCTGTAACTTCCAGAACCTCACGTGGTACACATAAATCTAAAAGCAAACAAATACAATGAATAGAACAGATGGGGGGGGTGATTATGTTCAAAATACACGGTATGAAATTCTCAAAGAGTAAAAAATATATTGCCGGGAAAAAGTAAAGAGAACAAACGACAGACTGTGCCTTTCTGCTGGAAACGTATCCAGGACGTAATACTCAAAATGGCTTGTGAAAAACAAAACAAAACAAAACAACAACAACAACAAAAAAAAACACCTCACTGCACCCTCATGATCCTTTAGCAAACACTGGGATTTCCATAGAACTTCAAACCCGCTTTTCTAATGAACTGTGCTAAAATCCAGTACTAACCAAAACCTAACGGTGATAAAACACACTTGTCAGTACAGCTTATCATCTGAGGTTTTATGAAAACTATGGGCACATCAGTTTTACTTAAGGTAAAAAGAAAATAAAAATCAAAGAACTAAAGAATTATTTATTCCCAAACTATGCGGGAGAACAGGAAGTTCTGTTCTTTGCACGCTCTAGAAACAGTCATACAAACGCTCTCCAAGGAAGTTTTGCAGCAATCTTTAGTTGGGACAGAGAGCAGGGAGGGAGGGTCTGCAGAGGGCACCACGTTTCCAGGGGGTCCCCGCCGGTGAGGACCCGGGCCAGCCCTCAGTCCCCGCCTGACTCCCACATTACCGACGCCCGCGCTTGCCGCATCCCAGTCTTCAGTTCCTCCTCCATGGCTGCCGCCAACGCCTCCGCGACCAAGGACTCTAAGGGGTCTTGGCGTTCGTACTGAACGACCCTGACTCCGGTGGTGGTGTTCACCGGCAGGTGGAGACTGGCGGCCGCCTGCTTCGCGGCCCGCTGCGGGGAAGCCATAGCCCCGCCTCGAGCCCCAGCGCCCGCGCCGGCCCCGGGCGGGTGAGCTGGCGCCGCCCCCAACCTCGCAGATCCTGGCTTGGGGCGGGCGGTTACTAGGGGCTCGGTTGCTAGGGACGCTACAGGAGGTGCGAGGGTCCAAAAGACTTGCAATGTCCTCTCTCACTGTCACAAACCCCAGCCTTCTATCCAACAAAAGCCCAATGATGTTTTCTGATACAGCCTGAGGTTAACGGGTATTCTAGAAGCATAATTAGAAGCTATTCTAGAAGCTACACACATGACTACCACAGCAAGCCAAAATAAAACGTAATCTTGAAGCGAGTCGCTCTTCGACCCCGAGATTAATTACAGATTCACGTGACTGACACCCAGCTCCCTGGCTAGGGACTGAGCCTTTCCCTGGTTCCTTTATTAATGTCTAACCATCTAAACCAGGACTTCTCATGGCATACGAACTTGAAGCAGAGAGAGCGCGTTTTTACTAACTGGATCAACATATTGGGACGCAGCGGAACAGAAAAGCACCGGGTGTTGGGTGACCACCCCAGAAAAAGGACAGGCTTTGCAGCGAGCTATCCAACATGGCAGAGAACAAGGTTCATCTCTAATAGACAAGAACCAGCACGAGTTGACCAATCAGAAAGAGAATACTTAGTTATCCCGCCTTCTTTTCTCTCGGTTGACCAGTAAGAGGCCAAACATGGAAAGTGCTTGTAGCTCCGGCAACCAGTGATTGACAGGGTAGCTTGCCTTGGGTTCTACAGCAACCAGCAGCAGGATAGGAGGGGACAAGAGCCCACAGGGACCACACCCTCCCAACACACCCCCACCAACCTTCCGTTCGGCTTTAGGCCCTGTAGGACGTCTCTCGGAGGACGTGGTGAAGTCTCAGCCCTCTGCGACCTAACACTACTTGCAGAAGCGCAGCTACCGCCCCTGTGCCCGCCATAAGGTTCCAGTAGTTTCCGCGTTATGTGGCACACTTCTACAGAACCTGTCCCTGACGCACGTGCTACCAGGCCTTCCTTGTTCCCCTGTCTATGCACGAGCACCTGTGGAGTCTCCATTACCTCACCTTCCTCGGCTCATCTGTTTTGGCTGAGCTTGATTCCCCAATGGAACTGAAGAGCCAGAGGTGGGGGGGATCCATAGCCGTCCAACTGACAGGATAGTGGCTTCCTGTCAGCCACATGCATGCAACCGGTTCTGTGATGGGATTTGGTGCTAGCTAATTCAAAACCAAGACAGATTTACAGTCTGAAGCCCTGTAGGTGGATGTTTTGAGGAAAAGGAAATATTAAATAACGGGTAGGAAGGGCATGCGTGTGTACATAGAACATGAAAGCTTCAGTTCACTGGCAGTGTGCTAAATTTACAGACATCTAATAACACAACTAAAAGAATGTGGAGCAAAAATGGGCAGATCTCCAAGAAAACGACACCATTGTGGAAGAACTGCTTTTCATTTTTGTACTGAAATGTAACTATACAAGACAGTGAAATAAAGCTGGGCGGTGGTGGCACACGCCTTTAATCCCAGCATTTGGGAAGCAGAGGCAGGCGGGTCTCTGTGGGTTCGAGGGCAGTCTGATCTACATAGTGTGTTTCAGGTCAGCCAAGTGCAACCTTGTCTTAAAACAAACAAATTTCTTGTGCCTAACCCCCAGTTTATTAGCCTTCCATCCCTGGCCCAAATCGTTCTTTTTTTCAACCACGATTTTTTTTTCATTTTTTTCTTTCCTTTTTTGTTGTTGGTGTTGCTGTGCTTTGTATCAAACCAAGGGCTCCAAGCACACACAATGCACACAACAGGCAAGCACTCTGTCACTGAGGCACATCAGCAGCCGTGTTCAGTTACTTTTGTTCTGCATAACTTTTTAAAAAAAGATTCATGTATGCGTTGTGTTCCTTTTAAGTTCCTACATAATATTTTTTGCTCAGAAGATTTTCCAACACTGGATGAATTTCCCTGAAATTTGTGCTATTCACTTCTATGTAAAGGTTTAATTTTATTTTTTTTTTCTGAGACAGGGTTTCTCTGTGTAGTCTTGGCTCTCCTGGGACTAACTCTATAGACCAGGCTGGCCTTGAACTCACAAAAATCTGTGTGCCTCTGCTTCCCAAATACTGGGATTAAGGGCATGTGCCACCACTGCCCAGCCAATGGTTTTAAATTTATTTTTTATTTTTTTTTCACTATACTAACGAGGATGGTTTTAAATTTAATCTGCATCATTAACATTTCATGTCACTTTAAATTTTGTATTTGTGTGCACATGCATACAGATGGTGTATGTGTGCAGATGTGTGTTGTATGTGTGTGTGCAGGTATATGGTATGTGTGCGTGTGCACGCTCAGGTGTATGGTTTGTGTGTGTGTGTGTGTGTGTGTGTGTGTGTGTATGTATGTGTGCCGTGGGATAATGCTCTTGTACACTGTAAAGATTTGCCATTCATATTGGTTAAATAAAACACTGATTGGCCAATAGCCAGGCAGGAAATATAGGCAGTGCAGCCAGATTAGGAGAATTCTGGGAAGAGGAAAGGCAGAGATGCCGTCACAAATGATGTGGGAGTCTTCTGTTTTGTGTTGATTTCATTGGTTAAATAAAGAAACTGCTTTGGCCCTTTAATAGGACAGAAAATTAGGTAGGCAGAGTAAACAGAACAGAATGCTGGGAGAAAGAAGCCGAGTCAGTCAGTCACCATGATTCTCCCATCCCACACAGACACAGGTTAAGATCTTTCCTGGTAAGCCAGCTCGTGGTGTTACACAGAATATTAGAAATGGGTTAGATCAATATGTAAGAGCTAGCCAACAAGAGGCTGGAACTAATGGGCCAGGCAGTGTTTAAAAGAATACAGTTTCTGTGTAATTATTTCGGGTAAAGCTAGCCGGGTGGTGGGCCCACAACACACAAACCAGATACAGAGGAAGCAAGATGAGAATGCGTTACTAAAAAAGTACCAAGCCACATGGTTAAACATAGATTAAAAACTATGGGTTAATTTAAGTTGTAAGAGGTAGTTAGTAATAAGCCTGAACAATAGGCAGAAGAGTTTATAATTAATATAATCCTCTGTATGTTTATTTGGAACTGAATGGCTGCAGGACCGGGTGGACAGAAACTTCTGTCAACATGTGTGTGCAGGTGTGGTGTGTGCGTGCACCATGGTGGGAATGTGGAGGTCACAGAACAGCTTTCAGTGGGTTAGTTGTCCTTCTACCTTTCTGAGGCCGAATCTCTGTTGTTATTTCTGCTCGCTGTGCCCGTGCACTCCAGGCTGGCTTCTGGATTGTCCTCCTGTTTCTGTCTCCCCCCTCTTTACAGGACTGCTGGTATTAAAGGTCCATGATCACATCCAGATTGTTACATGGATTCTGAGACTTAACTCGGGTGGCCGGGCTTGTGTAGCTATTGCTTCTACCTGCTGAGCTGTCTCCCTGGCCTGTTTTTAAAATTATCTGTTTATTCCTTTTTATTGGAAAATTGAGCCTTGCCCCCATTTTTTTTTTGTATCAGTTTACGTCTTCCAGAAAGCAGATGTTAGAAAAAGTTAAAAGTATGAGATTTGTTGTGGGAAAGGCTTTGAAAGGCAAAGTAGGAAAACCTTCAGGGAAAAACACGATTGGATACCTTCGGAGGGAAAAGCGAGAATAATTGGATGGAAAGAGGCTCAAAGCCCAGTGAAACTTAGAGGAAGCCTCAGGCAGCTCAGAGCAGAGTCCCAGCACTAAGACTGCCACAAAACAGATGGACAGATCCTACTTGCACTGCTATCTTCATCGCTGGACTTGAGCTGCACTGGACTTGGCCTGTTCTCAGATGGGATACTGTGGAGGATACTATTGGTTCCTTGACTGGAGGCTGTCAGCAACAACCTGCTATGTGTGTGTTTCTTGTAAGTTTAATTTTTTTTTTTTTGGTTTTTTCGAGACAAGGTTTCTCTGTAGCTTTGGAGCCTGTCCTGGAACTAGCTCTTGTAGACCAGGCTGGTCTCGAACTCACAGAGATCCGCCTGCCTCTGCCTCCCGAGTGCTGGGATTAAAGGCGTGCGCCACCACCGCCCGGCCTAAGTTTAATTTTTCTGACAAAAAGATTGTAGCACATACCTTATCAATGATGCACACAATCTTTTTTCTTTTTTTTTTTAAGATTTATTTATTTATTAAGTATGCAGTAGTCTGCCTGCATATGTCCCTGCAGGCCAGAAGAGGGCAGCATATTTCACTACAGATTGTTGTGAGCCACCATGTGGTTGCTGGGAATTGAACTCAGGACCTTTGGAAGAGAAGCCAGTTCTCTTAACCTCTGAGCCATCTCTCCAGCTCCTGATGCACACAATCTTTACTATAAATTCCTTACAAGCGATCATCCATTGAGAATTTTCAATGAGTTTTGCTGATTTTGTATTTATAGCCCATCTCTGGTGGCAGCTGATTAACAATGAACATGCTGGGTGTGGTGATGCACCCCTTTAATCCCAGCACTCGGGAGGCAGAGGCAGGCGGATCTCTATGAGTCTGAGGCCAGTATGGCCTACAGAGCAAGTTTCAGGACAGCCAGGGCTACACAGAGAAACCATTTCTCAAAAAACAAAACAAAACACACATGCTATTTGGGTTTGTACTTGAATAAGATGAGGATGTTAAAACGTCAGTTGCTTGCTAATACTGGGGGAGATCCTTGCTAATGCAGATAATGTGCTTCCTGCCCCACGGTAAAGCACACAGAGGACACATACTCCAAGTTTACTGTTTCTCCATCAGTTTCTTCTGCATTGGCTGATTTCAATTCTTCCCGTTGTAGCTGATTTCAAGGTTTGATCCCTACTACAAAAAAAAAAAAAAAGGAAGGGCAGTTCTACGACCCAGGAACTTAAAATCTCTTTTAGATAGTCTGAATGCTGACATTCCCATTAAATCCTTATGTTGGACCAGATACCCCATATGATGGTGGCGGCAGGGCCTTCAGGAAGTAAAGTGAAAGGGCTCCACTCCCATAGATTAGTGGCCTTGATTCCTTTAGGCTTCTCTGAAGGGGCTTATGAACTTTATCGTATTTTTAAAGTGATTGAGGCCCTGGCATACATTATTAAATTTACTTTTATGTATATGGCTGTTTTGGCTGCATGTATATCTGTGCACCACATTCATGCCTGGTACCCATGGAGGTCAGAGGAGGGAATTGGATTCCCTGGAATTGGAGTTATAGGTGGTATAAACCAATATGTCGGTGCTGGGAACAAAGCCAGGTCCTCTGCAGGAGCAATGAGGAAGTGCTCTTAACCACTGAGTCTTCTCTACAGTCCCATGTCTTTTTATAACTGTGTGATTAACTTACTGGGTGGATTGGAACCATCTCTATCATATAGATACAACAATAAGCACCCCCAAAGAGAGCACACAAGAAGAAAACCAATATGTGGAGTGATGCCCTAGATTAACAGTCGCTGGTCAACTAGGGTTGGGGCTGTAAGACTTTCTAGGCCAAATTTACTAAGGTAGTTTTGTGTTTTGGAAAAATGCATTAGCCCGGGTATGGACTGGCATCTTTAGCTTTGGTGTGAGGAACTTCTGTGGCACTGATAGGGACCAGGGGATCGATGATACAGTGGAGAAGAGACCCCTGACATTTGTGCATTAGCCACGCAAATGTGCCATCACTGCAAGGATGGAACTGTGACCACGATCTCTTGTTCTTTCCCTTCGATAGCACTTCTTGCACTGAATAAACCTTCAGGATTCTTGGACAATTTGAGGATGAGTTGAGGCATGTGAAGCCTCAAAAGAACATGGATCTCCTGCTTGAAAAGGATTGAGCAATACATTAATAAAGTGTAGTTATACTGGAGATTAATGAGTTGAGAAATGGAACAGTTTAAAGACTGAGAGCTTGTATACTGTAATTTCATTCAGATGGCACCAAGAGCCATTAAAGATTGTGATGTATCCAGACTTAGATTTACTATGACAGCAGTATGGCCATGAACTAAAGGCCTAAACTGAGCAGCCTCAGTGAAGTGAGGCATCATCAACATCAGCATCACAGAGGATCTGTGACTTCTCCAGACCCACTCAGAGAACTAACTCAGCACCAGCAACATCAGCATCACTCGGGATCTGTGGCCTCTCTGGACCCACTCAGAGCAGCTAACTCAGCACCAGCAACAACTGCGTCACCGGGGATCTGGAACCTCTACGGATCACTCAGACCAGCTAACTCAGGATGTGCATTTTACAAGATCTCCCAGTGATTCGAAAGCACATTCAGGATAACTGATTTAGGGCTGACTAAAGAGGCACAAGCTTTTAATCCCAGCACTCAGAAGGTAAAGACAGGCAGATATCTGTGAGTTCGAGGCCAGCCTGGTCTACATAGTGAGTTCCAGAACAGCCAGGGCTATGTAGAGATCCTGTCTCCAAATAAAACAATTAATTTAGAAAGAGGATTATCTGTGCTGAGAGGACAATCCACAGTTGATCCTCACAAATTCTGTGTGAGGACGTAGTATCATTCCTTAGTTCCTTCCAAAGATACAAAAATAAAAATACCTCATCAACAAAAGAAATGTTTTTTTTTTTTTTTTTTGGGGAGAGTGGAGGTGGAAGGCAGGGTGGTTCCTTGTGGTTCTGAAACTTACTGTGTACGTGGCAGAAAAACTATTTCTTATAAACTCTGCATATGATTGTCTTGTATGTTGCTCCAGGGAAATGGCATCTGTAACATGGAGCATCTTTGCTACCGAGCTGCTGTCATCAGTGGTCTTGGATGCTGCAGTGAGGGATCAACATGATGCCGTACAATTCCCAAGACTCACTCACTCACACACACACATACACACACACACACACACACACACTGAAAATACCTTTTGAAAAAAAAAAAACAAAAACAAAAACCACATCTATAGCTGGGTGGTGGCGGCGAAACCTTTAATTCCAGCACTTGGGAGGCAGAGGCAGGAGGATCTCTGTGAGTTCAAAGCCAGTATGGTCTCCAGAGGGAGATCTAGATAGCCAGGGCTACACGGAGAACCCTCAAAAAACAAAAAAATACCAAACCCTCGTTCTTAGAAAGTACTTTAAGACTACATCGAAACTGTGTAAAGTACACAAGACATTTTCCATGAAGATAGGTTCTACAGATTAATCCCCTAGAGGACAGGTGTGGTCTTGACCACACAGATAGTGCAAGGGTCACCAAGCTACTAAGCATGTCTGCTTCCAGCCTTTTGAGGGAAAACATAATATGTATCTTTCCCTTTGAAGGAACAGCCCTGTGTGATTTACATTCCTGGTTTCCCTAGGCAAAGCAGGATAGAGCCAGGTGGGATCCAAATACTGGAGAAGGGCAGAGTCTAGGAGACACCAGCCAGTCCCTGAAAAAGACATATAGAAAATGAGGTAATGCTATGACCACATGGCAATACATAGATTAATAGAAATGGGTTAAGATATAAGAGCTAGCTAGTAATAAGATGTAAGAGCTAACTAACTAGTAATAAGCCTGAGCCACTGGCCAAACATTTATGATTAATATTAAGTCTCTAAGTGGTTATTTTAAAAGCTGCTGGGTGACCGGGCAGAAACTTCCATTTATAGTTAAGACCATTTGATTCTGCAAAATGTGCCACAATGCACACACTTGCTTTCTAGGAGACAACATTAAAATGAACTTTCAGAGAGCTCTACCATTGGGCCATCCCTTAGACCAGAATACTCTATAGGAAACCCAATTAGCACTACCCTAAAGAAAGACTGATGGGTAATGACATGCTTCTTTTATTTCTGATTCGATGAGAAGCCCCCCCCCCCCAATAGTCTCCAGTATACAAATACCAAGCCCCCAGTCAGTGGTGCTATTTGAGTAGGTTTTAAAAAGGGTGTGGCCTTGTAATGTTCCTAGGGGAGGGAAGGCTTTGAGTTTAAAAACTGGCACCACTGGCTTTTACTGTTTTGCACTTGTGGTTCAAAGTGTAAGCCCTCAGCTTCCATATCTGCTTTGCCACCATAGACTTTTTAAAAATTAATAATTAGTATTTGGCAGCTGTGGGGGCAGACCACCACAAGTGTCTGGTGAGTGCTCTGCTCTGCAGACATAATGGTGGTAGGGGTAAACCAATAGCTGTGCTGGGAGAGGACCTGGTGACGGGTTTCCTGCTGGGTGGCATAGGAGTGCCATCCTAAATTCCTGGTAGTGGAGAAGGCTACTGTTGTCAATGAGATCGAAGACACTTTCAGGTAGTTTCTGAACAGGGATGACACTGGCATCACTCTCACCAACCAGTATATAACAGAGATGTTTCTTCAGCATGCCCGACACCCATCAGTGCTCCATCCCAGCTGTCCTGGAGATCCCACACAAGCAGCATCTTTATGATGCAGCCAAAGACTCCATCCTGCATAGGGCTAAGGACCTGTACTGGTGCTCCTCAGCCATCAACCCCCTCACTACCAGGCCTCTCCCAGTTTGCCATCCTGTTTAAGGTTCAAGCCTTGGTTGCCAGCCACTCCCTCCTCTTCACTGAGTGGCGCCTAAGCTGCTGGGATTCTGCTGTTCAGATCCAGGCTGGTTAGGGAGAGAAAACCCAACCAATCTTTCCGCACACTCCTCCTTGTGCTGTTACAGTGTCATTGCTGATATTAAAGGAATAGTCTTTCCCCCCAAAAGTTAGTATTCACATGTTTTGCCTGTATGCATGTGTACCATGTGCATGCATGGTACCTACAAAGGTCAGAATGGAAACATACCTCCTGGAGCTGGAGTTAGGAAAGGCTGTGAGCCACTATTTGCTGGTAGCTAAACCCAGGTCTCTTTAGCTTCACCACTCTGAACTTTCTAAAAACTTTATTTTTCTATGGATTGTTTTGCCTGTGTCTGTATAAACGTGATGGATCCCCTGGAACTGAAGGTACAATAGTAAGCTGCCCTGTGACTGCTGGGAACTGAACCTGGAGATGAGGCATCATTCAGCCCTGTTCCCTCCCTCCACCTCACGGACTCAACCCTTTGGAATTCTAAGTCCATAATAAACTTTTTTTTCTATAAATTGCCTTGGTCATGGTGTATTACCACAGTAATAGAAAAAAGTAATACTGGAGTACACAGAAAAACTTACACCTAGGGGTCATCAAGATAGCCTAACAACTTGAGTTTTATTGTTGAAACCCACTTGGTTAGAAAAACTGATTTTTCAAGTTGTCTTCTTATAATCAAGTATGTTTTTCCCAAAAAGACACAATTACAAAAACCTTACATCTGGCTGCTGTAATCTCAGCATCCAAGAAGTTGAGGTGGGAGGATGAGGAATTGAGATAGTTCCCTGTGATGTGACAAGTTCCAGACATAGCTATATGAGACACTACCTCAAAAATAAAACAACAGTCCAAACCAGAGGAGGGAAAGCAGTTCAAGTTGGTAGAATCCTTCCCTGGTATGCGCAAAGCCCTGGGTTCCATGCTCAGCACTGGGTGAGGGTGGGAGTGGGGGGGGGGAGCACTAGCGTGCACACCTGTTAATTCTAGCATTTGGATGGTGGAGGCACAAGATCAAATGTTCAAGGTCATACTAATAGTGAGTTCCACATTGGCCTAGGATATAACACAACCATAAATGAACAAGAGAGTTAATAGAATATGCAGGATTAAGGCATAGTAAGATTTAACTTAACGTAAAGATTTAATTTTGAGGGGTATAGTTTGCCTATAGACTTTTCCCCAAAATACCAAAACCAATATAATTTGAAAGCAACAAATTAATATGCAGTCTGAAACCAAATATTTTAATATTTTCATTCAATTGTTTCAATACAATTTCAAAGAAATGCCAACTGGGAGACAATGTCCAAAAACTCTGAAGAAGCAAGCTTCCAGACATGGACACCAAGGTGGTCATCTCCATTCTAGACAAAGTCCACATGCTCCCAGCCAGTCAGTCAGCCTTATCCAGATTATCGAGTATTTACCTGATAAGAGAAAGAGAAATAACAGGCTTCAAAACTTGTAATGACATAAAATGTGGTATCGTTTAAAGTAATTATCTAAATTTTCTCATTTTTACAGATAAGAAAATTAAGTTATGAATTGCTATCATTTTGGTGAGCAGCACACTTTTAAGCAAAAAATAAAACTTCCAAGGGTGCCCTTTTGACCTTCCAGGGAACTCTCAACCCCTATCTGCTTACCACGTCATCAATTTTCAGAATGCTCCGGACGGTTTCAGTGGCTAGGGTCAAAGCACTGACTGATACCAACAGAGGCTGGACGACCATTTCCTCTAAAATGTTGGAAATTCCACCCTGTAGAGAGGCAGACCACACATAACAAATAACAAACCTGGAAGTGACATTCTTTGGAGTGCTTTACACTCAAGAACTAGGATCTAGGCTCATTATTTCCCCATCATGTACTTCCTTCACAATAAAACAATTAGTAAGGGGACAGCTGTCATTCTCCTGTAATTTCCTGGCATGCTAACAGGGATGTTTACAGAGAAAAAACAATTCACACTCACACGTGCCTAACTAGCATCCATCCCCACAAAAGTCCCATCAAGTGTTGTATCTTTACAGCTAAGGAAATTAAAGATCAGACTAACTTCCTAGAAGTTAGCAAATGGCGGTCACTGAACGCTATTTCCATGGTATCATCTTTACTCTGAAGGATATACTAGCATCTTTCCAGGTTTCAATTCAAAATTATACTACTTGTATTTTGCTCTGTTTTTTAAGACAAGGTTTCTTTGTGTAGCCGTGGCTATCCTAGAACTTGCTCTGCAGACCAGGCTGGGATTAAAAGCATGCACCAAATCACACTACTTTTAACTACAAAGCCTTTCAACCAACCCACAATGACAAAACGATAAATGTTTCTTTTCACCAACCCTCTCTCCAACAACAAGCATAAATTACCTTTCGGACATTAATGCCTGTAGTTTTTTCTCCTTGGGCATGCCGGTTTCTTAGTTCTGTTACTGTAGAAATGGGATTCAGGCCAGCATTTTCAGCTAGTGTAGATGGAATGACTTCCATGGCATCTGCGAAGGCACGAACACAGTAGGATTCCATACCACTCAGTGTTCTTGAGTACTCAGTCAGTCTTAGGGCCAACTCTATTTCTGGAGCACCACCGCCTGCAATAAGAGCTCTGAAATTCACAAATATTTTTAGCATATTTTTACCCCAAAGGAAGCTATTTAAATATCAAATTATTATTTAACTTTAAAAAGCTAAAATATAGCAGTTTAGCTGTCTTTTAAAGGTAGGGTATCATGTATTCAGGCTAGCCTGGGACTTGTACTAACTGGAGGTAGAAAGAGAACCTTTGACCCTTCTTCCTTCACCTCTTAAGTGCTAGGATTATATAGGTGTGCCCCACCACACACAGTTTAAGCAGTGCTGGGTGGGGGTTGAACCCAGGTCTTTGCACAACTAGGAAGTACTATAAACCGAACAACTACATCCCAGGCCTTCAAACTAGTCTTCAAAATACCAGGGTCAGCAAGATGCTCAGCAGGTAAAATACCTGACAACCAACCAAAGCTTGGTCCCTGGAACCTTCTGATGGAAGAAGAGATCTCTCAACTTGTTCTCCATATACATGCTGTATTGTGCCTGCATGTCCACACGCCCCCCACACACAAAATAAATGTAATCAAAATTAAAAACTGTCATTACCTCTTCTTTACTAGGCAGCGAATAACACAGAGAGCATCATGAATGGAGCGCTCAGCTTCTTCAATCACCAGTTTGTTAGAACCACGCACAACAATTGTAACTGTTTTGCCTGGGCTTGAACAACCTGTAATCTTTAGTGAACAAATTACAAATTAGGTAATGGGGGGATGGGAGAGAAGAAAAATAATAAAACTTAACTGTAATTCTGTTACCTTGAACAGTTTTCCAGAACCATTTAAACTGACTTCCTCTGCTAACTCGGCAGAACCCAGCATGTCAGTAGTGAACTGGTCGATATGAGCAACTGGTTTGGTTCCAATTGTCTGGGAAAAGATAATACATCCACAAGTCAAGACAACATTGCTAAAGATAGAACTCAATAGTAGAACAAGCACTTGTCTGGTATATTATTCAAAGCACTGGATCCAATATTCAGCATGCAAAACAAATAATAAATAAAAAAAAAACCCACTGCTGGGGCTAGAGACATGGCTCAGTAATCGACTTGGGCTCCTCTAGAGCAGGCATACGGCAGTTCATAGACCCATGGGGGCATGTGGTGCATAGACATACATGCAGCACTCAAAATAACCACACCCACAACACATGCAAATGAACATTTTTACATACATTACTATTTTACCTTACAAATGAACTCAATGTCTTCTCTTTCAATATCCTTAACCACCATAATCCTCATCTTATTCAGAAAATGTAATGCAAGATCACTAAGTGCATCTCTGAAATATAAAGTGTTATGTTAAAGAATTTTATTATTCTGTAGTTAAGATTTTAATTTTACTGCTATTCAAATGGTTAATTATGAGGGAAAACGCTTTTGATATTCATTTAAAAGTTCAAAGTTCTCTTTTTAAGATAGTCTACTTATGTACCCTGTTCTGCCTGGAACTCAAAATCTGCCTACCTCTGTCGCCTAAGTGCCAGGATCAAAGGCTTGTGTCATTACATCCAGAAGTTCAAATTCTGAAGGTTTCTAATTTTACCAGGAAACTTATAACACAAAACTATACAACACAAGTAATTATATCACGATTCTTAACAAATGAGCATTTTGTTGAGTGAACATTAGTAATAACTCTACGTATTAGAAGCATGACTAATTCCCACAAATGAGCAGAAACAATCCTAGAACTAAGTAGTCATGTGATGCTAGCAAGAAAGATATTTCCAGGCCAGGCGATGGTGGCGCACGCCTTTAATCCCAGCACTCGGGAGGCAGAGGCAGGTGGATCTCTGTGAGTTAGAGACCAGCCTGGTCTACAGAGCTAGTTCCAGGACAGGCTCCAAAGCCACAACGAAACCCTGTCTCGAAAACCAAAAAAAAAAAAAAAAAAAAAAAAAAAAAAAAAAAAAAAAAAAAAAAAGAAAGAAAGATATTTCCATCACTGATGAAAGTTAAGCAAAAACCAAGTTTTGGGAAAATTTACTTAGAGTCAGTAAATGATGGGATCAGAACTGCCTTTTACCTTCTAAAAAAGGAATCCATGTCCCCATGGTACCTTCTGACATAGCTTTTCATCAGTGCAAATGGGAATGTATCTATTTACTTAAAAAGCAAAATAAAATCCAGAAGAGGAAAAAAAAAAAGCTCAAATTTGAGAATTCTATTATCTATGGACCGCTGCTGCTAGGAGTACTAGCATTGATCCCACATCCAGTTTATGTCATGCTGGGGATCAAACCAGGGCTTTGTGCACGTAAGCAAACACTAGCGACTCAACTATACCTCTAGCCTCAACCAGTTAGTTTTAGAACAAATAGCTTTCTAAAATCTATGTCATGCTTGTTTTACTTGTGGCTGCTTTTTTACATTTATGTGTATGAGTGCTTTGTCTGTTGTCTATGCCTTTCAGAAGAGGGCGTCACCCCCTGGAACTGGAGTTCTATGTGAGGCCATGTGGATGCTTGGGAAACAAACCTGAGTCCCAGAGCAATAAGTGAGCTCAAAAACAAAACAAAAAAGCCATTCTCTAATCTTTTTTCTTTTTTTAAAAAAGGCCTTACTCCCTCCTAGACTGGCCTGACTCACAGCAATCCTTTGGCCTTAGCCTTCTGAGTACTGGGATTACAGGCATGAACAACTATGCTCAGTCTTCATTTTCTTAAAATCTAGAAAAATTATATATTCTATGTTCAAGTTATCAAGAGATAACTTTATTAATGAAAATATGATGCACCACAACGCTAACTCTAAATTTTCCATGTGTTAGATACTAAACAACTGTGTATTTGGCATATCTTAGCTGCGTTATAAACTCTAGTTCCATGGCATTCATCACTTTCTTCAGACCTCCAAGGGCTCCTGTACACATGTGGTGTACACACTCAGGCACACACATATATAAAATATTGTTTTAAAAAATTACTAGTAGGAATCACAAACCAATTATAAATTCAGGGATAAAAAAATAAATAGTCCCTGACCTTAGGATAGACTTCTGTATGAGAAGGACATTGCATCCTGTTTTCTTTATCTGCTTCACCAAGTTTAAAATATAGGCTCGCTCTTCTCGAAGCACTCGATCCATCTGGGCATAGTCAGATACTACTATCTGATTATCCATCTGATTAGAAGAAGAATACAATAATTATTTACAGCAAGAGATTCTAATAGAAAGTAAAAGACCAACCCACACCAAACAGTTAAATAGGCATGCACAGAAAAAGGCCTAAAACAACACATATAAAAAGTTCGGTCCTATTTATTTTTAGTTTTTTTTTTTTTTTTTTTTGAGACAGAGTTCCTCAGTTTAGTCCAAGCCATCCAGGAAATCAAGAGTGCTAGGATTAAAGGTGTGCACCACCTGGCTAAGGCTGTTTCCTTTTTTTTTAAAAAAAACATTTTTATGGTTTATTTAACTTTATTTTATGTGCATTGGTGTGAAGTGTCAGATCCCCTGGAACTGATCTTCAGACAGTTGTGAGCTGCCATGTAGGTGCTGGGAATTGAACCCGGGTGGTCTGGAAGAGCAGTCTGTGCTCTTAACCACTGAGCCATCTCTCCAGCCCCTAAAGCTGTTTCCTTACAAAATTTTAAGCATACTCATTACTGATTTTTGTATGTTTGAAAGACAAAGCCTCATCATGTAGCTCAGGCTGGCCTTGAATTCAACATCCAGCCACTTCTGAGGGCTGGGATTATAGGTGTGCATGACCACAGGAGGCTCTACTGCCTGAAACTTTTTTTCTTAATGATTTATTATGAACATATTGCTCCATCTGCGGGCCAGAAGAGGATGCCGTCTCACTACAAATGGCGATGAACCACCATGTGGTTGCTGGGAATTGAACTCAGGACCTCTGAAAGAGGAATCAGCACTTAACTTTGAGCCATCTCTCCAGCTCGTCTGAAACTTTTTTGCAAGTACATTTTTGATAACTGACAAATGCAAAATGGTTACTCTTCCCCAATATAAAATTTTTCTATATATCATATGTTATAAAAACAATTTCAATTTCTTCTTTTTCCTTCTCTAGCTTGCCAATATCATATGTATTATAGAAACAATTTCAACTGTATCCTTTAACTCTATGACTTGGGACAGACCTAGACATGGCGGTCCATATGTTAATACTAGCAGGTGGGAGAGGCAGAGGCAGGTGGATTTCTGTAGATTTGAGGTCAGCAAAGTCTATATGAGTTCCAGAAAGAGGAAGAATGAGAGGAAAGGAAAAAAGGGAGAGGGTAGGAGAAATAGATAAACAGACCCTGTCTCAAACTGACAAAAAAACCAAGACAAGCCTTATTGATTTAGAAATTAACTACTGCTAGGCGGTGCACGCCTTTAATCCCTGCACTTGGGAGGCAGGTGGATGGATCTCTGTGAGTTCGAGGCCAGCCTGGTCTACAAGAGCTAGTTCACAGGACAGGCCCTAAAGCTACAGAGAAACTCTGTCTTGAAAAACCAAGACAGAAGAAAAAAAGAAATTAACCATTAACTTTTGTATGGCCTCAACCTTTTTGAGAAACCAAATACCGAACAACACACCTATATGTTAGGAAAACAAAACAAATTTGAGGGGTATAGAGAATTATACTAATACAGGGATAGCTTAAGAAAGAAGTGATTTGGGCTGGAGAGATGGCTCAGGGGTTAAGAGCATTGCCTGCTCTTCCAAAGGTCCTGAGTTCAATTCCCAGCAACCACATGTTGGCTCACAACTATCTGTAATGAGGTCTGGTGCCCTCTTCTGGCTTGCAGACATACACACAGATTATTGTATACATAATAAATAAATAAATATTAAAAAAAAAAAGAATGAAGTGATTTATATAGCCTGGCTATCAAGTTAGTCTAAGGCTTACCTGCACACAAAAATAAAATCCCTGTGGGCTCCAGTAAGTGATGTCTCAGCTTACTGAAAGCTGGACACAATCTGAAAACACAAGGAGTGAATGCGACATACACTCGGCTTTTTCTGTGATGGTTGTAGCTCCAACAATTTTTATTTTGTCTCGATTTTATTAATCCTTTTGAGATCTACATTTTAAAGACATCACTAATACAGTATTTTCAATTTTTATCTTTAAGAACACATCTTCATCTTACTAAGAGTTACAACAGGAACCAACTTGGATTGTACTTACATCTGTTTTAGGAGCAGATAAGCAAAACTGAATAAGCCCAATTTTGGCCTTCTCAACTCTTGAGATGCCAGAATTTGCCACTTTCTGGGTGAGAACGAGCCCTTCCACCAACTCACAGTCATCTATTGTCCCCCTATAAAAAATAATCAGAACAATGAAAAGTGCTTCTCAGAGCCCATTCCCAGAATACATGCTACACCATACGGAAGTAAACGCAAACCCTTGAGATTACCATACCAAAAAAGTTCAAGCCAGCAAATGTTTCCTAATTTTTATTCTTAGAGAAGTTATTTTTCACCCATGTTATATCCACTGGCCCAGGAAGGTGACCAGCCTAAGGATCTATTTGTGGTGCTTTGTTTTTAAGAGTTCTGAGACAGAACCTCACTCTAGCTCAGACTGATGTGGCACAGGCTGGCCTGAACTCACAGGTACCCTATGTCTAAACCACCACACCCAGCTCTTCCTTGAAAGTAATTTGGTTTGGATAACACTGGAATTGAAATTAGAGATGCTTACCCAAGCTTCTTCACTATTTTAATATCTCTAAGATCTACACTGGTAGCTGTGGCTGGGTCAATCACTTTCATCACCGCATTGACACTCATTGGAGAGAGTAGACTTGAATACTGAGACACAACCTAGATTTAAAACAGAAAGTTACTTTCAGAGACACAGTAATTAAAAAGACAAAACAACCGAACAATCTTGGATTTGCAAGGGCTTGTTACCACCTATTTGGGTATGGTTGCTAGAAGGTACCCAGAGGAGACCAATGGTTAAAGATGTCCCCCACCACAGCTGAGGAGATGGCTGAGTTAGGAGCACTGGCTGCTCTTCCAAAGGAATGCTTCAATTCCCAGCACCCACATGGCAGTTCACAACTGGCTCTAACTCCCGCTTCAAGTGATCTAATGTCTTCACTTGGACATACATGCAGGTAAAACACTGATGTACTTAAAATACAAATAATTTTTTTAAAAAGACATCTTTGTTACTGTTTATATACTATATATATATATATACTATTTAGATTTGTAACTAGAGGAAATGAATGCAAAAAAATGAATTGTACTCGGAGAAACAAGAATAGAACAGATGGTAACATGAAAGCTTTTATTAAAATTCTTGCTTATAAACTTAAAAAAAAAACTATGTGTATGAATATTTTTCTCTTCAGCCCCGACTTTTAAATTTTTATTATTTCACCTGAAATTTCCCCCAAATTTTGTTCCATCACTATTTTAAATTTTATAGGGAAAAAAAGTAGCACACACATAAAGAGCTGGCTAGTATGGATGGGCAATCCATGTTGAGTTCAAATATGGCAGCCTTTGATTTGCAGATGGGAAGTTCCCAATAGCATTTCAAAGCCTAGGACTTAGCTTTACCAAAAAGTGTTAAAATGCAGTAAAAGAAAAAACTAGAAAACGGATATGGCACCTACAACAAACTCCTTTTTTGGGGGTGGTGGTGGGTTTTAGAGACAGAGCTTCTCTGTGTAGTTCTGGCTGTCCTGGGACTTAAAGAGACCAGGCTGGCCTTGAACTCACAAAGATTTACCTGCCTCTGCCTCCCAAGTGCTAAGATTAAAGGCACCAGCCACTACCGCCCAGAGAATCTTCTAATTCTTTTGTTAGCATTATTGATCATTTTACCTCAATCTTAAAACCAATTTAGTTACAGAAACTATTATGACCCAGTTTTTTTTTTCTGATGTATTATGCATGCAGTGTTTGTACATCTGCAACCCAGAAGAGGGAACCAGATCTCATTACGGATGGCTGTGAGCCACCATGTGGTTGCTGGGAATTGAACTCAGAATCTCTAGAAGAGCAGCCAGTGTTCTTACCTCTGAGCCATCTGTCCAGCCCCACCCAGTTATTCTTGAGGCAACATTAGATACAGTACAGCATCCATGACAACACCATAAGACACCTTTAGCTGTAATATAATTGTCCCTTAGTGGTAGTCTCACCTTTGAATTCAATGAAGTGGTTGCGCTATTTAACAAAGTTTCTCTGTCGCTCAGCTGCACAGGTCGAGACATGTCAGTAAGGATTTCAAGACCCTTTTCCAAAGCTTTTTGGAATGATTCAGAAATGATGGTTGGATGGATACCTGTCATTTATGAACCAAGTTAATTATGACAAACTACCATGTCATATTTTAAAATGTTTTACTCATTAAAATGTCAAAGTAATTTAAAACTTTCCCTTCCTCCTTTTTCCTCAGGTTGATCCCAGGGCCTCCAGCATGCTCGGCAAATATAAAACTACTACACTATACTACGAGGCTCCAAATATTTTTCATTCAAACTAATTTATAATTAAATTGTAAAGAGAATGGCTAAATAAAGTAACCGCTGGTTATGGACAACAGCTAACCTCTACTTGTTCTACTTGAAACAGATCAATACATTTTTATGTAAAATTAAAGCAGGGTGATCAGAGTTGTTACTATGATTAAACACTACTTATCAAAGTAAGAGTCCTATTTTCTCATCTAAGACATCTTTGTAAGCCTTAGACTAGTAATACTACTATCACTGATTTCTGAAAAGCAGAACTCTATTTCTATAGTCTTGCAAATCAAAAGCAAAATAAAATTTCTTGATAAAAAAGTAGTTACTTCAAATTAAATATTAAATTCCACATTACTTAATAACCTGGCTTTTATGCATTTTGCCTTAAAAAAAAACTGTCATTCTTAGTAAGCAAGCATATTCTACATACCTTTCTGCAGAAGCTTGGTACAGGAGTCTAAGAGAGAGCCAGCAATGATGACAACCGATGTGGTACCATCCCCCGCTTCTATGTCTTGAGCCTTAGACAGCTCCACCAGCTATGTAAACAGAACATGTCAAGATGCTGAGAAACAGGAACCCAGCAACATCTAACTCAAACTATCACACCAATGTCACCAACACAGAATCACAAAATTCAATACATTCCTGACATTTAGTTTTTAGATTACTTTGGGCTTCATTTAAAGATAAACTGTTCTATTTGTGGTACACAAAATTATTCTTATAATGGTCTCTGTTTTAGATTGTGGAGTGCACAGAGAAGTTCTCAGAAAATTCTCTTTAAAGTCCTATCCAAAAGCATCAATACTTAGGGCTGGTGATGTGGTTCAGTTGGAAGAGTGCTTGCCTAGCACCCCTGAAGCCCTGGGTTTACCCTTTCTTTAAAAAATGCAGTAAGGTGCCAGGTGGTGGTGGTGCACGCCTTTAATCCCAGCACTCGGGAGGCAGAGGCAGGCAGATCTCTGTGAGTTCGAGACCAGCCTGGTCTACAAGAGCTAGTTCCAGGACAGGCTCCAAAACCACAGAGAAACCCTGTCTCGAAAAACCAAAATAAATAAATAAACAAATAAATAAAAAAAATGCAGTACGGTTTCATAGGTATCTTATATAGATGGAGAACATATGAAGTCATTCCACATGGGAGTATAAACACCTTTGCCAAGTTTTTCTCAAGTGACCACATGTAAGCACAATCTTACCCATTTACAAGTCACGTTTAAGTAAGGGACCTTTTCTGAAGCAGGGTTCTATGTTGTCTTTAACAGGCCCTAATGATCCCCCTGCCTCAGAACCAGAGCACTTAAGATTACAGGAACTCATTGCTGTGCCAACAGTATGTTTTAACAGACAGCAATTCTTCTTTTTAAATATTTATTTATTAATTATGTATACAATATTCTGTCTGTGTGTATGCCTGCAGACCAGAAGAGGGCACCAGACCCCATTACAGATGGTTGTGAGCCACCATGTGGTTGTTGGGAATTGAACTCAGGACCTTTGGAAGAGCAGGCAATGCTCTTAACCTCTGAGCCATCTCTCCAGCCCCCCAGACAGCAATTCTTAAAGCACATTTTTGCAAACACAACTTCTTGCCGTAAGGCTAATTGTGACTCTTGAATCTGAGCATCTACAATGCCATGGGTTTAATCTACAGCACAGAATAAAACAAAATTAGTTCTCTTATAGGACACCTCATACTCAAAAAACCAGTATCTTAAAAATGCATATTTTTAGTAAAGATAAAAAATTCTCGCAGGGCGGTGGTGACACATCCCTTTAATCCCAGCAGTTGGGAGGCAGAGGCAGGCGGATCTCTGTGAGTCTGAGACCAGTCTGGTCTACAAGAGCTAGTTCCAGGACAGGCTCCAAAGCTACAGAGAAACCCTGTCTCAAAATCACCCCCCATCTCCCTGTTTAAATAGTATACATTAAATATTATACAAATACAGATAGCACATGCCCATGCCTATAGCTGCAGTACTCTGGAGGATGAAGCTGAACTGCTGCCAAGTTCAAGGCTAGCCTGAGCTACACAGTGAACATCCTGTCTCAAAACAAACCACTTATTTACACTTACCATTCTGGCTGCTGGGTGCAGTACTTGCATTTGTTTCAGAATGGTGGCGCCATCATTTGTAATGGTCACATCACCTTTTCCATCTTGAATCTAGAAAATTTGTTTTTGAGAAATTTAATCCAGTACTCTACAAGCACTATTCCATTTATATTTATTGTATTTATATTAATACAAGTTAATGTATACATATTGCTTAATTTTAAATTCTTCTCTTTCATTAGTGTAACAATATAAGAACATCCAGTTTCTACCCAACTTTTGCAAAAAAAAAAAAAAAGTAACTAGCTCTGTCGGGTTACTTCACTGTTATGTTTAAGTGTGTGTGTGTGTATGCACGCATCTGAGGGCAGTGCTCAGAGATCAGATCTACCTCTTAAATTTGAGCATACATCAATCCAAAGTCATTACACTGTATCTGTTTTATACTGCCAGTCAATTAAGAAAAAGAAGTTTGGGTCCAAGGACTAGAAGAAAGGCGGCTGGGAGGGGGCTACAGGATCATGAGGGGTGGGGCGGGGCAATAACAACTGAAAAGTTGAATGGGGCATGGCAGTTCATACTTGTAATCCTAGCACCTGGGTGCTGAAACAGAAGGATTAAGTTCAGGCTTCAAAATAAAGGAATAAATAAAGAGCCAAACATGGCGGCGCAAGCCTGTGATGCCTACACTTGAAGCAGAGGCAGGAGGATCAAGGACAGTCTCAAATATTTAAGACTGACTCAAATAACAAAAACTCACAAGGAATTAAACTATATAGTTAAATGCTATCTAAGTAATCTCTCCTTTTAATGAATTCTAACACTTTGAAGGGATTTGAGGAGGTTGAGGGGGCAGCACATGTAAGGGTTCCACCTTGTTCCACATAGGCAAGCACACTACCATAGAACTATTTATTTGCCAGCCCCAGACAGCACAAACTTTCATCAGACCTCAGAATGTAAACAGGACCTCTCAAGAATAACCATTTCTTTCATTCATACCATTTTGTCCATTCCTTTAGGTCCAAGGCTTGTCCTAATGGCATCAGCAACCGCTGTTAAACAGAAGAAAAACAGAAACCAAGACTTAAAAGAGCAAAGTGCTTTGCTTCAAATCTGTCCTATCAGATTATGGTATAAACTAGAACACTTCACATGTGTTATGCCTATGCCTGTGAGATTCAAACTGGCACAATCTAGTCTTATGTTCTGAGAGTTTTATTTCCTTTATTGCTTAAAACAGGACAAGCAACAAGGGAACAGTAAGACGGCCTAACAATACACAACTCACTCATCTGCTCTTTCCTTCCCACAAGAACATAATCTACTGGAAACACATTTGTAGGCCCATAGTCTAATAAATTTTCTGTATTCCACAACTAGTATGCTTTTGCCTGTATCAGGTAAAGAGTAAAGAATTTAACAGAAAATACGGAGTATAAGTGGTAATATGTCTCATGTATTTCATGACTTTGGTCTAGCAGTCAGTATCAGTTTCAGGTGATCTTAGAGGACCGGCTTCAAGACATTCACTACAGTATTTCAGACTCTACATTTCTAGAAGGTTAATCTGTAGCACAAGTTAAGTACAAGACAGAGACTGTTAAATGATTCACACTGAGCTACCAGTATTTTGTGTCTGTGCAATTTTCCTCATCATTAGCAGGTATTATCTTTATTTGGGGACAAGGGGATAGTTAACCAGATAACACCAAAACAAACTAGTGCCCAGAACTAAACTCAAGCTATATCTGGCAGAAGCCTTTCTCACTTCCTAGGCTTTTGTTTTGGAAAAACTAGTTTGCCCTTTGCTCTTTGAATAACTAGTTAAGTTCACAGGCAATTTCCTACGTGCATGGCTTCGTTTGTCCTGTTTGAATTTTTTGGTGCACCTCGCCTTTGAAAGGTGACAGTGTCAGGCAGTTTCTGTCAACCTGACACAGTTAAAGACTTCTCGGGGGAACCTCAATTGAGAAAATGACAATTAAGACTGGGTGGGCTGCAGGCAAGCTTGTAGGAAATGCTCTGAATTAGTGATTGATGGAGGAGGGCCAAATCCACTGTGGATGGGACCATTTCCTGGGCAGGTGGTCCTCAGTTCTATAAGAAAGCGGGCTGGGCAAACCTCGAGGAGAAAGCCAGTTAACAGCACTCCTTCACGGTCTCTGCATCAGCTCCTGCCTCTAGGTTCCTGCCAATTGAGTTCCGACCAAATAACCCCGCCCCCCAGTTAGTGTTGGTCATCCCTGTTTCCTCACAGCACTTAGATGGCCCTAGACTTTATTTTTCAATATCTCAAAGATTCCACCTAGTACTACTTAAGTAATTACTGAACTCGATTTCCAGGTCTTAGGTATTCTCTCCAAACTTGCAAGCGCCCATCTGATCAAACTGACTTCCTTTTATCCTCCCAATCGCTCTTCTTACAGCGGGGCTGGTGACTTGCAATGCCTGCGAGGTATACTTTACACACCTCCCATTTCCTCTTCCCAGCAACCCGACAAATGGCCTGTTACCTCACCCCACTTAGGGTGGTACTGGAAATAGAGCCACACGTTTTCCAGGATCCCAGGTCCTTCAAGGTAAGGACCTTTGCAATTTCACTTATCACACCATGCCTCTTTTTCCTCCAACCCAAACAACTACATTCCAGACATACCCAGGCAAGGCCCTCTAAGGCTCTGGTCATAATTTTCCTTCCACTTTCCTTCTGTTTCAGCTGTTTCTCTAAATCCTTACACCTACAGAAAGCTATCTTCCCCGAATTTGCAGTAAGGGAGCTACTTCGGTTCAGAATCTAAAAAAAACATAAAATAACAAGACGCAGAGACTAAAACTCAGGTCTGTCTGGGTTTCACCATGCGCTCCGTGATAGCGCTCCAACTGTCAGTTCAACGGAACACACCCAACTTACATTACTGTCCAAACAGTACCACCGAGCCAAGCAAAGCCCATTTAAGTTGCATCTTCATAGACTATGGCCAAAAGAAAAAAAAAACACTACGCCGTCTACCACTAGGCCTAACAAACAGCCACGCTTTCCTTCGGAAGCGTCAGATCTCAAGCTCACCGCCCCAGCCCTCGGCTTTTAGGCTGCTGCTCTCCGCACCCACGTGACGCGCACCGCACAAGCCCGCGGGAGAAAACTATGGGGTACCCAGACCCACGACGGGGCGTGTCCAAAGGCCTCCACGCTCGCGGGCGGGCGCGCTCGGCACAAAGAGGCGCCCCCCAGGGCGGAACACCCGTAAGGAACGGAACGCTCCCCGCACCCCGGGCCCGCACGGCCGCCAAGGGGGCGATACCTTTGGCCGCCGAGATGTTGCTGAAGCGGATCTGGGCCGGCTTGTCGCGGTCCTGGTAGGCGCCTTTCCCGCGGCTGCCCGGCCCCGCGGCGGGCGCCCCGCTTCTGGGAGCTACGTTCTCCGGCATGGCGACCTTGGCGACGTGGGCGCGGGTTCAGGAGGACCGATGGACACGGATTCCGGCCCGCTGCGGAGTAACGGTCTCTGGCCGCCGCCTCCTCCTGCACGAACCTTCCAGAAAGCGACGCCGGCAGAGGAGGCGGAAGCCGAGAAAGGGGCCTTCGCCGCTCCTGGCTCAGGCGTGACGTAAGAGGCTGTCCGCGGCGCGCCGGGTGCGGGGCGCTACGAGGGAGCGGGAGGATTTATAGGCGTGGTTGGGGACTTGCTGTCTCCTCATCCCATCCTCCGCGGTTGGATGTGAGGCTTCTAGCTCATGCTGGTCGTGGTGACGAAGCCATGACAGCCCTGGCTTTGTTCCGGAGTGGGTGTGGTGCAGTCGGCTTTTTTCTCGACGTCTAAATCTAAATTTTATTCCTAGTTTATTCACTTTGTAAAGGTATCGGAGGAGAGATTTGCAATGGGTAGATTCTCCCCTTTTGTTTTGAATTCATTTTGGCTACCTAGGGATATACATACATACACTGGTTAAATTTTAAGACCCCAGCTTAGCTACTGTAATGCCATTTTGCAAAGCCTTCACACAAACAAATGTAAGTTCAAGGTAAAGTCAGTACTCCTAGGCGGTCAAACAGGATATCTATGGTCAGACACCAGGCCTAGGAGGGGAACGAACAGTTCTGGGAAAAACTACATGTACCCTAGATAGGGCCAAGTCTGTTATTATTATCAGACCTTCATGTCTCCGGGGAACTTGTCCCCTAAATGAACCCATCGCCTCATTCGAACTGACCAATGAGATCCCTGTAACCATACATTGCTTCTGTATGCCTGCTTTTGCTACCCTTTTCCTATAAAAAGACCTTCTCCCAGCCTGCAGGCGGGCAAGTCCTCCAAAAGGACTTTGCTGCCCACAGGTACCTGTGCCCACCCAATAAACCTCTTGCTAATTGCAGCCAGTGGTGTTGACTGTTCCTTGGGTTAGGGGTCTCCTCCTGAGGGAAGGACCACTCTGAGGGTCTTTCAAAATAAATGGCACCGAATCTTAATAGTTGTGGAGACTGCCTGCCAAACCCGTAAACATACGGAATATAAACATCTCATAACCGATTAGCAGTTAGTTGCTAAACAAAGTGAGACGTCTGGGCTGGAGAGAGAGCTCAGTGGTTAAGAGCACTGCCTGCTCTTCCTAAAGGTCCTGAGTTCAATTCCCGACAACCACATTGGTGGCTCACAGACATCTGTAATGAGATCTGGTGCCTTCTTCTGGCCCGCAGGCACACATGCAGACAGAATACTGAGACTATAAACAAACAAACAAACAAACAAATAAATCTTAAAAAAACAAACAAAGTGAGCCGTCTTTACACCCTTTACCTTAACTAATCCTCATCATAGTCCCACAAAATGGGTGCCATTGTCTTTGTGGATGATGAAGCTGAATCCCAAATAAAAGCCAGTCCAGAGCCAGAACTCCATCTTTAGGTAAGCTGCCAGGTTCCTATAACCACTATCATTGACTACGGCAGTTCATATAGGTGATACTCATTCACTATTAGTTCACAATTAATTATTAAGAGCCCATAAGGTGCCAGATGCCTGCAGTAGGTTAAGGAAGAATTGTTTCATGGACTTAGCCCCTGCCATCAACAGGGTTGATGCATCAACATGCATTCAGGCTATTAGGACTAAGAGATGAAGTGTTCAAGCCTGCCCCTAGTGGAGACATCTTTTCCAAAGACCAGTTTACCCCTTGCAGCACACAAATACTCTATGATCGTTGAAACAACTGCTGTAATATGAGGAGAACAGTTACTGCTGCTGGTTTGAACGAGATGTCTCCCATAGTTTTAGATATTTGGATGCTTGGTCCCCAGCTGGTAGCTCTGACTGGAGAAGCTTAAGGGGTGTAGCCTTGCTAGAGTGAATATGTCACAAGGGGCGGAGTTTGTTTTGAAAGCTACCAGCCATTCCCAGTTTGCTGTCTGCTTCCAGTTTTCAGGTTGAGATGTGAGCTCTCCGCTGTTCGTTCCTGCCGCTGTGCCCAACTGTGGCCAAGCTTCCCTGCAGTGCCAGTGATGGACTCTTAGCCCTCTGGAACCATATCCTTTCCCCCTCAAAAACAAAAACAAACAAAAACCCTTGGCTCTATAAATTGCCTTGGTCATGGTGTTTTAGCACAGCGACAGAAAAGTAACCAACACAGGCCCTCTGATGTCTCCAGACCCTGAAAGCAGGAGCCAGAAGTGTTGTAGGAAAGGGACCTTCACTATGCCTTCAGGAAGAGATGCAGAGATCAGGAACCCAGGAAGCTGAGTGAAGTCTGAACAAACAAACCTTGTTAAAGTGATCCTTATCTTCTTAAAAGGCCTTAGCTCAAACCCTTTTGTCATGCGTTGCTTTTCTGAAATTTACAATTTGTCTAGTTAGCATATGATTGTCTGGCTCAAACTATTTTTTTGTTCTTCATTTTCTCCTGAAGTCATCTATGTCGCATAAATCTTAATTTTATGTTTTTCTTCATTTATCTGTCTTTGTTACAAAGTTGTTTCCAAAGCCCGCCTGGTGACCCACTTGGGAGGCAGAGGCAGGTGAATCTCTGAGGCTTACTTGGTCTACAGAGTGAGTTCCAGGACAGCCAGGGATACCCAGAGAAACCCTGTCTTAAAAAAAAAAAAGTTCTATCCAAGAACCCAAGATGACCAGAGGATTTTGTTCCTTCTTATTGGACAAGTATAAAAACTGGCATTACATAGATTTCTGAATGTATATATTACCTAGTCCTCATCCATCTTTCAGATGATTACCCTAGATCACCACTCTTGCAATGCTACTTACAATAGCCTCAATGTTACTGTTTCACACCTCCATGTGGAGACAGCATTTCACTGTGTCCATAACCTGCGCAAGCTGAGCTCATTAGTCTCTACTTCTAGGCACTAATTAGTAAAGAACCTAAGGCATTGTACTCGAATTAATTTCTTTGCATGTAATTTTTTTCTTACAAAAATATATGCTTTAAAGACAAGACCATTTATCTCTGTATCCTCTGCAGCTTAGTAGAATGGCTAGCACAAACTGCTGAGAGAAGAATAAGCGGTGATAAAGGCAGAGTTGGAAAAGGCAGAGATGAGACCAGGCAGGGAGATTTTATTGCAAAACCACAGGGTCCTTGCATCTGCATTCTGTCAGTTCACATTACAGGTATTATTTTTGTGTGCATATGTGTGTGACGAGGAGGGGAGGCTTGCATGTCCTGCATGTGTGTGGAAGTCAGAAAGCAACTCTATGGAGTCAGTTCTTTCCCACTCAGGTCATATTGTTTGTTGGCAAACACCTTTATCTGCTGAGGCACCTCACCAGCCCCAATCAGTTCATATTTTTAAACATTCACTTTATTTTATATGTGTTTCTCCCGCGTGTGTGTATCTGTGTGCACCGCGTGCATGCTCAGTGCCCATGGAGGTCAGAAGAGGGCACTGGATTCCCCTGGGACTGGAGTTACAGATGGTTGTGAACCACCATGAGGGTGCTGGGAATTGAACCTGGGTCCTCTTGCAAGAACAACAAATGCTCTAAACCACTGAGCCATCTCTTTAACCTTCTAGTTTACACTTTAAAAGGATTTATTTATTTATTTTTACATATGTGAGTGTTTTGCCAGCATGCATGTATGTACAACACATATGTTCAGTGCCTGTGGAGGTCAGAAGAGGGTGTTGGAACCTGTGGGGCTGGGTTACAGTAAGGTGGCTGGAATCCATCTATGTGGGTGCTGGGAATCAAACCTGGGCCCCTTGTAAGAGCAATGAGTGCTCTAAACTGCTGACCCGTCTCTCCGGTTCCCAGTTTACATTTTGTATTGTTTTTGTCTTTTTTGAGACAGGGTTTCTCTGTGCAACAAGTCCTGGCTGTCCTGAAACTCACTCTAGACCAGACTGGCCTTGAACTCACAGCGATCTGCCTGCCTCTGCCTCCCAAGTGCTGGGATTAAAGGCATACACCACTACCGCCCACCCAGTTTCCATTTTTAATGTTTATAAAATTATTACTTGTTTTCCTGGAACCATTTGCTTGCTTGGACTTAGAATAGCGTATTTGACCATGATGGAAGGGAACCATGCCTAGAAGGGTTGTTCACAGGGTTTGAAGTTTCCCTGGAGTTGAGCTTCTGGGTCTTGTCTTAGTTGTTGCACTTGAAAATTCTCTTGATAGCCTTGTGCCAAGGTTTGCCATCTGAAATACCTGTGATTTGAAATTTGATAAAAGACGGCTGTAGTTTGAGCCTTTTGTTTGAAAAGCATTCTAAAATGCAGCTGGTGCCATCTTGCAGCTGCAGCTGTGACAATAGCAGCCCCTGGTGGCAGAAGAACGAACTTCCTTTTTTCTTTCCTTTGATCTCTTCACACAGACGATGGCAGCTACTCATACACATATATACATACACACAGTAAATAAATGCTGAATAAAAACCCAGCTCTTGGCAATCACTGAAATGACAGAAACTTTATAGAAAACGGGGAAATAAGTAGGAATACAGGCAGCCAAAATATACCCAGGTAGTATTCACTCTCAAAACCTAAGAAATGTGGCCAGGCTCGAGAGGTGGCTCAGAGGTTAAGAGCACTCACTGCCCTTCCAGAGCATGTAGGTTCAGTTCCCAGCAGCCACATCCGGTGGGTCACAGCCTCTTCTGACTTTCTCGGGCACCTTCCTGAAGGTGGAGCACACACACACACACACACACACACACACACACTAGGGCGCATACACATAAAATGAATAAACAAATCTTTAGTGAAGAGAAAAAAGATGGAGCCAGAGAGATGGCTCAGTGGGTAAAGGCACTTGCGGCCAAGCCTGACCACCGGAGTTCAGTCTCTGGGATTCACATGGTAGAAGAGAACCCATTCTTGTAATTTGGTTTTTAACCTCCACACGCATGCTGTGGCATGTGGGGACACACACACACACACACGAAGTAAACATAATAAAAATTTGAGAAACGAAAAACTGCAAGATAATTTTTTCTATGTGTCAGATGACAAACACCACAGAGAATAATTTGGCCACGGCCTTTCAGGTAGAAGATTTAGAAGTTATGTGCTAGAGTGCTGTTTTGTCCCACTTGCTACCTTTCTGCCCCCTTTTCTCTTCTATCCATTCCTTGCAACCTCTTTTGTTTGTTTGCTTTCTTTGAGCTAGGATGTCTCTATATAGCCCTGGCTTCGAGAAACTCACTATGTAGAAGAGGCTGGCACTGCCTCTGCCTCCTGGGTGTTGGGAGTAAAGGTGTGCCCACCACACCTGGCCTTTTTGCAATCTCTATAGGAACATTTAACACACAAGTATAGTTTGCCTCAGGGTTGTTTTTCTTGAATGCACAAAAACATTTCTCAAGTTGCCTTTTAGAAAATCATGGATAATGTACCCTTCATTAGGGACTTAACGGTACACAAACAGTGACAATATGATTTCTTAAATTAGTTCTGAAAAGTCGATATAAAAAATGATTGAGCCAGAACTTTATCCCAGAACTCAGGAGGTAGGGATAGGCAGATATAGTAAGTTTCTGTTTCAAAAACAAACAAACAAACATACAAAAAAAAAAAAACCCAACCCTTTGTGTGGGGTTTCTGAAGACTCCACGGCAAACTCTGGAACGAGATACAGCCACCAAAGAGTGACGCTCTTCTTGAGTTACAGCTCATAGGAGTAATCTCACCAAGCCCTTTGAGTGCCTTTCGGAGTGAAAAAGGAAACAGCGAAAGCACAGCGACCCAAAGGGAAACTCAACGGATTGGACCGTGATCGAAACAGTGGGTGTGTGTGTCAGAACAAAAGCGAGAACTGCTATTCCGACTAGTGGAGGAGCCCGGCTTCGCGGCCAGACGGTGCCTTTACTAGGTGTTACGGCCCATCTCGGCCCCCGTAGCCGAGCCGAGCTCAGCCGCCGAGCGGCAGCCGCTTTGGCCATGGCTGGTGAGCTGGAGGGCTGCAAGCCCCTGAGCGGGCTGCTGAGCGGGCTGGCGCAGAACGCGTTCCACGGAAACTCGAGTATCACCGAGGAGCTGCTGCACAGTCAACTCTATCCGGAAGTGCCGCCGGAGGAGTTCCGCCCCTTCCTGGCGAAGATGAGGGGCATTCTAAAGGTACTGCGGTTAGACCGGGCGGCGCTGCCCCCCTCGCAGCCTCAGACCCGCTCCCAGCCTCGGGCGCTGCCCGGTGCGGCTCCTTTGCTTTAGGGACGGACACATACCCGCAAACTCTTGGCTTTTTAAGACTTCTCTGTGCCTGTAGTGTAGATAAGTTTCGAGTTTTCTTCGTCCCGGACTTTTGTAAGATTGATGGGTTGCAGCAGAGCGTGGTAGTGCACGCCCTTAATCACTGCACTGGGGAGGCAGAGGCTGGCAGAAAGCTGTGTGAGTTCGAGACCAACCTGGTCTACAGAGCGAGTTCCGGGCCAGCCAAGCCAGCCATGGCTACGTAGTGAGACCCTTGTTTGAAGAGAGAGTGAGGGAGCTCTTGCCAGCTTTCCTGCGTTGTGGTAATGAGGTGGTTAGTGAGATAAGGTTAAATTAGCTGGAGTAAACACCATTAAAGAATCTATGTGTGAAGAGTGTATTTACCAAATGAACGAAGTTATTATACATCAGACTGTCTCAAAACTATCAGAGGGAAACATAACAAATGAAATTAATTTACAAAAGATTTTTGTTTTATGTGTATGAGTGTGGTGCCTGCACTGCATACATGCTTGTGGAGGCCAGAAGAGGGTGCCAGATCACTTGGAATAGTTGTAGGCCACCATGTGGGTGCTGGGAACCCAGGTCCTCTGCAAGAGCATTAGGTGCTAGAGTACTAACTGCTGAGCCCTGCTTTTGACGAGGGACCTCTTGTAGCCCACCCTGGCCTTGAGCACACTGTTTGGCTGAGATGACCTTGAGTTCCTGATTCTCCTGCTTCCACTTTCCAAGCACTAGAATTTCAAGCATCTGCCACCACAGCCTGCTGTGATGTGCTTTCGTGTGTGTGTGTGTGTGTGTGTGTGTGTGTGTGTGTGTGTGAAGGCTAGGGGTCAGTACTGGTGCCCTGCACTATCACGCTCCACCTATCTTTCCAGACACGGGCACTCACTGGACCTGGAACTCCAGAGATCTGCTTGCTTTACTTTGTCCTGCCAGTGCTTGGGTTACAGAAGTAGGGGGCCATGCCCAGTCTTTTTGTGGGTGCTGGAGATCAGAACTAGGTTCTGATTGAGCTATATGGCCAGCTGGTCCCTGGGATTTTTTTTTTAGTAAGATGTTTTAATTATCTGACTAATATATTTACAGTATTATCATTTACACAACACTATACAGTGTATTGTTTTCACTAAGTGTTTAAAATATGTGTATTTCACATTTAAAACATTTTTAGCTGCAACTAGCCACGTTTCAAGTGGTGAAAGTGGTCACATGTGGCGAATGACCATATTTAGTCTGACTTGGACCCAGATTTAGTCTTAGGGATGCTCCTAGTGTCAAAGTGTAAAGAAAAGAAAAACTAAAAGTATTTTTTTTTTAAACTCATAGTGGGCACCCACCTGTTTGGAAGATTAGAACATGGGGCCAAGAAGATGACTCAGTTGGCAAAAGGCTTCCATGCAAGCATGAAGACCTGAGTCTGTCCTAGAACCCACATAAATGCCAGGGGCCTGTAATCCAGACCCTGGGGAATCAGAGACAGGAGGATCTCTGGGGCTTCCTGGCTAGCCATTCTAACCTAGTCATTGAGAGACCCTGCCTTAACAAACAGAGTGAAGGGGCTCTGGTTAACAGCACCTGCTGCTCTTGTAGAGGACCTGATTTGGTTCCTAGCACCCATGTGGCAGTTTGGTACAGTCTGTCACTCCAATTCTGGGAGATCCAGCACCCTCT
The DNA here is from genome assembly GCF_018167655.1 of Microtus oregoni. Lineage (NCBI taxonomy): Eukaryota > Metazoa > Chordata > Mammalia > Rodentia > Cricetidae > Microtus > Microtus oregoni. The sequence goes on from NW_024543078.1 coordinate 19,861,443, forward strand.
TCTGGTCTTCATGGGCACCAGGCACTCACTCACATGCAGGCAAAACACTCGTACACAGAAAATTAAAACTAAATACGTCTTAAACAAAATTAAGTGGTTGGACTAAGGAGATGGCTTATTATGTAAAATGCTTGCTGTGTAAGTGGGAAGGTCTGAGTTGGGATCCTAGCACCCAGGAAAAGCCAGGCATGTTTGTAACCCAGCACTTGTGAGGTGAAAAAAGGCAGATGCTCAGGCTTCACTGATCAGCCGGGCAGCCTAGCCAATGAGTGAGAGACCCCGTGCTAGAATTAGCAAAGAAGGCAGAGAGGGCCAGGGAGAGAGCTTGCAGGGGCCAGCACGTGTTAAGCCTGACAATCTAAATTCAGTTTATGAAACCCACATGGTAGAAAGAGAATTGTGGCAAACTGTTCCTGGTCTGTGTATGTGCGAGCCTGTGCATATGCACGTGTGTGCACATACACACCTATTCACACAAGCAGAGAGCCTCTTGCCTCCATATGCACACAGATGAGGAAACAAGGTGTCTTAACGCCTAAAACCACACTATTAAAATTTTGTTTCAATTTAATTTGTTATTAGAAATACTGATGGGAGAATCCCTAGAGAGCTACAGCCAGTTTGATTCTGGAGTGAGTTAGCACCTAGCTTTTGATCTTTTTTTTTTGTTTTGACAAGCATTTTAGCAGCTGTACATTTTGTTGCTCCTGAAATGGGGATTTTAAATTCCCTGCAGCCCTGACAATCCTGGAGTCCCCTTACTCTGAGAGTGAACTTTCTTCCAGTCTTTAAGAGTGTCCAGAATCCTCTGACCTTGGATCCCTGTTCAGGTGCCAGCCAGTGGCTGGCTGCTTTGCTTTTCTGATCTTCAGGTTGAACCCCAATATCAGTCTCTGGCTTTTATTATTCGTGCTATGTTTGAGTTTAAATGTAGTGATATTTCATTTGTATTTTAATAAATAAAGTTTTCCTGAAGATCAGAGAGTAAAACAGTCCCACTGGTCAGCCATACAGACCAGGCAGTGGTGGCACACACTTTTAATCCCAGTTGCCACACTAGTTCACTAATGAAGCCAAGCAGTAGAGCGCACGCCTTTAATCCCAGCACTAGAGAGGAATATAAGACAGGAGGAGACAGGTCTTAGCTCAGTCTCGTTCTGAGAATTTGTGGAGGCAGAATCGCCATTTCAGTCTTAGGAGGCCTGGGCCTCAAGGGCATGTGGTTTCCCATGTGTGGCCTCATCATAGGAACAGGTTCCACAGGCATTATGCCAGGAGGAGGCGAGCCCCCTGGGTGCTTGCATTATACCAGAGTGAGGAGGACCCGGGAGATGGGGCAGGTAGGATGGTGACCCCTTCAGGAGGAGGAGCAGAGAGTGGAGCTGGAGGTCTCCTCCCTTGCTGTGGTGCAGCCACTGTTTCATCGGATGTCTTTCACATTCCTGTTGTTTCCCATGGCTGCAGTGTCCTCCTCACAGACCGAGTCATGGGTAAGATACACGCTGTGTAATCACAGTAAGACCCCTGCTGCCCTGCCAGATTCCAGTTCCCCCCCTTTTTAAGACAGGGTCTCATTGTATAGTCCAGGCTGGTCCTGAAGTCACAGCGATCTGAGTGCTGGGATTAAAGGTGTGCCCCCCTCCCCTCTCTAGCCTCTAGCAGGCTTCTTAAGATGCTATTTTGCTGCTTTTGAACATAGTGATTTTTTTAGAGTTAGATAAGGGTCAGCATTATGGGATAATCAAAGCTAAGAGCAGATGTGGGGTAGGAAAAATGTAGACCACGTTTGAAGGATGTTAACTAGGCTGGGGATAGCTTGGTAGGTGAAAGTGATTGCTGCACAAGTGTGAGGACCTGGCTTCTAATCCCTAAAACCCACATAAAAACTGGACCTGTAGGGCCTGGATAGGTGGTTCAGCAGTTAAGAGCATTTGTTCTCACAGAGGATCTGGGTTTGGGTCCCAGCACCCAAATGATGGCTCACAACTAGCTGTAATTCCAGTTCCAGAGAATCCAACACCCTCTTCCGGCTTCCTTGGGCACCGTACACCTGAGGTGCTCAGACATACATGCAGGCAAACTACTCATACACATCAAATAAATCTTTTTTAAAAAAGTCTTAAAAACTGGTCATGTAGTGTAAGTGTCTACATTTTGAGGAGATGGGAGTGGATACAGAAAATCTCAGAAGCTTAGGGCCATTAGCCCGGCATAGAGAGTGGAAAGACATCTCAAACTAAGATGATTTCTGTGTGGATACTGTGGCACACACACATGTGTGAATGTGTATGCACACATCTCTCTCTCTCTCTCTCTCTCTCTCTCTCTCTCACACACACACACACACACACGCACAAATGGTGAACTGTCCAATCTGGTCATAATTTAGGGTATGGAGTAAGGACTGTTTGGTGGAAAAGTGAAGCGCTTATTCTAACTCCGCCCGCATTCCTGCTCTGAAGCAGGCCATACACTGAACACACAGATGGTAGCAGACGTCATGTCTTTCACCTAGAAAATCATGTTCTGCATAGAAATGGCAGAAGGAGACACAGAGGACAGAACATGAGGAGACATGGAATTCCTAGTGGGCACTCAGTAGGAGTCTCCTTTTCCGATGTGCTGAGGCTTGAACCCAGGATCTTATACTTGCTAGGTAAGCTGGTAATGCTGAGCTAAACCCAAGCCCGACTCCAGGTAACAGTTTTCTTATTACCAACTACCTGGCAATGTGTTGTGTACCATGGTTCGGATTCCTAACTTTCACACCGTTTCCAAATGTTACCCACTATTTTCCTGACATTTGTAGTGCATACTCTTCGCTGTGTAGAATGATGTCCTTGTTTGGGACAAGAGCACTCTAGCTTTACCTGTCAATCACAAAGGGCAAACATTTCATCTGCTTATGGATATATAAAGCAGCCCATTCATTCACACTATGGTGAGTGTGTGTGCGTGTGTGTACACGTGTGCTATGGTGCACATGTGGCGGTCAGAAGACAACTTATAGGAGTCAGTTTTGTCCTTCCACCACGTAGGTCCAGGGAATCAAACGCCCATCTTGGCAGCCTGCACATTTACCCAGTGCTTGCTGGCCCCACCACTACAGTTCTGACTTCTGCGTAGCACCCAAGGAATTGTGAGATTAATAAGGTAGTCATGGCATGTGTAGCTGGTGCTCTTGACCACTGAGCCATCTCTCCAGCCAGTATCTATTGGTTTTTTTGAAACAGGGTGTCACTATGTAGCTCCCACTGGCCTTGGATTTACAGAGTGTGCTGGGATTAAAGCTATGGACCACCAGCAACAGTACACTGTCTAATTTCTTCAGCTTACGTTTATAATTTGGTATGAAGAATCAATAATACTATGTGAGTTATAATATACTTACTACCTTGTACATCTGTAAAGAAGGCAGAACTTTATTATATACTTTATTTAATACTTATTTCTGGCATGTGCTAGGCACTTGTTAGACATCTGTAGGACATTCGGATGGGTAGTGCTTGAATGTGCCAGCTGCACTGAAAAGGCAACAGAGTTGGGCACAGTGGTATGTGCCCGCAGTCCTAACTATGGGAAGCTGAGGCAGGAGACTCATGAGCTTGATGGGCAATGCGAAATATCTGTGTGGGGAGAATAGAGAATATAATACTAAGTCAGGGGTGGTGAATTATGGCTGTAGGACTAATCTGGCCTGATGCCCCATTCTGCTCCTCACTCATGCCCACCCTTACTATTCTGATAGCTTTGTTTGGTAGTACTAGGGGTTATTAAACCCATGGCCATTGCCAGGGGCATGCTAGGCAAGTGCTCTGCAGCTCAGTACATTCCCCGTTGTTCTGGTTTTGATAAATAAAGTTTTGCTATAACATAACAGGCTCATACAGGGTTTCTCTCTGTAACAGTCCTGGCTGTCCTAGAACTCGCTTGGTAGACCAGGCTTCGAACTCACTGAGATCCATTCACCTATCTCTGCCTCCCAAGTGCTGGGATAAAAGGTATATGCCACCACCACCTGGTGACAATATTATTTGATATTAAAAGCCTAAAGTATTTCTGAACATTTACATAAAGATGCTAACTCTTACCTTAAACATCTATTCTTAAATTCACAGTGTCACTGTTTGGAAATGACATGTGTAAATTATGTTTAGAAGTTGGTTATTTGGTAGATAACTAAAAATTTCAATTACTTGTTCTTAAGATTTGAGATCTTTGATTAAAAAAAATAACATCATTATGAGCTGGAGAGATGGCTCAGAGGTTAAAGCACTCATGTGAGTACACACAGACAGACAGACAGACAGACAGACACATACCCCTTCAAAAAAAAAAAACTAAGAAAAAAGGTGTAGGCCTTTCATCCTAGCACTTGGAAGGCAGATCTCTGTGAGTTCAAGGTCAGTCTAGTCTACATAGCAAGTTTCAGCCCAGCCAGGGCTACAGTGGGAGAGCCTGTCTACAAAAACACATAGGGTTTCTGTACTCCTGTGTGCTCTTTGTTAGTAAAATATAGATGTAATTTATATTTGGAAATTTTGTTCATATTCATAGGATATAAAATGTTAATAAATTAGTAAGTATAATAAAATATCACAGTTTAATATAATCTTAATTATCACAAGAAAACAACACATGAAACTGTATGGAAAATAACACCAATAACAAAAACTCAACAACATATAAAAGCTAGTTTAAACTGTACGGAAAATAACATCAATAACATGAATTACAACATCAAAAGACTAATAAATAATACCTGGTTCTGTCTCTGTTAAAGCCACAAGACTTTGTAACTTGGCTGGGAATTAGACTGAGTCACCATGCCTTTCCTTCGTAATCAGTTTTGTTTTGAGTGTCTTGGGGTGTCTGAAGGATACCGGGGTTGACTGGTCGGTCTCAGATTCTTGGGCCCAAGTGATGCTGTCTTAGCCTGGCTCAGGACCTGTGGCTCTGGCTTTGTGGGCCTGGAGTGTTGTCCTCTTCTCTTCCTCTTCTGGAACTGTGCCTCTCATGACCCTTTGCTTCCTGTTTGTGAGATTTCTTCCTCCTGTGAGTACTCTTCCTCTCCGACTCCCTGCTTCTCTTGGAGGAGCGGTGTGGGCTAGAGTAGGAGGCCCTTGGCTTGCTGTAGTATTCCTCATGGTGGTCCTTCCTCTCGCTCCTGTCTGAGGAGGTCTTACCAGAGCAGCCAGCCCCAGCTGGAGACAGGTAGGGGTCTCTGTTAGCTTCTCGAAATTCATTGTTGGGGTTTCTGAACACATGGAGAAAGTTGCAGTGCTTTCCTTTGGGACACTTTTGCATTTCAAATAAACCACAGATTGCAATTTTCCACCGGGTCACTGGGCAGAATTCACACTGGAGCTGTCGTCCTGCGTACCATCTTCCATTAAAGAGAGAGAGGGCTGCTTGGCATTCTTCTTCAGACTGGTACTGAACATACACATTGCCCCGCAGATGAGGTTCCAAGTTGCAGCTCACCTTGAACTGAATCACTTTGCCCACGTTCTTGAACTCGGGCAGCACATCATAGTAGAAGTCCAGGAACTGCTGGTAGGTCTCCTCTTCGCTGTACTCCAGGCTGGCGTCCGAGTCATAGTCGTCCCTTCTGCACTGCTCCATTCCGAAGGTCGTAAACATGCTCTTCACCAGGAGCGTGGGACTTGACGTGGGGAAGTCATGCTTCCGTGAACACCTGTTACCGAATCGGCACGCTCCCGTTTTACTGTAGAAGGGACAACTCGCTCTGTATTTCTCCAGTCTTAATTCTTTGGGTGGTTCTGGGTTCTGCCAAGTGCCATCATTTTCAGCCTGGTCCAGCATCTTCTGCACCGCTTCCTCTCTTTCTCTCTTTTTTTGTAGCTTCTGCTCCTCCTCTTCTCTCTGTTTTTTCTGTTTTTCTTCCCATTCCAACTTTATCTGTCTCTCCTGTTCTTCCCTCTGTTTTCTGGCAGCTTCTTCCTTTTCCTTCTTTATTCTGAATTCTTCTTGTGCCTTCTCCTCCCTAAGCAGCCACTCTTCATGTAATTTCTGTCGCTCCATCTCCAATCTCTCTGTAAGTTGGTCATCAGCAGAAACATCATCGTCCTCCTCCGGGGGGGCTGCAAGGTCCCTCAATCGAGCCATATCCTGCCTACGTTTCTTGCGTTTCTCCTTCTTAAGGGCAGCCCTGTATTTTTTATGGCCAAGTTTTTCAGGAAACACAGTCTCATGGGTTGCCATCTTACCACAGAGCACAGATCCCTTCCCAGATCTCGCGATAATTATCTTTTTCCCGCGCTGTGGATTGAAAAATCTCACCCACTGCTAAATTGTTCTGCTTTTTAAAGCTGCCTTTCTGAACAGCGAATACAAGCTGGCACTGTCAGGCTCAACTGACTTTTTTTTTTCCTCACCAGACTAGAGAATTGAGCTGTCTGAGTCACAGCCGTGAGCGCAGTGCACCAGTAGGTCTGTGCGCATGCTCGCAGGTGTCATAGGCCGGCTGGTGGATTGGAATGCGCAGCCCTGCGGCACGCTTCCCTGTGTTTACTTCCGGCTTGTTGAGTCTCCGCCCCCCCCCCGGGGGTTGCTCCCTCCTGTTCGTGAGCCTGGGTGCCGCAGCTCACCCTCTGGACTCCTTTATGTGGGTGTGCTGATAGAAATGAAGGTCTCATGTTTGTTTGGCAAGGGCTTTAGCAACTTAGCCCTCTCTCCAGCCCGATTCCCTTCTAGAATGGTTTTTTAGCATCGAATGCGTTTTGTTATTTGCAAAACAGTTTGCATTTAATGTGTAATGTTGTGTCTTGGGATAGTCACCAGAGAAGACTGCTCGAACATGGGTTTAAGTTTTTATGACAGTTTTTCCGTATAGCCCTGGCTGTCTTGGAATTCTTTCTGGTTCTGTAGACCAGGCTGTTCTCAAACTCACAGAGATCTGTCTGCCACTGTGTTGGAAGCAAGAAGATAGATACTTGTAGTATAGGAAAAGTTGTATTTTACTATGCAGACTGCCATCGCATAAGGTTCGCATTCTAAATTCCTAACGGTGTCCCCAGAAGCACAAAAGCCATATCCTGGATTGACATACGTTAGTTGACAAAAACAGCCAGAAGCCACTCTACAGAAACCAAAAAACAAGGTTAGTACATTTAGAGACTTTCCCATAACTAAGAACTTGGAAGGATTAGTTATTTGTTTTCATTTTTGGCAGGTGGTGCTGTCTACATGTTGAGTTTACAGCCTGAATGACACTTCCATCATGGAGTCAGTTGTGCTAAGGTCTGGGGCCTGTTACAGTAGACTTTACTGTTGCTGTATGGTTTGGATAATATAATAAAACATCGATAAAATATGCAAGTTAATTATTTGAGATAGGGTCTCTTTTTTAATTTTTTAAATTTATTTTTGTTCATTTTTTAAAATTGAGACAGTGTTTCTCAGTGTAACAGCTCTGTCTGTCCTAGAGTTCCCTTTGTAGACCAGGCTGCCCTGGAACTCAGACATATGCCTGCCTCTGCCTCCCCAGTGCTGGGATTAAAGGTGTGCGCCACCACCATTGGTGGGTTTCATTCTTCTTTTTTTTTTTTAATATTTATTTATTTATTAGGTATACATTATTCTGTTTGCTTGTATGCCTGCAGGGCAGAAGAGGGCACCAGACCTCATTACAGATGGTTGTGGGGAATTGAACTCAGGACCTTTGGAAGAGCAGGCAATGCTCTTAACCACTGAGCCATCTCTCCAGCCCGGTGGGTTTCCTTCTTTACAGCAAGATGTCCTGGGACTCACTGGGAAGTCCAGGCAGGCCTTGAACTTGCAATGATTTGCTTGCATCTGTCTTTTGAGGGTCGGCGTGACACAATGTCCTGATCTAAATATGGATTTATAAATCGAAGAGGGCACACCTTTAGGTTTTAGCTATAAGCTGTAGTTTCATTTTTCTACTGTAGGTGGCAGTGGAGTATTGGTTTGCTGATATGCTGTAGGACTCCAGACACATAATGCTTAAATGTTTTCTTTTTCTGGAATGTTCTAGTTGGAAAAATGCTTTTGCTTGCTATTCAACATTAAGAATTTTGTGTGCAAAAAGAAATCTAAACATTTGGCTTTGTATTTTGAAATTAGAAATGATTTTTAAAATAAATTTTGTTTCAATGGGACTGTAGAGATGGCTCATTGGTTGAGAGCTCTTATTTCGAGCGGGGTGGTGGTAATGCCTGGCTTTACAAGCACGTGACAAGTACATGCCCACATACAGATTAATAAATTAATGTAGTAGAATTTTATTATTTAAAGTGGGGAGTGCAGTGGTGTTAGTGCATGGCTTTAATCCCAGCTCTTGAGAGGCTGAGACAGGTGGATCTCTGTGAGTTCCAGGCCAGCCTGGTCTACAGGGTGAGTTCCAGGTCAGTCAGGGCTACACAGAGAAACCCTGTCTTGAAAAACAAAAAGCAAAACTAAACAAAACAATGAAAAAAAAAACTCTTGTTGCTCTTCAGGAAGATCTATTTTTTATTCCCAGCACTCAGATGGTGCGCAATCATCTGAACCGAAGTTTTAGGGGAACAGAGTCCTTCTGGCATCCCCCAAATGGCACACATACACACACACGGGCAAACATTCATACACGTGAAATAAACATCTAAAAACTAAAAAGCAATTGTTCCAACTAATTCTTTCATTTAAAAAAAATTGCAGAAAATTTTGTATAGCCAGACATAGTGTCTGTACATGTCTGCAGTGTCAGGACTGGGTGGTGGAAGAGGGGGATTGGGAGATCAGGTCATCTTTGACTACAGTCTGTGCTCTCTGATACTTTTTCTGGAACAGAAAAAAAAAATACCATCACCAAAATGACAACAATAAAATCCAAGCAATTTTGGAGAAGTAACAGAGTCTACATTGGGATCCGCAGGCAGCAGGAAGAGGATGACTTTGGATTTGAAATGGGCTTTTTGTAAAACCTCAGAGCCCACCCCAGTGACTCACTTCCTCTGACATGGTCACACCTCCTAATTCTTTCAGATAGCGCCACTCCCTGATGACCAAGTATTGAAATTTGTGAGCCTATGGGGCCATTCCCATTTAGACCACCACATCACTCAAGTCCATGTTCTAAAGGCTTGCACCCCAGTCTGATGGGCTGTCAGAGGAGGTGGGCATGCTTGATAATATGGGGCCTAGTTGAAAGAAGCTTCTTTTCAACACTTGGTATGCACACTCTCTCCTCTCTCTCTCTCTTTTCTCCCTCTCCCTTTCTCTTTTCTCTTTCTTCCTTCTCTCCCCCTCTCTCTTTCTCTCTCCTCCCACTCTCCCTTCCCTCCTTGCTTGACTATCTTTCATATATTCTGTAGTTTTTTTTTTTCCCCCTGGTTTTCAAAGACAGTGTTTCTCTGTTTAGCTCTGGCTGTTCTGGAACTCAACTTGCTCTGTAGACCAGGTTGGCCTCAAACTCACAGAGATCCTTCTGTCTCTGTCTCTGCTGGGATTAAAGGCCTGCGCCATCACTCCTGGCAACATGTTTGAATGTTTTGTCTGACTGTATGTATATGTGCCATATGTGTGCCCTTAGAAGCCAGGAGAGGGTGTCAGATCTCCTAGAACTGAAGTTGCAGATGGATGTGAACCGCCATGTGGGTGCAGAAATCAAGAAGAGTAAGTTCTCCTAACCACTGAATCATCCCTCCAATTCTTTAATAGTCCTTTTAGATCTCTTAAAGTCAACAATAGGGTTGAAGAGATGCTTTTCTATGTTTTTATGTTTAAAAACTCTGCAGCGACCCATGCAAATGATGTGAACGACAGGTGTCAGTGTGATACATTGCCCTAGTTTTGCCCTCTAAGGGCAGAATTGGGCACTTAGAACAGAGGCTGGATGGCAAAGTCTAAAATATTCATGTCTGGCCTTTTTATAGAAAAAAATGCCCAGAGCCTGCTAAGAATCTTGCAGTTTGAATATACCTCAGTGTGTTGGCAATTCTACTGTTAATAGGCATCCTGGTTTTGCCTGTACGAGTAGAAGACCTTATATTTTTCTTTCTTTCTTTTTTTTTTTTTTTTTGTTTTTTTGAGACAGGGTTTCTCTGTGGCTTTGGAGCCTGTCCTGGATCTAGCTCTGTAGACCAGGCTGGCCTCGAACTCACAGAGATCCGCCTGCCTCTGCCTCCCAAGTGGATTGGATTAAAGGCGTGCGCCACCACCGCCTGCCGACCTTATATTTTTCAAGACAGGATTTTGTTATGTGTCCCAAGATGGCCTTCCCCTTGCTCTGTCATACACACACACACACACTCACACACACGCACACACACACACAGACACACACACACACACCTCACAGGATGAACCTCAGCTTTAGGGTTGATGGGCTCCAGCCACGCTGCCATATCTGACTCATATCATACTCATATCATACTCATATTTGTATGCTCAAATTTGAGCTGTTGTTTTCTCATATTTCTTTTATTGAGCATAAAACCATTTTTGTGTGTTCGTAGAATAGTTTGATGAATGGTACAGCTGATGGTGGCTCTGTGTGCTTCATGATGGACAGACTGTAACATGGTACCTGTGCCTTCAGGTCTGTTTCTTTTGAATTGTTTTCATAATGAAGTAGTTTTCTTAGCAGCTGCAAAGAAGGTAATTAGATAAATTTATATATCCTCCCTAAAGAGAGATTTTCTTGTTTTCCCACGATGCTGTGGATCTAACCCAGGGCCTCCTGCATGTGAGGTACATGCTCTACTACTGAGCTATACCCCAGAGCTCCCAGATTCTATACTTTCCTATCCTTGTCAGACTTTCAAGGTCTTCCTTGTTGCCTGTTTTTGTAGGTTTGCTCTATTCCCAGGTCTACAAACACCTCCAGTGCCTGTCTTGCTTGTCTCTGAATTACTATTGTAGAAAGTCGGAGTTTCTCTTAGTCCCATCATGTGTTGTACCCCCACCCCCACCCCATGCACACAGGGTTTCTCTGTGTAACAAACAGCTCTGGCTGGTCCTGGACTCACTCTGTAGACCAGGCTGGGCTTGAACTTAGAGATCCACCTGCCTCTGCCTCCCAAGTGTTGGAATTAAAGGCATATGTCACCATTGCTTGGCAGTTCTTATTATTGTTATTATTAGTAGGAGGAGGAGGAGGAAGAAGAGGAGAGTAGTCATTTTGAGACAAGTCTCGCTATGTAGCCCAAGCTAGTTTGAAATTGTAGTCCTCCTGCCTCAGCCTCTAGAAGACATGAACCACCAGACCCAGCTTCTCCTAGTTCTTTAATGGTTGTTTTAATTCTGCCAGTATACTCAGTACACACATACACATAAAATGAAATAAACATAAAGGACATAAATACTAATTCATGTTCTTTAGTTTATACACACAAATCAAGTATTCTCTCTCGAAGTCTAGAAGTACTGTTGACAGTACTGTAGTACTTTTAAAAATGAAGGCGGTTAGGAAGATTCTCTTTCTTATTTAGTAATTATTGTCGGAGACTTTTCTACCTTTAAATGTCCTAGTTAGCAAAGATGTTCATTTGGAGCTTAGAGCTTGCACAGTGGCTCACACTGTAATTCCAGCTTCGCCGTAGTACTTGGGAGGAGTAGCAGGTGGAGCTCAAGGCCATCCTGGCTTACAAGAAACCCTGTTTCAAAGAACAATGTCAGGCAAAGCAAGTAAAGGCATTTGCTACAAATCCTGCTGATCTGAATCTATAGAACCCTTCCTGTAAATTGTCCTCTGGCCTCTATGCGCCTGTATGCGCAAGTTTCTGCCCCACCCACAGGTCCCAAATAAACACACCAAAGCTTATATTGTTGTTTGTTGGATAGCTCAGGCTTATTACTAATTAGCTCTTACAACTTAAATTAACCCATTTCTGTTAATGTATATATTGCCACGTGACTTGTGGCTTTACCTGTCCTCCAGCATGTCTTGCTCTCTCTGTCTTTTCCTAGTGACTCTTCCAGCTCTGCCCTTCTTCATCCCAGCATCCTTAGTTAGGTTGTCCTGCCTATACTGCCTGCCTGGCTACCAGCCAATCAGCTTTTTATTAACAATGAAAGCACTACATATTTACAGTGTACAAAGATTGTTCCACAGCACATGCACAAGCAAAATTAAATGTGAATTAAAAAAAAAAACCTATGTTATATCAAATGTGGTTACCTACAACTGTAATTCTAACAGTTGGGAGATGGAGGCCCAGGACCAGGAGTTCAGAGTTACCCTCAGCTATGTAGCTAATTCAGGGCCAGCTTGGGCTGCATGAGACCTTGATTCAAGCAACAATACAAAAATAAATGACCTTAGCTGCTGGCCAGAAATACAGTGTCTCCTTTAGGAGAGATCAGCTGAGGACAGGCACATCTGGAGGAGAACGTTAGAATCAAATTCATTGAATTACAGTTGACTTTATTTTTCATGATGTCTAGGTTAACTGTGAATTAGTTTTAGAATGACTAAAATTATAAATCATTTTGTTGAATAACAGTGTAATTTAATATAATCCTAATGTAATGTTCTGTAATTAGACTTAGGTAATGTGGAAGACAGCAATTTCAAGATATCTAGCCTTGGGAACTTGCTGAAGCAGATATTAAGCTGCTGTTCCTTTTTTTTTTTTTTAAGCTTTATTTTGTGTTCGTTGGTGTTTTGCCTGCATGCATGCCTGTGTGAGGGTGTTTGATACCCTGGAACTGGAGTTACAGACAGGTGTGAGCCGCCATGTGGGTGCTGGGAATTGAACTGGGGTCCTCTGGAAGAGCAGCCAGTGCTCTTAACTGAGCCATCTCTCTACCCCTTAAGCTGTTCTTTTAGATATTTACAATGTTGAGATGGGAAAGCTGGTCTGACTAGCGGAGTGGAAGACAGAAGCTACCACCTTTTTTCATTATTAAGTGCAAAGTTCCTTCAACATTCTGTTTGGTTAGAGATAGTCATTCGTAAACCTAAAGGTGTATGGCTCAGAACTGGAGTGTTCCTTTTAATCACGTGACAAACAAAATATGGGCTATTTCATTCATTCTTGAATACAAAATTGTGCTAAGTGTGTTAGTCAAATCCTTGTCACGGTCTTGTGGGATAATCTTTTTTGTATACTGTGAAGAAGCGTTACTCTGATTGGCTGTTGAAAAGCTGAGTGGCCCACAGGTAGGCAGGATTTCTAGGCACAGAGGATGCCGGGATAAAGGATGGAGACTGGAGGAGACATGAAGGAAGCAGGAAAGCAAGGTGGACAATATGTAGATGAGGTAAATAAGCCTTGGGCAGCACACAGATGAATAGAAATGGTTAATCTAAGTTATAAGAACTAGTTAGAAACAAGCCCAAGCTATCGGCCAAACTTTCATAATTAATAAATCTTCATGTAGTGAATTGGGAGCTGGCTGGTGGAGTGGAGAAAGACTCACTGCATCTCTGTGATGAAATACCAGAGACAAACAAGGAAAGTGGGTTTGTTTGGGCATCGGGTTTCAGAGTTTTCAGTTCTTGGTTGCTTTCAGATTTGATACAAGATTGAATGTCACAGTGGTGGGAACATATGGTATAGCATCATAGCTCATCTTGTGTTGGACTAGGGTATAGTAGTAGGAACGGCGGGGCTGCATTCCCAGCACCCCAGCCGCCTGGCTAGCTTATGTCCCGAAATAACAACATACAAATTGTATTCATTTAAACACTGCTTGGCCCTTTAACTCTAGCCCTTACTGGCTAATTCTGATATCCCGATCAACCCATCTCTAATAATCTGTGAACACCAGTCTTACCGGGAAAGATTCTAGCCTACGTCCATCCTGGGTTGGAGCTTCATCGCGTGTGCCCCCGAGAGCTGAGCATGGCGTCTCTGTCTGAGGCGTCTTACCTCACTTCCTCTTCCTCCCAGAATTCTGTTCTGTTTACTCCTCCCACCTATCCTCTAACCAATAAAATGGGCCAGGGCAGTTCCTTTATTAGCCAATGACCTTCCTCCATCACTAGGGGCTGAGAAAGAGGACAAGATACACTTTGAAAAGGCATGGCTCAAGTGAGCTTCTTTCTCTTACCCTGTCTCATGTCTTTTTTTGAAATTTATTTTATTTTATGCGCATTGGTGTTTTGCCTGCATGTATATCTGTTTGAAGGTGTTAGATGCCCTAGACCTTGGGATATAGACAATTCCATGTCGGTGGTGGGAATTGAATGCAGGTCCTCTGAAAGAACAGTCAGTTTTCTTAACAGCTGAGCCATCTCTCCATCAGCCTTTCTCATGTCTCAATAGCCCATTTAACTATGATCTCATGAAATATTTGATGAGATTAGTGTCCTTAGGATTTATTCTCTTTCAAAATAATTTATTTTATGTTTAATTGTATGTATATTGTGTCTCTGTGTGTATGGGTATGTGCATATGTGTGCAGGTGCCCATAGATGCTAGAAGCACTGGGTCACTCTGGAACTGGAGTTACCGTGGTTGTCAGCTGTCTGATGTGGACTGGGGACTGAACTCAGGTTCTCTGAAGAGCAGTACATGTTCTTAACTACCCAACCGTTTTTCTAGCACCCTTTCCCTTCTTAATAGTGCCAACAGCTGGAAAAAAAAAGCCTTTTGTTGGTGTATTTCATATGTAGACTATAATAGTATATGTTAGGGTATATACTAAAGACCAGTATGGTACTGTGTCTTTAACAAAGAGTCCACAGTGTACTAGAACACATGAAGTGATGCAAATGGTAAGAATTGAAATCACAATAAAAAGCCTAACAAGTGAGTCGTAGGTTATAGCAACATTTAGGTTGGACTTCTGGACTAATGAGATGTTCAGTAGGTAATAATAGTGCTTGTCTGAGTTTGATCCCACAGACCCACAGAGTGTAGGAGAAAACCAGTTCCTGCAAGTTACTCTCTGACCTCCACACGCGCATGCGTGTACATTCACAAAATATAAAACAATTTTTATAATTATCTTTTTGAGGCCGGTCAGTGGTGGTGCACGCCTTTAATCCCAGCATTTGAGAAGTAGAGATAGGCAGACCTCTGTGAATTCGAGGCCAGCCTGGTCTACAGAGCGAGTTCCTGGACAGCCAGGGCTACACAGAGAAACCCTGTCTCAAAAAACCAAAAAAAAAAAAATCTTTTTGGGGGTGTACATGGCTTTACCCACAGAACCATTTTATTGGCCCTAAATTTTTAAATTTTTATCTTTGTTTGTGTGTATATTACATGTGTTTGCATATGTGTGTGTGTGAATATCATAGCACATACATGGAGGGTAGAGGACAGCCTCAAGTGTTGGTCCAGGTCTTCTACCTTGTTTGAGACAGGGTCTCACTCCTGCATGCTTCCAAGGGTTCTCCTGCCTTTGCCTTCTGTCTCACCACACGCTACTTGGGTGCTGTGGTTTGAACCTGTTTGTTTTGTTTTTTTGTTTGTTTGTTTGTTTGTTTGGATTTTTCAAGACAGGGTTTCTCCGTAGCTTTTGGTTCCTGTCCTGGAACTAGCTCTTGTAGACCAGGCTGGCCTCGAACTCACAAAGATCCGCCTGCCTCTGCCTCCCAAGTGCTGGGATTAAAGGCGTGCACCACCACCGCCTGGCTTTGAACCTGTTTTTACACCTGTGTAGCAAGCATTTTACTCACCGGCTCTCTGTCCTTGAAGATGAAACTTTGGGACACTTGTGTGCCGTGGTAGCTGATAGAGGTCTCTATCATTCTGTTTTTATCAATAAAGACTTGGGAGCCAGATTCTGGGGTGAAAACCTGCTAACTCAGAGAGGCAGGGAAAGCACCCGACCGCTTCTTCCCCTGCCTTCCTCCCAGAAAGAGGCCTTTCTCCTATGTTTTCTCAAGCAAAGCTCCTCCAACCAGATATCCCTCCCTTCTCCTTCCTCTGTGTGTGTCTCTCTACCCTCCTGACTTCCTCTTATTCTATGGTTGTTTCCTGTCAATTGGTCGCTTGTGCCTCCTCTTGACATAAGGTTGACTTTATTTAATCCTCTTTATAGTAATCAAGCAGAAGGCTTGATTAGAGGTGTGTGCTAGGACTGAGCCACACCACAGCTAGACACAGGTTTTTCCAGTAAATAATGCAATCTCGGGGATTCACAGTGTGATCAAATGTCCTGCAACAGAGGTCAGAGGAGAACTTTCTGGAGTAGATTCTCTCCTTTACCTTTATATAGGTTCTGGTCAGGTCATCAGGCATGGGCAGCAAGTGCTTTTACTTGCTGAGCTGGCTTATTGGTTCCTGACGACAAAATTTGACAAAATAGGAGGTTCTATCTGCATGGGGAACAGCATTAATACTTAAGATGGAATAGTGTAGCGAGCTCAGGGACATCAAGGTCATAATGAAACAAGTAAGATAGGAGTTGCTAAAAGGGATCTGGTTACCGAGGACATTCTACCCATGGCATCTCATTACTGAGGACATTCCACCAATGGCATCTGATTACCGAGGACATTCTACCATAGCATCTGATTACTGAGGACATTCCACCAATGGCATCTGAGGACATTCTTCCAATGGCATCTGATTACCCAGGACACTCTACCAATGGCATCTGATTTCCCAGGACACTCTACCAATGGCATCTGACTATCAAGAACGTTCTACCAGTGACATCTGGGTTTTGTTTTGTGAGGAAGAAGGAGCTAGGGAAAAGTTTAAATTGGGCACGTAGTAAAAATTCACATTTATAAGAGACTTTTTGAGGATCTCTATGAGTTCGAGGCCAGCCTGGTCTATAGAGCAAGTTCCAGGACAGCCAGAGCTGTTATACAGAGAAGGTCTGTCTGGACAAAAAAACAAAACAAAGAGAGAGACTTTTTTGAGTAATGTGAGCCATGACTGTTTTGAACATAGATCCATGGTATTTCAGATGGGTTTACTTACTGCTAGGAGACAGGCTGGCCTACTTACTTCATCATTAAATACGCTTAGATTTAATTCCCAACTTTCTTAGCCAACTATAAAAATTTTTGTCTTAGGAGAAATGGTGACAAGTGGCAGAGGATGCAGTGGTACCCAGTCTGGCTCCTTTTGAGCACCATTACATACATAGCTTACCTTTTGCTACGAGAATGCCTTTTACAGTAATTCTCCAGCTGTGACAGATTCCAGCGTCGGGTGTCTGCCTCAGCCTCCTTGGTCTCGGGAAGCTCATTTTCATGCCCCCTCTGATTTTTAAAGTCAGAAGTATTTTGAAAATCACAATCTTATACTGTAATGGCTTTTGTTGTTGGTGGCAGATTTTTGTCTGATTGTTTTTTTTTTTTAAGATTTATTTATTATGTATACAACATTCTACCTGCATATATGCCTGCACACCAGAAGAGGGTACCAGATTTCATCATAGATGGTTGTTAGCCACCATATGGTTGCTGGGAATTGAACTCAGGACCTCTGGAAGAGCAGCCAGTGCTCTTAACCTCTGAGCCATCTCTCCAGCCCTGTCTGATTGTTTTGAGAGGTCTCTGGAACTCACTCTGTAGACCAGTGTGGCTTCAAACTCACAGAGATCCTCCTGCCTCTGCCTCCCGAGTGCTGGGATTAAGAGTCCACTATCACACATAGTGACTTAAAAAGATTGATTTACTTATATCTGGTGTGTGTAAGTGTGTAAGAGAGTCTATATGTGCCATGTATGTGCAGGTGCTCATAGGAGCCTCAAAGTGTCAGAGTTCTTGGAGCTGGGATAACAGAAGTTGTGAACTGTCTGATATGATACTGGGAACTGAACTCTGGTCTTCTACAAGAGCAGTAAGCACTCTTAACCACTGAGCCATCTCTCTGGTTCCCTGTAATGACTTAAAAATATCAAAACTGGAACTACTGAGGTAGCTCAGCAGGTAAAAGTACTTGCTGTGCAAGCTTGATATCCTGAGTTCCAGCCCAGAACCCATGGAAGAAAGTCAGAAAACGTGGTGGTGTGCATACGTCATACCAGGGCTCCTGCCTGCAGCAAGATGGGAGGTGGAGCCTGCACCAGCTGCCCTGGAGTATCCAGCAGAACAGGGACAAGAGAGCCTTCTCACTGAGGTAGAAGGAGAGAACCAAGTCCCAAGAGTTGTCTTCTGACCTCCATATGTCCACCGTGATGTGTGTGCCCTACCCTCACACTGATAGTAACAGTAAAATTAAAAAGAATAGAAGTGGCCCACAGGTATCAAGGTTGGTTAATATGAATTTACCAGCCCTGCCATTTACCGAGGTCCTGGTGTAAGATAATGGACACTGGCTGCAGTGGGCAGCACAGAGCTGCAGGTGCGGCACAGAAGGCCCCCAACATGGTTTCCTTCTTGTAGTCTGCTGGCTTTGTGCTTCTTCCTGTCCTGCTGTGAGTTTATACTCTTGTCTACCAAATTCACTTAGAACAGATGGTAAATATGTGGAAGTCATGGACTGATTAGTCAGTTTAGGTCTGTGTCTAATTGAGGTAGGCTTAATAATTGCTTTTAGTTTCTTTCTTTTTTAAATTTTTTAAAAATATTTATTTATTATGTATACAATATTCTGTGTGTGTATGCCTGCAGGCCAGAAGAGGGCACCAGACCTCATTACAGATGGTTGTGAGCCACGATGTGGTTGTCGGGAATTGAACTCAGGACCTTTGGAAGAGCAGGCAATGCTCTTAACCACTGAGCCATCTCTCCAGCCCTAGTTTTTCAATTATAAACTGATTGGCCCATTTTTTGAGGTTGGGTCTATTGGTGTGGCTTAGCCAGCCTGGAGCTTTCTGTGTAGCACAGGCTGGTCTGAGTGCTCTCCTCACAGCTGTGAACAGTCTTCAGCGAACAAGTTTGACATTTTTCAGAGTCAGATAATCAGAATGTGTTGGATGCTCTCATGCTGAAGGCTGAAGTGCCGTTCTGAATCGACATTGTTCTTTGTAAAAAGAATAAGCAAACAGTACAGACTGGACATGCTTACGCTTTGGTACTGGTTTGTCCTATTTATTTTGGCTCTGCTACAGAGGTCAGATCTAGAGAGACAACTGTGCCTTGCTCACTTCAAAGATAAGACTAAAATTTGTTGTGGCCAGTGTTTCTTGGTATGCAAACTGATGGACTGTCTTTCTCTCTCCTGATAAGTAAGATCACAGGAGCACATTGATGTTACTTCTTCTTTTTTTTTTTTTTTTTTTTTTTTTGATTTTTCGAGACAGAGTTTCTCCGTAGCTTTTTGGTTCCTGTCCTGGAACTAGCTCTGTAGACCAGGCTGGCCTCGAACCCACAGAGATCCACCTGCCTCTGCCTCCCGAGTGCTGGGATTAAAGGCGTGCGCCACCACCGCCCGGCTGATGTTACTTCTTAAAAAGAGTAAGTAGACTTCTTCTTTTTAGACAGGGTCTCATTATACAGCCTCGGCCGTCCTAGAACTCACAGAGATCTGCCAGCCTTTGCCTGTGAATGCTGGTGTTAAAGAGGTACACCACTGTGCCTGGCTAGACTATTTTTGGCAGCAGTATAGGCCTTTTCCACTATCAATATGCCACTTGTATATTTATTATAATAAGTGAAACTAAGATTGTTGGTCAAAGTCCATGTTCACTTTGAGGTTTACACTTGGTGCTGTACGTTCTGTGGATTTTGTCAGGTGTATGGTGAGGTGTTCCTCCCATAGGATTATACAGGGTAGTCTCACGACCTTCATAATTGGCTGTGCTCTGTGTATGCATCCCCTTCCCTTCCTCCCTCCCCCTCTGCCTTGAAGCCACAGATCTCTTTATTGTCTTCCCGTTTTTACCTTTTCTAGGATGACCTAATAGTTGGAACCGTGCAGTGTGCAGTGTTTTCAGACTGGCTTCTTTCAGTTAGTAATAGTCACTCTGTAGCCTTTAATGCCATGATAGCCCATTTATATTCCATTGTCTGAGAGCTGGGGATTTAGCTCAGTAGTAGAAAGCCTGGGCTTGATCCCAAGAATAAAAACCAAGCAAACAAGTGAACAAACCAATTCCATTCTCTGGCACTAAGACATCTTGGTCTCTTAGAAGTTTTGGTAACCAAGATAAAGCTGTAAGCATTCTTGTGCAGGTTGTGTGTGGACAGGAGTTTCAGCTCATTTGGGTGAATGCCAGGGAAAGCATTGGCTTGAACGGGTGGTCAGAAGCTGCCTTTTGTAAGAAGCTGCCAAACTGTCTTCCAAAGCAGTTGTACTGCTTTTGCAAAGAGAATTTTCATGCCTCCACATTCTCCTCAGCTTTTGGTGGACCTTGTTATGGATCCTGGCCATTGGAGCTTGTGAACTGGTCTTAAATTTTGATTTGATGACTTTTTCTTAGCGTCCTAGAGACTACTTGCCTTTGTGCAATAATTATTTATTTAATATATTTTTTGACACAGATAGTACATTTATTCATTTATCCAGAATAAGGTCTAATTGCAAGTGCCTAAGATGTGAATTTGTATGTGTTTAAATGTGTAATAGTCGGAGTTCTCTAGAGCCACAGAATTTATGGGATGAATCTGTGTGCGTGCGTGTGTGTGTGTGTGTGTGTGTGTGTTTATGGGGTTTATTGGGATAACTTACAGGCTGCAGTCCAGCTAACCCAACAGTGGCTACCTGTGAATGGCAAGTGCAATAATGCATAGTTGTTCAGCCCACAAGGCTGGGCATCTCAGCTGGTCTGTACACGTTGGACTGTACACACTGGTCTGTACACGCTGGACTGTTCACGCTGGTCTGTACACGCTGGACTGTACACGCTGGTCTGTACACGCTGGACTGTACACACTGGTCTGTACACGCTGGACTGTTCACGCTGGTCTGTACACGCTGGACTGTACACGCTGGTCTGTACACGCTGGTCTGTACACGCTGGACGGTACGCGCTGGTCTGTGCGTGCTGGACTGTGCGCGCTGGTCTGTGCACGCTGGACTGTTCACGCTGGTCTGTGCATGCTGGACTGTTCACGCTGGTCTGTGCACGCTGGACTGTACACACTGGTCTGTATGTACACATGTGCACGCTGGACTGTACACATTGGTCTGTACGCGTTGGTCTGTACGCGTTGGTCTGTATGCGTTGGTCTGTACGCGCTGGTCTGTACGCGCTGGACTGTACGCGCTGGTTTGTACACGCTGGTCTGTGCGCGCTGGTCTGTGCGCGCTGGACTGTGCGCGCTGGTCTGTACATGCTGGTCTGTACGTGCACATGTACACACTGGTCTGTGCACGCTGGTCTGTACATGCTAGACTGTACACACTGGACTGTACACGCTGGACTGTACATGCTGGACTGTACATGCTAGACTGTACACGCTGGACTGTACACGCTGGACTGTACACGCTGGACTGTACACGCTGGTCTGTACATGCTGGTCTGTACACACTGGTCTGTACACACTGGTCTGTACACGCTGGTCTGTACACGCTGGACTGTACGCGCTGGTCTGTGCTTGCTGGACTGTGCGCGCTGGTTTGTACGCGCTGGTCTGTGCACGCTGGTCTGTACATGCTGGTCTGTACGTGCACATGTGCACGCTGGACTGTACACGCTGGTCTGTACACGCTGGTCTGTACACACTGGACTGTACACACTGGACTTCTGAGAAGTAGGCTCCAGTGCCAGTGAGGAAATGAATGTGTTGTCAAGGAGAGGGCAAGCCAGTGAAGAAAGAATAGACCTCTGTCTTCCATTGTCCTTATAGAAACTTCCAGCAGCAGGTGTGGTCCAGATTAAGTGTGCCTGCCTTCCTGACTCAAGATTTGGATTAAAGGCGAGTTGTCTTCCTGTGTCAAGCTCTGGAACTTAAGTGTGCCCTCGATTTTTGGGTTGTGGTTTATTCCAGATATAGTCAAGTTGACAACCAAGAATAGCCGTCACAAAATGTTTATGTAGTTTGAAACTATGTACGTGTTATAATTGTAATTATCATCTCAAGTAGACACCAGGTGGAGGGGAGCTAAAGTGACGTGGGCACGAGATTGATCTTCATTAGCATTATAGTGTTTGTGGTAAGAGAGAGGTTCGCTAGAACTGTTGAAGTGGCTCATATTTGACTTGATGTTAGGTAGAATCCAGAGTGTTTTTGAAGTCTGTGTGATATTTGCTTCTGTTACCATAGTCACAGAATTTTATATTTGGTCATGTTAAGTAATAGGTTTGATCATATTCAAGCACATGGGCAGGGTGAGAAGAACTTGGACGTGGGCTGCATTGAGGTTTACAGACTGTATGCTTACGGCATGAATAACGCCTAAAACACCACAGCTTACCATGGTTTGTAAATCACATTGTTTCAGAATGTGTGGTGCTGTGAATGAGAATGGTCCGTAGGCTCCTAGATTGGAATGCTTGGTCCCCAGGGGAGGCGTGTCACTGGGGTGAGATGGAGGTTTCAGAAAGCGCATTCCAAGCCCAGAGTCCCTGCTGCTTCTCCAGCACCATGCCTGCCTGCATGCAGCCATGTTCCTCATCATGATGATAATGGACTGAACCTCTGAAACTGTAAGCAAGCCCCAGCTAAATGCTTTCCTTTATAATAGAGTTGCCATCGCCATGGTGTCTCACCACAGCAATAGAACAGTTATCAAGACATAATGATAGCTCAAAATTCTTTAACATTTATTTTGATTTTATATGCACGGATGCTTTGGCAGTATGTGTGTCCGCAGCACATGCATCTCTGGTGTAGTGTAGGTCAGACATGGGCGTTGCCCCAGACTGGAGTTCCACGCTGTCGTGAGTCATGATGTGGGTGCTGGGCATCAGACCTGGCTCTCTCTTAGCCAGTGCTCTTAAGTTCTGAGCCGCCTCTTCAGCCCCGATAGCTTAAAAAATTTAAATTACAGGATGGGCAAAATGGCTTAGTGGGTAAGAATATTTGCTGTCAAACTTGGTGACCTGAGTTTGCTCCCTGAAGCCCACGTGGTGGCAGGAGGGAACTGATATCCACATACGCACAGACAACAACTAATAAATGTCAAAAATTCTAAAGCTAGTTTATTTGTATTCTTTTAGTTCCTTTGAAATTTATAAAAATTCTCTTTAATTGTGGTTTGTTTGTTTTATTCTCTCATGCACAGTAAGAATATGATATGAGCCTGGAGGTGGTGGCACACGCTTTTACTCCCGGCACTTGGGAGGCAGAGGCAGGCAGATCTCTATGAGTTCAAGGCCAGCCTGGTCTACAGAGTAAGTTCCAGGATAGTCAGACAGCCAGGGCTGTTAAACAGAAAAACCCTGTCGGAAGAAAAAAAAAAGAATACATTATGAGTGGAGTG
This sequence comes from Microtus oregoni, assembly GCF_018167655.1. Lineage (NCBI taxonomy): Eukaryota > Metazoa > Chordata > Mammalia > Rodentia > Cricetidae > Microtus > Microtus oregoni. Next base: position 19,884,629 of record NW_024543078.1, read on the forward strand.
TGGTGCTATACTGCTGTGCTCCCAGCACTGAGGGAGCAGAGACAGAAGGGTCGGGAGTTCAAGGGAGTTCTAGCCTACTCTGGGATACGTGAGACCTTGTCCCAAAAATGAAAACAAAACAAACCCACTACAATTGGAAAACAAATCTTTCATGGGTATAGTGGTACATCTCTATAAACCCAACATTTATGAGGCTGAGGCAGGAGGATTTCAAGTTTGAGCCAGTCTGAGTTACAGAGTGAGCCTCTTTCAAAATAACAAAACAAAAAGATCGCTGACATACTAGGTCAGCGTCCTGGCTGGTGTTCAACTTGATGCAACCTAAGAATCATCTGGGAGAAGGAACTTCAGTTGAGAACATGCCTCCCTCACGGTGGCCTGTGATCAAGTCTGTAGTATTTTCCTGATTAATGATTGATGTGGGAGGACCAGACCAGTGTGGGCAGTGCCAAGTCTGGGCAGGTGGAGCTGTTGTATAAGGAAGCAGGCTAAGCAGGCCGTGGGGAGCAAACCGGTATACAGTGTTCCTCCATGGCCCTGCTTCAGCTCCTGCCTCAGCTAACTTACTGAGGAACAGCTGTAAACTGAAGTCTCTCTTCCCTGCACCGCTTCTGGTTGTGTGTTTATCTCAGCATAGATCCCAGTCAGCAATGGAAGAGGTCTTGTTGCAGGATAAGAGATCCCAGCTTAGGATTTGAAATGGAAGCTATGGGTATTTAAGAACTTCATTGCGGAAGAACTGAGGGGAGTGTCCAGAGGTGAGGATTGCCACCTGCTTTTCTTAGTGCCTCAGAATCCTGCCACTTAAAAGCCAGGTGAAGGTGACACATGCCTTTAAGGGAGAGGCGGGAAGATCAGGAGCTGAACCTTATCCTCAACTAAATAACAAATTCAAGACCAGCCTGGGCTATGGGAAACCTTGTCTCAAAAAGAGAGGAAAAAAAGAAGGATCTTTCCTTGTACAGGAGAACTTTTGCGTAGATGGTATAGGAGGGGAGAAGATTGTCGGCTCTCCTTATTCTAGAAGCTCAGATGAGGTCATACAGGCTTTATGATGCTCAGCTTTGGAGAAGGGGCAGTGATACTAGCAAATATCAACAAGTAGTTTTAGGATATTCACAGCAAACTCTTCATAGGGTACATTGTATTTGTCCTGGTAAATCATGATGGATTTATTTATTAAAATTCTTTTTAGATTTATTTTGTATCTATGAACATTTTTCCTGCATGTGTGTATGTGTACTATGCACCCGGTACCATTGGAAGTCAGAAGGGGCGGGTGTTCGATCCCCTGGAACTGGAGTTACAGGTGACTGTGAGCTACCGTGTGGATGCTGGGTTCTTTGAAAGAGCAACATGTGCTCTTGACTGCTGAACTATCTATCCTCATCATGGATTTGTTTTATTTGTTTTTTGAGACATCCTTGCTATATAAACTGGGCCTTCTTCAAACTCATAAAGATCACTGTGTCTGCCTCTTGAGTGCTGGGACTAGAGGTGTGCACCACCATGCCTGACTTGAGTGCTGGGACTAGAGGTGTGCACCACCGTGCCTGACTTGAGTGCTGGGACTAGAGGTATGCACCACCATGCCTGACTTGAGTGCTGGGACTAGAGGTGTGCACCACCGTGCCTGACTTGAGTGCTGGGACTAGAGGTGTGCACCACCGTGCCTGACTTGAGTGCTGGGACTAGAGGTGTGCACCACCGTGCCTAACTTGAGTGCTGTGCACCACCGTGCCTGACTTGAGTGCTGGGACTAGAGGTGTGCACCACCGTGCCTGACTTGAGTGCTGTGCACCACCATGCCTGACTTGAGTGCTGGGACTAGAGTTGTGCACCACCGTGCCTGACTTGCAGATTTTTAATACCTTTTCTCACCACTGAACTGTTAGGTTTTGCTAAGGATCTAATCGCTTAAACAAATCTATTATTTTTATTTTTAAAATATCTGTATAATTTTTAGTTATATGTACTTATGTATAGTTATATTCATGTGAATGCAGATGCCAGAGGAGGCTAGAGGTACTGGTCCCTTGGAGTTAAGTTGTAGGCAGTTGTGAGCTGCCTGAGAGGGTTGTGGGAAAGGAACTCAGGTCCTCTGCAAAAGCAACAGTATTCCTAACTGCTAACCCATCTCTCCAATCCCTGTTACTGTGTGTGTGTGTGTGTGTGCATGCCATCACACACGTGTTGAAATCAGAGGACAATTGTGTGCTGTTAATTCTCTCCTGCTTTCATGGATCCAGGCATCAAATTCAGGTTGCCTGACTGGCACAGCAAGGGCTTTTTACCCAATGAGAGAAGTTTTGTGTAGGGGATTTGGGATTGTGATGTCATTGACCAGATGGCCTGGCTTCTACTCTTGTCAGTTTTTGCAAATCTGATTCCAAACCCTTAGGATCATTAGTGAAAGACTGGGGGCCTTTCCCAGGAAGACAGTGTAAGCTAGGTAATTTACATTCCAGACTGCCCAGGTCTTAGGTGATTCCACTGGAAATGGGGAGTTCTGTAGACGAGGTATATGTTTCTGGATCCCCATGATCACTTCATCCATTTCTCTGGGTAAAGCCATCAGCTCAGCTGTGATTATGTTTGTGTTATTTTGAAGGTTTGTTAGATTATAAATAAAGCAAAACATTCACTAAACAGAAAATATTCTCTTTCACCATTATATCTATTACGTTTATAGAAATTCCAGGCAGCACTGGAGATTAACCCTTTGTCTTTCTCTTCCATTTAACTTTGGTTGGGAATCTGACACTATTGGGCATGAAAACCACCTTCTCAGCAAAGCCTACCAACTAAAGACACCTTGTCGCCGTCTCCAAATTGACTGTAAATCTTTCCTCCTCCTCTGCCTACATTCTTAACTCTTTTCTGACCACAGTGTCTAGATTTGCAGAGGTCTCTGGCTGTCCAGTAGCTCTTGTAGACCAGGCTGGCCTTGAACCACAGAGATCTGCTTGTCTCTGCCTCCTGAGTGCTGGGATTAAAGGCGTGCGCCACCACTGCCTGGCTAGTGCTCTCATCCATGTTATTTCTGTTGTCTGGACTGCTGACTGATTCAAATGCCATCTATGTTTATGGCTCCTCAGTAATAAACAGCCAGTTACATCCCAGCATGGAGCTTGTCCAAGTCAGTTTTTTATTGCTATGATAAACACTTTGCTGGTGGTTTTATGTCAACTTGACACACAAACCAGAGTTATCTGGAAAAAGGGAATTTTAACTGAGAAAATATCTCCATAAGATTCAGCTGTAAGGAGTTTTCTTAATTAGTGTTTATCTTCCAGATAATTCGTTTGTGTGTCAAACTATTTCAAATGGGGAAGACTTCAGAGCAGGGCTGGAGAGATGGCTCAGCGTTTAAGAGCACCGCTGTTCTTCCAGAGGACCTGGCTTTTATTCCTAGCACCCATGTGGCAGTGCACAACCATCTGTAACTCAAATTACAGATCCAGGGGATCCAGCACCCTCTTCTGGCCTGTGCAGGCACTGCACGAACATGGTACACTTACAGATATGCCACCAAAACACCCTTAACACATAAAATAAATAAATATTTTAAAAAGACTAGAGCAATGGAAGTTGTCAAGTATATAGAAATACATTTCATAATGTAAGAGGCTAAGACAGGGAAAGGTTCCTCCATTTTGTATTCTTGCTGAGGCTATTTCAGGTTTGATTAGAATTTGGTCTCCTTGATGGAGAATCCTATGGAAAATTGCCCAGCTCTGTTCTAGGAACCAAAGGTGTCCTAGCTAACTTCTCTTAGTTTCTGTTCTGTTAAGCTGCTTGCTTCTATGAAGCACCCTCTCCCCAACACTGTAGCTGCTGAGCAAGATACCAGGATGTGGTTTCTACCTTCAAAACCCCATGTTCTGGACATTGGGGATATACCTGGGTTCCCTGAATACTTAGTAGTCCCAGCTGATTGGAATAAAGACTTCTATTCTGCTTTCTGTAAATAGAGACTGCTTGCTCATTTCCCAACTTCTCAGATTCGGATAATCACATAGAAACTATATTGTTGTACATATACACAACACTGCTTGGCCTATTAGCTCAGGCTTCTTATTAACTAACTCTTACTTCTTAAATTAACCCATTTCTATTAATTTGTGTATTGGCCTGAGGCTGTGGCTTACTGGTAAGGGTCTGACACCTGTCTCCTTCGGCAGCTCCATGGTGTCGCTTCCACTCCACCTATTCTCTATCTCTGTTCTGATTTCCCGCCTGGCTTTACTCTGCTAAGCCACTGGCCAACACAGCTTCTTTATTCACCAGTGATAATAAAACATATTCAGAGCATACAGAGGGAAATCCCACACCATCTTTCAGTTGACTATAAACTGTGTCTGCATGGTCCTCTCTGGTTTGCTCCCTGTGTCAACAATGATAAATAGGGTCAGTTCTCTCGGAGAATATAACAGTTCTTCATAGGTGTGTGCCTGAAGACAGAGCAGCAAAACAGAGCCTGAAAAAATGCAATTCATTAATGAATAAAGTTAGAGATTCGGTACTTCTGTATGGAAAGAACAGATCTATCAGACAGAAAATCAGTGCGGATATTATTGAGTCAGTTGGACAGTATGGATGACCGACCAGAGCAAACTGAATGTTAGAGAAGCTTTGGCGTGAGTACGAAAGGTGGAGACACGGAGCAATGCAGTGGAACTATTTTATACCGTCTTGTAATGGAAGATACATGTTGCTATACGTTTGTCAAAATCTGCAGACTGTACACCAAGAGTAAGTTGTGTACAAGCTAGAAACTTAGGTGATGGCAGTATTGGTTCCTGCACCGTGGTAAGTGCAGTGCATGGATCCCCATGTTGGTGGGGAAGCTGTGTGCTAGGTTAGGAAGGCAGTCTGTTGGAACTTTCAACTCACTTTTCTCATGAACTCCAAACTGCTTAAATTAACCTAGTCAAAATTCCTCTGGGACTCAGTGGTTTCTGAGGGTGTTCTGTACAGTAGACGCGGAATGCAAAGCCGTGTTTGTCACCAGAGCAGAATAGGAGCTGACTATGGTTTGTTTTCAGCACCGATGTTAAGTACTATCTTCTTCAAGCAGCTAGAGGCTGTGGATGGCCATGTAGAAGTGTGAAATGGTTGGAGACTGATTCGGTTCCTTATGAAGACAGGTCGTATACTTGATACTTAAACAGTTTACTGAAACGGTATCATTACCTTAAATTTACTTTTAGTCTTTTATTCAAAAAAATGGACAGCCCTTTGCTTACCTCCCGAATTTGAATTTTAGCAGAACTCAGACAGGGAGGTCCTTTCCATAAGATGTGTGCTCACATGGGGATTTGGGGATCCTCTTCCAAAAACACCCCTCCAGATGGCCAGCAGTTTGGTTCTGGTAGTTGACTGAGAGGAACTCACCATTAAGCTGTGAGACTGGACTCCGTGAGTAAGCCACTCAAGAAGTGTTTATTGGGTTTCCAAAAATGTGAGCCAGAAATTTGTTACAGCATCGCTTCTGCTTTTTTTTCATTTTTTTGTACAGTGCCGTGCGTGTATTAAACTCAGTGTCTGTGCGTGTGCCGTGCCTATGTCATATTACCAAGGCACAACTCCAGTTCCCAATTCACTTACAGTTTTTAAGACTTACTTCTCTATTTTTATGTGTATGAGCATTTTATCTGTTTGTATGTGTGTGTGTGTGTGTGTGTGTGTGTGTGTGATATATATATATATATATATATATATATATATATATATGTGTACATGTGCATGCCTGGTGCCCCAGGAAGTCAGAAGAGGGTGCTAGATCCCTGGAAATGGAGTTATGGGTAATTGTGAGCAGCTATATGGGTACTGGGAACTAAACCATGCCCTCTGCAAAGAGCAGCCATTAACTTAACTGCTGAGCCATCATCTCCAGTCCTCATTTTTGAAAACAGATTTTGTTAGAACTGTTTTGTATTCACACCAAAATTAAGAAGAAAATAAAAGTCCACAAACGCCTCCTGTCCCCCCTTTTCCCCCATTAGCTTTCTGTTGTGCTAAAATCCTAACCACAGTGCTGTTTGTTACAGTGAATGGACCAACATATCACATATCACTAATTCTACAGCTTAGGGCTCATTCTATGCTTTGTTTCTTTATTTCTTGTTTAGTTTTTGAGACAGTGTGGCCTTGACTGGCCTGGAACTTGCTGTGTGGACCTGGCTGGTCTCACTCTGAGAGGTCCACTGCCTCTGCTTCCCGACTGCTGGGTGGGATTAACGGCTGGTGCCACCACTCCAGAGCATTCTATGGATTTTGGTAGGCATAAAGGTATGTATCTGTAAATTCCTCAGAATACTTTTACTGCCCTAAACATTCCCTGGAACTTATCTGTTTCTCACTCCTGATTTTGATCCTTTTATTGTCTTTCATTTTTCACAGGTACCTACTATGAGTCAGTCATTGTGCTGTACACAGAGATTAAATGATAAAAATTGGAGCAGGATCCTTACACTCTTTTGTCTTTTTCGACAGGGTTGTTGTGTGTAGTTCTGTTGGTCTGGAACTCCATCTGTAGACCAGGCTGGCTTCAAACTCAGAGATCTGCCAGCCTCTGCCCCCCATGGAATTTAAGGTGTGCGCCGCTATGCCTGACTGAGTCCTTAAACTCTTAAAGCACGTACGTTTGAACAAGATCCAGGTAGGCCTGACAGTATGTATGCATTCACACACATCTATATGTGTATCAATGGTAAATACCCCTGATTTATTGTGAAGTCTAGAAAGAGACCCCTATCCCAGGTTTGAAGGTTCAGAGAATGGATCCTATGTAAAATAAGATCTATGTTTGTCTTGTTTTATTAGTACAGAGATTCACATAGTCCAGGCTGTCCTTGATCTCCTAATCCTCCTGCCTTAACACCCAGGTGCTGGGATTATAGGCCTTGGTACCACTATCCCAGGCTTTAATAAGACTTGTGTAAAGCCCTGGATTAAATGACACCAGCAAGGAGTGGGGATAAAGGAACAGCAGCTAGGATTTTCTAGGCAGAGGGAGTAGCTTAGGCAAAGGTTCCTAGATGTGGATAGAATGATGGATTTTATGAGATAAAATGGGTTCAGTATAGGAGGGAAGAGGAGTGAGTGGGAGATTATGAGGAGATGAGAAAGAGAGCTAGAAAAGAGGAGGCCCTGATAGCTACTGACCTTGGGCATCATAGTGAAGAATTAGAACCTAAATCTGGAGGTCAAAAAAGTCTTTAAAGGGTCTTCACTCCCGCTCCTCTCTTATTCCCTCATAGGGATTTGAACCCAGGCCTCACAGGTGCTCAGCTGTGCTCTGCCACAGAGCTGGACTCTTGGCTCTTTTTTGTTTCTTTCTTTTTGAGACAGGGTCTTATGTATCCCTGGCTGGTCTTGAGATCACTAATGTGGATGAAGGGGAACCTGAACTTGTTACCCTCCTGACTGCCTCCTGAGTGTTGGGAGTACTTAATATGGTGCCAGGTCTCAAACCCAGGGTTCTGTGCATGGTGGGTGAGCGGTCTATCAACTGAGTGACATCCCCAGTGACCCCACCCCACTTTTGAATTTTTCTTTTTGTGAGAAGTTGAGTGTTTTTGTGACATTTCATAAATGAATATTGTCTTAGTTAGGGTTACTATTGCTGTGGTAGACACCATGACCAAAATCAACTTGGGAGGAAAGGTTCCTTTCATTTTATAGCTTGTGGTATATCATTCAGGGAAGTCAGGGCAGGAACTAATGAAGAGGTCTTAGAGGAGTGCTGATTACTATAGCTTGTTCCTCATTGCTTGTTCAGCTTGCCTTTTTATACACCCCAGACCACCGGCCTAGGGAAGGTCCCACCTACAGTGGGGTGGGCCCATCCACATCAGTCATCTTTTAACATTGCCCATAAGCTTGCCCACAAAACAGTCTGGTGAGGGCATTTTCTCTATAGAGGTTGGGAAAAAAAGATAGCTGCCCATGCATGCTTCTATAGACGTTCCCTTTCACCAAATTGTTGGCAGAGGTTGTTGATTTGTTTCCTGGCTGCCTAGACCCAAAATAATCCCACAGAAACTAATTATTTGCAATACTGTTTGGTCAATAGCTTAAGCATGTTTCTAGCTAGCTCTTATATCCTAGCCCATCTCTAATCTGTGCATCACCATGAGGTCATGACCTACCAGCAAAGTTCTGTTGGGGGTGTCTGTCTCCTACGCTGGCTACATGACAACTCTCTGACTCTGCCTATTTTTCCCCAGCATTCAGTTTAGTTTTCCCGCCTAGCTCTATTCTGCTAAGCTACTGGCCGAAACAGCTTCTTTATTAACCAATGGCAACAAAACATATTCACAGTGTACAAAAGGAAATCCCACATCACCAAAAGACTCTAGTTTATGTCAAGTTGACACACATACATAAAAGTTTATTAGCCATTGATTTGTTAGAGAACTCTAGTTTGTTTCTAGTTTGGGGTTATTATAAGAAAAATTACCAGAAACATTTATGTGTAGGTTGTATGTGGATGTGAACTAAATATGACAAGAGTATAATTGTTGAATCATTTGGTAATTATATTTTTATTTTCTATATGGATTGTTTAAACTGTTCTCCTGTGTGGGTGTACCATTTCCCATTCCTACCAGCCTTGACTGAATGATCCATGGCTTGCCAGCATTTGGGCTTGTCATTGTATTGAAATTTTGGCTATTTTATAAGCAAGTGGTGATAGCCCATAGTAGTTTTAATGCACATTTCTCTAATTGCTAATGATAGAAACATTTTTTATGTACTTATTTGCCGCTTATGTGTTCTTGCTGGTAAAATCTCTGCCATGCCTTTTGTCTATTTTCTAATTAGGTTGTATCTTTTTGGTAATTTTTAAAAATTGATTGTGATGTGAGTGATGGCACAGTGGTTAAGAGCAATGTTCTGGAGAACTCGAGTTGGATCCCTAGCACCCCCACATGAAGGTTCACTCTAGTTCCAGGGCTTGTGATAACCTCTTCTGGCCTCTGCATGCATGTGGTGCACAGATATACATGCAGGCCAAACACCCAGACACATGGAATACAGTTAAAAATTAAAAGAAATATACCATGTGTGCATTATATATGTGCATACCACAGCAAGCCTGTAGAGGTCAGAAGACAACTTTGTGGAGTTTGTTCTCTCCTACTTTGGTGTGAGTTCTGGGCATCAAACTCAGGTCAACAGGCTTGTGCCACAAGTGTCTTTACCCACTGAACCATCTTGTCTGCCCTGATTGTGGGTTGTTGTTTTTTTCTTTAAGACAAGGTTTCTCTGTGTAGCCCTGGCTGTCCTGGAACTCACTCTGTAGACCAGGCTGGCTTTGAACTCAAAGATTCACCTGCCTCTGCCTTCCAAGTGCTGGGATTAAAGGTCTACACTGCCCTGGTTATGTTTTAATGTTGAGTTTGAAAACCTTTTACATATTAGATACTAGTCCTTTGTTGTGTCTTCACAGTTCATTCATCCTTTCTTCCAGTTTTTGTTTATGTACTGTATATGTTCTGAGGAAGCAAGCTCGCTCCTTCCTCCCTTCCTCAGAGGAAAAGCCAATTTTGATAAGTGCAAATATTATCAGTTTTTCTTTTTGAATTATGCCTTTTGTTGTCCTGTCAAGGGACACTCTGCGTAGTCTTAAATCCCAGATGTTTTCTTTTCTATGTACATACTTCTAAGAGTCACAGCTGTGCATTTGTATGAGTTTGTGTTTCATCTTAAGTTTAATAAAAGCTGTGAGATTTACAGTTTGAGAGGCTTTCTTACTCTGGTACCTAGGTGCCTGCTAGAATTTGACTCCTCTATCAGAGACCTGTGTTAGAAGCCGTATGTGTATAGACAGTCTCAAAGGTTAGAATTGGTGGGTAGAGAGACTTGGAAATGGGTCATTTCATTCCACCGAGGTCAGGACAGTGATAGGGATCGTAGGGCATTTGGGGAACTGAAGGGGGCAGTTACCCTACTGGGGAAGACGTGTTTGAACAGAGTCCTGGATGAACAGAAAGTAGCTGATGAGGTGAGGTGGCGACAGGGGGACGTGTTAGGCGGCCACAGTAGCGCAGATGCACACACAGAGAAACGGCCTTTGAGAATGCAGTTGTGGGGGTGTAGACAGGTCGGTGCTGTCTGACTTCACTGTGGGTGGCAGGAAGCTGTCAATAAGAACTGAAAGATAGGCCAGGACCTGGTTTGTTGAGCTTGGGCCTGATGCTCAGTAGTTCTCATACCTGTTGTAGCTCATTGTTTATTCATTTAAAAATATTATTATTATTATTATTATTACTTCTTTTCTGTATGAGTGTTTTATCTGAATGTCTGTGCACCATTTGCATGCCTGGTGCCCATAGAGGCTAGGGGAAGGTGTCAGATCCTCTGAGACCCGGGGTCACAGACAGATGTGAACTGCCATGTGGGTGCTAGGAATTGAACTCTGGGTCCTCTGGAAGAGCAGCCAGCACTCTTAACCTCTGAGCCACCTCTCCAGCCGTGTTTACTTTTTATAGTAAACATTTTTCTAAGACTTCTCTCATGTCCTTTAAGTTGCTATGTAAGTCTATGAGGCCAGAAGATGGCTCGGTTGACAAAGTATCTGCTATTGAAACATGAAGAGCTGAGTTTGGTTTCTCAGCACCCATGTAAGCAGCCAGGCACAGCAGAATGCAGCAGTGACTCCAGTGTCTAAACGGTGGTAGTGGTGGCACACAGGTTGCTGGAGTCCGGTAGCCGCTCAGCCTAGCCTAGTCCATGAGCTCGAAGTTAGTGAGAGACCTCGCCTCAAAAAATAGGGTGGAAACCGATTAAGGAAAGTACCTGACATTGGTTGGCTTCTGGTCTCCACATGTACTTACACAAACATGCATCATCACTCCCACACACATGTACACACACACACAAAACATATATAGTTCATATTTTTAAGACATATCAACGTGGCATAAATGTAAATGAAAACAAAGTAATTTGAGATGTTTTATGATCTAAGTATTTAAGCATTATTGTATGTATATATTTACCCTATATGTGGAATCACTGTGAACACATAGCAGCAAATGCAGTTAACACGGCTGTGCTGTCTTGGCAGCTCACAGATTTTAAACTCAGCAATGATTTTCCCAAATGGTCAGCATCCTGTTTATAAAGTGGAAACCTAACCAAAGTACAAGTTATTTTTGTTGCATCCCTGAAAAATTCAGTGTTTATTAAAGCTGTTAAAAAGTACTTTCTCATGTAAACGGAGTCAATTTCTAGTCTCCAGTGATTGCAAACAGGTTTTCTCTGTCACATGGGGTGTCGTAATCATGTGACAGGGGTCAGCAGGAGTTGGCCATATTTCCTGTGCTTATATAGTCCATAAACTGAAAATGCTTTTTATATTTTCAGTTGTCTAAAAATGAGAAGAAAGCTGAAACAAAGCTTATCAAGGCTTTTCTTGAATTAAATGAAAACTGATATTACATGAGAATTCATGACTTTAAATTCAGTCCAAAGTCAGTTCCTTATTTATTTTCCAATTGTGTTAAAATTAGATGAATTGACCCTAGTTCAAGATTGTTGGCAGAGGCTACTAGTTCGTTTCCCGACTGCCCTGACTCAAAATAACTGCACAGAAACTTTTATGATTTGCAATACTTTTGGCCAATAGCTTAAACATATTTTTAGCTAGCTCTTATATCCTAAACTAACCCATCTCCATTAATCTGGTATCGCCATGTGGCTGTGGCTTACTGGGTAAAGTTCCATCCAGTGTCCAGCGTCTGTCTCCAGCAGGACTACATGACTTCTCACTGACTCCACCTTCTTTCTCCCAGCATTCAGTTTAGTTTTCCTGCCTAGCTCTACTCTGCCCTATCACAGGCCAAAGCAGCTTCTTTATTCATTAACCAAAAAAAGCAACACATACAGAAGGACTTTCCGCGTAACAAGATGTTGATTGAAATCTCACCAAAATAACTTTTATGTCATAGGCACAGTTATATTAGAATAGTTTTTTTGTTTGTTTGCTTTTTAAAGATGTGCTGTCCTGGAATCCACTACGTAGTTCCTAATCCCAGGGTCTGTTAATGCAGGTGTGCATCAGCACACATCTCAAAATAGATGTCTCTTTGTATGAGGAAAATGATACAGGCCGTCTGTGTGCAAAGCAAGATGCTAATAGAAATAGTTAACTTAATTGTAGTATAATATACAAAGTAATCCCACCTCCCCCGGGGGTCTTGCCGTGTAGCTCTAGCTGTCCTAGAACAGTTTGTTGTACAGGCAGGCCAGATTTACTTTCGGCTGCTCACCTGCTTCTACCTCCTGAGTGCTGGGATTATAGCCATGTGCTACCCAGGCTCGGCTTTGAAGTAATATTCCTTCTGGAGTCACAGCAAGAGATTTTGGATCGGTTATCTGGTAAATAGGCAATAAATGTGTTCAAGTGTAACAGGAAATATAATCTATCAGAAAGTTTTGATGTTTGCCACACAGTTTTCACATTAATAGTGAAACGCAGCTTGTCTCTAGCCGTTCTGCCTACCTTTGCAGCCCTTGGCTCTTCCTGCTGGTGTCCTGTTTTAGTGACAATTTGTGGGTCCAACTGATAGGACTATGGTATAAATTATTTGAATAGTTGTGGTTTGGGTGAGAAATGTCATCCTTAGGCTCAGGTATTTGAATCCCAGTTGGTGGTCTATTTGGGGAGGTTTAAGAGGTGCAGCCTTCCTGGAGGAAGCCACCTCTGGAGATAGGCTGCGAGGGATAGTATCTACCTGTAAATAAGAGGCTGTCTCTCAGCCTCCTGCTCCTGCTGATATGGCTCCCTCACTCCTCTAGAACCCCTTCTGTGAGGCGCTTTTTGGTTATGGGGTTTTATCAGTGCAATAGAAAAGGAATGGAAGTTTTAGGTGCATGCAGTTGGAAGGTTGCTGAGGTAGCGTACACAATTGAAAGATAATTTATAAGAACAGGGCAATACTGGGAGTGCCCTTTCGCTGGGCTTCAGGGAGCTCTCCTTACTCCTTCTTCCTGTTTAGCCCCGCCCCTCCTCTTTTCTTCTTTTCAACTTTGTGCCAAAAAGTTCAAGAGACTGGCTGTCCACAATCCCAGTCTCACATGGTGCTGGCACTGCGATCCCCATGGGCAGCGCCGTTTATCCCCCTGACCTAGACCTCCCGTGTACCCCGAGAAAAGAGGTGCTCTGATTTGTCTGGTGTGGTGCTCCTACCAGCAGCCTCTGTGGCGAAGGGGGAATAGTGACAAAGGAAAGGACAGCTTTGGGATTCCCTGCTTTACTGCAACTGAGTGTGTTCTCAAATTTAGCTTTCTAGTGTCCAGGTTTAACTTTGCATCATACTTGATTGCCCAGGTGCCCAGCCTTTGTGCTTCCTTATGGCGTATGTATAACCATATCTTGAGTTTTGGCACACTACTTTGACTCTGTACTGTCTTTTCATTTTTTTTCTCTCAGTTTTTCTGTTTGTTGTTAAATAGAGCTAGTTGGATAATTTCCAATAGCACAAATTTCTCACTTGAAACAGTTAAAAATAAATAATAGTGATAATTAGTCTTTGAAGGATAATGAACTTAGCATTGTAGCTAATCCTTAGGTGGGGCCATTTTTGCATCATTATTGGTAGAAAGTTCCAATTTGACTTATTATTATTATTATTATTATTATTATTATCATCGTGATGTCAGTATCTAACTCTCTGTGTAGTCTCTTATGACAGCTAACCAGTGTCTTAGTTATGCTTTCTATTGCTTTAATAAGGCACCATGACCAAAAAGCAAGTAGGGGAGGACAGGGTTTCTTTGGCTCACACTTCAGCGTTGCCCTTTATCATTGAAGGAAGTCAGGACAGGAATTCAAACAGGGCAGGAACTTGGAGCCAGGAGCTGATGCAGAGGCCACGGAGGGGGTGTGTGTACTGACTTGCTTCCTGTGGCTTGCTCAGCCCACCTTCCTATAGAATCCAGGACTACCAGCTCAGGGATGGCACCACCTTCCACGGGCTGAACACTCCCCTATTGATCACCAATTAAGAAAATACCTTACAACTGAACCTCATGGAGGCATTTTCTCAACTGAGTTTCCTTCCTCTGATAATTCTAGCTTATGTCAAGTTGACACACAAAACTAGCCAGCACATCAGAGAACCGTGGCTTAACAGTCGGGACTCCGATTCGTTGAACTTTATTGGAAGTCAGTGGCTTTTCTATGATCAACATTTATCAGTGCTTCTGTCTTCCATGTTGTCTTTGAAATGGAATGTGAGTTTCAACAGAAGTAATAGATGTGAAAACTCTTTGAAAGTAGAGTACTGTGCAATCTTAAGGTACTTCATTCTACATTTAATATTCTTATATTTAGTGTCTTAGTTTGGCGCTTCTATTGCTGTTGTAAAACACCATGATCAAAAGTAACTTAGGGAGGAAAAGGTTTATTTGGCTTACAGGTTCCAGTCCATCATCAGTGGACTGAGGGAAGCCAAAGCAGGAAGCTGGACGCAGGAATTGAAGCAAAGGCCATTGAGGAATGCCACTTTCTGGCTTCTCCTCCTGACTTTCTCTGTTTCCCTAGGACCACCTACCCAGGGGTTGAATTGCCCACAATGGACCCCACCCACATCTATCATCAACTAAAAACTAACCCATCATTGCTCACGCCTTTAATCCCAGCACTCGGGAGGCAGAGGCAGGCAGATCTCTGTGAGTTTATTAAGGCCAGCCTGGTCTACAGAGTGAGTTCCAAGACGGTCAGGGCTACACACAGAGAAACCCAGTCTCGGGGGAAAAGGAAAGAAAGAAAAAGGAAAGGAAACCATCACGCAGGCTTGCCCACAGGCTAATCTAATGGAGGCATTTTCTCAGTCCAGTTGAGGTTTCCTCTTCCCAGATGACTCTAGATTGTGTCAACACTGATGAAATATCAAACCAGCACATCTGGTTACTGTGTGTTCTTAAATGCTAGAGTGGAGAACCTAGCTTCAGTGGTAGTTAAGGTTTGAAAGTATAAGGAAAGCGTAATGTAGCATACAGTGTCAAGTGGTGTTACTGAGCTGTTTGATGGAGATGACACCCACTGAACGACACTTACTTAGTTGTCTAATGGACAGCTCATGGTACCACTACAACATGTCAAACCAGGTCTACTGACAATAAATTATGTAAGATTTTATCAGAGAACCAATTAATTTGATTTTTTTGTTTCCTTGTTTAGAATAATTTTTATTTCCCCACTTTGAAGCTGGATATGAAAAGTTACAATTATTGAATTTATGTCTATGAGTATTTTGCCTGAGTGCATGTAAGTACATCATGTTCATGCTCGGTGCCTGTTGAGATCAGAGGAGGCCTCAGATCCCCTGGAACTGGAGTTATGGACAGTTGTCAGCTGCCATGTGAGTGCCGGGAACTGAACTTGAGCCCTTGGCAAGAGCAGCAAGTACTCTTGTCTGTTGAGCCATCTCTCCAGCCATCTGAAAGTGGATATTTAAAGTTATATTCTTGTTATTGATAGAGAATTTCTTATTTGGAAAGGGAATATTCTTGCATTTGTACTATGATCATCACTCGTTTTCTTTCTTGTCACTTGATGGCCTTTTTGAAAGCATAGTCAATGATTGAGGCCAATCAAAACGTGCTCTGTAGGTAGGCAGCTTTGTCTGGTTGTCTACCAATCAAACACACATTGCTTTCTCTGTTGTCTTTGTAGTCTATCGCATCTGCAGACATGGATTTCAACCAGTTAGAGGCATTCTTGACTGCTCAGACCAAAAAGCAGGGTGGCATCACCGGTGAACAAGCTGCAGTCATTTCCAAGTTTTGGAAGAGCCACAAGACAAGAATCCGAGAAAGCCTCCTGAACCAGAGCCGCTGGGACAACGGACTGCGGGGCCTGAGCTGGAGAGTGGACGGCAAGTCGCAGTCCAGGCACGCAGCTCAAATACACACCCCTGCTGCCATTGTAGAGCTGGAGTTTGGGAAGAGTGGGCAGGTGAGTTCAACTTGAGGCACTTATTAGCCCATACATCTATTTTACTTTTACTTAACAGTGTTTGTACATATACTAATCCTGTGAAATTCATGTGAAAAATTTGAAATTCTCACCGGTTACAGCAGAGTCTATAAAGGACCCTTGAGTTGTCTCAGAGCCCAGTGCCTCTTGTGCTGCAGTCTCGAGGTGACGGTAGGGACACTAGCTAAAGTTAGCGCAGACACACTGCGGCCTGTCACCTGTGTGATCTTCCGGTGTGGGAGGTGACGTATCTCAATATCTTAATCATGTTAATGTCTATTCTAGAGACCTAGCATGCCATCGCTGACCTCAGCTCACAAATAATTTTCAGTTTGCTCTTGACTATGGACCAGCGCTGCTTTCCTGTCTGTGATTTCTCTCAGAGCTGTTCAGTCTCTGCTCCAGATGTCAGATTAGTCTCCCAGTGCCCTGGCTCACATTTTCTGAGGGGAAGAGGGGAAAGAAACTGGTAATTAGAGACTGTCCAGACCACTGAGTTAATTACATTCATTTTCCCATAAATAACCAAATAAGTGCTGTCATTATATTATCTTCTAGAAATATCTTTCTCTTCTTTCTTCCTTCCCTCCTTCCTTCCTTCCTTTTTCTTTTTTCTTTTTTTTTCTTTTTTTTTTTGGTTTTTTGAGACAAGGTTTCTCTGTGTAGCCCTGGCTGTCCTAAAACTTGCTCTGTAGACCAGGCTGGCCTCAAACTCACTGAGATCCATCTGCCTCTGCCTCCCAAGTGTTAGGATTAAAGGAGTGCGCCACCATCGCCCTGCTGGTTGTTTACTTTTTATTCTGACAGTATACACATTCTTCAGTGTCACTAAGAGGATTTGTTTTAGGACACCATGCCCATGCTCAATTCCTTTACATATAACCTACATATATTCCCATTTATTTTTAAATAATTCTAGATTACTTATAATTCTTTTTTTTTTCTCTCTCTTTTTGGTTTTTCGAGACAGGGTTTCTCTGTAGCTTTGGTGCCTGTCCCAGAACTAGCTCTTGTAGACCAGGCTGGTCTCGAACTCCCAGAGATCCGCCTACCTCTGCCTCCCGAGTGCTGGGATTAAAGGCGTGCGCCACCACCGCCCGGCTACTTATAATTCTTAAAACAATATAAATTCTATGTAAATTTTTGTTATACTGAATTGTTAGGAAATAATAACAAAGTCTGAACATGTTTGATATAGATGTTTTGTCTAAGTATTTTTAATTTGTGGTAGGTTTAAATCTGTCTGTAGGAGGAGTCTCGTGTGGGTTTGGGGTGCTAGGCATATCTCTGCCTGGTTCACTACAGTCTACAGTTCAAGAGAGTTTTACACCTTCCATAAGACTGTTTGGTTCTCATTAAAAGATTTCTTCTCTAGCTAGAGGTTCTGCAGACTAGGCCCCATGACACTTGTGGATTTCCAGAATGGACTGTGCAGGGAGGGATGTTTGCCTCTGGATTTCACCGCTGCTGATTTAGCAGGGGCCTTTTAAGAATGCTCCGTAGAACAGGAGAGATGGGACAGCAGTTAAGGCTCTGTAGAGCAGGAGAGATGGGACGTCCGTTAAGGGCACTCACTACCTGCTCTTCCAAAGGACCCAGGTTTGACTCCGGCACCCAGACGGTGACTCGCAAGTATTGGTTAACTCCAGTTTTAGGGACTCCATTGCCCTTGTCTGGCGTGAACACCAGGCATGCACGTGGTACACAGATATACATGAAGGAAAAGTACCCATTCACATAAAATTAAAAAACAAATGGCTTCTCACCTGGACATAGCTGTAATCCCAGCATCGTAGTAGCTGAAGCGGGAGGATCGTGCGGTTGAGGCCGGGTTGAAGAAATAAATGGCTGTCTTTACTTAGGACATTAAGGAAAGCAGTTGTGAGAGACACTGGGAAGACCTTACCAAGCCTTCTAGTTTCTGTTGGTTGTGGTCACTTTAAAAATCACTCGTGTAGCTGGGCCTGGAGGTACACGCCTGCTGTGTCCCAGTACTTGGAGGCAGGGACAGGCAGCTCTCTGTGATTTTTAGGTCAGTCTGGTCTAGAGAATTCCAGAACAGCAAGGGCTACATAGAGAGGCCCTGTCTACAAGATACTCCTTTCCTCCACTGTTCATCTGGAAGGTTGTACAGGTGAGCAGTGTAATATTATAGTCTCTGTTAGCGTTGCTGTACCCTGTGCTTCTGACATGTGCGACAGGATGAGAGTGTAGCCTAGATTATTTTTCAGTGACTGATTTTGTCTAAAGCAAAGACTTTTCACTTGGGCCTGTGTGGGCTTTTTTCAAAGTCAGGAGGCCACAATCTCCACACTCAGGTCATGCAAGCGCTCTGTGTTTTGAGCATCCGTCTTAGGAGGAGCTAGGAAGATGGACCCCTGGTTGTTTCCCTTCCGTAAACCACAGTCATTCTCTCCTTGGAGAGGGTCAGTCTTAGGTCTCCTCCCGCTTGGCCGCCTGTGAGTAAACTCTTCGTTTGAGCGATTTGCACACGATGCTGTGGGCAAAGCCTGCTCCAGAACTCTGGGAGCTAACACCTGCATCAGATTTCTTCCTGATAACTGCAACTTTCTGATCCAGAGCTGAGACTTAGGAAATTAAGAAGTCGCTACAGGTTTATACCCTGCATTTAACGTGGCTGTCACTTTTGGCAGTGACTTAGCAAAGGTTTCTGGGGTTCGCCACTTCTTTTTCACCTGTACATTCTTCCATTTTCAACTCTTAGCAGTAAGAAGCAGTTAAGTTGGCCGAGCCAACACAAGCAAAAGCAAACTGCTGTGACTCTCATGTGTCAGGCTCGCTGAGGGCTCTGAAGCTTACAGCTGCTGGACTTCATCTCACACGAGGGCTGCTGCTTCAGTAGAGTAGGAAGGGCTGATCTGAGGGGGTAGCGAGTGTTGACTAGAAGGAAGGAGCCAATCTCAGGATGGGGGGGAAAACTCATAGATACAGGTACAGCCAAGCTGAGAAGTTAGCCTTGGTAAGGAATCTGAATTTTATTCAGAGTTTAATTGGAAACCATCAGAAAGTTTCACACAGGGAATGCTGTAATAGGATCATTTGGTTTCATTGTAGAAAATGGGTTGAGACAAGACAGAAGTGAGGGTGCTGAGATTCAGAGGGGAGGGAGGGCAAGTGGTCTACTACTTTCAGTTGTTTCTTTGCATGTTAAACACATTCTCCTTTGCCCCTAGGCTGTCATTTGATAGGATGTTTTAGTTGCTTTCCTGTTGCTGTGACAACACGCCACAACTAGGGCCTCTTACAGAGTTTACTGGAGCTCCCAGCTTTAGAGGGTTAGAGTCCATGACCATCATGGCTGTGGAGCATGGCAGCAGGCCAGCAGGCATGGCTCCAGGGCAGTAGCTGAGAGCTCACATCCTATAGCAAAGTAGGAAGCAGAGAGAACTGACTAGGAATGGCTTCTCAAAGCCCAGCCCTGTGACACATCTCCTGCAACAAGGCCACACCTAATCCTTCCTGACAATTCCACCAACTAGGGAACTAAGCATTCAAATATAGCCCAGGTGGTGGCAGCGCACACCTTTAATCCCAGCTCTGGGGAGGCAGAGGCAGACGGGTCTCTGTGCATTCTAAGCCAGCCTGGTCTACAGAGTGAGTTCCAGGACAGCAAAAAAACCTGAAACAAACAAACAAAATTCAAATATATAAGGTTTTGGGAGTCATTTTCATTCAAACCACCACAGGACCTCAAGGTCAAAAATAAAATACTAAAGAACTTTATCCTTCTGCTAACAAGATGTAGATGTTCATAAACAGATGCATCCAATATTCTACTTTAAAAAAAGAAAAATGATTAAAAAAATATAAAAAAAATGGGAAAAAAAAGAAAAGCAAAAAAAAAAAGAAAAATGAATTGCATGGATTTCTGAAATTTCCATCTTTGCTTAGGATAATTCCCTCTTAAAATTTTATTATAGTATCTTCTAAAATTTGTTGATAGGCCCAAGAATAACCAATTAAAATTAATTGATACTGGGGCAGGAGTGGGGAGTAAAGCTGAGAGACCATTACAGAGGCTTCTACGGGGCTGGAGAGATGGCTCAGAGGTCAGGAGAACTTGCTGCTCTCTCAGAAGACCTAGTTTCAGGTTCTCAGTGGCTCATAACTGTCGGTAGCTCTGGTCCCAAGCAATCCGACAACCTCCCCTCTCTCTACGGATGCCAGGCACGCATGTGGTACACAGGTGCACATGCAGGCAAAACACCTTTACACATAACGTAAGACTTTTCTCTTTAAAAAAAGCTTTTACCATGTATCATATTAGGCATATGTCACAGAAGGTAGAGGCTATTTTAATGAAGCATTGAGAAGGCAAGAGTTGGGGCTGTGCCTGCAATGTTGATGAGTTGTCTTAGATGTTGCCTGGTTGCGAGGGCAAGCTGGTGAATAAAGAATGGACCTTCCTTCTTCCATTGTCCTTATATAGGCTTCCAGCAGGTGTGGCCCAGATCAAGGGTGTGCCTTCCTGACTCAAGATCTGGACTAAAAGCGAGTTGTCTTCCTGTCTTAAGATTCAGATCACAGGTGTACCCTCCATTTCTGGATTGTAGTTCATTCCAGATACAGTCAAACTGACAACCAAGAATAGCCATCACACTGTCTTGTTACTGAGGATAGTATTTTCCTGGGTTTAGCTATGTTATAGCGTACACAGAATTTAATTCCTTTTTCAAATTGATGTTCCATTGCTTGTGTTTGCCACATTTTGTTTATTTGTCTATTGAGGGATACTTGGGTTACTTCTACGTTTTGGCAACTGTGAATAATGAGCATAGTAATTCAGCGCCCATTAAATAACAAATTTAGCCAGGCCGTTGTAGAATATGTCTTTAATCCCAGTGCTCAGGAGGCAGAGACAGGCAGATTTCTGTGAGTTTGGGCCAGCCTAGTATAGATAGTGTTCCAAGACAGCCCGGGCCTCATAGACAAACCCTGTCTTGGAAAAACAAACAAACAAAAATAAAAAAAAACAAAAAACCCCACCCATAAACAAAAACAAAACCCAAAACCAAAAAAGAAAAAATCGTATCTGAGTCTGCACCTTTAATTTGCTTGGGTATGTACTTAGGAATAGACTTTGGATCACGTAACAGTTTTGTTTTAACTTTGAGGAACTGCCAAACTGTTTTCCACAGTTGACTGTACAATGTTACGTTTTCTCCCACAGTGCACAAGCGTTCCAATTCTGGCATTTCCTCGCAAGCACTCATTTTCTATCTAGTCTCGGTGGCTAACACCTATATCAGCATTCAGAAAACTGAGGCAAGAGAATCACCCAGGAGTGTGATGGTAGCCTAAGCTATAGTGAATTCCAGCAGTTTGAGCTGAAAATGAGACCATGTCTCAACAAAAACAGGCCTTACGAAATTTACACACTTGTTCTGCAGGGATTCAACAGTTAAGATCCCTTGGTGCTCATGAGAGCAGAGTTGGCAGTTCGTGAGTGTCTGTTACTCCATTTCTAAGGAGTCTGTGTCCTATGCTGGCCTATGGAGACACACATACACTCACTTTCTCTTTGTCTCTCAGGATAAATCATTTGAAAAATCTGTTTTCTGGGCTTCTTTATTTTCATTTTTTAAAAATTTTGGGTATGTTTGTATGTGTGTGCGTGTTTGCCAGCACCAATATGAAGGTCGGAGGACAACCTGTGGGAGTCAGTTCTCAACTTCCGCCATGTGGGTCCTGGGTGATGAGCTCAGGTTGTCAGGTTTGGTGGCAAGTGCCCTTACCCACTGAGCAACCCTGCAGCCCCTTTTTGTTTTGTTTGTTGTTGTTTTTAATATTTGCCATCCTGATGTTTGTAGTGGTACCTCTCTGGAGTTTTACTTAAAGATTAATGGAGAGTCTGTTCAAGTCTGTGATTTTATTTAAAGAAATCTGGTTGTTGTTGAGTTGTATGAGTTCTTTCTGTGTTTTGAATGTTACCTAGAGAGGTCGTTGTTGCACAGTGGAAGATGGGAGGGCAGACGGGAGCATGTGTGCTCGTGTGGCAGAAGAGTAAAAACAAACCTTTGTTTTCACAGAATGCTTAATGGGAAATGTCCGTAGGAGGATGTTCAGTGTGGGGAAAACAAAGATGTAGAATTGTATGCATGTAATATAATCCAAGTTTAAATTTCTATGTTTACAAAAGACACATAACATGGGCCTGGAGAGATGGCTCAGTCGTTAAGAGGACCTGGGTTTGACTTCCAGGACCCACATGGCCACTTGCAACCGTCTGTACTCTGTAACTCCAGTTCCAGGGGAGCCAACACCCTATTCTGGCCTCTTCAGGTATGCATGCACATGGTGCATAGACATACATTTAGGCAAATACCCATACATGTAAAATAAAAATAAATAATTAGATCTTATAAGAAGACCCATAACCTAAAACCACCAATGCTATGTTACCACATTCAAAATCATGTTCAAGCATCATAATTAAAATTTTACAAATGGATGTGTGCTTAAGTAGGAAGACAGCAACACCAACAAAGAAAATACATGAAAGAGGCACTTTAGAATTTGTGGCTTAGCAGGTCGAATGCTTGCCTAGCATGCGTGAAGCCCTGGGTTTTGTTCTTAGCACCATATAAACTGGCCATGGTTACACAGGCCTGTACTTGAGAGATGGAGACAGGAGAATCAGAAGTTCACCCTTGGCTGCCTGATGAGTTTAGGTCAAGCTGGGAGGGATGTGGGGGCGGGGAAAGGAGGAGGAGGCAGCATGAAAGATATTCATAGTGGTTATGTCTGTGTAATAGAGATCTAGTTCTTATCCTCTGCACTTTTCAAAGCAATTTCCGCAGTAAAAATTTCTTGTCCGTTTTCCTTAATTACTAAAAACGTAACTAAAACCTTAAAAACAGCAGTGCAGATGAGCACAGGTGCCGCAGGACAGGCGTCAGGTCCCTGGAGCTGCAGCTATGGGCAATTGTGAGCTGCCTGTCGTGGGTGCTGGGGTTGAACTCAGGCCTTCTGCGAGAGGGGTGCATGTTGTGCACCACTGAACCCTTTGTTCCTTCCCTATGTTTGTTTATTGTGTGGGTAGAATGGTGGGTGACAGTGGTAGGCATGTGTCACAGTGTGCGCATGGCAAGGTCAGAGCACAAATTCAGGGGTCAGTCCTCTTTTTCCACCATGTGGGTCCTGGGAATCAATCTCAGGTCACCAGACTTGGCCGCACGTCCCTTTGTCTGCTGAGCCATCTTGCTGCTCTGTGATGAACTTTGTACTACTGTATTTGAACTTACATCTGTTGGCGACACTATTTTAATTTCCTTGTGTTCAGCTAGAAGTGAAGTTAGACCTAAGATCTTTCTCAACTAAATAAAATGCCTACAAGATTGGCAGAGTGTTAATTATAACCCTAAGGAATTATTATTATTATTATTATTTTTTTGGTTTTTCGAGACAGGGTTTCTCTGTGACTTTGGAGCCTGTCCTGGAACTAGCTCTTGTAGACCAGGCTGGCCTAGAACTCACAGAGATCCACCTGCCTCTGCCTCCTGAGTGCTGGGATTAAAGGCGTGCGCCACCACCGCCCGGCCCTAAGGAATTTTTTATAGCATGATTATAGTCTGGGGATAAATATACTATACACATGCACTTTGCTGTATTTGTTACGATTCATCGCAGTACTGGAGATTAATTAACCCCACACCTCCCAAATGCTAGGCTAGTTCTCGACCAATGATTGATAGCCCCAGCCCCTGTCATTCACACAGTCCTACCCCACGGAAACTAAACAGACTTCTTGTGTTGGTTCAGCCAGGAAGAACGTCTGGGCTTTTTCTGAAATCTTCTGAAGATTTTGCTTCCTGGGAGCCTGTGTGACATTCCCCTTCCTGTGTGGGCTGCTTAAGAGAGCTCTTTGTTTACAAGCTCCTGTGTTAATGTTACTTACATGATCAGTGCGAACAGACTGTGTGTTACCCCCAAATTATCTAAAGCCACCACACTAACATGTATTGCTTCTGTGACCTTCCTGCTGTGCTCATGTCCCCTAGCCCTGAGTGTGCCTAACTTAACCTAATGCTTCATAGCCCATTGTGGTTGACATGCCCTTCTCCATCTAGTTTCTTATTTCCCTAGCTTACCTCTTTTGGGTGTATTTTACATTGAGCGTACAGAAAAGACTCGGAAAATGCCTGTGCTAGATTGCTATGTAATTAAGGGTTGACAGTGTGTATGAATCTTATTAATTTGTTCCGAGTAAAAGCATATACCTGTTCTTCAAAGCCTCTAGTGTGTGTGTTGAAATAGAGAATTCTTTACTTCATTGAAACCCAACGTCCTCATCTCTACTTCCCAAACTGCTCTTTGAAACTTTCCCTAAACTTAAAAATTACGTTTATGTATTCATTGGAGGTAAAGTGTGACATGATTTGAATATGAAGGTCAGAGGGCAGCTTGCTAGAGTCAGTTTTCTCTCCCCTCCTTGTGGGCCTCCGGGATGGAATTCAGGTCACCAGTCTTGGTGGCACTTGCTTTTTCTGACTGAGTCATCTTGCCGCCATCTTGGCAGTTTTTTTTATTGACTTAGCTTCTTTAAAACAGGATGTAGGTAAACATGTTACCTTAAGTCTTATGCTTAGATTCCGGGCCATTTATGACTCCTGTATTTGGCCACTATATTTTATTAACTTGTAAAGAGTGAGTGAGCATGTGTGTGTGTGTGTGTGTGTGTGTGCACGCACGCGCGCATGTGTGTGTGTGTATGCATGCACACATAAGTAAGCCAAAGGCTAACCTTGGTGTTGTTCCCTGGGTTCTGTACACCTTGTTTTTTCTAGTGTCCTCTCATTGGTCTGCATCTCACCAAGTAAGATAGGCTGTCCATAGAGACCAGGTCCCCTTCCTCTGCTCTGCTCTCTCTAGTGCTGAGATCGCAAAGTGTTCCCCTGTGTTGGTCATTTTTATGTGGTTTCTTGGGTTTGAATTCAGATTCTGAACTTGCACAGCAAGTTTGCACATGGTCCATGTCTTCAGTCATAAGATAGGAGTTTTACAGGATCAGATACACCTCCCCTTCCCTTTGAAAACAAGAATAGCTGATATAAAGGATACTATGTACAGACGAAAGAGGAACTAAGGTTCCAAGTGACTCTGCTGAGAAGGTAATGCTGTAGCCGTGCTTCCTCCTGCTTCTTCTCAGTTAATGGACAGGGCCACATACTTTTGGAAAACAGTTGAATTAATAAGCAAGCTTTGAGAAAGAAAACCAGAAAAAAAGCTCCCTTAAACTTATTTTGAACTGTCTGACATGGTGTAGGAGCTGAAGCATTTATTTGGATTGCTGTGCCCATTGTTCACAAGCTAGCTCTTCAGTTAGTGAATATGTTAGCACATTGTAGAGCACAAACCCGAGAAGAATGCAATTGCCCACTTTGTACTGTGTTTGTGATGTAAACTAAAGTTAGGAAATGTATCCAAGAGTCTGGAGAGATGGTGCAACAACAGTTAAGAGCACTGGCCACTCTTCCAGAGGAAATGAAAATTATGCCTTGGCAATGCTGAAGTATGCATGGGCAGCCCATACATGGTGGTTCTGTTGAACTTGTCGTTATTGGGTTCCCTGGTCTAAGTTGATGAGGACGACTGACCAGGACTCTTCCTCAAGAGGGCACCAGATCTCATTACAGATGGTTGTGAGCCACCATGTGGTTGCTGGGAATTGAACTCAGGACCTCTGGAATAGCAGCCAGTGCTGTTAACTGCCGAGCCATCTCTCCAGCCGTGCTCTTCTAGAGGACTGGGTTAATTCCCAGAACCCACATGGCAGCTCCCAGATATCTCTAACTCAGGTTCCAGGGGACCCAGCACACGCTCTGTCATGGCTCTTCTGTAAATAACCCAAGCCTGTTACTGAGGGCATCTCACCTTTCGGTTCTTTGGTTCCCCCAGTCAAGCATGCAGGGAATATATGCCTTAAGGTAAACACTTGTGTTTGATTGCTTGTAGGCCCAAACCAGTCCAGCACAAACCTCTGTGCCTGGGACAGAGTAGAATAGGCAATTCAGATTTGCACTAATTGTGTCATTTTATATGTTGATACATTAAAAAAAGTGGCCCTCTCATTTAAAACTGCCTTGTTTGCAGTGTACCCCACTTACCTCAGTGCATGTTACCAACAGTGACCTGTGGAGGATGAGGAGTCTCAGTTCTCTACCTGCCATGTACACCATGTAACTCTCCAGATAGGATGCTTTCTTAGTTAGCATAAGGGCCGGGGATTTCTCTCTGCATCAGCACTGGTTAGCTGTACAAATTAAACTTAATTGCTGTGATTGGATAGTGGAGTGGAACTTTGATAGTGTTGCATCATAAGTTGTATGATATTTAGTACCATACTTAAATTCTGCTTTGTATACGTTATTTTGTTGTCACTACAACAGTATTGTGGGAAAGGTAGGCACTAGAATTTTTTTAATAAATGAGGATTAAGATATTACTTGAGCAATGAGTAATTTTGCTTAAGCTAGAGGGAAACATGTTTCATCACACTGTCTTTCTGTGAAGGTCACTTTATCCTAAATTCTTGTGTTACAACTTCAAGGTAAATTTTGGGGTACAAAAGCTAATTTAGTAGGTGAATTGTGTTTGGTAGTGAGAAGGAAGTGGAGGGGGGTGGGAGAGACGGTTCAGCATGAGAGCACTTGCCGTCCTTGCACAGACCCCATCCAGCTCCAGCACCCAGGCTAGCAGGTGTTCACAACCACCTGTAACTCTGGCCAGCTCCAGGGGCTCCCGTGGGTGCCTGTACACACCTGTGCATACTCAAGCGTGAACGTAGACATGTAAATAAAAATCAAAAGTAATCTTTTTTTTTTTTAAAGCGGAGTGGATGTAAGTGGCAGATGCCTCCTTGTCTTATATGAGTTAAACTTGACATTGATTCTAATTTTTCCTGATGCTCTTTGAAGATATAGTGTATTATCGCTCATTGTATATGGTTTTATGTGCAGACTGTCAATAATCTCCACTTATCTTTTGAATTTAAAGTTTATTTGTAAAGTACTTTTAAGTTTGAGATTTATTCTATTTGTCACATGGGATTAATAAACTCAGTTTTCTGGATGTTGATGTTTAAATCCTGGAAAGTCTGTGCTAAGAGTTTTTAGAATAATGTTTTATTTTTATGAGCTATGTGTGAAATGGTGATGTATAATGTTTTGCTCTTGTGGTGTGGACAGGAAATTTATGCTGTGCTTTGCATTTGAGTCCATTTGCTTGTGCATATAAATTGGAATTTGCCTGCTTGTCTGCTTCATATGCTAGCCCATTAGCATCGTATGCTATTCACCATTTGCATTTCAAGAATAAACTTACTTTTGTCAGCTGTGTTCCCAGTCTAGTGTTTCAGAGTGCTGGGCTTTGGTGGGGTGTCTCCTCGCTGTTCTGTCGCTGTGAAGAGGCACCATGACCATAGCAACTCTTATAAAGAAAGCATTTACTTGGGACTGGTTTACAGTTTCAAAGGTTT
Organism: Microtus oregoni; assembly: GCF_018167655.1. Classification (NCBI taxonomy): domain Eukaryota; kingdom Metazoa; phylum Chordata; class Mammalia; order Rodentia; family Cricetidae; genus Microtus; species Microtus oregoni. Next base: position 19,912,123 of record NW_024543078.1, read on the forward strand.
AGTCCGTTGTCATCATGGCCTGGAGGATGGTGACACAGGCAGACATAGTGCTGGAGAGGTAGCTGAGAGCTTTACATCCAGAACCAAGGCAGCAGAAGAGAGAAGCACTGGGCCTGAGTGAGTTCTAGGACATCCAGAGCTGTAATAGAGAAACCCTGCCTTGAAATAAATAAACAAAAAACTAAACCAAAACAAAACAAAACAAAAAACCTCAGTAAATATGTAATCTGACAAAATAGAACCTGTCAACTCTACAAATGTAAAGAATGCAAAGAAAACTATTTTTTATTATACAGAAATAAGAGGCCATAGAGACAGATCCATGATCAGGAGTGGCTACTGCTCTCACGGAGGACTCAGATTCGGTTCCCGCCCCATGGCAGCCAACCACAGCTGCCTGTTAACTCAGCTTCAGGGACTCCAGACCCTCTTCTGGAGTCTGTGGACATCACAGTCACACACACGCATCAAACACATAAACACACACAGACATATAATTAAAGCTTAAAAAAAGAGACCTGGAATTTTATCCACAGAGTATAAACAGCTTCATTTAAAATAAACTGCAACTATGAATAAAAGAGGTCCCGAGGTGAATCCTATCGTGTGTTAGGGATTGGCGTCTACTGACTTAAGTGAATTACCGTGTCATCTGGAGCAAGAGCAAAGTTTTGATGACCCCACAGCTCCTGAGGGAGTCCCCTTCTCTAAGGAAGGCCACTTGGATACTTCCTCTGGTAGAAAGGAGTAGCACGGGCCTGCCGGCCTCTTTAAAGCTGCAAGAGTTGCTTAGACTTCTCTGAATATTACCTTTGTTCAGTTCAAGAGCTATGCAGTTTAAACAAATATACAAGATAGGGATGGGTGCCTTAAAGAAACTCATTGCTTCATGCTGTAAAAATATCATCGAAGGTTATCTTCCTGGCTCATTTCCCAAAGGAAATCCATGAAATCCCAATCTAAACATTGAGACTAAAACATGATAAAATGGCCACTTCCACGGCTTCCATATCTAAGGCTTTCGTAGTTAATGATGGAATACAAGCTATAGCCCGCATGTATTATTGCACTTGGGGGCAGTTACTAAAGCACTCTTAGGTACTGCACAGTAGTGTGGCAATTTACAATTCTTACCTTAAATTTCTATCTAACCCATTTGTTTCCAAAGTTAAATACAGATGCCTGTCTTCAAATAAATCTTCTATGGAAGGCAGCTTATGAGCTATTCTAATTAAATGGGGAACGGGAGGGCAAGAGAGATCAGCCAAGCCTCTTATGGTCTTCTGAATATGAATGACCTCCATTCAAGGTCTGTAAAGAATTGTGTTGGAATTTGGATGGGGTTTGCAATATTCATTATAATGAATCTGTAGTTTGCTTTTGGTTGGACAGTCATTTTTACTATATTAATTCTACAAATCCATGAACATGGGAGATCTTTCTATCTTCTGATATCATCTTAACTTCTTTCTTCAAAGATTTGAAGCTTTTGTTGTACAAGTCTTTCACTTGCTTGGTTAGGGTTACTGTAATAGTTTAGATAAAGCACTGCACAGTTCCCCGAAGTGGTGGCAGTAGGCCACGAGGGGCAGCCGGGTCCCACAAGAAGTGGTGGCGGGTGAGAGACAGAGATAGATAGGCACGCCATGCAGAGTGAGTTTGGATATAGTTTATTCAGTAAAAGGGAAGGGAGGGGGGAAGGGGAGAGAGGGAGAGGGAGGAGCCGGGAGAGGAGAAGAGAAAGAAAGAGAGAAACGGGGGTGGAGTAGAGAGAAGCTACCTCTTTGGAGAAGGAAGACAGTAGATTAGAAGCAGAAGGAAGATCACCTTGCCTGGGAGGAAGGAGGGGACTGGGCAGGCTTGTCTCTTAAAGGGACAGGACAGACCATTACAGTTACCCCAACATATTTTATATTGTTTATGGCTATTGTGAAGAGTGCTGTTTCCCCAATTTCTTTCTCAGTGTGTTTGTAATTTGTGTATAGGAGAGCTACTGAATTTTTTTGCTTGTGTTTTCAAGACAAGGTTTCTCTTTGTAACACTAGTTGTCCTAAAACTCACTTTATAGACCAGGCTGGCCTCAAACTCAGAGATTCTCCTGCCTCTGCCTCCTGAGTGCTGGGATTAAAGGCGTTCACCACCACACTGAGTTTTCTTTTTAAAAGATTTATTTATTTAGTGTGCATGTTGTGTTCTGCCTGCATGTATGCCTGCGTGCCATAAGAGGGCACCAGATCTCATTACAGATGGTTGTGAGCCACCATGTGGTTGCTGGGAATTGAACTCAGGACCTCCGGAAGAACAGCTAATGCTCTTAACCTCTGAGCTACCCCTCCAGCCCTCTTACTGAGTTTTTAAATGCATGTTGTATGCTAGTACTGGGATGATAGTGACCCTGGCTGAAAACAGACCATTGACCTAGGTTAACTGATAGGCTAGCAGAAGCCTTCCCTCCAGAGATATTCATAGGAAGTGGAAACACTCATTTCTAAGGCCAAGCATTTCTCAAACCTATTTTTCTGAAAAGAGCGTCAAGGATCCTCTGGTTTTGGAGTAAGGCATGAATGTGTAATCTTCCATCTGCTTAATGTTCATTGCTCCTCTCAAAGGTGCCAAGCTTCATCACCATGCTGCACTTGGCCTGTGAGTCAGAGCCTTTGGAAATGGCCACAAAGCTGGTGACATTGGAGGTGGCTTTGGATGAAGAGCATCGTTTATATTTTGGCCAGATAGAGATTAAGAACTGCAGTTACTATTCACTGAAGAAAGCGCTCTACTTTCTTATGCCGAGATCTAGGGGGTCTCTTTTAAATGGTTTGCAGATTGGCTCTGCATCTCATACTGTTTGTTAGCTGTCCTCTCCCTACCGCCCTCTCACTTTGAGACAGGGTTTCTCTGTGTAGCCCTAGGTGTCCTCTCTCCATATCGACCAGGCTGGCCTCAGACCCACAGAAAACTGCCTGCCCGTGCTTGCTGAGTGTTGGGATTAAAGGCACGCGCCACCTACCAGGATTTCCTTTTATTTCTTTATATTTTAACTTTTATAACCGAATATGTTTGGAATAATTTTTAATGTCATTAGGAAGAATTTTAAAATGTTTTGTGTTCATAATTAGTAATACCCCATATGTTTGCTCTGTCCTCATGTCAAATTTGAATTAACTTGATTTTTACTTTTGGAAGGTAAGAATAATTAAATTTACCAGCCAGAGGTTTGGCCACTGTGGCAGAAGACAGACTCGGCTGTAGTTTTCTCTTTCTTGCCCAGATGCAAACTGTTCAAATTCAGAATAAGGCAAGGTTTGAAGTACAGTGAACTTCAAATAAAGGTGGAAACAGGTATAAGAGAATGAGGGAATGCTAATATTCTTCCTGTGAATGGCCTGAGAAATGTAACCAGTTCCTTCCATCCTTCCTGTGCCAAACATCTCTTAGCTATGGAGACCTTTTCTTGATTAGTCTCTTTGTTAGTCCCCTTATACTATGTACGGCAAACATAAAGTACAGGTATTACTTGTTGTATAGCTTACTCAAAAATCTGGAGTTAAATACTTTCAGAAACCTAATTTTCTCTTTACTTAATGCGGAAATAATGAGATAATAAACTTACAGAGAAAGTTTATTTGTGGCTTCCAGTTGTAGAGGCTTGGGCCTATAATCAGCCGGCACAGCACATCATCGTGTGGGTGTACAGGGGAGCAAGACTGTTCACTCTGTGGACAGGAGAGATGGGAGAGGGGAAGGAGAGAGGAAGAAGACTGTTCACTCTGTGGACAGGAGAGATGGGAGAGGGGAAGGAGAGAGGAAGAGACTGAGGTCTCTCTATCTTTCAAGCGCAAATACCAGTGACCCAAAGATTTCTGGTTATATGCCAGAGATTTATACCACAGCCCAGTAGCACCAACCAAGCAACACCAAAACACAAGCAAACTCCAGCACCATGGTTCTCAGCCTCCTAAAGCTGTGATCCTTTAATACAGATTCTCATGCTGTGGTGACCTCAACCATGAACTTATTTCACTGCTACTTCATAACTGTAGTTTTGCTACTATTAGGAATTATAATGTAAATATCTAATTTGCAGGAGGATATCTTATATTTGGGGGGGGGTCACAACTCAGATTGAGAACTCTGCTAGCCCCTAGTCAGAAAGCTGTAACCTTTTTAGAAAAAATTACCTGTGTCCTATGCTTTCATATGGTGCCTTTTCTTTTTTTTTAAATCTTATTCACTTTGTTTAGGCACTGTCTTAGAGTTTCTGTTGCTGCAAAGAGACACCATGACCATGGCAGCTCTTTTTTTAAATTAATTAATTAATTTATTTTTTAAATACTGATCCCAGTTCTCACTCCCTCCTGTCCCCCGCTCTCCCCTCCCCCTCCCATTCCCATCTACTTCTCAGTGAGGGTAAGGTCCTAGGAAGTCAACTAAGTCTGTCCCATCACCTTGTGAGGAAGGACAAGACCCCATCCCCAATCTAGGCTGATCAAGATGTCTCTCCATAGAGAATGGGCTCCACAGAGTCAATTCATGCATTAGAGTTAGATCCTGGTCCCACTGCCAGTGAACCCATATACTGCCCCCCCCCCCCCGTTGTCACCTGTATTCAGGGGGCCAAGTACAGTTCTATGCAGGTTCCCCAGTTGTTAATCTGGAGTCTGTGATCTCCCATTAGCTTGGGTCAGCTAATTCTGTGCATTTTCTCATCATGGTCTTGACCCCTTTGTTCTTATTGGCGATCCTTTCTTACTTCAGTTGTACACTGGGAGCTCGGCCCAGTGGGTAGTTGTGGATCTCTGCTTCTACTTCCATCTGTTTCTGGAAGAGTGTTCTCCTTCTTTGGGGTTATGGACTGTAGGCTGGTTATCCTTTGCTTTATGTCTAGTATTTACTTATGAGTGAGTATATAATGTATTTGTCTTTCTGGGTCTGGGTTACTGCACTCAGGATTTTTTCTAGATCCGTCTATTTGCCTGCAAATTTAAAGATGCCATTGTTTTTTTTTTTTTACTGCTCACTAAATGTACCATTCTGTAAATGTACCACATTTTCTTTGTCCATTCTTTGGTTGAGGAGCATCTAGGTTGTTTCCAGGTTCTGGCTAATATGAATATTGCTGCTATGATCACAGTTGAGCAAAAGTCCTTGTGGTGTGAGTGTGTATCCTTTGGATATATGCCCAAGAGTGGGATTGCTGGGTCTTGAGGTAGATTGATTGCTAATTTTCTGAGAAATTGCCATACTGATTTCCATAGCAGCTGTACTAGTTTGCATTCCTACCAGCAATGGAAGAGTGTTCCCCTTACTCCACATCTTCTCAAACATAAGCTGTCATCAGTGTTTTTGATCTTAGCCATTCTGGCAGGTATAAGATGGTATCTTAGAGTTGTTTTGATTTGCATTTCCTTGATGACTAAGGATGTTGAGCATTTCCTTAAATGTCTTTCAGCCATTTGAGATTCTTCTGTTGAAAATTCTCTGTTTAAATCTATACCCCATTTTTAAAATCGGATTATTTGGTAATTTGATATTTACTTTCTTGAGTTCTTTGTATATATTTGGAGATCAGACGTCTCAGATGTAGGGTTTTTTTTTCCCATTCTGTGGGCTGCAATTTTGTCTTGTTGATCGTGTCCTTTGCTTTACAGAAGCTTCTCAGTTTCAGGAGGTCCCATTTATTAATTTTTGCACTCAGTGTCTATGCTGCTGGGGTTATATTTAAGAAGTGTTCTCCTGTGCCAATGCATTCAAGGGTTCTTCCCACTTTCTCTTCTATGAGGTGTGGATGGTTTTATGTTGAGGCCTTTGATCCATTTGGACTTGAGTTTTGTGCATGGAGATAGATATGGATCTATTTGCATTCTTCTACATTTCGACATCTAATTTTACCATCACCATTTGTTGAAGGTGCTTTCTTTCTTCCATTTTATATTTTTAGCTTCCTTGTCAAAAATCAGGTGTTCATAGATGTGTGGATTATTATCAGGGTCTTCAATTTGATTCCATTGGTCCACCTATCTGTTTTTATGACAATACCAAGCTGTTTTCATTTCTGTAGCTCTATAATAAAGCTTGAAGTCAGGGATGGTGATGCCTCCAGATGTTCCTTTATTATACAGGTTGTTTTGGCTCTCCTGGGTTTTTTGTTTCTCCATATGAAATTTAGTATTGTTCTTTTGAGGTATGTGAAGAATTGTGCTGAATTTTTATGGGTATTGAATTGAATCTATAGATTGCTTTTGGTAAGATTGCCATTTTTACTATGTTAATCATACCTATCTATGAGCATGGGAGATCTTTCCATTTTCTAATATCCTCTCTAATTTCATTCTTCAAAGGCTTAAATTTCTTGTCATATAGGTCTTTCACTTGTTTGCTTAGAGTTACCACAAGATATTTTATGTTATTTTTGACTATTGTGAAGGGTGATATTTCTCTGATTTTTTTTCCTCACATTTATCATCTGTATGTAGGAGGGCTACAGATTTTTTTTTTTTTTAGTTAATCTTGTATGCTGCCAAATTACTGAAGGTGTTTTTCAGTTGTAGGAGTTCCCTGGTAGAATTTTTGGGGTCACTTATATATACTATTATATTATCAGCAAATAGTGAGAGTTTAACTTCTTCCTTTCCATTTTTTATCCCATTGATTTCCTTTTGTTGTCTTGTTTCTCTAGCTAGAACCTCAGTTACTATATTGAATAGATATGGAGAGTGTGAACAACCTTGTCTTGTTCCTGATTTTAGTGGAATCGCATTGATTTTTCTTTTAACTTGATGTTGGTTGTTGGCTTGCTGTATATTGCCTTTATTATATTTAGGAATATTCTTTGTATCTCTAATCATTCCAAGACCTTTATCATGAAGGGGTGTTTATTTTGTTAAAGGTTTTTTCAGCATCTAATGAGATGATCATGTGTTTTTTTTTCTTTCAGTTTGTTTATATGGTGGGTTACATTGACAGATTTTTATATGTTTGAACCATCCTGGCATCTTTGGAATGATGCTTACTTGGTCATGGTGGATGATTTTTCTAAAGTGTTCTTGGATTCGGTTTGCCAGTATTTTATTGAGTATTTTTGCATCAATGTGCATGAGTGAGATTGGTCTGTAATTCATTTTCTTAGTTGTGTCTTTATGTGGTTTAGTTATCATGGTAACTGTAGCCTCATAAAAAGAGTTTGGTAGTCTTCCTTCTGCTTCTATTGTATGGAACAATTTGAGGAGTATAGATATTAGCTCTTCTTTGAAATTCTGGTAGAATTCTGCACTGAAACCATCTGGCCCTCGGCTTATTTTTGTTGGGAGGCTCTTGATGGCTGTTTCCGTTTCCATAGGGGTTATAGGTCACTTGCTGCGGTCACCTGGGCACTCGTTGTCAGTCCCAGACAGCAGATCTCTCCGGTGGTGGATTGTTCAGGCCTCTTGACCATGGCAACTCTTAGAAAGGAAAAACATTTAATGGAGGTGGTGGCTTACAGTTTCAGAGGTTTAGTCCATTATCATCATGGCTGGGAGCATGGTGGCTGGGAGTATGGCCCTGTGCAGGCAGACATGGTGCTGGAGGAGCTGAGGTTCTACATCTTGATCCACAGGCAACAGGAAGTGGTCTGACTCACTGGGCATGGCTTGACCATATATGAGTCCTAGGTAGAGAACAGATAACAATAAGGCCATCAAATGTGGCCCTCACAGCATCCACAGAAAGTGACTGCAGAAGCTGAGGCTGACCTTCTTTCTCTCTGTGGATGCACCTCCCATGGCTTCTCTTTCCCACCATAGGCACTTTTGCACCAAGGGATGAACAATAGCAGCATCTCCTGGAAACGGCTTGCCTTCTAGCTCTTTTCAAAGGCACTGTTCTTATTCTTGGCCAGCTCATCTCTAGACAACAGGTCTTTAAGGACAGGAGACAGACATACTTGGGTTTGAAATGAGGGGCTGGGTGTAGCGCAGCCTCGCTTCCAGAGCCGGCTTCTTAGTGGGCACAAACGGCACTCAGTACCAGTCATTGATTAAGTTTCATGTTGCTAGGGGTTGAGCCCAGGGCCTCCTGCAACCGACTGAAAGGAGTACGGTAAGGAGACCCAAGACTGAACCCTGAGTGAGTGACTATACAGGCTTTTTGCCTGCACCACTTGTGTGCCTGGGGTCTGCAGATGCCAGAAGAGAGTGTCAAATCTCCTTGAACTAGTTACAGACAGGTGCAAGCTGCCAAGTGGGTGGTGGGAACTGAACCCAGGCCCTCTAGAAAGCAGTTTGTGCTCTTAATCACTGAGCCATCTCTCTAGCCACCTTTTTTTTTTTTAAAAAAAAGGAATTTCCATACTATATTTTCTTACAAAAAAATTTCAAATACAAGAAAGTTCAAAAAATTATGCCATAACTAGTATATTCCTGGCCTGTATAACTATAGTTGTTCAATTTTTTTTATTACTGTCTCCCCATCTGTCTATTCACTACCAACACTTCTTACTGTTTTCTTACACTTCAAAAGTAATTGCAGACACCATTACGTTTTCCCTCTGAGGACTTCCTCCTCTCTTAGTCCTCTCACGACCCCTATTTTGTTTGTTTATTTATTTATTGAATAAATAATTGATTTTCCTCTTTCTTTTTTGGTGCTGGAGATACAAGGCCTTTCTCATGGTAGGCAAGCACATTACTGCTGGACTGTATGACAGCCTGGCACACATTTTATAACCATTTTTCTTTATTTTCTTTATTTAGCTTTTTGGTTTGTTTGTTTTGTTTCAACACAGGATTTCTCTGTGTAACAGCCCTGGCTATCCTGGAACACACTCTGTAGACCAGGCTAGCCTCGAATTCACAGAGATCCACCTGTCACTGCCTCCCAAATTCTGGGATTAAAGGATGTGTCACCACCACCTGGCTTTTTCTTTATGATTTTAAAGGTAAAATTTGCATGCAATAAAATGCTCAAACCTTAGACATATCTTTTCATAAGTTTTGGAAAATGAACATACTAGTATACCCTTATCAAGATACAGAGGATTTTATTACCTTAGAAAGTTTGCACAAGGGGGCTGGAGAGATGGCTCAGTGGTTAAGAGCACTGACTGCTCTTCCAGAGGTCGTGAGTTCAATTCCCAGCAACCATATGGTGGCTCACAACCATCTGTAATGAGATCTGGCGCCCTCTTCTGGCATGTGGGCATGCATGCAGACAGAATGTTGTATACATAATAAATAAATAAATCGAAAAAAAAAAAAGAAAGTTTGCACAATATGTATTGTTTCATGAAAGGCTCATCTCAGCATGTTTGAGGTTCATGTATATTGTATTTATCAATACAATAGTATCTGTTAAGAATATGTCCCATAATCCGTACCCTAAAACCATACCACACCATATGTATAATGTATTTTTCTATACATAAAAACCTATAATAAATTAGGGGACAGTACGAGATCGATAACAGCAATTATAGACAATAAGAGTTACTGAACAAAACCACTGCAGTACTGATATGGGTGATTTGATAGCCAAGATGCCTAAGTGACTAACATATATATATATTTAATGCCTTGATCAAAGGCATAATTTATATCCCTGGCAGGAGTGGGATGGAAGGAGGTATCATGCTACTCCTAAGAGCATGTGAATTGCTTATTTCTGGAGTTTTCTGTATTTGGGGATTGCCAGTAACTGAAACTTGAGAAAGCAAAACCAGATAGAGGAAGACTTTGTAGTTTGTCTGTTTATGAAGTTACTGTATATCCCATTATTTTAACACACTGCAGCTCAGTAATCCATTCTCCAGATAACTAAATTAGTGCATAGGTTGCATAGCCAGCTCTAATGTACACTAATTCTCACATGTTGTTGGCGTACTCCCATAACCCCAGTACTACAGAAGGGTCAAGAGCTTGAGACCAGAGAGATGGTCTTAGTTAGAGACACCATGGCCATGGCAACTCTTATAAGGAAAACATTTAATTGAGGTGGCAGCTTACAGTTTCAGAGGTCCAGTTCATTGCAAATCATCATGGTGGGGAGCATGGTGGCACACAGGCAGATGTGGTGCTGGAGGAACAGCTGACAGCCCTACATGCAGGGAACAGGAAGTCTACCCAGACACGGGTGGCATCCTGAGCATAGGATAAAAAGCCTGCCCCTTCGGTGTCACGTCCTCCAGAACCACACCCACCCCAACAAAGCCACACTCCTCATGGCTCCACTCCCCGTGAGATTATGGGGGCCAGTTACATTCCAGTGACCACACGCCACTCCCTGGCCCCCATAAGTTTGTAACAATATCATAATACAAATATATTTAACCCAACTTCAAAAGTCCTCATAGTCTATCACAGTCTCGACAGTGTTTTAAAGTTCATAGTTTCTTCTGAGATTCATGCAATCTCTCAACTGTATTCACCTGTAAAAATCAAAATAAAAAAGCAGATCACAGGATGTACATTACCATTCCAAAATGTAGGGAAGGGAGCATAGTAAGGAAATACTGAGCCAAAGCAAGACCAAAACCAGCTGGGCAAACTCCAAACTCTGCATCTCCATGTCTGATGCCAAAATGCTCTTCAGATCTCCAACCCCTTTCAGCTTTGTGGACTGCAACACACTTCTTTCTCTTGGGCCTGTTCCAGTCCCTGTTAGCAGCTCTCCTCGGCAGCTATCCCACAGCTCTGGCATCTCTAACATCTTGGATTCTCCAAAGCAGTCCAGGCTTTAACTTCACAGCTTCACGCAATGGTCTCTCTAGGCCTCCATTCAGGTCACCCCTGACACATGCCTGGCCTCAGCGGCTTGCTTTAGGCATGGAGGCAAATTCTATAACCCGCTTCTTCTTTTTTTAACTCTAAAGCCAGAGCCACATGACTGAAGCTGCCAAATTCTGCTTACTGGGGCTGGAACATGGCCCACTCATTCAGTTACATCTTCACCAGCTTTCTGTCCTTCACTGCCTATGCTTGGATGGCCTGAAACAGGATCTCTAGACCAGTCTGGCCTGAAACCCTCCCAGTGCTGGGATTAAAGGTGTGCCCCATGGCACTTGGCTCTAAACTTTTCTTTAGTTCTTTTTTACAAGTTGGAAATTTAGCTGGGTTTGATCTTCCCCTGAGGTCACCACTCCCTTTATTTCATTTCTTACTCTGATGTAATTAACCCAAAATTCTTCACTTTAGTCTTATGCAGACTCTTTGGACAAGGGCAAAAAACAGTCACTTTCTTCACTAAAATACCACAAGAATGGTTTCTAGGCAACACTTGAAAATGCTTCCCTTCTGTAACCTCTTTAGCAAGCCCGCCACAGTTCATGAAATCACATTCAGCACCACTGTCTTCCATGCTTCTACTACTATGTTCAATCAAGCAGCACTTAAAGCATTCCATTGGTTTCCAAATCCAAAGTACCAAAGTCCAAATTCCTCCAAACAATGTCATGGTGAGGCCTATTACAGCACGCCCCACTCCTGGCTCCAACTTCTGCCTTAGTTTGGGTCTTTATTGCTATGAAGAGACATCATGACCACGGCAACTTATAAACCAATGTTTATAAGGAAAACATTTAATTGAGATGGCGGCTTACAGTTTAGAGGTCTAGTCCGTTATCATCATGGTGAGGAACATGAGGCAGACATGCTGGAGGAATAGCTGAGAGTCCTACATCTTGCAGGCAACAGAAAGTCTACAGAGACACTGAGCAGTATTCTGAGCATAGGAAAGCTCAAAGACTGCCCCCACAGTGACACACTTCCTCCAACAAGGCCATGCCTGCTTCAACAAAGCCACACCTCCTAATAGTGTCATTCCCTATGGATTATGCGGGCAAGTTACCTTCAAGCACTGGCTCCTCTTGTTGAGGTCCTGAGTTTGAGTCCTACCACCCATGTCTGTCTAGTGACTGCAGAGGTTAGAAGAGGGCATCAGAGTCCCTGGAACTATATTTACAAATGGTGTGAGTTGCTACATGGGTGCAATAAAAACCCACACTAAGACAGAAGTAGGCACCAGGAGTGAGATGGCTAGATTTGTGGACTTACGGGGCTAGTATTTTACAAATGTCAATTAGATTAAGTTGGTCAATAGACCCAGTGCATACTGAATCTGTAATTTTTATAGCTCTCCTTTGTGGAAGATAAGTTGATTATATGTCATGCCGCTGTGTCCTTTGGTTAACTCTAAACACGGATAATATTGGTGCTTGCATCCATCTTTAAAAGTAGAGTTAGATGTCAGCATAATCTAGAGAAGCTGGGCACAAGGCTGGAGAGATCTGAACTGTTGTCATAATTTCTAGGTTAAATTAACTTTTTTTTTCATCTGAAACTCTAGAAATGTGTTGGTTTGAACTGCCAGTTTTCACAATATTGTCATTTGGCTTTACCTATATGCCTTCTGGTGTTGTGGTGTTTCTTTAAAATCTGCGGTTACATTAATGTTAATTAATTCCATTTGTTGGTTCTGTGGTGCTGGGGACTGTAGCGCTGAGCCCCTTGTGGCCTTTGTGTTAGTGTGGAAACACCTTTTGATACATCCTAGGATTTTAGTTAGACCAACTGGAATAACAAATGGCTACTGAGAACCGAGAAGTAGAATATTGGGAAGGAGAAACTACTCTCTGAAGGAGAAACAACACAGTATTGTGGGTGCTCACAGTCTCACCATTCCCAAGGGCGTGTGTACCCCAACGCTTGGATGGATGTTGCTAATATCAGTCAAGTCAGTCTTTAGCCTAGGCTTGTTTCAGAGTGGGAGAGGCGACAGAGCCTATGAATTTATGAGATTTATTAAGTTCTTCAGCGTTGTTTGGGCCATTGTGGCTCATACTACAGCTGCCTCTTGTACTCTTGGGTCACCTTTATCTACTAGACAGTGAAGCTTTGGCCGCCAACTGCACTCATGTTGTAAAACAGCAATAGACCGTAAAGGACACGCCTGTTAGCCAGCTGTTGAGTCAAGGTGAAACTCTTCACAGCTGGATGGCCCCGGGTGCTAGGCTTCCTCTAGTGGAGACCTGCACAGTGAGTTGTGTTTCGAGCCTGGGACGGACACCTGTAGGTCTCTGGGTTTTAGCTTCTGGTCGTAGGTTTGTGAAATGAATCTATGACTCAGATCTCCAGAACCTGGCAGATGTGATTTGCGCCACACTGCTGTTTTCTTCTCAGTGGTCAGAGCTCATTTTATAAACAGTCGGACACCAAATTTTTGTGATTTGATGCTGGCTGCAGGCTGAACTTGATGGGCCTCTCAAGTAAGTATGTAGGTGAGTTGGGGCAGCAGTAGAGACTATCTAGAAGAAAAGTGAGTGATTTTAACTGGGTGCGGTGGTGCACATCTTTAATCCCAGCATTTAGGAGCAGAGGCAGGCAATCAGAGGCCAGCCTGGTCTATAAAGCAAATTCCAGGATAGCTAGGGCTACGCACAGAGAAACCCTGTCTCCAAAAAAGGGGAGGAGGAGGAGGCGGCCAAGGAGGAAGAAGGAGTGAGGTTATCAGTTGTAGCTGCAGCTGTGGCGTTTGCATCTGCATCTTTTGGCTGAGCCCCACTTCTGCTAGAGTGATACAGAGAGGTTTAACTCACAGTTGGGTGTTACAGGAAAGGAGCCCGGAGCCTTGGCAGAGACAGCTTTGCTCTGAATAGAAGCAGATCTGACCTCTGCTCTGAAGGTTGACACCTCTGTCTCCCAAAACCATTCGTTGTGCTGATGTCTCAGAAAGTGGTTCATGCCTCTGCTCACAAGCTCTGCAGAGACACAGTGCGCCTATGTGAACTTACCTCCAATGCTGGTGTGATATACGTTCTTTTAAGACATAATTTCACATAGCCAACAGGTCCAGGACAGATCACACGAACATATTTTGGGTTGGTTTATGCTTGTGTTCTGTTTTCTTTTAAAAATGTGACTTGGCCAGTTCCTTATATCTCCCTAGCATATTTAAATTCACGTTTTGGATTTTGCTTTTGGTATTAGCCTCATACTTCGTATGAAGTGAAGAGAGCAAGGGGAGTTACAATTTAACAAGTCGGAAATTGAGACAAGGCTTCTTTGCTTCATAAATTTCCACGTAGCTTTTTCATATATGACAGTATTCATACTTTCTTATGTTTTGTGGTCATTTGATCTCTTTGAAGCTTGACCTTCCAAAAATTGAACTATTATTTTTCAACCGAGAATTACCAATTCGATTTAATATTGACAGACGATAAAAAGATACTTGCCTAGAGCATAGGAGGACAGAGTGGATAGTTCCTAAATTACCGAAGAAGTGACCAAGATGACTTTTCCTGTCGGGAGCTCAGAACCGTAGTCCTGACAGCAGTGTTGCTGGCCAGCATTGTCTAGGAAAGTATTTGGGCTGCATGCTTGTTTGATATAAACTCCCACTTCAGTGGGGGGCATTTGTAGCATTTTTCTTTGAGGTTAGAACAGCCACTTGAATATCTTATTTGGCTCTTTCAGAACCTCTCTGAATTAGCCGCTGCTCTTCGGTCCCTTCTGTGGAGCTCGGAGGTCGGAGTCTGTTTCTCCTTAGTCTCACTCAAAGCCGCCCTTTTGCTGCTTGCATTTTTAATTTTGGATTGAACACTGCGATCTCTGCTACTTTCAGGTGCATCTCTTGCTGAGACGTCTCTGAGCTGCAGGTGCCTCTACCCCCATCTTTCGGGCCTCAGGCTTTGTCATCTGCCTGGATGGTCAGAAACTCTATTGATTTTTCTCTTTCTAGTCCCTCTCGGTTCCTCCCTCTAGACTTGTTTTTTTGTGGCTTCTCCATTTATTCAAAAGCATATGTGTTTTATTTATCCAGCATTTGTAAGAGGCATGGTTCAGGAGATGTTCATAATTATGATTTCAGAAACTTACGACTCTAGTTATTTTAACAAAGATAGTATTATTAAAACTATTCTGAGCCGGGAGGTGGTGGCGCACGCCTTTAATCCCAGCACTCGGGAGGCAGAGGCAGGCGGATCTCTGTGAGTTCGAGACCAGCCTGGTCTACAAGAGCTAGTTCCAGGACAGGCTCCAAAACCACAGAGAAACCCTGTCTCGAAAAACAAAAAAAACAAAACAAAACAAAAATTCTTTAAAACTATTCTGCACAGGTGGTTACACATATATAAAATAAAGACCACCCTTTTTTGTATACTTTTATGCTAGGATTACAGTCCTGTCCACCACACCTGGCTCCTTTAGTTATTTGCTTATTTTTAAAGTACTCACCATTGCAAAAGTATTTAATAGCCTGTTTTTGTTGTTGCTGTTTTTGTTTTTTTGAGACAGGGTTTCTCTGTGTAACAACCTTAGCTATCCTGGAACTCACTCTTTAGACCAAGCTGGCCTCGAAATCACAGAGATCTGCCTGCCTCTGCCTCCCAAGTGCTGGGGTCTTTACTGTTTTACCTGGCAAGTATATAATAAAATTTGATTCAATTAATAGGGTGCCAAGATTTGAAATATGCAAATCACAACTACTTACCTCTCTACGCTGCGCCCTAGAAGAGTGCCACAGGGATATTCTAACGCATAGCGTGAAAGGAGCCTGGAATTTGTTCCTTTTTATTCCTGATGTCCTTTGGGGAACAGCATTTAAATGATAGAATGATATTTAGTATAATTGTTCATTTGTTTTTTAAAAAGTCTTATGAGTAAAGCTTGTGATCAAGTAACTCAAGGCAACGATTAGCCTGCTGCCCCAGAATAACTTAGGAGAAGAGCAGCTCTTTACCTAAACGATCTGTGATGGTTTGGATTCTGCACTTTAATTACTGAAGTTCAGTTTAAAAGCTGCAAAAGAAAATAAGAGAAAAAGAGAGAAATAAAAACAGGAAATAGCCGCAATAAAAGGAGTCTCTGGCGTGCCCAGGTGTGTGCACTGGCTTTTTCCGTTTCCCACCCACTAGAGAACGGCAGCAGAATTCCCCACTCAGTGCGGCTGATGAGAGACGAGGAAACTGACATTCCTTAGGCTTCATTTGAATTGACTAAGGGTACTTGTCCTCATTTCTTTTGAAAGATAAAATTGGAGATTCTTGAATTATTTATCATTTCTGATCTCACAGTTATTTCCTAAAATGACTTATTTATAAAGAACCCTCCCCCAGGCTCTGCACAGTCTTCCTTGCTGTGCTCTAACACTTAGTAAGAGCTTTGTTTAGCATTTAAATATCTGTGCAGTAGATTGAGGAAGAAGGAAAGGGCAGAATGTCTCCATGAAAGTGATTATGAAAATGCTGCACTCCCAGGGGATGGTGAGGGGAAATTTGACTGCAGCTGCTTTACTTACATAATGACTGCTCGGGGAGGCAAATCAAGATGAAATATCTACAGATTTGAAGAGGGTTTATTATTGCTGCAGTCTCGGGTTCAAGCTTCAATATTAGAGAGGTAGAGAAGGCGGTTGAACTTGGTCATTTAAAATGGGCCTGCTGGGCTCTCTGTCACTGCTGTACACTCTCTGAGCAGTGTACTAAACAACAGCACTAAGTTAGCTGATTTTAGCTATTAGTTTTCTAAATATAAGATCAGAATGAATGAGCTAATTTAATGTAATCCATTCATTCAAGGCCTGTTTTTGTTTTGTTTTGTTGCTTTTTCCATTTCGCATTCAGCGGTCTCCATTGGTTTTGTTTTCTTTTCTCCAAGGCCTTTGGAAAGGGTGTGATCTCTGAGAAGAAAAGGCAGAAAGGTTTCCTCACCCATTGCAAGGTTCACTTCTGATACTTCAATAAAATAAAAGACAAATTAGGAACAGAAAATTATAAGACTGTATTTCAGAAATGAAGATCTAAAACCAAGATAACTGTGTGTTTATAATTGATGAGGAAAGGGAATTCACAGAAGCACAATTAGACAAAAGTGGGGGAAAAGAACAGACCTGGGCATGGTCTGCCTTTTTCCAGACTGTTTTGGCCTCTGTGGATCCGCTTTCCTCCTGGCAGGAAACCTGCCGCATGAGGCTCTTCACAGACACAGGGTCAGAGAATGCTCTGCTGTTGGCTCTCCCCATCTTCCTCCAGCTCGAATGCTCCATGTGCCAGGGAGTTCTGAGCTAGACATGGTCATCAGTGTTTTAGAGCTTGTACTAGTATAGAGTGGTTAGAGCCTAGGGTTGGAGAGACCTCGTTTGAGGCACGGGGTGGGGGATTAGATTGGCCATCAGGGAAAAAGTCTATTAGAGTTGGCAAAATAAACAGCAAGGTCTCCAGGAAAGCTTGCCTTGCCCAGGGAGAGCAGAATTAGTTCTTTTAAGGCCCCCTGTGAGGGAGTGTGTGTGTGGGGGGATATGCACCAGTGTCGGTAGGACATGGGTCCAAAGTCATCTGATATCACCCATGTAGACTTAGAGACATAACGCTTTCTTGTATTTCTGACTAAAGTGGGTGTTTAAAGGCCCAAAGACATTCCTAGATCAGGGGTGAGATTAGGTTTGTGGGGAGAACAGTTCCTGGGCCGGGGTGAGGTGGGTTTGTGGGGAGACCGTGGTCACTATAGCACTATTTGTTTTGTGCTCTGCTGCCTCTAAGGACTGTCGAGGGGGACTTGGCTTTTGGGAGCTGTGGGAAGAAGAGGGCCACATCCGACTGTGGCCTATCTTCTCCTCATTGATACCTGGAGGAGAGAGGAGCCAAGGGAGAGTGTGGTCATATCTGTGAAGCCCTCTGGATCAGCATCTGACAGTCAGATGTAATAATGGAACAGCACATGATACACACACGCAGAGTCTGTGTCTTGTGTAGGGAGAGAGAATGAGAAACTAGGTTGTTGAGTATGTCTCAGCAGGTATAGGCCCCGCCGCCAAATCTGAGGACCCACAGGGGAAACGGACAATTACAAGTTTTCCTCTGACCTCCATGTATGCACCATAGCATACCCCACACACAAATAAGTAAATGTAAATTAAAAATTAAAGAAAAAAGGGGAGGGAGGGAGGGAGGGAGGGAGGGAAGGAGGGAGGGAAGGAGGAAAGAACAGGGAAGGAGATGGAGGGAGAGAGAGGAAGTGGGGGAGGAATTAGAGTCCAAAATTGAACTCTACAGATGCATGGTCAATTGATTTTCCACAAAGATGATTCAGTGGAAAAATGTTTTTCTTTTTAAGAAATGGGGGTGAGACAATTTGATATCCATCTGTGTGATGGCAAGAAAATGAACCTTTAACCACATAGAACAGCCAGTTCAAAAGGGTCATAAACCATGAAGCTTCTCCTAAGTGTTTGCCACAGTTTCTGGCTTGGCTTTTCATTCTCCTCATGGTGTCTTTGGCAGAGTAAAACAAGAAACAGGGATGGGTATGTGTGCATGTGCTTGTGTGTGTGTGTGTGTGAGAGAGAGAGAGAGAGAGAGAGAAAGAGAGAGAGAGAGAGAGAGATCTTACTGAAAGAAAACCAAGATATCAAAGAACAAAAGCCCCATGAGCCATAAAAGAAATGCTGAGTTCTTATGTTCATTAAACATGGTGGTTGTGTTTTTACAGTGAAAAGATGTGCCTTCTCAGACCTTCCCAGAACAGTTACACAGGAGGACCAGTCACAGGGTCATCAAAGTGAGATGTCTATTAGAGAAAAAGCCAAAGATAGGGAGAAAGTATTTGCAGAGGACATATATAAAATTTAGACTGAATAAGGAGTTGTCAAAATTCAGTAATATCAAGCAAAGGGAGAAATGGGGAAAGAAAATTACCAAAGAAGATGCATAAATGATGAACACATTCTTTCCACTGGTTATAACTCTGTCCACCTATCCCGAGCTCCATCCAGGCCCATTCTGAAAGCTCAATTTTCAGATACTAAGATTGCCTGTTTAGGTGTCTAGTATAACTTCTTGCTCAGTGAGTGTGTTAGCATGTTTAAAGTCTGTTGAAATGAAAACTTAGTAGTAAAGCTGTCGTTATCTGATTGATATGAACTATGTGTTATCTCATGTATGATGATTTGGAAGTTCTGACTGCTGGATGATTTCAATCTGACAGTATTCTTGCTACAAATTCCTTTCGAATTCTGCAAGGAAAGCAGAGTGGAAAGGATCCTGTAATGGTCAGTATTGATTGTTGATTTGATGCGATTAAGAAACAGCAGGGGCTTAGGGTTGTGGCAATTGGTAGAGTGCTTGCCTGCCTAGCTTACACCAAACCTGGGGTTGCTGTCCAGCATGGTGCTGGGGCATACCTCATGGGCTATGAGGAACAGAGAAAAGACAAGCAGATGGACTCACAGACAAAAGGCTGGGGTCTGGTGGTCTGTGCTGAAGAAACCCCTGCACCTAGCCTCAGCCATGTTGAACAGAGTGGGGAGGCTATTGCATCCAGATAAACACAGAGGTGGAGTTTATGGTGATCAGCTGAATGAAGGAGACAGGCTTAACTAATTAGCAGGAGCAGTCTCTGTAGGGAGCAGTCATCAGGCTGTAAATGTCCTGGGGGTGAGGGGAGACAGCTATTGAGGCCATTCTCTACACATGCTATCAGCATCTACACATAGGCCAGAAGGAGAGGCCTTTTAGTTTTCCTCGTGAGCTTCGTGTGTGTGTGTGTGTGTGTGTGTGTGTGTGTGTGTGCGCGCGCGCTTTCCATTTTCCCATGGGCTGTGCCTATATCAACAACACACATTTACTCGGGACTTTTCTCAGTCAGGGCTTCCTCCTCTCCCTACACTGGGTTTGGTGTGCAGCATCACATAAACTGAGTGCTGATGAATACTTGTACTCCCAGCACTCAAGAGGTAAAGACAGGGTGATCAGAAGTTCACAGTCATCCTTGTCTACATGAGTTCAAAGTCAGCTTGAGCTATATGTGATTCTGTCTTTTACAAAACAGGAAAATGAAAAGAAAGAAATGCTTTAGGGTGTTAGTGAGTCTGTGAGGATGTTTCCAGAGAGAGATAATTATGGGCATGGGTGGAAATTTCAGCCATGGACTGAGGACTATGTAATCGAATTAAATAGGGAAAGGAGAAAGTCAGCTGAGCATCAACGTGCCTCTTTCTCAGCTTCCTGACTAGAGAGCTGTGAGCAAGCAGAACTGCTCCTGCATCTGCTTCCCGATGGACTGTGGACCAGAATACACTTCTCTCAGGTGCTCTTTCAGTATTTGGTCACAGTGGTGAGAAAAGGAACCAGTGCAGTCCTGTGGTCGTCCCACCATCTCAGTCACTCAAGTCACACTCAGGGTCTGTGCAGTGGATTTGACTTCTCTTTCTCTCTGACTCGGGTTTGAACGAACTTACTTTTTTGTCAGTCAGTCAGTAATTTGTGAAACCATTATTATATTCAAAATAATATGTCAGACAGCAGAGAGAGGAACGATACTCGCAAGTGTGGCCTTTGTGAAGGAAGGACAGTTTCCACAAGGATGGGCAGATGGACACTGATGGAGACTAAACTGAGGAGGAGAGCTGGGTTGGCACCCAAGAGGATTGTATACCAAGGATGTCTTTGGTCTGAGCATTGCAGAATGGGTCCATGTAAGGTATGGGAGTCAGAAGTAAAAGTACTGAGTGGAAAAGAAGAGATCCAGAAAGTAGGGCACATGCCAAGAAAATCAAGTTTTGTGTTGGCAGGGTATTTGAGGGGAATTTGGGTGCCTTAGCAGTTAGATGGAGGCTAAAAAGTGGCTGGCTGAAACTAGATGAAGTAGCGCATGCCTGTAATCCCAGCCCTTTGAAGGGGGAGGCAGGAGGATTAGGAATTCAAGACCAGCCTGGACCTGGGCTACATGGCAAGACCCTGTCTCAAAACAAAACCAAAGTTGGTTAAACCTTATCTGAAGGGAAGTGAAATAATTATGGCCAGTATGTCCATAGCAGATGACTTGAACACATCTATATCTGAATGAAAAGAAGCAGTGGCAAGAACATCTATGAGAGAGTACCATTTAATCCAAGTGGTAGAAGCCATCACAGCAGAGAGAAAGTAGGTCATAGGACAGTGGTGTTTGAAGAGAAATACACAGGTTTCTTTTGCTGCTGGAACACCATAACCAAAAAACAAGTTGGGGAGGAAAAGGCTTTTTCGACTTCTACTTCCATATTGTTGTTCATCATCGAAGGAAGTCTAGACAGGAGCTCAAACAGGGTAGGAACCTGAGGCAGGAGCTGATTCAGAGAGCGTGAAGGGTTGCTGCTTACCGGTTTGCTTCCCCTTCTTGTTCTGTAGAACTTTAAGCTGAGGCCTCTCAGCAGCAGTGCTCCCCCTCCCCTGGGAACCAAGGATCTAACAACTACACATGCAAGTACTAAAATGTTGGGAACTTTCCATCTCCCTGAGTCCTTGTGAGTGTTCTCCAAATAGAGCTCCATTCCTGAAATTGGGACAAGATAACCCACAGATGTCCACAGATGTTTTGACTCAGTCCCTGGGAAAGGGGCAACGTAACCCTCAAATGTTTCCCCTTACCTCATCTGATCTGGCAACCACTCTCCTGCCAATTATTGGGAATAGCCCATTGAATAAGCCAATCATAATAGTTAAAGAACAACCCCCAGATTCCCCCCTTTTTTCTGTGGCTTTTTGCTTTAAAAGTAGCCTGTACCAGCCATTCGGGGTCTTTCTGGCTTCTTGAATGCTGAAAGACCCTGTCATGAAAGAATTAATAAAATCTTCATGCTTTTACAACAACCGTGGTGTGAGAGATGGTCTCTTGGGGCGACTCCTCTTCGGTGATTGGACTCCAGGGTCCAACAGCTCAGCCTGCTTTCTTATATATTATACAGCATATGTTTACACTAACAGTATATACTATACAGTGTATGTTTATAGTAACAGCCTAGGGTGGCCTCACCCACCATTGAACTGAGCCCTTGATAATTAAGAAAATACCTTACAGCTAGATCTTATGCAGACATTTTCTTAATTGAGGCCCCTCCTTCAGATAACTCTAGCTTGTGCCAAGTTGACATAAGACTAGCCAGCACAAATAACGAGCAAGCTTAGGAAGACAGCTAATATATTGTGGACATTGCCTTTGTCCAAGCATCATGTTTACATCTATATGAATTGCCTTATTTCACATCTCAACAAACCTTTGCTGAAGAAACTGCTCTTATCTACATCTTCAGAGAGTGAGAGGCTCAGAGTGTTTAAGTTATTGTTCTCATGGGTTATGGTGGTAGAACCAGGATTCTGTGTTCTTAGACGTGGTAGTTATACAGCATATGTTTATAGTAACAGTATATAACAGTTTATTAATACTGTACAGTATATGTTTATACTAACAGTATACACTATACAGTATATGTTTATACTAACAGTATACACTATACAGTATATGTTTATACTATACAGTATATGTTATACTAACAGTGTATGCTATACAGTATATGTTTATACTAACAGTATATACTATGCAGTATATGTTTATACTAACAGTATATACTATGCAGTATATGTTTATACTAACAGTATATACTATACAGCATATGTTTATACTAACAGTGTATACTATACAGCATATGTTATACTAACAGTGTATACTATACAGTATATGTTTATACTAACAGTGTATACTATACAGTATATGTTTATACTAACAGTGTATACTATACAGCATATGTTTATACTAACAGTGTATACTATATAATATATGTTTATACTAACAGTGTATACTATACAGTATATGTTTATACTAATCGTGAATATACAGTATGTGTTTATACTAACAGCGTATATACAGTATATGTTTATACTAACAGTGTATACTATACAGTATATGTTTATACTAACAGTGTATACTATACAGTATATGTTTATACTAACAGTGTATACTATACAGCATATGTTTATACTAACAGTGTATACTATACAGCATATGTTTATACTAACAGTGTATACTATACAGCATATGTTATACTAACAGTGTATACTATATAGTATATGTTATACTAACAGTATATACTATACAGCATATGTTATACTAACAGTGTATACTATACAGCATATGTTATACTAACAGTATATACTATACAGCATATGTTTATACTAACAGTGTATACTATACAGTATATGATATACTAACAGTATATACTATACAATATATGTTTATACTAACAGTGTATACTATACAGCATATGTTTATACTAACAGTGTATACTATACAGTATATGTTTATACTAACAGTGTATACTATACAGTATGTTTATACTAACAGTGTATACTATACAGTATATGTTTATACTAACAGTATATACTACACAGTATATGTTTATGCTAACAGTATATACTATATAGTACATGTTTATACTAACAGTGTATACTACACAGTATATGTTTATGCTAACAGTATATACTATATAGTACATGTTTATACTAACAATTTATACTATACAGCACACGTTTATACTAACAGCATATAACAGTTTATACTAACTGTATATACTATACAGTATATGCTTATATTAACAGTATATAAAAGCTTACACTAACAGTATACTTAATTGGTCTTAAGATAAGAAAGAGACATTAATCTTTAATAAGATTATAAGTATACTTGTTTGCATATGTAAAATATAGAATAGTGAATTTTTAACAGAAAATGATGGATTAATCAGATCAACCCTTCCTTCCGATTGTGGGAAGTGAATGCTTAAAGATAAACAACCCAGCTGAAGACATGTTATCTCTCAAGCCTGCTGGGAATATTGGCAGTGTTATGCAAATCACAGACAATGTGAATAGCCTCTACACTAATCCCATGCTCCTGAGGCTTCATTTTATGAACAGAATCATGCGAATCTCTGGCCTCTAGAAGGTTGCAAATTCTGGTATCACTTCTTTTGTGTTTCTAGCACATTGCATGCTCAGGTATTCAGAAACAAGCCATTTTTCCTTGAAACTTTATTCTTGGAGACACCATTTAAAAAGAGTCCCCCTGAAAACTTTAAAATATTCTGACCATAGAGAGATACTTGTTTTAGTTTTGCGTGTCTGTATTATTTGCAGATGGCTTCAAATTTGTGTTGAAAGAGAAGGTAGAGAGTTAGACTAAGCTGCCTGCAGCCAGCTCCACGGTAGCATGTCTCTGCCATTGATCTGTCATCTGGATACACTAAGGGCGGTGTTGCAGCCCTGCATAGCTTGGACCTGTTGCAGCCCTGCACAGGGATTGGACCTGACAAGACGGGGGCAAGAAAGCAAAGAAAAGGCAACTCCACATTTTTTTTTTTTCTCTTCTGGGGTTGACTGCTGTTTTTCAGGGTAGAACAAAGCTCTATAAGCCCCAACCTTTCTATACCAAAAGGCACAATCAGAGAGAACAAATTGGCTTTAGAATCCCAAATGAAAGTTCTTACTTTGAGCAAGAATGAGTCACTGCTGTGAATGTCAAGGCACCAAAATGGGAAACTTATTCCAACATTTATTATATGTTTTGTTTTTCTCCCCTTCCCCCCCCCCTCTCTCTCTGTGTGTGTGTGTGTGTGTGTGTGTGTGTGTGAAGGCAATGGGGTCTCAAACTTCAAGTGAGCCAAGAATGAACTTACACTCCTGATTCTCTTCTTTCCACCTAAAGTTTTGGGATTATAGGCATGAGCTACACACATGGTTTGTGTGGTGCTGAAACTCCAGGCAAGCACTCTACAAACTGAGCCACATCCCTAGCCTTGTTCCAACATTTTAAACATTTACATAGATTTTTCTCTGGGTGACAGATTTTCTTTGTGGAGATGTGAACCAATGTCTGCTCATCTCAGACAGGGAGCCTGGACCAAAGTCCAACTTGGTAAACTAATGAGTTTTATTGGGGTTATTTACAGAAATATAGGTGAGGAGCTGCTTGTAAGAGCAGACATAAATCAAAGACAGATGCATTACCAAAGTCCACCCCTGTATGACAGCTCGTGTAAGCTATAAACCAGCTGCATACTGCACAACCTGCAGGTAGCCCAAGTATAGATTGTTCTTTCCAGCTGCCTCAGTTAGTACAAGCCTCTTGCAGGCAGCTCTGCTGGTCTTTGTTTCCTGTAGGCAGGTTGGCTGGTCTCTGCTTGTCTGAGAGTATGCAGTCTTTACTATTTACATACTTTTGGGGAGGGAGAATCTGAGTGAATCCGGTCAGTTTCGGGGACTTCCTGAAGCTATTACTTTTAGGGAGCTTCCCTGGAGTATTTAATCTCACTGTCATGTTAGATCCAAAATGGACTACCAAATGACAGTCCTAGTGACAATGAGCAGAAGTCTAAATTCGGCGTTCCTCAGGAATCTCTAAAGGTGGGTTTCTGTTTACCAGGAACCCCAGTGGTCAATCTAAACAGCCTGTATCAGCGCAAAGACCCCACCTTGCTGACTGTCACATCAAATCCACTTGCTCTTCCACAATTTTGCTTCTCTCTGCCTCCCTAGAGACAGCCTTGACAGTTTGATCTCCAATAACCATTTCTTCCTACCCACAGAGTGGTTCAGTTTGGTGATTTCACTGTGCCTTGCTTACACTTAGGACAGACTGCGGTTTCACCTTCCTGCAAACATCCTGTCTTAAGAAGTTTCATCCAAGATGGAAGGAAGCTGCTGCACAATACAATTAAGCTTTCGTGTATTTTCTTCCACTTTTGTCATTGTTCTAGAGTTCAGTTAAAGCATAATACTTCTTACAGGATACAGGCTTTCCAAAACACCTTGAGAAATCACGCCAAAGAATTCTACTTCTCAGGGCAGGAGCATTGGCTCAGTGGCTAAGATCACTGGCTACTTTTGCAGAGGATCTGAGTTTGGTTTCCAGTACCCACACGGTGGCTCACAAGAGTCTGTAACTCCAGTTCCAGGGCTTCCTCTTCTGACTTCTGCAGGCACCAAGTACAAACATCATACACATACACATGTAGGCAAAACACTGATATGCATAAAATAAAAAAGTCTTAAGAATTCTATTTCCTGGGAAATGTAAGTAGTTAACTTCCGATCTCCTTCTGTAGTAATGTCTGGAATTGTGTGATCTGCTCTGGTGCTATCTGTGCCATATAACTCATATAAAGATAGGCACATGGCAAGAAATGGATCAGATGTCCCTCCTCCCCACAACTCAGAGCAACACAGCCAAGGGACATAGAAGAAGAGTGAAAAACTATGGCATACAGTACATCAAGTCCTCTCAAGACTCTTGAAACCCAAGATTCTTTCTCTCTTTAAGGAACAATAATTCTTTAGAATTAGTGTCATAACTGACACAATTTAATCAAAAGTCTTATTTTCCTCTTGCTTAATGGCAAGTCTTTTGTGACAGAATCAAAAATTATCTACTAAAGAAGAGTGCTCAGGAGATGCTCACACTTTGTGATGCTGGAGAGCACTCTTCAGCTTCAGGAAGCCCAACCTCTGGGCGTGGCTAAGCGGGGAGAAGCAGCCAGCGCTGGCGGTGAAAGTGGAGCAGGTCTGTGGATGGAAGCGTGTCGCCACTCTTCTTGCATTTCTGTTTGTTTGTGTATGCACACTTGTCATGGGCATGAGTGAGAAGTCACTCCAGTGCTTTGCAAGACCAGTAAGTAGTCTTACTACACAGTAAGTGCTTGACTCACCGCCAAGGACGCCATTTCAGAGAAAAAGACCAATGAGGGAAATGAGTTAATGAAAACATCCATTTAAACGAAAAAACAAACAAACAAACAAAAAAGAAGCCCAGCGGTGGTGGCGCACGTCTTTAATCCCAGCACTCGGGAGGCAGAGGCAGGCGGATCTCTGTGAGTTCGAGACCAGCCTGGTCTACAAGAGCTAGTGCCAGGACAGGCTCCAAAGCCACAGAGAAACCCTGTCTCAAAAAACAAAAACAAAAAAAAACAAACAAACAAACAAACGAAAACATCCATTTGTCTTGTCTGTCCATCCTTCCTTCTTTTCTTTCTTTCTATCTTCATTTTTTAAGACTAGGTGGCATTATGTAGCCCAGACTAGTTTTGAACATTTGGTTTTGTCTTTCTGTTGTTGTTTTGTCTGTTTTGAGAAAAGGCCTCTTTTTGTAGCCCCTGTTGGCCAAGAACTTGCTTTGTAAACCAGACTAGCTTTGAACTCACAGAGATCCACCTGCCTCTGCCTTCTGAGTGTTGGGATTAAAGGTGTGCGCCACCACACCTCCCTTAGATTTGAACTCTTAGGTTCAGTCAGTCCTTTGGTCCTAGCCTCTCAGTAGTAGCACAGGCTCTACTGCTGATCTAGTTTTCATTTTCTTTGTAAACTATCAGGGAATAAGAAAATATTTAAACTAGCAAAAAGAATAAGTAATACGTTTTAAGGATGTTTATCTTGCTGTTTGTTACCTTGGCTTACTCACTTTACCTGGAATTCCAAATTTGTGAGCAAGGATGCAGGGAAACCACCAAACTAGACCACTCCCCGGGTAAAAAGAAAGGTTTATTGGGGGGTCAGACTGCCAAGCTGTTTCTCAGGGTCAGAGAAGACGAAAAAAACAAAAACAGAAAACTCTTGCCAGTATTAGGGGAACAAGTAGCATTTAGGGGGAAGATGGGGCAGGGAACGCCTGAGCCAGAACAGCCGGGAATAGCATGGGGACTTTGATCTGCTGCAGGTTTGTTTGCTGGAGGTAACTGGCTGTAGATAAGGAAAATAATGGCTTTTCCTGACAAACAGAAACCTGCTTCACAAGATTGGTGAGGGATTCTGAGTTTAGGTTTTGTGTGTACACTAGCAGTCTTTCTGTTTACCCAGAGCCCAGACTGTCATTCAGGACACTGTCGCCTGAGCAGAGCCCAGACATTGTCAGCAGCACTGCCATTTTGGGGCCCTTTGGACCTAACAGTATTCAAACTGATATGTAGGACCTATTGAGATCAGATTTAATACATAAACAATATTTTTTTCTTCTCAATGGATCTATTATAGCAAAATAATGTATTTAATTGAAATGTCATTTGGAGGAATCATACTTCAAATGCTTTTTATGTGTTAATTGAATAATAAATCTTTAAATAGTAATAATATGCTTCCAAAGAATGTCTAACAAGGGTTCTAGGGTAAGGTTCAGAAGGTAGCTATAATGGCTAGTGTTAATTGTCAACTTGGCAGAATCAGGAGTCACTTGGGAGCTGGGCCTCTGGGATTAGCTTGACTTAGTTAGGGTGGGCAGGCCTTTATGGGTCACACCATTCCCTGGCTGGAATACTGGACTGTATGTGGAGGAAGGGAGCTGAGCAGCAGCAAGCATTACTCTCCTTCTTCGTTGCAGGTATATGACCAGCTGGCCTACTTTTGCTCCCTTGGCTTGTTGATGGTTACTCTTGGTTGCCAACTTGACATTCCTTGGGAAAGGGACTGAAGAATTGCAGCCGTCAGATTGGCCTGTGGCATGCTTGTGAGACGTTTTCTTAGTTGCTAGTTGATGTTAGTAAATACTCAGCCTGCGTGGGTAGCTCTGCCCCTGGGCACATAGTCTTGGGTTGAATAAGAAAGCTGATAAGAGTACGGGCCAGAGGGAGCAAGCCAGTGACCAGTGTGTTCCTCCATGGTCTGTGCTTCAAGCTCCTGTCTGGAGTTCCTGCCCTGCCCGGTGATGGATGGTGACCTGCAAGCTTAAGTTGAAACAATCCATTTTGATCATGGCATGTATCACAGCAGGAAGGTATACTGGGACAACTTCCCTACTGTGATGGATTCTGTCTTAGATAGGTTAACTATTGCTGTGGAAAAAACACCATGAGCAACCATAGCAACTCTTAGAAAGGTAACCATTAATTGTGGCTGGCTTATATTCAGAGGTTTAGCTCATTGTTATGAGCGTAGGAAACATGATGGCGTGCAGGTAGACGTGCGCTGGAGAGGTAGCCGAGAGTCCTGCATCTGGATCTGCAGGCAGCGGGAAGAGAGACTGAGCCCCTCGGTTTAGCTTGAGCTTCTCACCCCCCAGTGACACACGTCCTCCCACAAGGCCATACCTTCAATAATGCCACTTTGTATGAGTCTAGAGAGGCCATTTTCATTCAACCACCACAGCTCTGTAGCCTTGAACCGTGAGCAGAAATAAGCCCTTCGTCCCTAGGTACTCTGTCAGGGTGTTTTATCGCTACAGCAGGACTTTAGCTTAGTGGTGGTGTGTATTTAGCGCACCAGGTCCTGGACTCACTCTAGCACCAAACAGACAAATACACGGAGAATTCCAGGATGAAGAGTACTGCAGGGCCCACCTATGTCACGATTTAGTCCCCAGTGATGGGCAGAGCTGCCTGGCAGTGAGTTTGCTTGGGGTGTGCAGATAACTTGAGCACTTGACATTTGTTTATTGGTGTCTGAGATGTCTGTTTCTCTAGTTGTGGTATGAGGAAAAATTGGTGGAAATTTGATAAGATTGGATAAATGAAGTTGCCTTCCAGCAGGAATGGTGGTTTATTACCTCGGTTCTCTTTACACTAAGTGGGTTGAAGAACTCTTATCGCAAGAATATGTTATTTATTAATATCTCTTTCAAAAATTACAAAAGAATTCATACTGTATTTTTAAAAGAAAGAATGAAAACTATAAAAACATACAGAATATTAATAAGATCTCCAAGTCCTACCATTGATATCGATCTTTTTCATATCATTTTCCTTGCAGATATAAGCACAACATATGGGGCTTGGTAGTCTGGTTGGGTATCTTCAGTAACGTTTTGCATATTGCTTATGTATATTGCTTTGCCACCGTGCTAGACCCTGAGCAACTCCACAGCTCATTAGATACAGGCACGACCATCATTTCCAGCAGCCACATTATATACATTGTGTTCCTAGTCAGTCGTTCTTCCATTAATGACATTTAACGTTTCTCTTCTTTGTTTGCACCACTGCAAACATTCCAGAAAAAAATCTGTACATATGTGTGTATTCTTACATACTGATGCTTTTGTTTTTATTAGCCCTCAGAGCAAGAGTTTATTGCAAGGAGTTATCTGGGGGCTGTGGAGTAAATCCAGGGCCTTGCTCACATGAACATGGGCTCTCCCCCCGCCTACACTTCCAACCCTATATTTTAATTTCTAATTAGCAGTTATTGAGTCGCTTTTCAGAAGGTTGGAGTCATTCCCTTTTATTAACAATGCATAGTGCTCTTTTGCCTCCCTCTTCACCATTCCTGGATATTAGCAGTCTAACTTTTCTATTATTATTTTGCTCTGTATTCTTTTGTCTCTTAGTGGTGTTGAGTACGTGGCCATATGTCTAGCTTCTGCTGATATGTACCCTTATCAGCTGCCCACTGCATCTTATACATGTTACTTTCTACTGACTTGGTTAGAAGTTTTTTGTCAAGTTACAGATTTTTTGAGAGAAATTTTAAACCTAGGTATTGCTTTTTATTACTGTTTAAACTTTGTTAGTGATGCTTTCTTCCCCTTTAGAAGGAGTTTTGTTTTGTGTATTTAATGTGTCAAGTCTTGTTACACATTTATTTTAGATTTTCTACTTCTAACATATTAGAGCCCCTCTAAAAATGTCCTGCTCTTGTGGAATATTAGTTGAAGATGTGTTACATTTGTTTATACTGTGCAGTATTTGTTTAGTGATGCAAAGATGGCTTGCATTCTTTTATGCTGCATTTGTTTAACTTTGTGAAGCTGTGCTACTTTGCCTGCTTAAAACACCTGGTTGGTCTCATCAAGAGCTGAACAGCCAATAGCTAGGCAGAGAAAGGATAGGTGGGGCTGGCAGGCAGAGAGAATAAACAGAAGGAGAAATCTGGAAAGAGATCGGAGATCAAGATAAGAGGGAGAGGAGTCAAATTAAAGCTGGGCATTCATTAGAAAGAATAGTCTCGGGGCTGGAGAGATGGCTCAGAGGTTAAGAGCATTGCCTGCTCTTCCAAAGGTCCTGAGTTCAATTCCCAGCAACCATATGGTAGCTCACAACCATCTGTAATAGGGTATAGTGCCCTCTTCTGGCCTGCAGGCATACACACACAGAATATTGTATACATAATAAATAAATAAATAAATATTAAAAAAAAAAGAAAGAATAGTCTCCATGTATTTATTTGGGAGCTGGGTGGCGGGTCCCCAAAAAGAAAAGAGCAAAAAAACAAAAACAAAAAGCAACCAACTACATCCTACCTCTTTTAGTTTTTGGTTTTTTCTCTCTTTGAGTTGTTGTTTTGCATTAACACAGAATTTGTAACCTAATGAAATGTGTTTGTATGTAGTAAAAAAATCAGGATCTAATTGCTCTTTTATTTTTATTATTTACTTATTATATAGGGGTACATGTCCCCCACACATGTGGAGGTCAGAGGGCAAATTGCAGGAGTCCATTCTTTCCTTCTACCAGTAGATCTCAGGGATCAAACTCAGTCCTCTGGCTTGTCAGCAAGGGCCTTACCTGGTGAGCCATCTCTGTTGCTTTAATTTTCCTTTCCTGGTGTGTGTGTGTGTGTGTGTGTGTGTGTGTGTGTGTGTGTGTGATATTTATATAGTTATCATTGGATCTCAAAGTTAACAAGATTTTCATGACTTTAGTACAAATTGTCACTAGGATGAGAATTGAAATTGGATATAGGATTTCCCATACAAAAGAACAAATTCCAAAAGCTTATATACTTTAAAAAATTTTTGTGATGCTGTTTTGTTTTTAAATTTTTATGTGCATGGGTGTTTTGCCTACATGTATCCTGTGCCTAACGGACTTGCTGGGGCTGAAGTTAGAGGTGGTTTTCAGCTGCCATGTGGGTGCTGGAAATTGAACTGAGGTCCTCTGCAAGAGCAGCCAGTGTTTTAAAACACTGAGCCGTCTCTCTAGTTCAATGATGAGGTTTTTATTTCTCTGTGATGTGGAAAAAGGAGACACTTTTTTTTTTTTGCAGTTTTGAATAGCTGAGTTTTCCTATAAGAAAAAAAAACTGTAAATAATTTAATCTTAGTGTGCCACACTGTCTCTGACATTCTAGCTTGATAGTAGTCATAGACACCATAAAAAATGAATGTGCCTGACTGTATTCCAATCAAATTCCAATCAAACTTTGATAAAGGAAACAGATGCAAGCCAGATTTGATCTGGTTAGCAGCTGAAGTTTGCTGCCAATTTCTTTCTTTCTTTTCTCTTTTTGGTTTTTTGATACAGGGTTTCTTGGTGTAACTCACTCTGTAGACCAGGCTGGCCTCAAACTCACAAAGATCTGCCTGCCTCTGCCTCCCAAGTGCTGGGACTAAAGGCTTGCGCCACCACTGCCTGGCTCTCTCTCTCTTTTATTTATTTGTTTGTTTGTTTGTTTGTTTATGTAGAAAAGGACATCCTTGCTGCCTCTTCCTCCTCCACCTTCTCCTTTTTAAATATATTTTTGCATATGGGTGTTTCACCTGCACGTGTCTACATAGTGTGCTGTCAGAGGCTAGAAGAGGGTGTCATGTCCTTTGGTATGGGAATTACAGACAGTTGTGAGCCACCATGTGGGTGTTGGGGATTGAACCCTGGTCCTCTGGAAGAGCAGCCATGCTCCCAACCTCTGAGCCATCCTCCAGCCCTGCTGCCAACTTCTAATCTACAGAGGTTCAGTCTCTTCTTCCTGGATCTTTCTGTATCTAAACCAGTGTTCTTAGGATGGTCTTATCTGCATCAGATTGGCCCATGGGCATGTCTGTGGGGCGTTTCCTTGATTGCTTATTGAGGAAGGAGGGGCAGCACTGTATAAAAAAGTTAGTTGAGGGAGCCTGGGGGAGCAGGCCAGCAAGCGTTAGTGCTCCTCCGTCTCTGCCTCAGTAATCTACCCCCAGTCCCCCACCCTGGCTGCCCTGTGGCCTGAAATGGTCAGTGTCTTATCACAGCAACATACAGCAAACCAGTCAGCCATTCAACCTGTTCTCTTTGTCCGTGTCCTATGAAGTGAAACATTTTGTAATTTTGTGAACATTTTGTAAATGAATGTTTTAAACAGAAGTTTTGTTCCAGGAGAGGAAAAGAAATGTCTAGTCTGTGATTGCTACACGGGCTTTGAAAGAATGTTGTCCTCCAGAGGAGGGGACCAAAACAGGGGTATAACAGGAAATATTCCCAGTTAGGGGACTAGCACTTTAGTTTTTCACAAATCGCATGGCACAGTCTGCTTAGCTACTGAAGTTAGGTCAGTTTTTACAATACTCAATTAGTGTCTTTCTGTTTTCTCCTAAGTATAGCAAAATTTAAAACTTTGGCTTCTGGGGCTAGAGAGATGGCTCAGAGGTTAAGAGCACTGACTGCTCTTGCGGAGGACCTATGTTTGATTCCCAGCACCCATGTAGTATCGCACAGACGCCTGTAACTCCTAGGTGATCTGATGCCCTCTTCTGACCTCCACAGACACTAGGCACACACGTGGTGAGCAGAATATTCATTCAATAAAAATACATTAAGATGTAAATTTAAAGGTAAACAAATAAATGAAACAGGCTTCTAGGTTATTTTGATATTTTTTTTTTCTTGATAACCACAGTTTCATTGTTATAAGTCAGGAAAGTAGAGGGTTTGCACAATATTGTCTCAATTCATTTACAAATAGTCAGGGGCTGGAGAGATGCTAAACAGTTAAGAGCAAGTACTGTTCTTCCAGAGGACCTGGATTCAGTTCCCAGCACCCACATGGTATCTCATAATAAATAAGCATCTATAATTTCAATCCCAGGGGATACAAAGCCCTTTCCTGACCTCCGCCTATGTGCCTAACCAGGCCACACAGATGCCACACAAATATAGATATATCCAGGCAAAATATTCCTACACATAAAATAAAATAAAATAAAATAAAATAAAATAAAAATAATTGAAAAAAAACTGGTTGGTTTTTTTTTTTTTGTGACCTCTTTAAAAAGGTTCTTTTGACTGGGTGAGGTAGTTCACGCCTTTAATCTCTGCCCTTGGGCAAGGCAGATTTTTCTGAGTTCAAGGCCAGCCTGGTCTACTCATTGAGTTTCAGGACAGCCAGGGCTACACAGACCCTGTCTCCACCATCACCTCTTCTACCCAAAAAGGCTCTTGACAGGCATGGGGCCCAAACCAGCACCTCTAACCCAAGCACTTCGGAGACCGAGGCAGAAGGGTGACTGTAAACTTGAGACTTTGCCTCAGAACAAAACAGAAGGACTCATTTGCTTTTTGAAAACTAATTTGATGAAATTTTACCATCTTCAGATCCCTTTCAGTTCCCGATGGCCGCCCGTTGTTTTTACGGTACACCTTACCTCACTGGTGGTTTTCAGTGCTCTGCAGCTGTTGTAATTGGCCTGTGTCTAGGTTAGATAAGCCGATTTATATTTTAATTTTTTGTTTGTTTTGGTTGCTTTTTCCAAGAGGCTTTAGAAAACTCTAAGTAGGAAAAATGATGTCAGAATAATTGCCCTGATCGGTGATAATTAAGACCTTTCATCTGTGCCTTTCAAAGAGCTTTGAGAATATTGTTTCATAATTCCCAAATTGCCTCTGAAGTGGTGAGGCAAATGCCATTACCCCAATTTACAGAAGTAGCTGTGGTCTTTAAGAGCTGAGAGATGAGCTTCACACAGAGTTAAAAGCAAAGGTGGGGATGAATTTAGGAAAAGTCTGTCTGTTATCTTTCTAGATCTTTCCAGGTCCGTAGTGTTTTTAATAGAACCATGAGGATTATTACACTACCTTTTTTCAGGCCAAAAGATTAAAAACATGAAATTTTCTTTCCTATTGGGTTTTCTTTTCTCTTTCTTTTTGTTTTTTTTGAGACAGGGCTTCTCTGTAGTTTTTGGAACCTGTCTTGGAACTAGCTCTTGTCCTCAAACTCGCAGAGATCCGCCTGCCTGTACCTCCTGAGTGCCGGGATTAAAGGCGTGCGCCACCACCGCCCAACTGGGAAAAATTTTTAATTAGCAATAACCAGAGCTTGAGAATTTCTAAGTGAAATTCTGTGCCTTTCATACCCAACTAAACACTTTCAGTAGGTGATGTCAATTCAAACCATTTAAGATTTACTGAAACAGCAGACACCTATGTTTACTGTTACCTAAGTGCCCGCTCTGTAAGTAGCACCTTCTTGGTAAACATTCCCTGGTCTGCTGTACCTAGTAACCAAACCTCATTGAGATACTGGCTATTTATATTGTTAACTTTTTGGATAAAGAGATATTTCTGTATGTAAACTAACATTCTAATGTGGGGGTGGTCTCTTAAGTCACATCCTACAAATAGCAAAATGTATTGTCTGCCTCGGGTCTATTAAAGATTGGTAATTGTGTTCCTGGTCCTCTAAAGGAATCTGGTCTTTCAGCAAGCTCATCCCTCCACTGTTTCCTCCCCACAACTTACCAGGCAGATTTCTACCACAGTTCTGTGCTCATTCAGTTTATTCAACCTAGCGTGTCGTATTTCCCATCTCTAGCGTGCAAGGCCCAACTTAATACTCCCCATTATCAGAAAGTGGTAATAAATAAAATCAATGTCAGTAAGTATTCTTTAAAATAAACAGTTCAGCCTTTTTATTTTATGTGTATTACCATTTTGCCTTCACGTATGTGTGTTTATTACATGTGCAGTGCTCATGGAGGCCGGAAGAGAGCACACATTCCCGGAGAGCTGGTGCTGCATACAATTGGGAGCTGCTGTGAGGGTTCTGAGACCCAAACTCAGGGCCCCTGCGAGAGTACCAAGTGCTCTAACCACTGAGCCTTCTCCCTACCCCCCTTTGCAAGTTTTTTATCTCATTAATAGGAGGGCTTTTTTGTTTTGTTTTGTTTTTGTTGTTTTGTTTTGCTTTGTTTTAAAGGAAATTCAGGACAGTTTTATTGGAGTTTGAAAGAACGTAACAGGCCAGATAAACTGGGGTTCTTCACAGCAGCCAGGAAAAGCGGGGAAGAGCGAGTTCTGGTTTCTGAGTGAGAGCTGGAGAAAGCAGGAAGGCTCAGTAGTGGCCACGTGGCAGCAGCTGGGTGGGGTGGAGGCTTCATTTCAGTGAGACAGCAGCAGTGCCAGGGTAGATGGGCTAAGGGCTCTGGCATGCTCTGCCCAGGAAAGAGGGAAGGAGGGAGGCTTGTGCTTTCTGACTAGTGTGACCCGGGAGATCTGTGGGTGAGAGGTCTCTGGGAGCATTTACGCGCTCATCTCAGTAAAGGGCTAACTCCCTCCCGTTTGTGTGTGTGTGTGTGTGTGTGTGTGTGTGTGTGTGTGTGTGTGTTTGTGTGTGTCTGTGTGTCTTCATTCCTTCTGGCTTCAGGCTGATTTTGCTTTGTAAGACCCAGGAAGGCTTGGGACTTGTTTGTGCAAGGTGTGTTCCTGCTGTCTACATCAAAGGGTGTTATCAGCCACTGACCACACAATTTTTAAGGGGTTACAGACCGTCAACTGCACAGCGCATGTCAGAGAATGCTACCATGTTGGCATTCATACATCCCAAAGGGGTCTGTGACAGGAGAAGCACCCATTGTCTGACTTGGAAGGGATGTTATTGACCATGGATCATAGCATTCATATGTCCTAAGTGGTCATGGGAAACAGCTAGCTGCAAATAGCCCTTTCTCCCTGCCTAACAGCTGCAAATAACCCTTTCTCCCTGCCTAGCATTCCTATAAGCTCACTTTTCTGTACATAAGAGGGTAAAGCAGACAAAGCCGTCCCTTTATTACAGCTGCTCACTGCTTACCCCAGCTCTTCAGTGCTTTCTGCCTGCGCTGCCTGACTTGATCACTCCTGGGCCTGCCTGCCCCGACACGTGCTTGAATTAAAGGTGGTGGCTGTGGCTATCCAAGAAAACAGAACGGGACATCTGAGTAGAAAAGTCATCTAGGTGCTCAGTAGGCAGTGTCTTAATAGTTAAGAAAGGAATTTTCAACTGACTTCTCCCTCCCAGTTACAAATAATTAAGAGTAACTTCTAAATAAGCATATTTAATTATGGAGTGGAATGCTAAGAAGTGAAATCATTTTATTTTTTAAAGATAAAAGACTTTTTAAAAGAAAACAAAGGGACATAAAGTGGGGCAGGGACTTGGAGGGGCCAGGTAGGGGCCAAAGGGGACAAGAGAGGACAGGAGGATGGATGTGGCCGGAATTATTACAGGGATATGAAACTGTCATAGTGTATATTTTTAAAAGGAGAGGAAAGCTTTTATTTGTCTTTAAGTCGTGTGTATCATATGTTCGTGTGTACAGAGGTTGACACCACACCTGGCTTTTACACAGGTCTTCATGTTTGAGCATCGAATCTTTCCAACACCGATATCATACTTGTCAAAACCTGGGGGTTTGGCCCAGTGAAGCAGAGCAGTCACTAGACAGGGCTATTGGGAGGATTCATTTCCTCCAAAGGGTAGACTTTGGGAGGAGGGGGTATGTACGCAGTGACTTATTCTGGTCAAGAAAATGTAGTTACTCCGGTGACTTTGCTCATTCAAGTCTTCCTGCCAACATCTGACTAGGGAATTATAGTTACCTTTGTTCAGAGTTTTCAAATGTTTTGTGTTCTTTTATGGAATCTTTAAAACTTTCTAAAAGCCTCTGAAATGCGACAGATGAAGAATGCAGGCTCCAGCACTTTAAGTGAGCCGTTGCCGTTCCCAGGATATTATGTGACAGAACTGGGTGCAGAGCCCGCGTCTTCTGGCTTCTCCTCTTGTGTTCTGTAATTTTATACTGGGTCTTCATTATCTCCCTACAAATGATGTCATCTCGTGTTACCAAAGGATAGCAGTGCTGGAGCTGATTGTAGGAGATAATAATAATATGAGAATTGAGTCTTGTGTCTGGGTCCGTTCTGAAGCCTACTTTCCTGACGGAATTTCATATGCCTGTGAGCTCCTGTAGTCCCAATTCACAACAATAAATGTATACTGTGGCATCCTTTCTACTATTAGGAATGAGTTGTCAGTTAGTGCCTCCTGGGTGGTCCTGGACACTTGTCCATCAAGGTGCTTTTGCATTCAGAATGGATTCAGATGTTGCTTGTAAAATGCAGTCTCTGAGGGCAAGGCACAATCTAAAAAAAAAAAAAAGCAAACAAAAAAAAAACAGTTTTATAGAATATGGAGTAACTCAGGGCAGGGCACAGCCTGAGCTCAACAAGGTCTCAACATTGTTCTCTGAAACAAGAAGGAAGTAGGAAAAAGTTCTGTCTAAAACAGCCAAGTACATAAAACAAATGTAAGATTTATTATGCAGATTTAAGTATGAATCTTTAGTGATTTGATCTTCTTGCTTTGTCCTTGAGAAAGAAATTTTTGTAATATAAATGTAAAGGGAGCTAATTTAGCAGGTAAAGACGCCTGCCACCAAGCCTGACAACTGGCACTTGAGTCCCAGCATCCGTGCGGAAGGAGAAGGCTGACTTCTGTACATGCCGTGGTATAGTTCACATACGTGGATTGATTAATTAGAAACACCATATATCTGTTTTTCAGGGCTTCTATGTTTGGTGTTTCTCAAAATTTTTATGTGAAAGAGGCATATTTTAGACATTCACTGGGTCTTATCATTTTGGGGTGGCATCTTCCATGCCCTCACCAGTAGTACCTTTACTTTTGTGTCCCTTTAGCTTGGAGTTTACATTGGTGCCAGGGGTCTGTCTACAATACCCTGGGAGCGATTGGGAGCACTACTTTATTAGCTTGTAATTGCAATCTGAGACTAGAGACTTCTGTTTTTTTTTGTTTGTTTGTTTGTTTTTGTTTTTCAAGACAGGGTTTCTCTGTAGCTTTGGAGCCTGTCCTGGAACTCCCTTTGTAGACCCGGCTGGCCTTGAACTCACAGAGATCCGCCTGCCTCTGCCTCCCGAGTGCTGGGATTACAGGCGTGCGCCACCACCGCCGGCCAGAGACTACAGACTTCTGTTACTGTCTTTTACATGGTAAAAAGTTCTTTTATAAATGAGGAAAATACGTTTTAAATAGATACTCTGCTGCTTTGGGGAATAGAAAGCATGAAAATACCAGTTCTCAAGGGCAGAAAGACCTCACTGTTCAGTCCTGAGACCTTGCCCGTTTCCTTACGGCTGGACCTGGTCTGGGCCAGTTCTTCATATTCTAATCCAGTGGGTGGTTTGTTAAATAAAGACTTATTAAGAAGGAAAAGAAGCAGACAGTATGCCTGATCCTTTTAAGGAGACAGACTCTCACAGCTCACACAGTAAAAACAAGCAAAGCAGGATTTACTGTGCGGTTTGTTGTTGCCGGATGCAGTTGGTGCCCCAATGTGAGAACAGCCTTCTGTTTTTATCAGGTACAGGGTTAGGCGCCAGGAATCCCTCACATGGCCGTTTCTCACTCTCAGAGCAAAGGGCCTGTTTTAAAGGAAAGAGGCTGGTGAGGAATGTGGCTGCAGACAGGATAGAGTGGAGGATAGAGAGAGAACACTGAGACACACAAAATGCAATACTGAGGCTTGGATATTTGCTAATTAGCCTTTGCGACAGGCACATAAAATAGATGCCATTCTTCTATTCTTTCTCATCTGGAAACCTTAAGCAAATTAATTTTTCCACCAGAATTGCACAGCCAGTAATGCTGGAGCTACATCTAATTTCAAACAGTGTAACCTTCAAAATAACAGTGACATCCCCCCCAATACTGCTTTGGGTTTCATGGCTACCTGAGATGGAGAAGGTTACTTCCTGACTTCTCTGTGGACGGAAACTGGGTACAAAATAGAATTTGGAGTTGGGGAGATGGCTCAGTAGATAAGGCAAGCGTGAGAACTGTTTGCATCCCTAGAGCCCACGTGAAAGCTGGACAGGCCTGGCAGCAGCCTGTTATCCTAGCATTTAAAAGTCGTAGATGAGGGGTTGCCCCCTGTGGGGGTGGGGGTGGGGTGTGTGACTAGACTAGGTCACACAGGTGAATTCCAGACTCATCTAGAAATGCTGCAGAGTAAATCAAGTGATTGAGGAGCAGGGCAGCAACTTCTGCCTCCCACGCGTGTGAGCATGATTCATTCAAGCATACTACATACATGCACTCACATGTGCGCGCGCACACACACACACACACACACACACAAATAGCATGTTTAGATTCCTTCTTAACTCTAACTTTCAAAATGCTCCAAATGTGTACTGACTTCGAAAGGTACCGGATCTCAGGAGTAATGCAGTTGTGGGGCTAAAGGATTCGCTGCCCTCTGAAGGTTTGACAGCTGGATCTGCCACAACAACAGAAAGGGAATGCATGGCTCTTAACACTCAGGTCACCAGGAGTCATACAGAGTGTGAAACTAAAAGACCACCAGATGGTTGGGCCGTAAAAACCTTTCTCACAAGGGCCAGGGAAGACAGAGGTGTAGGCAGCTATGGAGGAAGAAGCTGTAGAGGAACATGTCATTATGGGGACGTGATAACTGAGCCTGGAGAACAGACAGTATTCTAGGCCAGATATACCAAGCCTTTGGGCGTGGTGGCAACTCTAGGGTTTTTTCCTGGGAGTTAAGCTTCTGAAAGATGGGCCCTTAGGTAGGTAGAACTTCAAAGAAGCGTTTCTTCCGGGGCTCTGAGTCCCAGCATAGCACAGACAACCGAGAAGAGCTGGTCTTTCCATGTTAAGTACGTCTGCAAAAGCATGTGTGTATTGCTGGTAATTTCCAGTAAGCCATTATAGTCTAAGGAATAGAGGCTAGTGATATCTCTGGGTACCACATCTTCATTGTTCATATGTTTAGATTTCCCTGCAGTGGATGTTAAATTAAACCCAACACAGCATTGTAATGTATCTCTTAGAATCGGTCTCAACCCTGGTCCCCTGCCCTGTAAGTCACATAATTATAGAAATTCTTATTAAAATGTTTTATTAGAGATATTATTTTATTTTTTGTGTTTGAGTGTTTGCCTGCTTGTGTGTATGTACACTACATGTGTACCTGGTGTCTGCAGAGTTCAAAAGAGGGTCCCCTGAACCTGGAAGTAGGGATGAGTGTGAGCTACCATGTGAATGCTTAGATCAGAACCTGGAGTTAGGGGTGAGTGTGAGCTACCATGTGAATGCTTAGATCAGAACCTGGAGGTAGGGGTGAGTGTGAGCTACCATGTGAATGCTTAGATCAAAACCTGGAGTTAGGGGTGAGTGTGAGCTACCATGTGAATGCTTAGATCAGAACCTGGAGGTAGGGATGGGTGTGAGCTACCATGTGAATGCTTAGATCAGAACCTGGGTCTTCTGCAAGACAGCAAGTGCCGTTCTTATCCCCGAGTGGTTCTTAACCGAGTCACCCTTCTTTCTCAAGAAATTTCCTTTTAAAGTTCATATTTAGTATTTTACTTTTCATGGATAAAGATAATTTGAATTTTTCTCTTCAGATTTGCAGATAGAAACCGGAAGCAGCTGCTTGAGGCCCTTCCTCGCAGCTTGAAATGAGGGATACAGAGGTTTCTTGTTTCTTTTTATTTCTTAACCCCCGGGGAGTATTTGATTTTCATTTGACGATGGGGGAAAAGACAAATGACAGAATATTTGAGTTAATAATACAAAAATAAATAAATTTGATCCCAAGCCTCCAGGGTGGTATCTCCACAGTTAATATTGCAGCTGCTCACCCTTGCTTTGTTCCTTCTGTGTCTCTGACACAGACAGGGTCAATCTACCGTGAACTGAAAACCTCCGCTGGCGTTTTCTGAGGAGCGGAGAGGGTGGGGATATCACACCAACGCCATGGGTTGGCGATGCCCTGGATGCCAACTCAGGTGAAGTTAAACTCTCAGTTCCTGGTTTTTCTATGTGATTGTTGAGTATTTGAATTATTTCTTGATTTGATTACAAGAAAAATGCTTGAATTGGGTCTTCTTCCCTGTCTAAAGACTGACAGTGGTGGCAGGCAAGAGAACAGAGTTGGGAGCTGAGCCCGTAAGCAGGGCGTTGGCAGCTCCAGCCTGGAGCCATGCTTGTGTTTCTGCCCCGCCACAGCCAGCTGCCACACCTCTGGTATTCTTCCACTAGCTGATGGCTGTGTGCTTCCTGAGTTATACTGCAGAAGGGTATCAGAGGCAGCCTTAGGCTGACTTCAGGCCTATGTACCTTGGCCAGACTATATTGGAGAGTCCTAGAGTGAGTCAGAGTGAATACTTTAGCTTTTCCCTTTGGAAAAGAGAAACAGTGTATAACTAACCAATACCATTTTTATGGTGTTGGGTAAGATACAAATAAAATAGACAGGTGTGCTGTATAAGCTTACTTCTCGGGGAACCACTGAGTCACCTCAGAGACCTCAGCAGTAGACCTGTTCAAAACCACCACTGCAGCTATGCAGTCAGAAACTACAAACCAGTGCACCTTGAGTCAGCTCTAAAATGGTGGAATCTTGGTTTAGATTTGGATTTAGGTTGGTGTGGTTTCAAAGCCCGTGTTACTAGATATGAGAGCGTACAGAGAGCCACACGCTGGCAGAGGATGTGGTAGTTATCTCATCAGGTTCTCTAGACATTCAGAGGAGGGACGGCTTGTTGGTCGGGTAGGATCAGGAAACTTCCTAAGGCTGTAGGAGTTGGGCTGAGATGTAGCTCAGAGCTGGAGTGCTAGCCTCACATGCACGAGGACCTGTTTGCTTCCTAGCCTTAAAGACAAGTAAACCAACAAACAAGTAAATGGAATACAGCTGTGTTCTTATTCATAACAGTGCATGTGCTACCAGGTCTGTGTTTTGCACGGTCATCAGTCAAGCCTCGATTCTGTGATGAGACATGATCACAGACGCTCCCTGCCCATCATCTTATCCTTGGCTTAGCTGGAGGATGATGTGGGTCAAAGATGAAGGCTACTAAAGGTTGAAGCTCAGAGTTTAATACATTTGTCTTCTCACATTCCAAAAGTACCTGATCTGGTTTCTAATGACTAATTTGATTTTCTTAAATGACAAGACAGAATTGGTGATTTCTTGTTACTGCTGATAGAAAGCTCCCCAGGTTCAAGCTGGTGTTCTGGTTCTGCTGGCTTAAAATTGACATGATAGGAGAAGGACTCTCATTCTAGAAGTTTGGAAGTTGGGTTCATAGAAGAAGGTAGTCTTGTTTCTAGCTCTCCTGCTGATGATAACAGGCATCTATGTAGTGAATCCTCTCTACCCATCCTACTCCGTTGGACTACAGAAGGAGCCAGAATGAAGAGCCATAGGAACTGAGCTTACGTATAGCAGCTTTCAGCCCATGCCCACATTAACTCTGCTGTGCTTCTCCGCATTAAATGGCTGCTCTCATGCTCAGCGCTCTCCAGACAGGCAGGATGTGAGCTGTCACTGGCCATCTACAGCCTCCTCCTCTGTCTTTCTTTCCCTCCCCGCCCCTTTCTGCCCTCCTCTTCTGGATGGGACCAAACCCAGGGCCTTGTACTTGCTAGGCAAGTACTCTACCACAGAATTAAATCCTCACCTGAACTTCCCTTTGAGTCTTTATTAAAGTTAACTAAACCGGAGACTAGCATTCAGGTGTGGATACACTAGTAACTATCCATGGTGGAATTTATGTTATACATAAATGTATAATATAAACTGAGATTGTGAAGTGACAAGTGTTTAGGTTCTAAAGCCAGCCAGTCAGAACTGAGTTTGCTTTGTTTGTTTGGTTGGCTGGTTGGTTGACTTTGAGACAAGGTCTTTCTCAGTAGCCCAGGGTGGTCTTAAATTCATGATGTAGCCCAGGTTGGCCTCCAATCCATGCCGACTCTCTCAGCCTCTTTATTGCTGGGATCATAGGCATGAACAACTATACCTGGCCAGATACATTTTTTTTTAAATGGCTCTTCTACTTCTGTGGCTTTTCAGAAATTATCCTTTATCTTTCTATAAAATAGGATAAAATTATCCTCACTGATCTGAAATGAAGTATAGACAAGGCTTGGCGTTTTGTTGCTCATTCTAGTTATCATTTTCTAGTATTTAAATATAAATTTGTCTCTCTCTGAACTTCAAATTCACTGGCATTTTCCCACAATCCTCCCTTCTGCTATCTCTTTTTTTAGGGGGTAGTGGAAACACAGACTCTTATGTAGCCTAGGCTAGCCTTGAGCCTTCTGTGTAGCAGAGGATGATCTTGAACTTCTGATCTTCCTGCCTCCACTCCCTCAGTGCTGAGGTTATAGGCATGCGTTACCATCCCCACTCCCCGCCCTACCCCTGTTTCTGAGTCTCTGGCAGTGAGAACCCGAGGCAAGCGTTCTGCCAGCTGAACTACATCCTCAGCCCTGGCGTTTCTTTCACTGCAGTTTTTCCTCTTTGCCAGGGGCCAGCAGCGAATCCCTGTGTCCACCCCCACAAACTTTTCTCTTTCCCCCACTTTTTCCAAAGCTTTTATAGTCTCTTACATGAATGATGTTGGCCAGGAAAGGGTCTTAGTTACTCCCTGGTTAGGAGCTGGCTGCCTTTGTCTTTCACAAAGATTTGAATTTTGAAGCTCTAGTTTATGAGTTGTGGACAGTTTTAAGTAAACGAGATCTCAATTTCTTTTATTACTTTATAAATAATACCAATCAATTTCCACTTCCTCCCTTCCTCCCACTTCCCTCCTGTTCCCCCACACACACTCTCCCTCCTCCCCCTCCAGTCCTGAGAGAGGGCAAGGTACCCTGCCCCTTGGGAAGTCCAAGGCCCTCCCCCCTCCATCCAGGCTTAGGAAGGTATGCATCCAAATAGAATAGGATCCCAAAAAGCCAGTACATTCAGTAGAGACAAATCCCAGTGCCATTATCATTGGCTTCTCAGTCTGCCCCAATTGTCAGCCACATTCAGAGGGTCCAGTTTGATCCCA
Source organism: Microtus oregoni (assembly GCF_018167655.1). Taxonomy (NCBI): domain Eukaryota; kingdom Metazoa; phylum Chordata; class Mammalia; order Rodentia; family Cricetidae; genus Microtus; species Microtus oregoni. The sequence continues at coordinate 19,956,700 of NW_024543078.1, forward strand.
TGCTCATTAAGTCCCAGTCCAGCTGGATTTGGTGACATCTTGAATTTTGCATGCAAATGGATGGAAATAGAAAACACTATCCTGAGTGAGATAACCTAGACTCCAAAAATATGAATATGGTATGTACTCACTCATTAGTGGACTCTAGCCATAAACAAAGGACATTGGGCCTATAGTTCGTGATCCTAGAGAAGCTAAGTAATAAGGTGAACCCCCCAAAAAACATATATAGATTCTCTTGGAAATTGGAAGCAAACAAGATCGCCAGGCAAAAGTTGGGAGCATGGGGGTGGGAGTGGGGAGAGGGGAAGGAGAGAGGGGGGAGTAGGGGAGGGTTGGGGAGAGCTTAAGGGAATGGGATGGTTGAGATGGAGGAAGGGCAGATATGGGAGCAGGGAAGGAGATATGTTAATTGAGGGAGCCATTTTGGGCAAGAGGCTTGGTCCTGGAAGGGTTCCCAGGAGTCCACAGGGATGACCCCAGCTAGGACCCTGGGCAGTGGAGGAGAGGGTGCCTGAACTGGCCTTGTCCCGTAGTCAGACTGATGACTATCTTGAATATCATCATATTTGTCCAGCGATGGATGGAGATAGAGACAGAGGTCTGCATCGGAGCACTGGACTGAGCTCCCAAGGTCCAGTTGAAGAGCGGAAGGAGGAAGAATATGAGCAAGGAAGTCAGGACCACGAGGGGTTGGTCCACCCACTGAGACACTGTGCCTGAGCAAATGGGAGATCTCAATTTTCTTTTCTATCAGCGGGATTAGAAAATACCACAGCCCATAAAATCTCTTATACATTCTGACAGTTTCCCAGATTTGGTTCAATCTTTAGGTCAGATGGGCAAATTCTGGCAATTCTATGATTGTTCGGAGTAGCTTACTTCTGGGTTTGTCTCTTGGAGTTAACAGGGACTGTTATCGGATCAAGTGAGGCCATGCGTGTGAAAGGTCTCCAGTCTATAGACACCACGTTAGTGTGAGAGCTGATCTTTGTGTTTGGACAAAGGCCCAGTGCCGACTGATGTCAGAACACACCCTCAAAATAGAGATAGTTTCCTCTCTGCCACCACTACCATTGCCTCCAAAAGCTTCAGCAAGCTGTGTGAGCTAGAGAGCCCCATCTGACTTCACCCACCATGGCAAGCCCTCGCCGTCCCTCAGACTCACATTTCTCTCAGAGGATGGTGTTCCAGAGCAAGGGTTTAGGCTCGGACACAGCATGTGTGCAAGGCGCAAGGTGCAAGATCTGAGAGTGGAGAGTAGAGAACTCTTTTGTGCCGTTTTCTAATCCTCTTCCTGACAGCTTTTATTCTGGCAGTACTCACAGAGTAAGTAACACATCAAAATAAAGGACAATTAGAATGTGGTAGCCCTGGCCAGTCACAGAATGTCAGTGTGTGTGTGTGTGTGTGTGTTTGGTTTGGGGGAACACAGTGTTGCTTTGTTTTGAGTTTGCTTTCTTATTTTGATTTAGCTATTAGAAATTCTTATTTGCATAATATGTTCAGGAAACTAGGAATTAAGTCTGAGATTGTTGACCTTATCATCCTATCATCTACAAATACCAGATCCTTGCTTGATAAACACAGGACCTCTAAGCACTGGGGAGTGTAATGAACTCAATTGTGTCCCTCTAAATTCTGTACTGAAGTTTATTTTGCCCTCAAAAAATAACGATGTTTTGAAGAAAGAAGTTAAAAGGAAGCTAATAGGTGGGGCTGGAACCCAAAGTGTCTGATGTCCACGTGAGAAGATAGAAACAGCAGGGGTGCCTTTCACAGAGAAGAGGACAGGGTTAAGAATGACATTAGGAGAAAGCAAACCCGCCAGCCGATTGCTCTTGGGTTTTTAGCCTCCACAAGCTACAAGAAATCAATCCGTGCCGTGCGTGCCCCCCAGTCTGTTGTAGTGTGGAACCTCTGCAGACTCACACAGCAATGCAAACATGGAGAACTCCACAGAATCAATCCCCACAACCCCGCCCCCTTTCCCCAGTCATCTAAAACTTTATCTCCCCACGTCAGTACTTTATGAATTTGAAAACCATCTTCCTCTTGGTTGTTTCATCCCCTCCTCCTCCTGTCAGTGTCCTCTGGAGTGACAGAGAGACCTCTTGCCTGTTTCCTGTTACTCGTAAATAACTCACAGCTGCCCCACTGGGACCCTGGCGGCTGGCAAGTGCTGTTACTGGCAGAGCAAATGGGCAATCCCTCTACTTGGAGAAAATCTGCCCTCCCAGAATTAATTCAATTAATACCACTCTTCCTTCCTCCCCTGCCAAGGAATCTGTCATTTAGTGCTCCTTTCTGGCTTTTCTTAGATGTTTTGTGTGGTGTTTCCTGATCTCAGTCTGTACATTACCAAGCACTAGGAGTAAGTGCCATTTCATAATGGTTTCCCTCACCAATGATGGTTGAGCTGTGCCGAATGGCTTTGGTTTGGGGCAGAGGAAGCAATCTCAATTCCTTGTATGTAAATGTTACGGTTTGTCAAAGCTGTTTGCAGGTAAATTTGACCTAAGGTGTACCTCATCAGGAATGATGGTGCACCCCAGTTTGAAATTCTAAATAGAGTAGCACCGGTCACTAGTGTGTTCAGAGCTTGACATTTGGTTTCTCACAAGCTTCAGTGAAACTGCTCCTCTTTCAGCTTGACGGCTTTAAACTATCCAGCAGTTTTTCTTTGTGTGCTATGTCCATTGTTCTGTGGAAACTAGCTCCGCTTTACCCAAATTAACAAAATTTCCTCCAGGTTACACCAGGGCACCAAGCCAGATGTGATGTCACAAGCCTACAATCTCAGCACCTCGAAGGCTGCTACAGGAAGACTAAGACTTCATGACCAGTGTAGACCACGTACAAGATATTACTTTAAGAAGACTGGGCAGTGGCTCAGCAGTTAAGAGCAGTGGTTATTCTCCCAGAGAAAATGAGTTTAGTTCACTGCATCCATGTCGTGGCTTACAACCGTCCCAACTCAGTTCTAGGGTACCTGACGCCCTCCTCTGACCCCAGGCTTAAGGCATGCTCGTGGTGCACAGACATACATACATCAGACAGTACACACACATGAAAATGTCCTGAGAAAGAGTCGATCTACCATATCATCCTACAGTTCCACTGTTGGGCTTATGTCCGAAGGAAATGAAATCACTACGTCAAAGAGACATCTGTACCCCTGTGTTTATTACAGTATTATTCACAATAACAAAGAAACAACCTAAGTATATGTTGACAGATGAGTGGATAAGGGAAGTATACATATCAATTATGGAATATAAGTCAGTCATAAAGAAAAAAAAAGAGCAAAAACCTGTCATTTGCGTTATCACTGGAACTGGGGTACACAATGTTAAGTGAAACAAGTCAGGCTTGCCAATCAGAAGTGGCATATGAAAACATTCGTCTCAGTGGTGACCTTTTATCCCCAGTACTCTGGAGGCAGAGGCCGGCAGATCTCTTGAGTTCAAGGATGGCTTGGGCTACATAGAGAAACAAAACAACAACATTAATCTCAGGCTGAGGAGATAGTTCAGTGGGTAAAAGTGCATGTCATGCAAGTATGAGGACCCAAGTTCAAATCCCCAGAACCTATCTAACAGCCAGACACATAACGTGAGCATCTATACTCTCAGCACTTCTACAGGGAATTAGGAAACACAGAGGAATCCCTGGATGTTGGTGGGCCAGCTAGCCTGGCGCTGCACACACACATGCGCACACAAATAACAACACAAAAAGCAGATAAACAGGGGCTCTGTCTCAAAACAAGATGGAAGGCTGGGGCTATGAGGCCCTAGGTTCAGTCCCCGGCACCTACTTTTAAAAAATGCTAATGCCCAGGCTGTGGAGATGGTAAAGGCACTTGCCTCCAAGCCTGATGGCCTGAGTGTGAGACCCAGGACCCACATAGGAGAAAGACAGAAGCTACTCCTACAAGCTCTCCCCAGCCTCCATGTGTGTGATATAGCAGTGCCCCACCCTCAAAAGTGTGTAAAACATTTGAAACAAGACTTCCGGAAGGTGAGGACTGACCCATGAGGTTATTCTCTCCGGAGGCATGGAGGCACGTGAGAGGTTATTCTCTCACGTGTGGCATGGCAGTGCACACCTGCACACACACTGACCTCACTGTTGGTATAGGTCATAGAAGAGTGTGCTGGGCTTGTGTCAGGTCCTGGATTCAGCAAAGAGTCGGTTTCACAGAAGGTTGAGTCTGGCGGTGGACCAGACACTGGAGAGGATAGGAAAGGGGAAGATGAGGAATTTAACTGGTGGGCCCCAATCTAGATGGGCTAAGATGTCCCACAGCTGAGCAACCGCAGACAAGACACTGCCCTTTCAAAAGGCTAGAAGGAAGGACTTTGGATGTTTCACCGTTAAAGGAATGAATAGGTGCGCTTGATTGATTTAATATCACAAATATGTACAAATTCAAAATATCCCATGGTGCTCTATAAATACAATTTTTTTATGTTTTCATTATCAGTTAAAAGTAGATTTAAAGGTTAGATGTGGTGGTGCACACTTTGAGCCCCATCTTTAGGAGGCAGAGGCAGGCAGATAGCATGGTCTACATAACAAGTTCCAGGCCAGCCAGGCAACCAGTAAGGTACATGGAAGGACCTGAATTCAGTGCCCAGAACCCCTGAAAGAAAGCCAAGTGTGGTGGTGTGCTTGTAATCACAGTGCTGGGGAGACAGATGGAGGTGTTTGGCTTGCTGGCCGGCCAGCCTACTCAGTGAGCTCCGGGCCAGTGAACTGCTGAGTAACAACTCCAGAGGCTGACCTCTGGCTTCCACACAAATGTGCACCTGTGCACATACACACTTACATATAGAAATCCTTCAATTATTAAAGAAAACTATATAACATTTGTGTGTGTGTGTGTGTGTGTGTGTATGTATGTATGTCTCCCAAGATGGATCCTAAATCCTAGTCTCTTCACATATAATACTGAGTTAATACTGCAGCCGGCTCTCACTGGAGGAAAACATGGTCATAATCTCTTTTACAGTTTCCTAAGTATATATTTATTCATTAATAATTGCTAGTTTCCGGACTGTCATTTCCAAGGCCAAACGTTAAATAAACATGTTGGAAACTTAAACTAACGGTCTCAGGAAAACTGAATGAAAGATAAAGGGCTTCCAAATCTTAGATCTTGTCATAATTTTGCCAAATTATGCCAAACTTATGCCAAACTGCCCAATGTTTATGAAAAAAGTTAATTACTTCTTTGGTTTGAAACATGGGAAGTCTCATTATTAATATGTTTGTATGTTTATTTGTGTCTGTGAGTGCAGGCGCGTGTCTGCATACGGATGCGCACACACAGGCCAGAAGAGGGTGCTGGGTGTCTGCTGTCACTGTTCTTGAATCTGAGGCCCACTCTCAGCTAAACTGGCAGCAGTGAGCCCTGGCAGTCCTCCTGTCACCCGTGACCTGGCCCTATGTCAGCGCAGAGACACAACTGCAGGAACGTGCTGGGATCCAAACCCCTGGTCGTCATGGTTGTCCAGCTCTTAACTCTTGGGTCATCTCTCTGGCCTCTGTTTATTATTTATTTGTTTATTTGTTTGTTTATTTTGAGAGGGTCTTCTGTTCCACAGGCTGGCCTCGAACTTGCTGTATAGTTATGGGTGATATTGAATCTGTAATCCTGGGATTACAGACGTGTTCCAACGTGCTGGATTTTACACATTCTGGATATCGAACTGCAGGCTTTGTGTATGCTAGGCAAGCATCGTGCCAACCAAGCTACATTCTCAGCCCCATGTTCTTCTCTTGTTTAAACTTGTTTTCTTAGACTAAATGAAAACTTGACAGAATTTCTAAGCTCCTTTCCTGTCCAAGTACAAGTTTGAGGACAGGATTCCAGTAGTTGGGAAAACTGTTTTTCCTGGTGGAAGCTTTCATCCAAGAGGCTCTTCTGGCCCTCCGTGCTCCTTTCTCCCAGGTCAGTGCTGTCAGTTCAGCAACAACAAAGTTGGTTTTCAAAGTCAACTCCCGAACGTTCTTGGCAGGCAGCAGCGCGACTCTCCCTGTAAGGGTGCTTGCTGACACTCCTTCTCCTGCCATTCTGGGTCAGGGCTGGGAGCACCCTAGGAGAAAACCTCTTCCCTCATAGAAGGCTCTCTGTGGACTCCTGTGGGTTAAACTGCAAAAATGCTAATAGGAAAAAGATGTTTACAAATAGTATTGTCATTGATATTTTAAATATTGTGTTCAGATACACACCCTGAAAACTCACAGAAACCATTAGACTTGGAAATTTGCTTACCTGATTAATGAAGGGTGATAAATAAAGTCACTTGGAGCAGTCAGTTGTTGGAAGAAAAACAATTATAGATATAGGTTAATTTAGTAAGTTTGTATAATTTATGTCAACTTTTTATCTTCACCACCAAAAAATTCCCCCAGTCTTCTCTTCATTTCTCAGTTTTTTGCTTTGATTGGATAGAAGAAACTTCTAGAAGGTTGCTGTTGATTCTCAGTTACCTTCAACTCAAACAATGTCAAAGGAGATTCTTGGGGTAGGATGTTCTGATCGCCTTTAGTGTTTAGAGAGGAAAATGTGCAGGTAAGAGTCTTAATCCCATGATTCTGTTCTAAACAGACAAAGGGCCTTGTCACTTGACATACCTGGAACCTTAATTTTACTCTCTGGAGAGCAAGGCAGTTAGAACATATAACCTGTAAGCGTTTATAGTAAAGTTACTCAGTAACTGTTCTTGAGGATAGAAAAGATTGACACTTTGGAATACCCATGTTTGCCCATCTCTTCCAAGACTGTTTAGAGTTAGGGTTTATTGGGGCATGAGAGGTTTCTGCCACATACTTCAGAGACCTGATTCAGACACTTACCTAACCTGAGGTTGACTCACCAATCCTGAGTGATTGGAGGCAATTTGGTGGGAGGAGATCCTTGAGGGAGGTCTTCCCTCACAGCGTGGGGTCGCCCCTGAAAACCGCCTGCTGCCGTTTCAAGATCTGGTCATTTCTTAGCTCTTCCCAGTGAACCTATCACGATTCCTTTTTAGCCGGAGTCACAGTTGGCCCAGACTAACTTGGGACTAATCACAATTCTTTCATTATTATATAAGGTGGAGACAGCACGAACTCTGAAGTCAGCCAGGGCTGGGAGTTTAGTATCTGACTGTGCCATTTTAAACTTTGCAGATGGGGTTTCCTGCCCTCAGTTTCCATCCACAAAGTAGCAACACCTAAGTCCTTCCCTTACATCTGTACAGTGCCGATCGAACCCCAGCAGAGCCTCTCATAATGAGATCAGTAGCACTCGTCCCTGTTTACACTTGGGCTTCATTGAGGACACCGTGTGGATTTGCTTTGCATGGTAAAGCATCACAGAGGTTTAAAGCCCAAGTCTGGTTCACTGCACTGGGGTCCTGGGCCTCTGTCAGGAGCTTGCTTATGCCAGAAGATAGCCGTAGCTGCACCAACTTGCTTTCTGTTCCATCACTGTGAGGAGACACCATGACCAAGGCAACTTATAAAAGAACGCTTAATTTTGGGGCTCAACTACAGTTTTCGAGGCTTAGTTCGTGATCATCATGGTGGGAAGCTGACAGGCACTGGAGCAGTAGCTGAGAGATTGGTCTTTGTGTGAATTTTTTGAACCCTCAGAGCCCATTCCTGGGGACAAACCCTCCAACAATGCCACACCTCCTAGTCCTTTCCAAACAGTTCCTCGGCTGGTGACTAAGCACACGAATAGACGAGCCTATGGGGCCATTCTCTTTTAAACTGCTACAGCCATCTTGCAGGTTTCTGAAGCCTCCTCTTATGTTTTACAGGAATCTGAATTTCTGTGTCTGGAATTTGATGAGGTTAAAGTCAAGCAGGTCCTGAAGAGACTGTCGGAGGTGGAAGAGAGCATCGGCACGCTGATGCAAGCAGCCTGACGCACGTGTGCGTGCGTGCGTGCGTGCGTGCGTGCGATTGGAAGAAGTATTGGAGTGTTCCTGAGCCTTGCCGCTGACCCTGTGACTCCTGTGTCCCCACTGGTGGTACCAACGGGCATTGCATACATATGTGAAAGTCTCAAAGAATAAATAAAAAACATATTTTAAAAAGTGACTTTAAAAAAAGAAAACCCCTCCATTTCAAATCTTACTGTGTCCTCTTGCTGGCTTCTTTTGCTTTCACATCTGCTCCATTGGAGAGGTTCCCACGCATAAAGATTATGAGGAACAATTATAAAAAGCACTGAAATTACAAAGGAGGCTGCTGGGTAAACAGCTCCAGGTAAAGCTCTCGTTTACCGTGCAAGGAGGTGGGCAGGTCTAGGGTCTCACCTCAGCGCCCAGCTTGAGCCTGCTGAGATTCTTCTGGGACTGACTGATGGAGCTGAATTGGTGTTTTATAAATCTAGAGGTTGGGTTTCATCTGAGTAGGGATACTCAGTTTTGTAAAATTACATTTATCTTCTGTGAATGTGTATGTGGGTATGTGGAGAGGGCCACATGTCACAGCGTACCTATGGAGGGCAGAGGACAAGGAGACTTAGTTCTCCCTTCTATATTGTGAGTTCCAGGGCTTGAGCTCTGCTTGCCAGGAATGGCAGTGGGCACCTGTCTCACAGGGCAGGTGTGCGCATGCGCACACACAGGAGAAAGACCTGACATCAACGTCTGGCCTCCACATGCACGTGCACACGAGCACACGTACCAGACCTCAGACGTACATGGACATGCAAATGTGCGTGTATACACAGAGAAAGAGGAACTAGTCTAATGAGAACTGTTCTTGTGGCAAAGTATGTTAAGAGACTTCCCGTAACTGAGGCAGAATGCTTGGAAGTCATCATCTCGGAGGGAGGGAGGGTTTCTCTCGGCTCTCAGTTTTGGAGGCTTCAGTCCATGGTCACTTGACGCCTTGTTTTGGGCCTGAGGTGAGACAGAGAATCAAGGAAGCGAGCATATAAAGAAGCAAAGCCATACCCCTCCTGCAGCCAGGAAGCATGGAGAGACCGGAAAGAGTAGGGCTCTAGGCTCCTCAGAGGGTGCGTCCCTAAGGACCTGAGCTCCTCTTACTGGTTCCCACCTCCTAAGGGTTCTTCCCAGGAGCAACGCAGGCAACTCATGGCCCCTTGGGGAAAACCCAGGACCACCTCCGAAGGCAGTTACCAAACACCAGGAATATTCCAGCAGAAGAAACTAATCCTTGTGAGCATGTGTGTCATGTGATCCTGACGCTTGGAAATCGTAGTTGTTTTGGGGTTATGCGTTTAGAATGCTGTTCTCTTGGCCCAGAGTAACCACCTTTCCGCTCTAAAGCATTTACCCCAGATCTACTGCAAGTCCTTCCTCCTAAATCAGCTAGGAGACACTTTCAAAGCTTCCAGTGTCCCCTGGGAACCGTCTGGCTCCCTTCCCTTATCAAAGGGAAGAAGTTAGGAAACAATGACCAGAAGGCTTTAGATGTTGCCCTCCCCTCCCCCAAGCCTTTCAGAAAATATCTTCAAATGAATACTTAGAGTACATCCAGAATGAGTGTGTGGTTTGGGACAGAAAGCTCTAAAAGCGTCTTCTGTTCCCCCGGTACTCCCACGGAACCTAGAATGTAGGTAATGTGCCCCGCTGTGAAGTGGAGGAAAAGAGGATTCCATCAGATAATGGGATTTCAGCCCTGGAAGGAAGGGCTGCAGCTGCCCCATTAGTGATGACTCACAGGCCATGAGGTCTGGAATTGAAAAGGACCAGTCCATGTCTGCATACTGCTGTGGGTCGAAGCTCTGCCTAGTTACCATGCAAGCAATAGCCGGACAAATGACATGGGCTTTTAAAGGAATTCTCCAAACCCTGGGCCACTAGAAAAACTACTGTTAACGTATATGGAGTTTTCTAAAATATTTTTTGGAAAACAAAACTGATTCCTGAAGATGGTCTCCACTTTCCATATTACACATGTCTGGATAAAACTTGTTTTGTACAAGGTATATTTTATATTCACTGATTTTTAATTTTTTTTATTAAAGACAAAGAATAATAAACAATGTTTATTATAATATATTATAAAAATATAGAAACAGGCCGGGCGGTGGTGGCGCACGCCTTTAATCCCAGCACTCGGGAGGCAGAGGCAGGCGGATCTCTGTGAGTTCGAGGCCAGCCTGGTCTTACAAGAGCTAGTTCCAGGACAGGAACCAAAAGCTATGGAGAAACCCTGTCTCGAAAAACAGCTGGACGGTGATGACACAAGCCTTTAATCCTAGCACTCAGGAGGTAGGGGCAGGCAGGTCTCTGAGTTCAAGACCAGCCTAGTCAACAGAGCCAGTTCTAGAACAACTAGGGCTACATAGAGAAACCCTGTCTCGAAACCCCCCCCCCCCCGCCCAAAATATAGAAACATACAAAGAAAAACAGTTAAATAACCTATTAAGCAAACATACAGAGACAGCCAGAAGAATCCAGAAAAATGTGATTTTCCCCTGTGTTTTCAGAAGCAGAGCATGTGGTTTTAAAGCCTGCGAAAGGGTAGCTGGAGGGCTTTCCAAAGTGTGCCATTTTCTCTAGACAGTATGACAGGGCCACTCCCTTCTGGGTGCCTGGGTAGTATCCTCTCTGTGTATTTTCTGGAATGGTTGTTTTTGTAGAGTTTTGTAAGGGACACTCATTCTCAATGAGGGACGGGCCAAGAATATGGCAGGAAGGTTCAGCCTACTAGGTTTTCTACATCTGTAATCCTAGGACCACCTTGAGGTTAGGAACCGGAGGATAAAATAAAAATGACTGTCAGCCTGAGCCAGGCCTCATGGGAATCACGTCTGCTTCGGTGGTGGTCATTCTAGCATCCGTCTGTAGAACAGCCCAGCCAAGTCAAAAACTACCTTTCAAGTGAGGAGGGTGACTATCCAGGTTTTGGGAGCTTTCTGGCTATATGAGTGATGCCTCTGGCTTACTCTCTGGTCTGACTGCTTTCGGATGCTCTGGCTCCTATCAGCTGAGAACCAAATTCCACCACTATAGCCTTCCCTTTATGTAATCTCTCTTCAGAGAGTCACAGAAATTTTAAAGCCGGGAGCTTCACTATTCTCCCTAAATACAGGAAGGGAGAAGAAAGCCAGGGCTGACGTGAGCACCTGAAATCTCAAATAGCTGACATTGTGTCAAACTATTCATTATTGAAGTTCTTTCTTTAGAACAGCCTGAAACTTGAGAGAGCAGAATATAAATAGAAATGGAAGGAAAACGAATGTTGACAGACAGAAACTGTCTTGTGGCACGCACAGTTAATGCTCAGACCGGGGATAAGGATACAGACAGAATCCTTGCGTTAGCTGGGAAATTATTGGACACCAGCCTTAAGCCTTAGCTCCCCACCCCTACAGAAAAGATGTCTTAGATGGGATTTTGCCACAGTAGTGTGAACCTAAACAGAACCTAGCTAGCTTAAACTGGACTCTATTTGACCCTCAAATTAGAGAAATTACAAGTTTCACCTGAGTTTGATTGGGTCCCCTCATATGGAGGTGACTGATTGTCTCTGGGGTATCACAGCTATAGGAAATGCCAAGCTAGCCTTTGTTACAAAGGACCCACTGTAGTCTGCTTCCTGTATGATAAGGGAGCCAAGTGACATCGCCAACAAGCTCAGCACAGAAGTATCAGAGTAAAGCACAGAAGTATCAGAGTAAACTACAGAGCTGTACATGAGCAGATGATTAAATATGAAAATTAATATCATTTGTTCGCCCGGGACTATAATTAGGTCTTGATGTTCTTTCTCTGTTTCTGCTCACCTGCTTAAAACTGGTTTTCTGTTTCCTGTGGGTATTAGAGACTCAAATTCTGGAGAGGACTGGAGGAGGGGAAGTAAATTTGATTGCACAGACAGAATGAAGTGAAACATTTTAAAAGATTCTGAGGGCAGTTTTAGAAAAACTAAGTTTTTAGCCGGGCAGTGGTGGCACTCGCCTTTAGTCCCAGCACTCAGGGAAGAGGCAGACGCAGGTAGATCTCACAGAGAAACCCTGCCTTGAAAAAACAAAAAGAAAAGAAAAGCCTAAACTTTTAAGATGCCATGTTACTGTTTGGTTTTTCAAGAAAGGGTTTCTCTGTGTCGCTCTGGCTGTCCTGGAACTCACTCCGTAGATCAGGCTGGCCTTGAACTCAAGTGATCTCTTTGCCTCTGCCTCCTGAGTGCTGGGATTAAAGGCGTGTGCCACCACCACCAGGCAACTGATTTATATTCTCTCCAGAACCAAGGCTATGGACTGGCACAGATCTCAGAATGACTGATGCCGACACCGGCAGAGGCTGTTGTAGCCTCCTCTCGAACATCTGGATAGATTGGCAGCAGACTTGTACAAGGGCATGGTCAGGACGGCCAGGAAGACATTTGGGGGCTGCTGACTTCCATCTCTGTCTACCTTATCAGAGATATGTGATTATGAATGAATAAATAAATCTGTGTCTTTGCCGGGACCCAGATACGCCACGCAGCAAGGATGCTGGTTGACACAGGAGGCCGTGGCATGGGCCCAGTCATCTTCGTTCTGTGTCCCTATCAGATTGCTCTGTGCTGGAGGCTGCTATTGTTTTCACACAGCCTGGTTCTGTTTATGACACCCTTGGTCTCACTCCCCACTCATTGGCACCCGTCTCTGAGGGCAATGTACCACATGAATGGGGCTTCCTGGCTGTCCACTGTACCCAGGCAGGTGGCTGTTCTTATCCTCCCTAGGCAACCAGGCTTGCTGGACACAGCCTAGCTCTGGGCTGTTAATGAGTTCTAGCAGCGTCCACGGTGAGCCCTGTGGCATCTCTACCCCTGTGCCCCAGCAAGGCTCCCTGTGCTGCAGTCGAAAGCCGGCTACGTTTCATGAAGCTTCAGTTATCAAGTCGCACATGACGCAAAGGTTTAAATGTTAAGTCAGCACAGGATTGTATGGAGCGAGAAGTTTCCTTTTCCTCCTTTACAAAGACATGGCGGAGGGAGAAAGGGCTCAGAGGCTGGGACCATTGATGCTCGAGTTTCCAGCACTCACACAGCAGGGCACACGTGTTAGGAACAGTAGCTCCAAGATCTAGCACTTCCAGCCTCAGTACGCACCAGGCATGTACAGGGTCCACATACATACCTGCAGGCGCATACATACACATAAAATAAAAACTAAATACAGACACAAAACCAAAACACCCCTCCCTCCCACAGTAATTGTTCTTAACGTTCAGTTAAGAGGCTTCCAGATACTTCTGTGCATATGAGAGTGTATGTCCATATGTGCCTATAAGTGTGTGTGTGTGTGTACATATTTTGTTTTACAGGTGCATTTATATAGTTATATGTGTGGATACACCTCCAAAATATTAGTGGCTCTTACCTTACAGGTGCAGTTTAAATCTAAGAATCCAGTGAGGGCCAGGGAGGTGTCCAGCAAGCAATGGTGCATGCTGCCAAGTCTGATGACCTAAGTTTCACCCCCAGGACCCACATCATGGAAGGAAGGTACCAACTCCCCAAAGTTGTCCTCCAACCACTGCAGATACACAATAAATAAATACATAAAATTGGTGAAAGCTACAAATTCTCTTCTATGGGAACCCCATACATTCAGGGCCAGCAGTTTTCAGATAGCAAGGACATGTATGACCCCTGTCTCCCAAGGTCTCATGACAACCTAGACAGATAACAACTATTTATACTCAGGATGGTCTTAGCTTCATTTCCGGCAGGCTTTTTCAAAAACATCTTTATCAAATAAAGCCATTGATTAAGAACCGTACAGAGTGAGCGCTGGAGAGATAGCTCGGTGGGAAAGGGGGTCTGCCATCTAAGCATGGGGACCCGAGTGTGGTTCTCAGCAACTGTAGAGACGAGAGGGTCATCTAGCTCCAGGTTCAGTGAGAGACCCTGACTCAAAGAAATCAGGATAAGGGGGAAGAGTAACAGACCAGAACACCCCAAGTTTCTGGTCTGTAGACATATGCACAGATGTGCACACCTACACATATGCACCATGCACCACACACACAAACAACAAACTAAATTTATAAAAGGTTTATTCGTTTTAATGTTGTGTACATGTGTTTATCTATGTGTGGGTATGTGTATGTGTGTGCAGGTTCCTGAGGAGGCTAGAAGTATTGGGTCCTCCCGGGAGCTGGAGTTACAAGTGATTGTCTTCCACCCAACAGGGGTGTTGTTTCTGGAAGACCAGGATACACTCCCAACTGCTGAGCTGTCTGTCTCCCTAGCCCAATAACTGAATTTTGAGCCTACGTAAGAATGTCTTGTGTGGACCGTGTGAAGCATTTTGAAGCACACCAGCCTCATCTCTGTACTTGCTGAACTTGCCCAACATCAATACACCTCTTTTTTGTCCCGTGTCTTCCCTGGGGCTAGAGGCTTCTTAAGGCAAGGGGCCATTTGTTACACATCTTTGTGTGTCTTCTTGTGCCTTCTACCCCTGCGCTGAGCACCAAAATTTCTTTACACACCCACGTATTCCTGAGGAGATCCATAAACACCAAGAGATAAGGTAAGGGAGTTGAGCATTAACCAAATCCGTGGTTTCCGTTTGATGAGGCAAGAAAGCTCCGTAGTCCGGTAGACTTCTGTCTGTATCACCGCACTGCTCGGGCTCCTCAGGCAGCTCAACCTGCTCGTCTGAGGACAGGGCTGATGACTCTAATGTATAGGGTTAGGCAACGAGGCCGCTGCATGAGACCCTGTCTCAAAAAGGCAAACAGCGACAATTAAAAAGATGCGTCACGCGGAGACCGAAGGGCTACTGAACGGGGTCAAATTCTGGCCTTTTATTTACTGCTACACGACTTTGGTCAGCTTAACAGCTCTGTGACTCCTTTTCTTATTGTTAAAAGCAAAAACAGAAACAAACAAAAAGGTGTTAGCACGGCAGCGCCCATCTCGAGTCACTGAGTCTACATGGGGGAACACACTTCCATTCCGGAGCCGTCTCTCCCGGGAAGCCAGTACAGCAGTGTTTGCCGCTGCGGCTGTTAGGAACCGTCTTCAGGGAGCTACGTCCAGCAACGCGAAGTGTTCACAGGTAACCGACTCAGGAGCCGCTGAAGCGCTCAGTAGTGAAAACCACAGTTGCCGTGAGGGCTTCAGCAAAGCAGAACCGGGGGCCTAGACGCAGGAGAGGCTTCGGATTATTTCTGAAAAGGTCTCACTCTGTACCCCAGGTCTTGAGCTAGCAATCTGCCTCCCAGGTCTGGGATTGCAAGCATGCGTCACCATGCTTCACTTAGAAGGTAGGAGGTTGACTTAGAGGGTAAGTAGGTTGATTGATGACTGATGGAGGGTTTGATTGGTTTTCTGTCCTGGGAATCAGATCTGGGTCCTTGTTCACCCTAAGTGAGGTGCTCTAGTAGAGCTATTAATATACTCTGCCCAGACCTTCAAGAACGGCTGTTAGCCAAGGTTTTAAAAAATAGGACAAATCTGAGAATAGCTGGGTAAAGAAACCAAATTAGAGTAGGAATAACATCTCTAGGTCTTCCGATGAGAAAGGAGTGCTCTCCCAGGAGTGAATGGGGTCACGGTCTTCCTGGGAGACGCTTCTTTTTCCCTTGTGGGTATTTACGAATTTGTGCGCATCACGTCCAGCTCATTGGACAAAGCTCAGGTTCTCAGTGACAAGTTGTTATAAGCAGAGAACTGAGAAAAGAAAAAGTTGTGTTCCCATGGAAGCCAAACAAAGCCAAACATAACTGGCTCAGAGAACACGCAGCTGCTAACAGAGCTGCCTAGCGAGGTAAACCCCCAGGGCTTGAATCCTCCCCGGGGAGGAGACCAGAGGCAACTATGTGGCAGCCTTCATGGAGCTGTGTGGCCTTTCCAGCCCAGCTGGCAAGGAAGGTGTTCTTCAGTCAACTCTCCGGCTTCCTGAGAACTGCTGAGGCTATCCACAAAAGGAGGAAGCTTACAAAAAAAGACTTAATTCTAGCTGTGAGCGTCATGCCTATAATGCCCAAGCAAATTTCTGGAAGAACTATGAGTTCTTAAAAAAAAAAAATGCTGATGGGCAGTGGTGTCGTGCGCCTTTAATCCCAACATTCAGGAGGCAGAGGCAGATGGATCTCTGAGTCTGAGGCCAGCCTGGTCTACAAAGTGAGTTCCAGAATAGGCAGGGCTACACAGAGAAAAACCAAACAACAACAACAACAACAAATCAAACCAAAAACCTGAACTTTGCTCAGTAGGTTGAGATTTGCCTATTAACCAATAGAAACTAGTAATTGCCAAAAAAGGCAAGCCAGCTGTATAACGTTGCTTCCTTCCCTAGAGGCATGCTGATCCACACTGTTGGGCTAGATGAGGCTCCAAATAGTCCCAGGACAGATGGCCCACGCAGACCAAGATGGTGCCTGTGGGGATAGGGTTGGGGATAGGGTTGGGGATTTAGCTCAGTGGCTGTGGAGGGGTAGGCAGTGAGACCCTTTCCTGAATACCCTTTGCCCCTAAGGACCATTTTACAGGTTCATCTATGATCAATTAAAACCATCGATTGGAGCCGGGCGGTGGTGGCACACGCCTTTAATCCCAGCTCTCAGGAGGCAGAGGCAGGCGGATCTCTGTGAGTTCGAGACCAGCCTGGTCTACAGAGCTAGTTCCAAGACAGGCTCCAAAGCCACAGAGAAACCCTGTCTCGAAAAACCAAAAAAACAAACAAAAAACAAAAAAACCCATCGATCGGCTGTCTTCTGCACTTGTATCACCACCTGAGATGATGAAGAAATTCAGGGAGAAATCACTCCACTGTCAGGAGTTAAAAACAGACAGATATTTAATCCCAGCACTCGGGAGGCAGAGGCAGGTGGATCTCTGTGAGTTCGAGGCCAGCCTGGTCTACAAGAGCTAGTTCCAGGACAGGAACCAAAAGCTACGGAGAAACCCTGTCTCGAAAAATCAAAACAACAACAACAACAACAACAACAACAAAAACCAGACAGATAATTTGGGGGAGTCAAGTAAGAGTTGTTAGGACTGCTCTCAGCTCCTTTCAGACACAGAAATGCTGCGGGTATCCTGTCAAAAAAAGGGAGGATATGCACGTTCTAACAAATGCCACCCCTCTTTCCCTGTAGACGCCGCCGAGGAAAAAGCAGACAAAGGGCTAAGGGACTTGGTTCTGAAGATCCCTCAAGAACTGGAGAATCCTCCTCATCCGCATCCTTGGAGAATCAGGTTTCAACCCATCTGGGCAAAGCACAGGAACCCATGGGTGGGCAAAACCCAGCAAGTCCCTGTTGCCTCCAGGAGGCCCTCGGAGAGGAGTGGTCACCACACTAACTAAGGCTGTGACTCCAAGACCACATCTACTCTGTATCAAGCAGTCTGGCCCATTAACTGTGCATGGCTGTCAAAGTGCTGCTTGGGAGGTTAGCAGTGGAAGAAAGCGGGGCTATTAGAACATGCCTGTGAAGACGATACTGGTACCTCTCCCTTCCGCTCTTTCTGTAGAAGGAGCTGCGGGCAGGCCTGCTTTTCATCCCACCCAGCTCCCGCAAGGCTAGCTTTATACCCAAAATAACAATACACAAATTGTATTCTTTTAAACACTGCCTGGCCCATTAGTTCCAGCCTCTCATTGGCTAATTCTCACATCTTGCTTAACCCATTTCTAATAATCTGTGTAGCACCACGAAGGTGCTACCTAGGGAATCTTACCTAGGGAAAGATTCAGCATGTCTGACCTGGCGGCTGGCTCCATGGCGGCTGCCTGACTCTGCTTCTTTCTCCCAGCATTCTGTTCTGTCTACTCCACCTATCTAAATCCTGCCCTATCAAAAAGCCAAGGAAGTTTCTTTATTAACCAATGAAAGTAACACAAAGACAGATGACCCTCCTCCATCATCTTTCTGCTCCTCTATGTTTCTATGAAGTAAAGATTCCCCCCACTCCATATCTTTTTCCTCATAACAGAACCAGGCAGCCATCAATGTCTAGAACCATTAGCTAAGGTAAACTGTTCCTCCTGTGTTGGCTCTCTTCAGTAATTTGGCACAGTGACAGAAAGCTGACCAATACACTGGGGGCACACAGTCCCCTTTAAGAACACTTTTCTGTAGAGGATCACGATAGAGTACTCCCACACCAGCTCAGAACTGAGTATAATAAAGGGTTCTTTATTTAGGGATAGACTCACAGATCACAGTCCTCTGCACAAGCAGGGAACAGGAACCGAATCCAGCAGCTGAGAGAGAGAGGTTGCACACAGTTCTACATCTGTTTTATAGTATCCCAGGCCACACCCAAGGTGGTCCAGCATCTCAAAGGCCATTGTCTTAAGGAGTTCCCACAGCACCCCCTTTTGTCTAAATAAGAGAGTTCCGAACACAACACAAAACTATATACAATAAGAACAGATATCAAGTATAAAAATTAGAATTACAACCAGCATAAACAATAGTAAGTAAGAAATGTAAACTAAATGTTTCAATAATTAGCCTGTCCTAAGAATTCTAAGTCTTGTATTAGAAATGGCTTGGCCAAGTCATAAGAAGAAACTGCGACTATCTAGTCTTCAACCCCATCAAAGAACCTAAGAAGGGAAATAATATTATTTGAGTAAACAGGAAGTGCAATAAGCAACTTCCAAAATGTGCAATAAATGACAGAGACAACTGGCTACCTGGGCAATCAGCCAAAGTCTCATTTGCGACATTGAAGCAACCAACTTTGGCTAAGGCCTAGCGTAACTGACAGACCATTTTCAGAGGCAGGGAAAAATTTAAAACCATCTTACCCTGTCTTGGCAAGTTTTGGCAGCATTTTTGCTTGTATCCTGCTTGTCCAGTGGACACCATGCATTTTGTCAGTGGTCAAGGTAGGGGCAGTTTTTTGCCCAAAGGCCAGATTTGCCAACGAGAAAACAAGTTTCAGGTGGAGTGTCTCCAGTGACCAGCATTCTCTCAGGACTAGGTCAGTGCTGCCAGGAGCAATCGGGTCTCACATCAATAGAACCCTAAGTTATTTAAATGTCATATTTTACAACTCTTTGAAGTGGTTGAAGATTATCTATCTATGTGGAATACAATCTCTATGTATCTAAAAGAATCTGATTAGTTTAACTATAAGTATGACAACCATGGATGACTATTATTAACCTATAATTATTAATAATTATATAGTTTAAAGACTATGGCTCTATATTAGAATGTTAGACAATCTTTAAACAATTGTGCAGCAAATGAGGACAATGACCTCAAAATGTAAACAATGTATAAATATCTTGGTCAGAGGTAGAAATGTATAGTGCAATATAATAAATATATCCTAAAATTGTATCAATATACAAAATGTCTTAAGCAGAGGTAGAAGCATGCATACATATAACATGACAAAATAACTTTGCATATATGTACAAATATTGTAAACAGAAATAGCATATTCAATATAACAAATATAATTTGAATTTGTATCAATATACAAGAATCTATACCAATGTAAGTTATCTATAAATAATAGCTCACAAGTATTCACTCTATTACTCACTATTATTATTAGTGTGAGTAAGGTCACTCCAATCTACCTATTATACCATCCAATTTCCCTTTTTTTTTTCAAAAGAGATCTGTGAGCCTACATAATTTCCACCCCAACCCCCAACCCTATACTAGTTTTAATTAATCCCTAATTGATGTCCCTAACCCTGAGGACAAACCTTATTGGGAGAGAATTATGTTGGGGGCCAGATGTAGAGGATCATAATAAAATAGTCCCACACTAGCTCAGAAATGAGTATGATACTCGGCTTGACCCCTTAAAAGCTCTAACTCCACCTGCTGGTGCCCACGCAGCTGTGGACCAAGTCTGAACACATGAAACTTTGGAGACTATTTCAGAACCTAACTAGAGCGTGGATTACATGCTTTTTTGGCACTAAGTTGTTGATAAACGTTTAACAACTGTCTTCCCAAAATCATGGGGAAAAGGCCGAAGCCCTTTCTAATTGTCTAACGTGAATTCTACCGTGGCTGACCGCAAGCTACTCAAGTGATACGGATGCACAGCCAGCTCTGAAGAGCTCGTGTGGGAGGGAGAGGCCTGTAACCTGGGGTGCAGTCAGACACCTGCAGACCTAAAGACCTATAAAGGAATCCAATCAATGTATACTGTCACAAGTGGCTTATAGGGGTTTTCTCTTGACAATATTTGATAATACACATTTTTGACACTTTGGGGCAAAAGTTCCTTTTTGTTTTTCCAATTGGTGATGTTGAGCATTTTTCATATTTTTATTATTTCTTCTTTGCAAAATTATCCTATCCTTTTTATATCTCTTCTTAATTTGTAGGAGCTTTTGATGTCACTTGGAAGCAATTGTCCATCAAGAAGTCTTCAGTCTAGGACTACAGAAATAGTACAGTAGTTAACAGCCCTGGTTGCTCTTCTAGAGGACCCTGGTTCAATTCCCAGCACTCACTCCAGTTTCAGGGCATCTGAAACTCTCTCCTGCCCTCTTCTGGCCTCTGCATATACCAGGCATGTTCCTGGTACATAAACATAAATTCAGACAAAACACTCATGCACAGAAAACAATAAATTTAAAAAAATTGTTTTGTTTTGTTTTTGAGACAGCATTTCTCCCTGTATCCCTGGTTATCCTGAAACTGAACCTATAGACCAGGGTGGCCTTGAACTCAGAGATCCAGATCTGCCTGCCTGGCTTAAAAATAAGTAAATAAATAAATAAACAAACAAAAATTAAATTGTTATTCTAAAAAAATGAGGAGAGGAAGGGGGCAGGGAAGACGTCTAAACCAGCTATTAGAGGAAGGGTACACAGGTTGTCATGTTAGAGGATCTTAAGTTTAAGTAATTCCCTGGTACATAGAGTCTGAGGTGGCTTGAGCCACACAAGACCTCATCTCAAAATAAAACAAACAATGCAAACCCTGGTGGAGGAAGAGGAGAGGACAAGCTGTGTGCACAAGACTCATTTAACACGACAGAGTTGGTTGCGCCAGTCACACCAATGAAAAGTCACTACTGGGAGCAATGGGAGCATAAACGGTGTTTGGCTCAGTCTGCCTGTCTCCTTCCTGCCAGTCATCCTCTGACTTCCGCAAATGCAGAGTGTGATAACATTTATATACCTTGGTGTCTAGAGATGTTCTGGAAAAAAAAAAATCCACAACCCATCCCAAAAGATGACGCACGGGCTCAGTAGCTGGTCATGTTCAGGAAGGAACAGCTTGGAGTGAAGAAACACCCCACTGTTTCAGACAAGAGCCAGCACCACAAGGGAGCACTCCCTGCTGCCCTCAGGGAAGTGAGCTAGCCACAGGCCAGTGGTGCCATACTGGCCCAGCGGACCTACCGACTTCACGGAGAATATGAAGCCCTGACTTGTCCCTCAAAGGAAAAAAATAAACAGGTGACCTGAGTCACCCCCACAGATCAACAGGATACTGATGGGAAAAACAAAAGACAGACTTGAATTCCACTGTGTAGGTCCTAAAGATGCAACTCAGGTCATTATACCTGATACCTTTACCCGCTAAGACAACATTTTATGGCCCCAGACATCAGACACTTTAAGCTGCAAAGATATTGAAACAGTACCAGGGAATAGTACAGAGGTTAGGGAGGACGACTTCAAAATCCCTGAATTCCCTAGTACTCCCCTTTCTTGTTCACTACTGGCTCTGGGGAGGTCCTTGCTTCTTTGGACACCAAGATGGAAACAAGAGCTTTGGAAATGCGTTGAAGCAATGCATGGTTCTTTTTAAAGACTTTCATTATGTGTGCACGTGTCTCAATGTCCGCATGTGAGGATGTGCACATGAATGAGTGTCCACAGAGTTCAGAGGTTCCAGGCTCCTTTGGATGTGGCTAATAGGCAATTGGGAGCCACTCAAGGTGTGTGGGGAACCCACACGGTCTTAACTATGGATGGACCTCAGAATCCGTTGCGGAGTGTCTGCTGGCCACGCCAGTCCTGCTGAGTCATCCGCCACGGAAAGCAGGCACAGATGTTTGGGGGGAATTCTGGAAAGGAGTCAGATGGGCCCTCCTGCCTAGGATGTTCAGTTCTAGGGCTGTGTAGGAGATTTGCACAAGCATCCATGTTTAGAAACCTCACCACACAGTTGGTTGAAGAACTTACAATGTTGACTTTTATTTCTGTGTCTTTTATTTCATTTTGTACTTCACAAAGTTATCAATCTGTGATAACATAGAAATTAAAAAAAAAAAAGACTCCTTCCTAGCAGAGAGTTTAACAAGCACTATTCACAGTGTCCAACTGAAAACACTGTTTTTAAAAAATAACCAGAAGGTGGTTTGACTGAGATGGGATGGAAGACACCTCACTCTTCACAGTCTAGAAGAACAAAACTTAAAACTCAGTAACTGATCCTACCTATAGATTCACCGACCAGAAACTTTCAGCTAACCCCTAACTAGGGGTGTTTCACTTTAACCGGCCGAATATTTTGTCTTGCTTCTGTGAACATTTTATTAAGTTTTCCCCTGTAGTTTGGCATTGCGTGGTTCATGAATCACTGGTCACATAAACCCTTTCAAATTTCAGTGTACCTAAGTTTATCTATTAGCCTTGGTTTGTTAGCTCTGTGATCCTGTGAATCCCCCCTAGACATCAGTGGCCTCATTCTGTGGACAGTTGAGAGGATTAGAGATAATGTATTACCTAGAACAACTAGTGCCAGGCTCGCCTTTAACAGGAGGCACTGGAAGTCCCCAGGGACAGTTAACACCTCTATCTTCCAATTGGCTATTGAAAATCCGAATCTTGGAAGGTGATGGCTGACACAGGCTTTCAGATCTCCTTCTGACCACCCCAGAGTGTAATGGAAAAGACAGACATCTGAGAACTCTCTAAGGTCTTCAGCCTGAAGGTCATGTGCAACCGGGCTGGAGGCCACGGCACTGAAGCCAATCTCTGGCCAGCAACACCCCCAAACATCTCATGTCCCCTAACCCCCCCCTCAGATTCACTGTCCTGAAGGCCCTTTCTCTTTTGCGCCCCGCTGTGCCTTCTCCCAGAGGTTCTAGATGCTTTGGTTTCTTGCAAATCAAACAACCAAATGGTTGTTTGTCGAGCACAACCATTTTCCTGATGGAAGGCGAGAAGGAAGGAGAGGAAACATTCTGGCCGTGAGGCCTCCTTCAAGTATCTAAAAATAACCAGACCATTCATACTGGGTAGTTTACCTTTTGCTGACATCTCTCCTGGGCCTTAGTGAGATTAAAGAGAATTCTGTTTCTTCTATTGACTTAAGTTTCCAAAAGCCTTTCTCTCACTGTGCCCGTGCACAGTACCCCTGTGCCCGCGCACAGTACCCCTGTGACTCACCATGCTGCTGACAGTACTCCTGTGGCTCACCATGCTGCTGAAAGTACCCCTGTGGCTCATGGGTGCCGCACACAGTACCACTGTGGCTCACTGCGCTGTGCACAGTACCCCTGAGGCTACTGGAGTGTGGCACTGGGCCAGGCGGGGCAGTGCAAGCAGCTACTCCTGAGTCAGAAGCTTGACTTCTCACTCTGTCTCTTAAGGCTTAGGGAAAGGTTTTTGTTGTTGATGATGTTTGTTTGTTTTTGTTTTTAAATTCTAATAATTACTCTAGAAGCAACAATACTGAGCTATTTACTTTAGTGGAGAGTCGGTTTGAACCACTTAGTCTAACCTGAGTACTCAGGAGAGTGTAATGAAGTAACACCCTTTTCTTAAGGACCCACGGTTCTTTTGGGTGTGTGTCTTGGAACTCGCTAGCTTGGGCTGGCCTTGAACTCAGTGAGATCCCCCTACCTCTGCCTGCCTAGAGCTGGGATTAAAGGCGTGCACCACCATGGATCTATAAAAGGATCTCTAGCTCCTTTTATCTGGTTTTGTCAGACAATAATTCTCTGAGTAAATTTCTGTAGTTCGAGCTTGTGCATGTGTGCCATGCCCAGGGCCTTGTGCAAGCCAGGCAGGTGTTCTCCCCTTGCGAGCCTGTGGCCAACAGTTTTTCCTCAGATTGGTTTGATTTAAAATCCCTCTGTCCTCAGTAAAATCCCTCTATCCTCAGTAAACCCGGAGTTAGGTGTGAGATTAAAACGTTGTCAAGAACGTGCCATCATTTTCTCAGACATAATTCCTCCACAGATTTAATTCTGGCAACCCTCTCCTAGGCTGTGGGTATCCCCATCTCTCCTGGACTTCCCCCCCCCCACCTCTGCTTTGCTCAGCTTCAGGCTTCAACTTAGCTGCTGTTCTCAGGGAAGCAGCCTGTAGGTCCCAGCACAGAGGTGGCTTCCTCCTGGGCTCTGCCCCAGGGGACTGTAGTCAATCTTTTGTCCTCCAATGAGCTTCCTCCCTCTTCTCCAGCTGCTCTTCTGCAGCATTTTCGTTGACCTCCGTGATCCTGTCCACCCTTCAGTCCTCAAGGCAAGGCCTTCAGTTCAAGTTTCCTGTTACACAGTCAAGCTGGTTTTTTATAGCGTGTATATCTTAGTGAAGGTTACTAATTTGTTGTGATGAAACACCATGACCAAAAACAGCTTGGGGAGGAAAGGATTGGTTTGGCTTACATATCCTCAATCGTGGTCCCCTGAGGGAAGCCGGGACAAGAACTTAAACCAAGCAGGAAACTGAGGCAGAAGCTGATGCAGAGGCCACAGAGGGGTGCTGAGAGACCATGGAAGGGTGCTGATGCAGAGGCCATGGAGGGTGCTGATGCAGAGGCCATGGAGGGTGCTGATGCAGAGGCCACGGAGGATGCTGATGCAGAGGCCATGGAGGGTGCTGACGCAGAGACCATGGAGGGTGCTGATGCAGAGACCATGGAGGGGTGTTAAGAGATCACAGAGGGTGCTGATGCAGAGGCCTCGGAGGGATGCTGATGCAGAGGCCACAGAGGGGTGCTGAGAGACCACGGAGGGATGCTGATGCAGAGGCCACGGAGGGTGCTGATGCAGAGACCACGGAGGGATGCTGATGCAGAGACCACGGAGGATGCTGATGCAGAGGCCACGGAGGGTGCTGATGCAGAGACCACGGAAGGGTGCTGAGAGGCCATGGAGGGGTGCTGCTTTCTGGCTTGTTCTTGTGGGTTGTTCAGTTTGTTTTTTTATAGCACTGAGAACTCATGGGTGTCCCCACCCACAATAGGCTGAGTCTTTCAATATTAATCACTAATGAAGAAAATGTCCTACAGGCTTGCCTATAGCTGGGTCATACTGATGCAGTTTCTCAATCGAGGTTCCCTCCGCTCAAATGACTCTAGCTTGTATCAAGCTCACCAGGGCGACATATTACAGGCTATTTCTAGATTTTCCTATTTTAGTGAATATCTGTCTAAATTCACTGGAAGCAAGGACCGTGTTTGTCTTGATTGATTCCTCATAGCAGTCACTAAGTACTAATGGGTGACAAGGGGTGCTGTTTCATCCACTCATCTTCTCTAGGACAGGAACTATCTTACCAACCTTTGTGACCTCCGTATCTAGCTGATATGCCGGGCTGTTTGCACCGTTTATTTGCATAGATACACAACGAGAGAGGAAAGAGTAGGAAAATTGTCTTTAGGAAGACAAAAGGACAGTAATAATAATAGTTAGACTCTGGAGAAATCTCTAGTACTTTTGAACAATTCTTGAGCAAAGTGTCTACTTTGAATCTGATCAAACCCTTAGTCCTACCTGTCTCCTGGGGAACCCTAGGGTGGGTGATAACATGTGGTAACACCATGAAGGGCTTCAGACAAAGGCAGACTGCTGGCGTGAAGACAATTGTTTCAGGCCAATGACGATGGGGGGGAGGTGCAAAGAACATTCTAGAACAGCAGTTCTCAACCTGTGGGTGAGGCCCCTTTGGGGCAAACAACCCTTTCACAGGTGTCGCCTAAGACCATCAGAAAATACAGATATTTACACTATGATTCATAACAGTAGCAAAACTAGAGTTATGAAGTAACAAGGAAATAATTTTATGGTTGGGGTCACCACACATGAGGAGCTGTGTTAAAGGGTCACAGTGTTTGTTAGGAAAGCTGAGAACCGCTGCTCTAGAATAAGAGACTGAAGAAACATAACATCCATATATATATATATATATATATATATATATATATATATATATATATATATATATATATGCCTTTGGGTTTTTGAGATGGTATCCACCCCACAGTCATCCTGGTTTCAAACTCATGATTCTCATTCCTCACCTTCTAAGTGCTGGGACTACAGACATGCACCACCCCCATCTTCAAACGATCTTATGATCCATCATTGAAACCTGGTTCGAAAGAGGAAACTGAATCAAAAACAGAAACAAAAGACAAGTGAAAACGCCCCAAACGTTTTGAGTTTCGTCGAGAAGGTTGGGCTCTGGAATTAACTAATTGGTGCTATTGTTGCTTTTTTTCAGATATGAAGAAAAATATTCTTCTTAAGAGATGTGTATTTAAATGTTTAGGGATAAACTGCCCTGACGTCTGCAACTCACTTCAAATGACTCAGCCACAATCACTTACATAAAATATATCTAAATCAAACAGAAAGAAGTCAGCTGCCTTTGCATCTGGATGCAAAGTTCAAGAGTTTTGCCGGGCGGTGGTGGCGCACGCCTTTCATCCCAGCACTCGGGAGGCAGAGGCAGGCGGATCTCTGGGAGTATTTCTTTGGTTTTGGTGTTTGGATTTGGAGGAGGGGTCAGTACAAATCTATAGAGAATAAAAATCCACCCTTGTAAATTTAGAGATTTATTTACTAACTTTTGCTAGTATTAGGGCTTGAACCTGGGGCCTCATCACGTGAGCACCAGGCCAACCCATGCAGTAGCTGCACTAGCCCAGCCCCAGTGTATGACATCATGACCCCATCTTTCTCCTTATAGGTCTTCCCTTCTCCTGCCCCAGACACCACTGACTGTTCTCCTTCCCGTCTCTGCCAGTCTGCCCTCTCGTAGGGATGGCACTTACAGGCCACTGCCTTTTGTTCAGTCTCTTTCATTTCTTATCCTAGCTCACTTGGGCGTTGCAACAAAATCCCACAAACTGGATACCTTGAAACATTAGACATTTGTTGTCTTGCCATTATCGGACTGTGGGGAGGGCCACACTATCTCCAAGGTTTTGGAGAGAGTCTGTTCCATTCTTTTCTCTGTCACCAACAGCCTTGGCATTCCTTAGCACACAGTGGTGGAACTCGGAAACCTGCCCCCGTCATTACTCAGTATTCTCCCTGGCTGTCCCTTCATACACTGATTCTCAACCTGTGGATTGTAACCCCTTTGGGGAGGTCAAACAACCCTTTCACAGGGGTCACATATCAGATATTCACATTATAGTTTGTAACAGTAGCAAAATTACAGTTATGAAGTAGCAATGAAAATAATCTTATGTTTGGGGTCACCACAACATGAGGAACTGTATTAAAGGGTTGAGAATCACTGCTTTGTAAGGACACCAGGCACCACTTTATTCTCATATGACCTTGTATTATAATTTGAATTTGAAATGTCCCCCACAGGCTCAGGTGTATCAGCTAATGAAGCTTTGGGAAGGAGGCAGAAACTTGAGGAGCTAGATCCACTTAGAGGACATCAGCCTTTAAGGTTGTATTTTGACTTCTATTCTGTGCCCCCTTCTACTTCCCACTTACCAGGAAGTGAGCAGCTTTCCTTGGCAGACCCTGCCCCATGGCTGGCTGAGGGACTGTAAGCCAAAATAAACCTTACTTCCTTAACGAGATTCTTCAAGGTTGTCGGTCTCATTCACAGACAGCTGATGAACTAAGTACCTTTAGTAACTGTAAGAACTGTTAGTAATTGACCCACGATGACTATTGCCAAAGAACGTTTCAGTCGAGATGTTGGTAGTTAAGATTTCATATTTGGAGAAAGATGCAGTTCAGTCCATGTAGCTGTCATAACTAAACTGAGATTCACTTATCTTTCTGCATATACCAATAGTGTGATTCTTTTTCTTATTGTCTAGTATCCCATTGTTTGAAGGGAGGGAGGAAGAGAGGAGCCAGACAGAGATAGAGACAGAGATAGAATGGGGGCTGGGACTGGCATGAGCTTTTGAGACCTCAATACCCACCCCCAGTGACATGCTTCCTCCATCAAGGCCATACCTCCTAATGTTTCTAACACTATGTCCTACTCAGGATTCTCTAGAGAACAGAATTTACAGCATGAATCTCTTGCTGTCATATAGATTATTAGAATGACCTACAGGCTGCAGTCCAGCTAATCTAACAATGGTTGATAGTGAATGGAAAGTCCCAGAACCCAGTAGTTGCTCAGTCTATGAACCTGGGTGTCTCAGCTTGTCCTCATTATATGCTGTAATCCCAAAAAGTAGGCACTAATACCAGTAAAGGAGTGTATGTGTGTAATGAGTCGTTTTCTGCCCCACCAGCCAGCTCCCAAATAATGACATGGAGACTTCTTATTAATTATGAAAGCTCTCAGAGAAACCCTGTCTCGAAAAACAAAAAATAAATAAATAAAAATAAAAAAAACCCAAAAAAATAATAATAAAATAATAATTATGAAAGCTCAGCCTATAACTTAGGCTTGCTTGCTCCTAACTAGCTCTTATCACTTAAATTAACCCATTTATGTTAATCTATGTTCTATCATGTGGCATTACCTCTCTTCCATTTCACACTTCATTTCCTCTCTGTGTCTTCTTGTGTCTCCCGTGTGTCTAGATTCCTCCTCCTCCTTCCTCTCTCTCCCTGGAAATCCCACCTATCCCTCCTGCCTAGCTATTGGCCATTCTGCCTTTCATTACACTAATCACAGTCATACACCTTCATGTAGTGTCCAAATATCCCACAGCACATGTGCTAGCAAGATGAGTGCAAGCAGGCAAAAGAGCAAAAGCTTCCTTCTTCCATGTCCTTATATAGGTGTCTAGGAAAAGGTATGGTCCAGATCGAAGGTGTGTTTTCCCCCCTCAAGATCCAGATCAGAGGTGTGTGTCTTCCTACCTCAAAGGTCCAGACTAGAGGTGGATTCACCCACTTCAAACCAAGCAAAAATAGTCTCTCACAGGTGTGCCATCCATTTTTGCATTTCAGTTTACTCTAGATGTAGTCAAGTTGACCATCAAGATTAGCTATCACACCCTATCAGAGAGTTCCACTCCCTGATGACTAAACATTCAAATATCTGAACCTATGAAGGCCATTCTCATTCAGACCGCCATATTCCACTCCTTTCTCCCATAGGTTTGTAGTTATATAATAATGCAAAAATGAATTTAGTCCAACTGGAAAAGTCCCTTTAATCTTTCACAGTCTCAACACTGTTTAAAGGTTCAAAGTTCAACATCTTTAGACTCATGCAACTATAAGCCCCTGTAAAATCAAAAAGCAGATCATGTACTTCCTGGTGTGGGAAGTCCTTCTGTATATGTGCTGCTTCTACTGGTTAATAAAGAAGCTGCTTTTGGCCAATGACTTAACAGAATATAGCCAGACTGGAAGACATATATATATACGGAGAGAGAGAGAGAGAGAGAGAGAGAGAGAGAGAGAGAGGGTAAGCATACTCAGTGAGAAGCCATGTAGCCTCCAGAGGAGAAAGATGCTAGTCACTAGCTGGAACCTTGCCAGTAGGCCACGAGCCTCGTGGTAAATGTAAAATAATATGAACAGGTTAATTTAAAGATATAAGAGCTAAGAGCTAGCTAGCAATATCCTTCAGTGATTGACCAAGCAGTGATTTAATTAATATAGTTTCTGGGTGATTATTTCTGGTGCGGGCAGCTGGAAACAAACAAACAACCTTCCAACTACACCTCCAACATACAATGGTACAGGACATACATCACCATTCCAAAAGGGAGAAAAGGGAGGATATTGAGGAAACATTGGACCAAAGCAAGTCCTAAAACCAGCAGGGCAAACTCCAAATTCTGCACCTATATGTCTGATGTCAAAACACTCTTCAGCTCTCCAACTCCTTTCAGTTTTGTTGACTGAAAAACACTTCTCTCTCTTGGGCTGGTTCCACTCCCTGTGAGCAGCTCTTCTCAGAAGGTATCATATGACTTTGACATCTCCAACATCTTGGGGTCCAAGGCAATCCAGACTTGTTCTTCACAGCTTGATGCAATGACCTCTCTAGGTCTTTATGCAAGGATACATGTGGTGGAATATGAGTTTAAGATGTGTTATATTTGTTTATTCTGTAGACTATTCATTTAATGATGCAAAAGTGTGTTGAATTCTTTTATGTTGCCTTTGTTTATCTCTGTCTACAATACTGATTGGTCTAATAAAGAGCTGAACAGCTAATAACTAAGCAGGAGAAATAGGTGCGGCTTCTAGGCAGAGAGAATAAATAGGAGGAGAAATCTGGGATCAAGAGAACAGTGAAGAAAGAGAAGAGAGAGGAACAAGAAAAAGGAGCGGAGGACACCAGGGGCCAGTCACCCGGCCACACAGCCAGCCACGGGGTAAGAAGGAAAGAAAGACTTACAGAATTAAGAAAGGTAAAAAGCCCAGAGGCTAAGCATAGTTAAAGAGAAATGGGATAATTTAAGTTGGAAATAAGCCAAAATAAGGTTGGGCATTCATAAGTAAGTATAGGTATTTATTGGGAAGCTGGGTGGTGGCTCCCAAAGTAAAAAGACTAATTACGGACACCCCTGCCACACAGCTGGCCTCAGAGGCATTCCTTATCTATAGAGGGAGATTCCACAACCCTTTCTTGCAATGTTGACTCTGAAGTCAGAATCTCAAGGCCAAAGCTCCCGAAGTTCTGCTGCTTGATGGGGCTGGAAGTCAGCCTCCTTTTCCAGTTGTGTTTCTATCATCTTTCTGTTGTTGATGGTTTCCTTCATTGCTTAAACTTTTCTTTAATTCCTTTTCACAGGTTGGAAGCTCAACTGGGTGCAATCTTGCCCTGAGGGTACCATGTCCTTTATTCCATCTAGTGTCAAGCTTTTCTTTAAACTTTTCATCTCTTTGAGAACCAGGAATTACACTTCCTGGTGCTCCTTTTCTCCTCAAACTATAAGCATTGTATTTATCCTTGTCCAGCTCTCTCCTTTTCACGATAGATCTGCATAAGGGCTATCAGGTGAAGGTGATTGCCACTAAGCCTAACAACTCCTATAGGTTGTCCTCTGACCTCTGCAGGAGTGCCATTGCACATGTGTTCCCACCCCCATAAATAAGAAAAACACAAATGTATTTTTTTAAAGATGATTACTAATAATCATATGACACAATCAACATGGGGTTGTCTTGAAATCTCCTCTGCCAATACCATTAATCCAAAACCTCTTCAGTTTAGCTTCAGACATATTTTTCAGACAAGGGCAGAAATAAGCCACAATCTTCACCAAAATATCATAAGAACATTCTTCTTTTTTTTTAAAGATTTATTTATTTATTATGTATACAACAGTCTGCCTTGATGTATGCCCACACGCCAGAGAAGGACGCCAGATCTCAGTACAGATGGTTGTGAGCCACCATGTGGTTGCTGGGAATTGAACTCAGGACCTCTGGAAGAGCAGCCAGTGCTCTTAACCTCTGAACCTCTTATCTCTCCAGCCCCCCATAAGAACATTCTTTAGGCCATTAACATTACTCCCCTCTGAAACCTCTTAAGCAAGACAGTCATATTCTACATCATTTTCAGCACTACTCTCTTCCATGCTTCTGCTAGTGTGACCCATTAAGCCTCACTTAAAGCATTCAATTGCTTTTATAGTCCAAAGTCCCAAAATATACATTATGCCAACAAGCAGCATGGCCAGGCCTGCCACAACACTACCCAACTCCTGATACTAACTTCTATCTTGGTCACTGTTATATTGCCAAGAGGAGTCACCATGACTAAGGCAATTATTATTTAAAAAAACAACATTTATTTGGGGGTTTGTTTCCAGTTTCAGAGGTCATTCCATTATCATCATGGAGATGATCATGGCAGCATGCATGGTGCTAGAATAGTAGGTAAGAGCTACATCCTGATCTGCAGGCCAAAAGGGAGGAAGAGAGGGAGGGAGAAAGAGAGAGAGGAGCTAAACAGAGACAGAGACAGAGATGTAATCTGGGTCTGGCATGGGCTTTGAAATGTCAAAGCCCACCCCCAGTGACATACTTCCTTCAACAAGGTCACACTTCCTAATCCTTCTAATCCTATCTGCTGTGGAATAATGCTTCTGTACACTGTATGAATATATGTCACTATGATTGGTTTAATAAACAAGCCGACTGGTCAATAGCTGAGCAGGATACAGTTAGGTGGGAAAGTCAAACTGAGAAAGATGGGATGGGGAAGATCTGAGTCAGAGGAGTCGCCAGCCAGACCAGGAGATGGATGTGCCATGTTAATAACGGTTCCACTACATGGCAGAACTTAAATAAGAAATATAGGTTAACTTAAAAATTTAAAAGCTAGTTACTAATAAGCCTGAGCTATTGGCTGAGCATTTATAAGTTATATTATGCCTGTGAGTTTGGGAGCAGGCAGTTGGGGCAGGAAAACTTTGTACTAAACCTATCAAGTTTCACTTCCTTGTGAATAAAACATTCAAATACATGAGCTTATGGGGCCATTCTTATTTAAAGCACCACAGTACTCAAAAATTTAGGTTAATATTTCAGTCTCCATTCCACCCCAGATGCAGTGCACAAGAGACACAAGGCCCTTAGATAGCATTTGCTAACATGAGTGCTTCAATGTATGGTTTGTTCCTTGCTGGGTTCTGCCATCTTAGCTGTGGGTGCTATAGCAGTGTGCTATGAGCTATGTAGCTCACACTGTTTGTATTTACTTCTCACAGTTTTGATACCTAGACAGTACCAGCTTTTCAATTCCTTAAAAAGGCTCGTCCTGGTTTGCAGGTGGAGTTTTTCTTACAGCCCTCATACCAGAGGAGGGGTTCCTCATATCTCCTGTCTCTCTCTCTCTCTCTCTCTCATCTCACCTTTACCTCCCATTGGCCCCGCCTTCAAACACCATTGAGTGATGTAGGAGGGTCATCTGTCTATGTGTTACTTTCATTGGTTAATAAAGAAACTGCCTTGGCCTTTTGATAGGCCAGCCCTTAGGTGGGTGGAGTCTGCTTTCTTCCTCCCAGAATTCTGTTCTGTCTACTCCACCTACCTAAGGGCTGGCCTATCAAAAGGCCAAGGCAGTTTCTTTATTAACCAATGAAAGTAACACGTAGACAGATGACCCTCCTACATCATTGGAGATTAGCACATCACCTTAAATTTTTGATAAAGTCCAGCCCACATGGAGCCAGACAACTGGGAAAGCCCTTTCCAAATGCTTGTTAAGCAGTTGAGGCAGCAAGAGCTCCGTAACTGGAAAACAGGAGAGTAAAATGGGACCCTGGGAGCATACACTGAACTCTGACAGCATGACGTGGGAAAAGTCAGATGCTGTCTACAGAGTACTTTCTTTCTGATTGGATGCCACACGTGCTCCTCAAGGCAAAGGCTTGTTTGGAGCCACCTACTTTTCTCTTCCTTTTAGCTACTTTTCAGTTTTGTTGCCCTGCTTAATGCAGAAAATATGTTAGTTTTTAAATTCCTTCCAAGCTTTTTTTGAAGTAGGCTGTGGTATAAATAAATACTTTTTAAAAAGTCCAACTGGAGTGAGGACAATAGCTATCCCCTGGGATGAAGAGCAGGAAGGGCTTGGGTGGAGGAAGGTGTTTGGAGGACAGAAAGTTCCCTGACAGCATGCTGGCTCTGTGGAGTCCTGAGCATACAGTTCTGTGCTGGTCTAGACAAAACTGGCCTTTGTGGGAAGAGTTTTTGTTTTTGTTATTTAAACTGATTTTTTTTTTTTTTGTTACAAGCCTTTCTGCTCCTTAGAGATCAAAACCCATTCCCATTAACTGTACAGAAAAGCAAGGTGGTGCGTGCCTTTAATCCCAGCACTCGGGAGACAGAGGCAGGTGGATCTCTGTGAGTTCGAGGCCAGCCTGGTCTACACAGCAAGTTCCAGGACAGCCAGGGCTACATAGAGAAACCCTACCTTGAGGCAAGATCATCAAGAAAAGGAAACATGTTTGAGGCTGCAAATCAACTTTGTCAAGACGTTGGCTGAAGGTTGAGCTGAAAGACTACCACTTCTGCCTACTTTGTCCTCGGGGGTGTAACACGGTACATTGCAAACACCAGTTCTCACATTCCTGTTGTTTGCCTTACTTATTGAAACACTGTGGTACACATTTGTTTAAACAAAATAGAGATTAAGTAACCTCATAGTTTGTAGGTTCTTTTGGTCTTACAGGGATTGGTTTTTTTGAATTTAAGATAATAATCTTAGAATATAGTTTTAATCTTGATGTTAACATAGTAAATTATTCTCAAAGTCATATATATATATATATATATATATATATATATATACAGACTGTACTCTAAGTTTCGAGAGAACTCACTGTCTTTTTATATTAGTTTACCCAGGAAGCAAGTGGAAGATGACTAAGCTGTACACTAACTTCTTACAGTAGTTTAGGAAAACCTATTGAGACCTCGAAGGTTTCTGTGTCTCCCATCAAATTAGTTATGAACGGTGTTCTGCTTTAATTAGAAGTCGGACGGGCGAGTAATCAGTGCCAGCGACTTTTGTGTTTACCTTATGAAGATCTAATCAACCATAGAAGAAACTGCTAGTTGAGATTACCCAAATCAGAGAGCTGCTTGACAGGTGGAGGAGGAGTGAACTCATCCAGCTAGTGAGGGAAGCCAGCATGCAGAAAGCCAAGAGACAGTGTGCGGGGTGCTGCCAAGAACACAAGCACAATAGTAGCACCAGAGGCTGGGGGTCCGGTAGGTTTGAGTAGGTCAACTGGGGTGTGTTTTCAGGGTGGGGACAGTACACATTCTTCTGGGTCCTCAGAACTTCACAGCACAAAGAAAAACTCTTTTTTAAAAGTACTTTTTAAAAAGAGGTGTGTGTGGTTCTTGCAAGTGTACATTTATGTACAGGTCAGAGGTCACCTTCCTTGTGGTTGGAGCAGAGTCCCCTCTCTTGTTTCCCACAGCACACACCAACCACCAGACTAGCCAGCCCATGAGCTTCAGGAGGCGTGGTCTCCTGCCTCTTCTTCCCATCCTGCTATAGAATTACTGATGCGTACAACTCCATCCAGCCTTACATAAGTTCTGGTGATCTAAAATGAGATCCTTATGCTTTGAAACAAGTCCTTTACCACCAAGCCATCTTTCTAGCCCTAAGAAAATCTTTTCAAACAAACAAACAAACAAACATTTCTGTCCCACCTGGTCCTGTAGTCATTCAGTCCCAAACCAAGGTTTCTTTATGCAGTCCTGGTATAGCCCAGGCTGACCTTAAACTCACAGAGATCTGCCTGCCTCTGCCTTCTGAGTGCTGGGATTAAAGGTATGGGCCATCAAGCCTGGCTAAGAAAATCTTAATATATGCACATTTAAAGCCTTTTGGGAAGTTGAAGGATTCCAGGATGGAATACAGAATGTGACCAAAGAACTTTTGTTTATAATTTTACATTATTCATTCATGTATTTATTTAAAATTATTCATTCATTTATTTATTTATTTTAAAATTATTCTTAAATAAAACCTAAGAAAAAGGTATATGCCAGAAGAGCCACATATGGTGGTGATGAGCTTCCAGGAGCGGAATCTAACGAGAGGAGGAAATGGCCACAGAGACTGGGAGCCCAGGTGGCCGAGGGGCAGGAAGGCACAGTCAGGCTACTCTGAAGAGTGCTGCCCTTATCAGGACGGTTCTACACTCAGTTTGTCCCTGGGGAGGCTGTCATTTATGTCTTCTGTCATCTTTAGGAATCATAGCTAAAGCATGTGGGACATGGGTGCGACCACACTCTGATTAATGCTAATGTTCTTGGCCCGAGGCTTTTTCTGTAGCTTATAATGTTCATCCACCAAGTCACTCAGAAAGTTCAAAACAACCAAACTGACTTCCTTCACCAAGAACGGCAGGGAATTTGTATAAAATATGCCTGGGTTGTTAATGCTGAAAATACCTTTTTTGACTTTTAATTTTGAAATAATGTACACACACAAATGTGCACACACATGTGTACAAACACGCACACTGGAGTTACAGATGGTTGTGAGTCCCCACGTGAGTGCTGAGAATTGAACACAGGCCCTCTTCCAGAACACCAAGTGCTCTAAACTGATCTCTCCAGCCTCGAGGTCTCACTACATAGCGTAGCCCAGACTTTGCTTGCAGTCCCAGAGATCTGCCTTCATCTGACCCCGGAGTGTTGTGATTAATGGTGTGCACCACCACATCCAGCAAAAGGTTTTAATTCCCTTTCTGCACACATTCAGAAGGCAGCATCCTGTGCACACTGGACCCTCTGTTGGTTATTTAGAAGCACATCCTGCTGGGGACATAGTTCAGTTGTAGAACACTCAAAGTACTTTCAAATACGAATGTAACAATGTATTTTATTTTACTTTAATTTTATCCCGTTTAAGCCCATTTTTCTTAGCATTTGCTCAGGCTCTCTCTTTCTGTCTAACCCAAATTGCACAAGTTCCAGATTCTCTGGGTGCATTCCATCCTCTGTACTGACGTAGCCAGGCCTTCTACAGACCTCAGGCAGCGGGCCTGAAGCCGGGCTTCCAGTGCCCTGGGCTACCCCAGCATTGGGGTAGACATCCAAAAGCAGCAGTGATGGGGTGATGATTGCCTTAGCTTGAGTGACACCCCAAAGAGATCACTCTAGGCCAAGAAGAGATGGTCTGGAACAAGGAAGGCCTTGTTGCCAAGCAACCCCAGAGGGATGAAATTAACACAGTCTGTTTTCATGTAACTGCATCATGAATGAAAGCTGAGTTGATCCCATGCAAAATTAATAATTGTCGTATGACTCTTTCTTTTACATGGCCGCTTCCAGAAACCAGGACTAGAGAAACAGAAATTTAAATGTCATCAGGAAAGGGGAGAAAGGCAAGCACGAGTGAACTCAGGTCTTGTGCTTTCCCATTTGCATCTTAGGTAGGGAATCTGACGTTTCTGTTGCTATTGAATCTGCCTGGCAGATCCTCAGGCAGACAGGATAATATGTTCCAACTTGCTGAGAAAAGATTTTACCCCTAGAGGCAAGAGAAAGCCTGGGGTCCTTTGAGCCCACTTACTGTTCTTCTCGGTAGATCTGGAATGTACTTCTTCCTATTACTATGTCCAGGGAAGACAAAGTATTGTAAAATAAAAAAGAATTCCACCGCTCCTGTTTACTCTTTAACCTCTCACACCAGGGCTGCAAGGGCACAGTTTGATACGGCCAGCAGCCCTCCAGTCTGAGAGCTCACCACTATTACAGGGAGAAAGAGGGATGGGAGAGGAGCGCTCACCCTACAGAGGCTACTCAGTGAACTGCTGAGTGAGGAGGGCAGGCCAGGACCTCTTACCCTGACAACCTTGTAGTTCGTCATTTTGTGACCACGTCATGAGACACTGAAAATAGAGCATTTTGATCCCAACAAACTAATTTGATTTCAGATGGAAAACTTTCTTGCCTAAATTTGGAACCAGACTTCATTCGGAGGAAGGGAGCCCCCCAGTCAAAGCTTTCCTGGAGTGACTCATATGCAATATATTTATTGGGTTTTGGTGTGTGAGTGCGTGCAGGCATGCATGAGCAGGCTGGAACTAGCTAGGTAGCCACAGTTGGCCTTGAACTTGTACTGCTCCTGAGTTTGGGGTGTGGACCACAATGCTAGCTGCGTTTTCTGGCCTGGAGGAAGTGATTCCCTTCCCTCTTACCACCTCCCCCTTACTCTCAACTCCTACTAGGTCAGCTTTAGAAAATGTCCTCCTAGCCTACTTGCCTCTGAGATGAGCAGAAGGTGTTAGAACATAGACAAAAACAGTCACTGCCTAGATCCTGGGGATATGAGACAGGGCGGAACTCACAGCCAACATGCTGGGCTCTGGTCTAATAGTATAATAATAATAATAATAACAACAATAACTAATAATATACCGCACCTCTGCACATAAGCCAGCCACTCGGAATACTCACTGGAAGAGATTGGATGAAATAACTCCTAAATTACAATTGGATACCTCGGCATGACTGTTCACGTGGCTCTTTTAAGACACAAAGCACTTTGACATTTGTTGAGGATGTCATTGACCCATACACAGGCAGAGGAAGCACCCCGTGTTTGGGCTGGTGAGACAGGTTAGCAAGGTGTGCATCCTGCCGAGCACAATGGCTCCCTTTTTCCCTAAATGCCTGGCAGCAGTTGGTGGCCTGACCAGGGCTGGGCTCGATGCCATGAACAAAGAAATGGCCTGCTCTAGCAAGAGAGCAAGTGGAGTGCGGTCACAGCGCTCCGGTGACTGTGATTCTGTGCCAGTGACCTGAGTTTGCTGACACTGGACGGAAGGAATGACACGCCGTGGAGTCTTGTGTGGAGCAATGCCCGCCTTTCTGAGAGTGAGCTGCATCTTCCTGGCTGTGTGCTGCAGAGAAGCTTTCTTCCTGGGTGAACTTGGCGGGGGAGGGGGGGCGGTGTTGAATTTATTTGATGTAAACTGGCCCACGGGAAAAACTTCTGGAAGAAATGCCTCTGGGTGTCCTGCATTTGGGGTTAACAATTACTGAAACAAAAAGTGATCACTTCCCTTGTAGGACGTCGGCTTGCACTTTCTACATGACAGTTTTCCAAGTCAAACTCTCTTTTTTTTTTTTTTTTTTTTTTTTTTTTTTGGTTTTTCGAGACAGGGTTTCGCTGTGGCTTTGGAGCCTGTCCTGGAACTAGCTCTGTAGACCAGGCTGGTCTCGAACTCACAGAGATCCGCCCGGAAGACTCATTCACCATGAGATTCAGCCGGACATCTAGGCAAAGTTGAATTAACACCCGAGACACTTCCTGGGTCTTTTTTAGCTATTGGGAAGTGTGTTCTAAACTGTAGACATTAAAAGTTCCTTTTGGGAGCAAATTATAATAGCTTTCTGCTTCTGATATAACACAGCAGTTAGGCTCTTGCCACTAACGAGGGAGAAACTGTGCCTGGGGTCCCTTTATGCACAGAATAACATGTTTGACTTCAGGCCTGAGGACTTGATAGTCTCGAGGCAGATTGCCTCCTCCATTGTTAACTCTGAGGGTCTGGTCTTCTCACAATGCCTGGCCATTTGAAGAACAATCATTCATGTAATGGCCAACCGTGTAGCACTGACTACAGACAAGGGAAAATCGTGGCTTTCCAAGCCCCCGAGTTCTGACATCTTGGAATACAGGGTACCTATTGAGACTAATATATCTAAAAATGTCTGAGGGAAGGATGTGTGGGAACCTTTCCAAGTGGAAAGGATATGCCGTATCTCAGAAGGCCGGACATCCCATTGTCTCCTACAAGGAAGCATGTCTAGGGCGGAAGAACAGAGCGGCCATCAAACAACGCCTGTGTGAAGGGCAGGGACCGGCTCCATTCTTTGTCTTGCTCATAGTAAACACTCGGGTGCTTTTTCATTGGTTGTTACCCTAAAGTAATGTAGCTTCTTCCCTTCACAAGTGTTTTTCTCTCTCTTTTCCGCCAGGGTCTTTCTCTGGATAGTAAACTAGCCTCACGCTCACCGTGTGACCCAGCCTGTCCTCAGAGTCGCGGTTCCCCTGCCTCAGCCTCCCGAATACTGGTCCAGATGCGGACCTCCTTGCCCATCTTCCGCTGTCTAATTTTTAAGTTTTGCAAAGGCGGTGTCTTCCTAGCCAACTTGAGGTCCTGCATAGAAATTTACCTTGATGCCGGGCAGTGGTGATGCACACCTTTAATCCCAGTGCTTGGGAGGCAGAGGCAGGTGGATCTCTGTGAATTTGAGATCTGGTCTACAGAGTGAGTTCCAGGACAACCAAGACTAAGAAACTCAGTCTAGAAAAGCAGAATACAACAGCAGCAACAACAACAACAAAAAAAAAAAAAAAAAGGAAGGAAAGAAGAAAGCAAAAGAAAGAAAGAGAGAAAGAAAGGAAGGAAGAAAGACGTTTACCTTGAAACCAAACTAAACCTAAAGGAAACGGAAGCTGATTTCCCATGGATCTTTGCCTGGTTTCTAGGTGGCACTCCTGCTGGTTTCCGGCCACGCTGACAGAGCTTGTTTCTCTTTAATCATTATTCCCAACTGCCCGTGCTGACTGTGAAAAACAGAGTTGCCGTCCTCTCTATCACCACTCTTAGAAAAGGTGCTGTGGAGGTGATGGGAGGGACTTAGTTGACTTCCCAGCGGAGACCTTACCCTGAGGAGCAGATGGAGGGGAGCGTGGGGTGGGGAAGGGGGGGGCGGGTGGGGGAGCGGAGGAGAGGAGGGAGGGAGAACGGGGATTGGTATGTAAAAAACAAACAAACAAATAAAATTAATGATTAAAAAAAAGTTGCTGCAGACTTGGCCCTTCCCTCTTAGAGTGCAAGGAAACCCTCATCTTTGACCCCATCTCCTTCAGGCACCACTGGCCATGAAGAGCTTCTGTCCCCGTGTCTAGGATTTCACTGCACACGGCAACAGCTGCCAGCTATTGTTAGCCGGATCTCATCGACATAAAATGAAGGAAATGGGCAGGAAACGAGGGAATGGCCAATAGTGAACTTTTATATTTATAGTGGAAGCAGTGCCAGACTGGGGACTGATCCTTTGTGTGAGTCCTGGTTTTGC
This sequence comes from Microtus oregoni, assembly GCF_018167655.1. Classification (NCBI taxonomy): domain Eukaryota; kingdom Metazoa; phylum Chordata; class Mammalia; order Rodentia; family Cricetidae; genus Microtus; species Microtus oregoni. The sequence goes on from NW_024543078.1 coordinate 19,997,320, forward strand.
TGTTCTCTCTTGTTGGGTCCCCCAGCCCTTTCTTTATTTGTGAAATAGTACAATTGATTTCATTTCTCTCGGGTTCTATAAATTGCTCCGATCTATAAAGCTGGGGTAAGTGTTTATTGCAATCATCTACTTCCTGGTCCGCCCCGGCTCTTCCTCTTTTCAGCTAAGCATACTGGTTTCCCCACTCCCCATTGTCCAGACCTCCCATTCTTCCATTTGGCAACAAGTACCGTGTTCTTTAACTAACTAGTCATGGCAGTGAGCAAATCCCCCACTTCTCATTTCTGTGCTCTCCTAGCCTTTGGTCCCAAAGGGAGGCTTCCTGCAAGCAGATTTGCCCCTGGTCTAAGGCCTGCATTGATATAGCGAATGAAAATGCCTTTATTGGAGACCTACAGTGAATACTCCCCCTTCAATGTTGTTTCAAAAAAAATAAAAAAATAAAACGGGCTTCGGCCATGTCCTCAGCCTTCTGTGAGACAAGGTCTTTGGGGCTGCTTCCTGGCCATCCATTTCTACGAGGTGAGCAGAGTCTGAGCCGAAGGGGCTCTCCCGCAGCTGCTGGCCTCACATACTGAGGGTTTTTCCTACTTCTTCTGTCTTCCTTTTGCTAGATTTGCCCTCTTGAGCCATCACTGACTGGGTTTGATTTCCCAAGACTCTGTTCTTTCATCATAAATATACATGTATATATGAATGTGTCTATGTCTTAGGTATATTTATATATACACACATAACAGAAATAAGTGCTTCTGGCCAAAAAGATGTGACAGGTTGGGGTCCTGATTTTTTATTTTGCTTTATTTTTGTAGACCAATATACAGGTGGCTGGACGTGAGGTGGTCCTCACTAGGTATTCACGGTGCCCAGAGCAGGAAGTACACAATGCCTTTTCCCTCCTTGCCAACATAAGCCTTGAAACTAAACCTTGGTTCCGGAGCACCCACTATCCTGACCTCAACTGGGATTTATCTTTTTGTCAGATTCCAATACCAACCCATAATCTTCATTCTAGAGTTAGAATTTTCCCAGCTTTAGAGATGTAATCAGGCATATACACCTGGTCTTACTACATTCATACTAAAGTATTTCAGCCAACGCCTTTGATCAAACACATACATAACGGAACGTGGGGTACAGAAAATAGTGTTGATAAACCATAGCCACCATCCCACTGTCTGCTTTTGTAGTAAATCTGATTTTTGGTGCCGGTTTGTGAAACAACTTTAGTATTCTAATGCTCTGTGGGCGTTAGAGCCACAAAGAGGGCTCAAGCGTGGCTCAGTGTAGGTTCCTGGAGCATGTGCAAGACCACACCCCCCATTCAATCCGCAGCAATGAGGAATAGCAGCAGACAGAAATGAGAAGAATTGCGGTGAAGGGCTGTACTGTGGCGTATATTTGTCAGGCCAGCACCCTGCATCCTGAGGCAGGAGAATCATGAGTTTGAGGCCAAAAACAAAAACAATCTAAAAGAAAGAATTGTTGAGGAGATTTTAGGCCTGTAGGGAGTAGAGAGTGACCTTTGTCAGGCCAGAGGTGGAAGAATGTGTGTGCCTGTGTGTGTGTGTGTGTGTGTGTGTGTGTGAGAGAGAGAGAGAGAGAGGGGGGGGATGGGGGGGTAACAAGACCATTTTTTATTTCCCTTTTCCTGAGCCGAGAAACTGTTACATCTATACATGCAGGGCCTTTGCCTTTCTAAGAAAATTCTGTGTCACTATTGCTAGGCCAAGATGTCAAAAGCAGCTTTCCCTGTTAAACAGAGCGGGAGGTCTAACTGTGGTTCAGTGGGGTGCAATGCTTGCCCAGGTTCCAGCCCCAGCACCATATGGAGTAAACAAGAAGAGAGAAGAGCGAGGGTCTAGAGCAGTGGCTTCAGCCTTCCTAACGCTGAGACCAGGTAACGCAGTTCCTCATGTCGTGGTGACCCCAACCCTAAAACTATTTTGCTGTTACTTTGTAACTGTAGCTTTGCTCCTGTTATGGATCAGACTGTAAATATCTGTCCTTTCCGGTGGTCTTTGGCTACTCCCGTGAATGGGTCATTGAACCCCCAGGTTGAGAATGAGAACTCTGGCTCTACAGCAGCTGGCAATATTGAAGCTCCTCAGGCTGCCTAGTCACGTGTGTTGCTAAAATTCCTTCCCTGGGAAGACATAAGTAACACCTTCCTGCCTCTCGAAGGTCCCAACGACAAGCCAAGATACCATGCCACCAAAGTTCACATGGGGCACCGGTGAGTTTATCGGGCTTGCTAACAGCATAGACAAGGGGTTACTTACAGGATGTGCATTCTTCCCACCCCAAAAGGCCAGGCTGGAAAGTCTTTACCCAGCATGTTTTCCCATAGCCTAATAGATGCAGTTTCCCTCTACCCCACCTTGCCTTCCTGCTCCTCTCAGAGGCCACCTGCACTTAGGGCGGAATTGCATAAAACACACATACAGATTGACTGGATGTTCAGGTCAGGGTCCTGGAGCCTTCCCACATTTCCTTCTAGGAGCGGCATCAACAGAACGAGCCCAGCAGGCATGGATGACCTTTGGCATGTGACCACAGCTGGACTCCGAAGGACAGTAGTAGCTTGGCTTGAATGAGTCCTGGACAATAACACGGTTGAGATGTTTGAGGTGAAAAGAGCAAGACAAACCCCTAAAAGAAAGGTGTGAGGTTTGAGTAACACATAATCTTTGTGTGCCCTGTGCAGGCACACAATGCTCGTGCTTGGGCATTCAATGAGGTAATTAATAGTGTGCAAAGTAATTTCCCCAGCTCCTTTCAACGGCAGCTACTTTCATACCCTAGCCTAACACTTGCTGGGAGCTGGCCTAGCAGCCAGTCTGGTAATAGAGCTGGGAAATGTTCAAGGCTAGAAAATTAGCAGGAGATGGGGGTAGGGGATCAGGACAGCCTTAAGAGGCTGGGTAACGTGCTATTTTAATATTTCCAATGATACAGAAATATTTCCACATAAACATCCCCGCTCCCCCGCTTTCCTTCTGTTTTGTGAAGTCTTTGTCCACAGCGAAGTTTCAGCTGCCCCAGGGAAGGCTCCTTTGACCAGCACATCTGATTGCTCTGACTACCATGACTCTCCTATTGTGTCAGCTATATAGGGAAGCTTGGCAGCTGCACACTCAGGAGCCGCAGAACCGAGCAGTCCCGTGTGTGTGATCTGGGAGGTGCAGCCGATGCCAGGGCTTAGCCCGCTCTCAGCTCACTCAAGAGCAATCCTGTGGATTTTCGTTCTTGTGGGCATCATGCTCCTATGTCTGAGGGTGTGGGAACCATTCCAAACTCAGTTGACACAGCAGCCAGCCGTCTTTCCTCAGTCCTTTTAAAAACCTGGGGAAAGACATTTGGAGGTACTCATCTTCTAAGGAAGGGAAGGGGCAGGAGATAATTCCCCCATCATTCTTCCGTGTTGACGGCAGCAACCATCGACTGAGCCTCTCTCAGAGACAAATGTCGTTTGTTGAAGAGCGCCAACTTGCCTAAGGTCATGCTCACATCACCACAGGCAGCCGCATCTAACGGCTGGCTGATGTAGAGTTAAAAAGGCCTGGTTCTTTCATCCAACTTGGACTGACTCTGAGCCATCCCAGGCCCAGAGCTCTCTGAAAGATCAGCTAAGGCCATGGCCTCAACTGCACTGAAGCTCAGTTTCTCTCTGCAGTTAATCACCCTCAGGTGTTTACGTCGAACGGTTCCCCAGCAAACTTCCTCTCTATATACCCTGCGTGCCAGAAACTACCCGCAAGCCTCCATTTCCTGGACCAGTTGAGTTCTGGCTGTGTGTGGCAGAGGGGAGACTCTTCCTTCCCTTTTGCCAGTGATAGTCTTCAGGAGAATCTTACGACTCTGGTGCCAGCCGAAGACATGGGAAGAAATGTGTGATCGGGAACTTGTATAGGATTCCAAGGTTATAAAAAAGGCAGGGAAGAAAGACATCCTGTCCTGCTGGGTGTTGGCTCAGAATAAGAGGCCTGAGCAGCTGTAGGAAGTGAGCAGTGTGGGAAGAAAACAAGGCCAAGAGAACTGCAGAGAAATGGTGCTGAACCCGAGTTACCGTACGCCAGGCCAGGGCTTACTCTGTTGTACGGTAGTAGTTAAAGATGGGTAATATTCACTTATGCTGTGGAACATTTGTTTAATGATGCAGAGATGTGTTGCATTCTTTTCTGTTGCATTTGTTTAACTCTGTAAAGGGGTGTGACTTTTCCTGTCTAAAACTCCTGATTGGTCTAATAAAGAGCTGAATGGCCAATAGCTAGGCAGGAGAGGGAGGTGGGGCTGACAGGCTGAGAGAATAAATGGGGGGGGGGGGGCGGGGGGAAGGAATCTAGGCTCAAGAGAAAAGAGCAAGAAAAGGAGAGAAAGATGCCAGGGGCCAGTCACACAATCAGCCATGGAGCGAGCAGGAAAGAAAGGCATATAGAATAGTGAAAGACAGCTATTTTGCCCCGAGGCGAAAGGTAGATGGGAATCATTTAAGTTACGAAAAGCTGGCTAGAAACAAGCCTCACTAAAGCAGGGCATTCATTAGTAAGACTAGGTCTCCCTGTGTTTATTTGGGAGCTGGGTGGCAGGCCCCCAAAGAATATCCAACTACACTACCCTGCCTCCAGCTTCTGTTCTGCGGATAATCTCCCCCTTGACAGCACAGAAGGGATTTGTCATGCAAATGCTCAAAGACAGAATTGCTCTTACAGTTTGCAGCTTGTGTTCCATCTCCCAGCAGCCAGGCCTGTTGCTGCCAGATGAAAAACCTGGCTGTCAGTACCCTTTTCCTTGTGTCTCCTGAAGACCCACACTCTTTCCTGACTTTTGATGGCCAGCCTTGTGTCTTTTATAGTTAGCAAAACCATGCTTCTTTTTTTTTCCCCTGTAGAATTATGGTAGGAAGTCTAGAGACCTGAACTTGCACAATGACGTGTGTACTGACTGGCTAGGTGGGACACTGACTCTGAGAACTCTAGGATGACCTTAGGCAGAAAGGAAGGAAATGGTGACGAAAGGCCTTCTGCATGGAGAGGAATGGGGGGCTCAAGTCTAAACGTTTAGCCCAGATAGGATACAATCTACCCTCTATGAACATGTTAGCTCACAGCTGCCCTGGAGGATCCCTCCCTCCCCCATCTAATGGCATTTTTCCCATTCTTATTCCACAGAATAATTTACAAACAATAAAATGTGTTTGCCATGCATACAGTCAACTAAACTTTTTTTGGTTTTATTGAGCTATACATTTTTCTCCCCTCCCCTCCCTTTCTCCCCTTTCCCCTTTTACCTTCTCCTGTGATCCCCATGCTCTCAATTTACTCAGGAGATCTTATCTTTTTCACCTTCCTCTGTAGATCCATGTATGTCTCTCTTAGGGTCCTCTTTGTTGTCTAGGTTCTCTGGGATTGTGAATTGCAAGCTGGTTTTTCTTTGCTTTATGTCTAAAAGCCACTTATGAATGCATATGATATTTGTCTTTCTGAGTCTGGGTTATCCCACTCAGGATGTTTTTTTTTCTAGATCTATCTATTTGCCTACAAATTTAAAGATGTCTTTATTATTAATTATTATTATTATTATTTTTACTGCTCAGTAAATGTACCATTGTGTAAATGTACCACATTTTCTTTTTCCATTACTTCGATTGAGGGACATCTAGGTTGTTTCCAGATTCTGGCTATTTTGAATAATGCTGCTATGACCATAGTTGAGCAAATGTCCTTGTGGTGTGAGTGTGTATCCTTTGGGTATATACCCAAGAGTGGGATTGCTGGGTCTTGAGGTAGATTGATTGCTAAATTTCTGAGAAATTGCCGTACTGATTTCCTTAGCAGCTGTACAAGTTTGCATTCCTACCAGCAATGGAAGAGTGTCCCCCTTACTCCACATCTTCTCCAGCATAAGCTGTTATCAGTGATTTTGATCTTGGTTATCCTGACAGGTGTAAGATGGAATCTCAGAGTTGTTTTGATTTGCATATCTCTGATGTCTAAGGATGTTGAGCATTTCCTTAAGTGTCTTTCAGCTCTTTGAGATCCATCTGTTGAGAGTTTTCTGTTGAAGTCTGTACTCCGTTTTGTTTTTTTCTTTTAAACTGGATTATGTGTTCTTTTGATGTTAAGTTTCTTTAGTTCTTTGTATATTTTGGATATCAGTCCTCTGTCTAATGTGGGGTTGGTGAAAAACTTTTTCCAGTCTGTAGGCTGCCATTTTGTCTTGTTGACTGTGTCCTCTGCTTTACAGAAGCCTCTCAGGAGGACCCATTTATTAATTGTTTCTCTCAGTGTCTGTGCTACTGGGGTTAGTTATATTTAGGAAGTGGTCTCCTGTGCCAATGCATTCAAGGCTACTTCCCAATTTCTTTTCTATGAGGTTTAGTGTGGTTGAGGTCTTTGATCGATTTGGACTTGAGTTTTGTGCATGGTGATAGATATGGGTCTATTTTCATTCTTCTACATGTTGATATCCAGCACCATTTGTTGAATGTTTTCCTTTTTCCATTTTATATTTTTAGCTTCTTTGTCATGAATCAGGTGTTCGTAGGACAGTGAATTAATTTAAAGGGCTATTGTTTTTAATGGGAAAAGAAAAGGCACAGCCAGGAAGCATGTGATTGTATGTTGTGACAAACGTATGTTCCCATGCAGTGGAGACAGCATTGCTTGCAGCCCAGCATCCTCTACCCCCTTTCTTCTTTCCAGTTGATTCTGTCCTTATTCCAGAGGCCACTAGTGTTGAACTGAACATGTGGGTCTCATGCTGGCTTCTTTCACGCATCACTGTGGCTTGAACATGTGCATCATCGTACTTCTCCTAAGACTAGTCGAGGGATTCACTGCTCTCCCCTCTCCCGACTACTGTCACACTTCAGGAATCTGTCCCATCTCCCCAAGTTTTGCTGTGAGACAAACTTGCCACATGAATTTCAAAAGCCAGGGGATCCTCATGACTAATACAGGTGGTTCCTCTAAGAGATTGCCTATCGGCTTCCCATTCGACACAGTGCTGAAACTGCTGGAACGAGAACAGAACGACCCGTGGGTCCAAGACAAACGTTGAGGTGGCCTACCATTGGATTCTAAGATTCCTCCTGTATTTTATCCTTGTGAGGATGGCCCCATGGCCAAGGCAATGGAAACACTAAACACCAAGTGGTGCCTAGTCACAAATAATGTCATTTCTTTTTTTCCTGGAACTCTTTGAGATAGGTGTATTACCATTCCCATGAGAAACACACTGAATTTCCCCAAGTGGGATTTGAGCCTGGAATCATGATTTTTCACTCGTAGCAGCCAAGACCTGGGCCACTGTGTGTGAGCTGGCTCATGCCCTATGGTGGTTGGACCTCATGATCATATCCACTAATGTATTGCTCTGACTTGCAGCCAGACACGCTTTCTTCAAAAGGGCCAATTAGAATTGACCGGTTTGTATCTTCCAGAAGTCCCCTTTCCTCTTAGCCAGGCAGCTTTGGTGTTTGATGAAGGCCAGCGGGGTTTTGCTATCCCCCTTGGAAATGGCTGTTTTGTGCCGGTTGTGTTTACACTCGAGATGGTTTCTGGACCCTGTGGGAGCTTTGCGAGGGATGCTGCCAGCAATCAGGCATTAAGCTCTCTAGCGGGCTTATGCTCCAATAATCATATTAGCAGTGCTGTCTCATGCTCCATCCTGCAATTTTAGGCCTCTCCTCTCGAACATAATGTTTCAGCTTGATCATTAAGACTGTGATTTTGCATTTTCTCCTTACTGAATGTTCCATTTCCCAAACATGATGACCCTGATAGAGACAGCCAGTTAGTCACACCCCTGCAAATGGCTGACATTGGGCACCGTCACAATGTCGTGTACAGGGGCCTCCGAGGTGTTCCACCATCAGGACCGTGTGCTATGGAGTCCCCTGGCAATCATGACATTTGTTCCTAGCATCTGCATCTGCTGACCGGGCTGTTTTCCTCTGGTGCAAGCCACTCTGGGAGCAAGTCATGTGCGTGCTTTAGGATCAGGGGATTTTAGCCTGTGACTTGTTTGTCTACCAAGCAAAAATCCTAAGTAGGCATTATGGTGTACAGGAAATGTGTGCAGAATCCTCTTAGGTTTCTTCAACCAAAAACGTGACAGGAAAGCCAGATATGAGAAGCACAGTGTAAGATGCCCCGATTCGCCCTGTGACCCAAGCTGTAAGTCCTGAGAGGGGCCAGGGACCCACAAGGAGCAATAGGCTGAGTGAAACCCATGGCCTAAGATCTTTCTGTAGACCCTGGTCACACTGTGGTCACAAAGGAGCAGGCCCATTGACAAACGTCCTCTTCAGGCAGGGTGAAGAATCTGGGCACCTTCCACACCACTCTCTCCAGGAACCCTCCCCGGCTTCCCCAACCCTGGCTCCCCCAATCCCGGTTAATTGTTCCTTTTCTGATCTCAGAGCTCCTATTGTAGGCACCTAACAATTTAGCACTTAATCGGGCCCAGCTGTGCATTCCTCTCTAATTGTTTTGGATGTGTTTGTCTGCCTCTGAAGCAAAATTATAACCTCCTCTGGGGCAGAGACTCATGATCTTTTGAAGGCGATGGGAGAGCCGTGGGTGGACCTGGAGGCACATTGGGGGTTGGGAACGAGGAAGCTCTCTCCACTGTGGAACGAAGTTTACAGTGTGGAACGAGAGACAGGTGTATTTTAATGCCCCAATCTTACAGACAGTAAAACTAAGGCTAAGAAGGTAACACATGTCTGGAAGAGGTAACAGACAGAGGTAGGACAAGCTTAGTATTTGCGAGTCACACACGTATGGATACCTTGTGCGTGGATACCTTCCCCTGATGAAACCTTGGGAAGGAAAAGGAAGGGATGGGAACATGGCTCTGGTTTGCAGAGATTCAAAAAGAAACAACGGAGGCAAAAATCCACTTGGTTTTCATTCTTTTCGTCTCCATTCCCTCAGGGATTATCCCTCCAGCACGCCAGTAAGTGCTCTGCTCTTCCTGCAGGGGACTTACTCTGCTACTAAGTAGCTGAGCTCAAATCCTTCCGCATGGTCCCAGGAAACTGCACTCAGCAAGCGGACTGCAGCAAGTGAATCAAAGGCTGGTTCATCAGGCACGTGCTGGTCTGTCCGAGTCCGTGCCCCCATCCCCAACAGCAGCTGCTACTCAGACTCCAACACCTACTTTACTCTCCCTGCAAGGCTGGGAGCTGTTGTGTGATGTTTCACTCTTTTCTGCTTTTGAGGGGCCCACCACCCAGCTCCCCACTTATTCTTAGTTATTAATGTTCGGCCTGAGCTTGGCTTGTTTCTTGACAACTTTTCTTAACTTAAATTATCCCAACTACCTTTTGCCTCTGGGCTTTTATCTTGATTTCTGTATACCTTTCTTTACTTTTTTCTCTCCACGGCTTGCTGTGTTGCTAGCTGGATGGCTGGCCCCTGATGTCCTCTTCTCCTTGTTCTCTTGCTCCTTTCTCCTCTTTGCTTCTCCTTCTATTTATACTCTCTGCCTGCCAGGACCCCCTATTATTGCTCCTGCCTTGCTATTGGCCATTTAGCGCTCTATTAAACCATCAGGTGTTTTAGACAGGCAAAGAATCACAGCTTCACAGAATTAAATGTGGCATAAACAAAAGTAACACACCTTAAAATAATATTTCAACATTTTCCCTTTTTTCTTTCTAAACAAAACCGGAAAGTTTTAACTTTAACAAAAGTAAGACTGTATACAATAAGAACAATCATCAAATAAAGATTATATTCACAGTGTGTATTCATTTGTGTCTAATAAATTTAAAGAAAATACTCCATAATCTGTCCTGGTTTAATAAATCCAAGATGTGTTCCTAACTTACTTTATATCATATCTAAGAAAAACTGCAGCTATAACTATCTAGTCTTCAACTCCATCAAAGACACCAGCAGGATATAATATTATTTAAATAAACAAAAAGTGCATTGCAAACAACTTTTAAATACTCTAGAAATGACAGAGACATCTGACAGCCTGGACAGTCACTCACAGTTCCTTTGCAATATTGGGTCATCTATTTTCAACCTACAGGCCCACAGTATCTGGCAGACTTTTCATGAAGTAGGAAATTTGAAATACTGTCTCGCCTATATTGGCAGTTTGTCAGTCACTTTCCTCTGTGTTCTGCAGAATGCCTGGCAGTTTCTTCTGTGAAGCAGCAACCCTGAATGACTATCCTACCTTATTTTGGCAAAGTTTGCAGCAGTCACTTTCCGGTGGGTCCTGCATGTCCAGTCTGCACAGCACATAGTCAGCAGTCAAAGACAAGAGCAGTTCCTTTGCTCAGTGGCTAACCTTGCCACAATGAAACCAAACTCCATAAGGAGTTTCTTCAATGCTCATATCTTCTCTGAAGTAAATTGGTGTTGCCAGGAGCAGATGCCTCATTATCATGACAAACTTTAAATTAACAAAACATTTTAAATGCCATATTCTATAGGTCTTTGGAGTATTTAAAAGCCATGTATCTATCTAAAATATACCTATATGTGATTGGGAAAACATACTTAGCAAATCTACAAATTTGATTGTTATAGATGACTAACTACTGACCTGTGTTTCTTGATTATCCTAAACAGTTCATAATGATAGTTTTCAAAAACAAGAATTTTACATTACATTTTAAAAGGAATTGCATAGGTATAACACCTTAAACAAGAGCAAAAAACATATATACAATATGTTGTAGCAAAAAAAAAATCTTAAATTGGTATCAATATACAAAATCCTTTGAACAAGAGTAGTAACATATATACAGTGTGTTGTAACAAAAATTACCTTAAATTTCTATTAATAAACAAAAGCCTTTTAAACAAGAGTAAAAACATAAATATAGTGTAACAAAATTGACTTTGAATTTGTACCCATATACCAAAGTCCAAGCCAATGAAAAATATCTGAGGTTAATAGTTGTCTTTTTATCCTGGTATTCCTATAGTTCTATATTGCCAAATTATACAGCATCCATGACCCTCAAAATAACCGAAGACCACCCACACCCCCTTTTCTCTTGGGAATGTGGGTGTTGTGTTCTCTAGACGGCTTCCTGCTGAATGTGGGCAAAGTATTTTTAGGGCTCCAGGGAGAAAATCTGAGAAATTAGCCAAGTCCTAGGAAGACCAGTTATAGCCTTTACTGATATCACCTGTCAAGACTCAGGAGGTCTCCCCTGATCAGACCAGATCCAAGTCAACCTTGTATGAATCCACAGCCTCTTTTTGTTTCCTGTGGAAACAAAAGCAAAACCTCTTCTCCAAAGCAGTTTTGAATTCCATTTGACAAATACAGTTTATGACCTTTTTAAAGTTAAGGGATTCTTAAAGTGTCTAGGCTGGTTTATGTCCACAGCCCCTCTTTCCCTCCAGGCCCCTCAGCAGCTGTCCTTTGCTTCTCAGCAGTCAAAAGATTCCAAACCAACACAATCCTCTATCCAGACTCCCTGTGTATTTCACAACTTTAGGTTGCCTTTCTTTCTTTTACATTACTTTTACTGTCTCTTTAAAGACTTCATTATTTTTAATCTGTTTCTTTCTATGGCTGCCTATTCCCGTTTTCTTTCTTAACCCTACACACATTGTAAACACACTGGAACCTGTTTAGAGGATTCTTTCCTGTCTGGACCTCTTCTGTTGCGTATTTTTAACCTCTTTTGAACACACTAGAAAACTTTAGACTGTCCAGCTGTTCCTGGATCCTCCGTGTGCTCTAGCAGCTGGCTTTGCCTGCTCTCAGGTTGGGTCGTGAAAGCCAAGCCCAAAGCTTGCAGACAGGTCGGACGAACCTGACCAGGACCTGCATTCGAGTGCTGATGCTCCCGCCGTGACAGGCATTTCTACTTCGTTTTTTTTGTTCCTACTTAAGGTACTGGCTGCTCAAGGGATCACCAGTACCAATTCTTAAAGGAGCTGGGTTTTTTTTTTCCCAGCTTTCTCAGGCTCTAGATGGATATCTGAGCTCCATGTTGGATGCCAAAATGTTGTGTGATGTTTTATTCTTTTGGTTCTTTGAGAGGCCCACCACCCAGCTCCCAAATAAATCACATACAGCAGCTTTTTCTTAGTTATAAATGCCTGGCCTTAGCTTGGCTTGTTTCTTGCCAGCTTTTCTTAAATTATCCTGACTACCTTTTGCCACTGGGATTTTACCTTTCTCTATTTCTATATACCTTTCTTTACTTCTTACTCCATGACTTGCTGTGTAGCTGGGTGGCTGGCCCCTGATGTCCTCCTCTCCTTTTCTCTCATTACCCTTCCTCTTTCTTGTTTCTCCTTCTGTTTACAGTTTCTGCCTGCCAGCCCCACCTATCCTTACTCCTACCTTGCTATTGGCCACTTAGCTCTTTATTAGACCATCAGGTGTTTTAGACAGGCAAAGTAATAGCTTCACAGAGTTAAATAAATAAATGCCACATAAATGAAAGTAACACACCTTAACATTATATTCCCCAACAGGGAGGGGAGGCTGCTGACTCTCACCCATGTTCTCCAAGGGTCCAGAGGCGGGGATGAACCTTCCTTCTCCCTGATCACCCTCCTGACTCCTGCACACACTCCTTTAGGAAGAATGACATCCAGCTATCCCTTCCCCTTTCTGATGCTCCCCGTTTTCTGATCTCCAGGCCCCTTACTTTCTTAGGACTCTTCACAAAGCGTTCCTTATTCCTGCCCACATCCTGGATTGCTTCACTCATACCAAGGGCCCATCCATGAACCTTGCCATTTAATGTAGAAGGAGCTGCGGGCTGCATTCCTGCTATCCGGCTCCTGGCCACCTGGCTTAGCCCTGGAATAACAACACACAAACTATATTATTTTAACACTGCCTGGCCCATTATATCTATCCTCTTCTTGGCTAACTCTCATATCTTGCTTAACCCATATTTAGTAATCTGTGTCCCAGTGTCTTAACAGGAAAGATTCAGCATGTCTGACCTCGAGGCTTGATCCGTTGTGTCTGACCAGAGAGGAGGGGCATGGTGTCTGGCTCACTTCCTCCCAGCATTCTGTTCTGTCTACTCCACCCACCTAAGGGCTGGCCTTTCAAATGGGCCAAGGCAGTTTCTTTATTAACCAATGACCTTCCTCCATCAATTTAATTTCGTGACCTTGGTATCAATATTCCTAGGGCATTCATCTCTACTCTCCCCTACCACTTTCTGCCTTACCCATGGCCCCAAAGTTCACCTCTGAATATCCAGATCTCATGGCCAACCCCCTCCCCTCTCCTTCCTACGTGACCGGAACTGACTGGTCTCTTGCCCTTTCTCTCTGATCATGTATCACCATGGACCAGGCTCTTCACTCCTCTCTTCCTCTGCTCTAACAATTCCCTCACCTGAGTTTGGACCAGACCAGGCAGCTGAGCTGCTGGAGGAAACCACAAAGGAGGGCCACAGGCACCAACTTCAAATGGATGGTCATGCTGACTTTTCTTGATGTTTGATTGTTCTGACCCTCCCAAGCCCTCTGATATCTGGGCCAAACTCTCTTCAAATCTCGCACCAGCCCTTGCCTTGTCTCTAGCCTCCCTGGCATCAGGTGCAAAGGTTTTACAGCAAGCCCCTTCCTGTTGTCATAGATGAGGCCCCACCCATGAGTGCAGCCTTTCCTCCTAAACCCTGGCTCCATCTTCCGCCTTGGTACAGGACCTTTGCTGTCCACTGTCTTTCCCTTGCTCTGACTTCCTCTTCTCTGTGGGCTCCTTCCAGTCTGCATTTACAAACTCTCAAGTTACTTTACCTTACAAACAAGGATGACCATATAAGTCCCCGCCCATGGCTGACGTAACATTCCTCTCTGGCATGTTTAAAAAGATGTATTTAGTATATGAGGGTTTTGCTTGAATGTATGTCCGTGTAGCATATGTGTGCCTGGTATCCATGGAGGTCAGAAGAGGGCGTTGGACGCCCTGGAACTGGAGTTAGGGACAGCTGTGAACCATCATGTGGGAGCTGGGAATTGACCCTGGGTCCTCCACAAGAGCAACCATACTGAGCCACCTCTCCAGGCCTCTCCAGGCCTCTGACTACTGCTGACTCTTCACAGTCAAACTTTTCTAGAGTTCTAGGCACACTTGGTACCTGCCTCTAAAATAAATAAATAAATAAAAATAATTTTTTGAGGGGGTTGTTGTTCCTTTGTGGAACTACAGTTCCCAGCATTCTCCTGGATACGGACATATTCCCAGAAGCCTTTGTATTCCTCATTAAAAAGTGAGGGTCCTACAACCCCGCTCTCTCTCTCTTCTCCCCCCTTCTCTCTCCCCGCCTTTCCCATCGCGTCCGCACACCTTTTACCTGCCTGTTACCCCTCCCCCATTAAAAGTGCACCCACGTGGGACCGCCGCGTGTCTGTGTCTTCTTCCTCGCGTAACGTCTTTACCCTCTAACCCGCAGAATTAAGAACAACATTTTGGTGCCGTCGTCGACTCGGTGACCTTTCCGTCCCGGTGCCTGAGGCTTTTGCCTCTGGGCTTCACCGGCACAAGGTCTGAACCGACCGCCTGCAACCACCTCCACCTGTCTACCATGGCCATCCAACACCGTCTGATCCATGAGTTAACCTAAGTTGGCTTCCTTCCCCCCCCCCCCCGGGGCTCTCAGAGACTGTCCGGCCGGCTTTCTTGGGCGCATCCTGGGCAAGGTCGCCGACCTCCCTCCCCCTTCCCCCCAGCTTTTTGCCCTCGGCTAAAATCTGTCTCCGTTCGCGCCTGGAAGCTTGGTGCTTCCAGCTTCTCCCTCTCTTTTTTTCTAATCTTTCTCTCTCTTCCTTCCGGCCCGCTCCAGTGCGGTGCCCTCCGGGCTGTGCGGTCAGCCCCAAAAAGCTTAATTGTCTCCTCCCAGCCGGGGCTTTTTTTCCCCTGTCAGTAGCTGGGTTCGGGCCAATTAAGATTTAACACGCCCCTCGAGTACTTGGACGCCTGTACTCGTGACTGCCGTGTTCGTGGTACCCCGGTACCTTTTTGCGGACAGGCTTGCGTTTTAGTCATGGGCTCTAAGTCTTCTAAGCCAATTCCCCCATCCTCCCCTCTCAGGCAGCTTCTGGAAGCTCTCAAACCTCACGCCCTGATTCCCTCCATAAAACTATCAATGCCATCCCTCCAGGGACCCTCTGCTCCTGCCGCCATGGATCCCGCGGACAAACCTCAACCCCCACCCCCCTGTCTCCACAACCCCCCCACCGCGCCTCGAGGGGCCACTCGCTCTCGCTCCGCCCAGTCGAGCGACAGTGACGGCTCACCCATTCCTCTTTCTTCCAAGGTTTACTCGCCTGCACCTTTCCCCCATGTTGCCTCTAAACGTTCCATTCCTAGGTCTCCAGGAGTTCCACATAAATATCCTTCTGGGTCGCCTTCCCGCTCCTCTAAATCCCCCGAAAAATCTCATTTCCCCCGTCTCATATATCCCAGCCTTTCCGATCCAGCTTCACCCAACTTCTCCCACAGCTGGACATGATCGCGCAGGCAGCTAACAATTTCTTCCCGTCACAGGAGGAGCAGGCTGTCCGAATCAACTTCGGAATCCTCCGGGTCACTTCCCTGCCCCTCCCCACCTCCTCGGTCTTCCAAAACCCCCTCAGGCCCTAACCCTACCCACTGCCTTGTGCCTAACTTCACCCCTCCCCTCACGCGCTCGTGCGCCACCGACCTATAATCTCTGATCTCTTGAGGAAGGGGCTGCTTCGCCCCACCTCATCCCCCTTTAACACTCCTATACTGGCTGTCAAAAAATCTAATGGAACTTATCGTTTGGTTCAGGACCTCCGGCTCTTCAATTCTGCTGTCGTTCCTTTACATCCAGTGGTACCTAATCCCTTCACACTTCTGTCTAACATTCCTTCAGGGACCTCCCACTTCTCAATCTTAGACCTAAAGGATGCATTTTTCTCTATTCCTCTCAGCCCTCAGTCTCAAAGCATCTTTGCCTTCACCTGGACAGATCCTGATACTAATTTCTCCACACAACTAACCTGGACCGTCTCCCTCAGGGATTCCGGGATAGCCCACACCTCTTTGACCAGGCTCTGGCCTCTGATCTGCTCTCATTGTCCCTCCTTAAATCAAAACTGGTACTCTATGTCGATGACATCCTGCTATGTAGCCCATCTTTGGAGACTAGCAGGACTGACACCGCCACCTTATTAAATTTTTTATTCAAAAAGGGCTACAGAGTCTCGCCTTCTAAGGCTCAATTGTCCACCACTCAGGTAACGTATTTGGGGTTAACCATAACCCCAACACAAAAAGGTATCACCCTGGACAGAAAAAGACTAATTCAATCTCTTGCAGTTCCTTCCACCAAAGAAGAGGTTCTGTCAGTCCTGGGAGTGGTCGGTTTCCTGCGATCCTGGATTCCCTCATTCTCTCTCCTCACCCGCCCCCTATATGAAGCAGCTCTCGGCTCTCTGCATGAGCCCCTCCTTCACCCCATTACCAAACCTTTCTGGAGACTCCAACAGGCCCTTACCCAAGCCCCAGCTCTCCATCTTCCGGATTTAACCCGCCCTTTTTCTCTTTACGTAGCAGAAAAAGAGGGCTATGCCCTGGGAGTCCTAGGCCATCAACTGGGACCTTCCTTCGCACCTGTAGCTTACCTGTCAAAGAAGATGGACCTCACCACTCGGGGCTGGGCATCCTGCATACGGGCTTTGTCAGCTGCTGAACTTCTTATTCGTGAGTCAAAAAAGCTAACCTTCGGAGCACCCACTACGGTTTTCTCTCATCATAACCTGTCTAACCTCTTAACTTACAAAGGCCTACAGACCCTACCTCCTTCTCGAGTTCTTTCTCTTCAGGTGGCGCTGGTGGAAGATACGAGTCTCACATTCCAATGCTGCCCACCTCTCAATATTTCAAATCTTCTACCTCAACCTGGTGTTAATGATTCCCCATCCCATTCCTGCATTGAGGTCCTAGAGGACCTACTGCCCCACCCCTCACATATATAGGAGGGCAGTCTGTCCCAGGCTACTCACACCTGGTACACGGACGGCAGCTCCTTTCTATGTGACGGGACCCGCAGAGCAGGTTATGCCATAGTGTCAGACACAGAGATAGTCGAGGCAAAGGCACTCCATGCTCATACTACCAACCAGCAGGCTGAGCTGATAGCCCTCACCCGTGCCTTTCAGTTAGCCGCGGGACAATCTTTAAATGTCTACACAGATTCTAAATATGCTTTTCATATCCTGTTATCTCACGTGGCCATCTGGAAGGAACGCGGGCTTCTCACAGTGAAGGGAGGGTCTATTACCAACTCAGAGCATATTATGGACTTACTAAGAGCTTCCCATCTCCCTAAAGCTATAGGAATTATTCACTGTCGGTCTCATCAGTCTGACAGTTCTACTGTTTCCAAGGGAAATAACCGGGCTGACAGAGCAGCTAAGACAGCAGCACTTAGCTCAGATCTGCCTCAGTTACCTCAGGGAGTCCTTACAGCACAGCCTACAACCTCACAGACACCTCCTAACACTCAACAGATCCTGTCCTACCTACACCAGCTTTTTCATCCCAATGAGAAAGCTCTGCTTCACTTTGTAAAAACACATATCAAACCCACGCCTGAGGACATCAGGTTTCTAAAAGCCACCACTGCCTCCTGTCAGATCTGCCAAAAGTCAGATCCCAGGACTAAATATCGTAGCTTCCCTTTCCCTACCCACCAAGCAAGGGGCTCCCTTCCGGGAACTGACTGGCAGCTGGATTTTACTCATATGCCCACAGTCAGGAGAATTAAATATCTCCTGGTTCTGGTGGATACAATGTCTGGGTGGGTTGAAACCTTCCCCACCTCTAAAAAGAGAGCCCAGACAGTCTCTGATATTCTTCTCCGAGAGATTATTCCTCGGTTTGGACTCCCAACTTCTCTTCAGTCAGATAACGGTCCAGAGTTTACTTCTCAGATTTCTCAAAATCTGTCTAAAGCGCTCGGAATCCCCTGGAATTTTCACATACTGTACCATCCTCAGTCATCAGGTAAGGTAGAACGAACTAACCGCTCTTTAAAGGAAGCCCTCGTTAAGATGTCACAGGAACTTCACCTCGACTGGGTAAGACTCCTGCCCCTAGCTCTTCTCAGGCTCCGAGCTCTTCCAAGGGGCCCCCTTCTCATTTCACCCTTTGAACTCATGTATGGGCGGCTGGTCTTAACCCCCGGCTTCTCATCGGGGACCTCTCCCCTTCCTGACCACCTGCTCACTCCCCTCCTTTTCCACTTACGTTCACTACTGTGGGACTTCACAGATCACTCACTACCTCGACCATGTGCTAATACATGTCCACCGCTGGTTAAAATAGGAGATAAGGTATTACTCTCACCCCCAGGCCAGCGCCCTTCACCTCTTTCCCATAAATGGCAGGGCCCTTTCAGAGTAATTCTTTTAACTCCCACAGCTGCCAAGCTTGAAGGAATTCCTCATTGGATTCACCTGTCACATCTTAAACCGTTTATCTCCACAGCTCAAGATAATCCTTCATACACGGTAACTAAGACGGGACCTTGTTCTCTTAAGTTCCAAAGGACACTGGATTCAGTCCCCTTTATTACAGTCTAAGGAAAACAGTGGTCCCCATCCGTCACTGTGTTAACATACCCTCCCTTCTTTAAATTCACAAATAACCAACCAGTTGTCGTTACAGGTACCGTCATCAAATACGGAGTCAAGGACTTAGGTGGTAAGCAGAGTCTCAACAAAGTTCTTTGACATAGCAGGTCAGCCGCTGACTGCAGCAGTGGCCCCTGAAATGTTAAGGAATATACGGTTAAAATCTACTTCTTTTAAGACACTTTCTTTAAGCTCCAGGATGCCAGCCCAACCCACCTAAACAAATCAAACACAAGCGGATCATTAACGGAATAAGTATCATTTAATTTTTTTTTTATCATTCTTAACCCCGGACATCCTAAGACTCCCTCACCCCAGATCTCCTCTCCCCGCTCCTTTTTAAATTTTTTTTCCTCTACTAATGCAACTTTTGCCTTCTAGCATCTTAATGATGACCCAGCTACTCAGAAAAAGCCAGACAGATTTCTTCAATCAGCCACCTCAGACAACAGCCAAGACTTCAAATGCCAGCGGTACAATCAGCCATCCCAGACACCAGTGATCAGCGACACCAGCGACCTCAAACGCCAGTGGGACATCGCCAGAATAATCGGACATTCCCTGGACCCCTCAATGCCCAGAGCCAGCAGGAAGCAGTCATGAGAGACCGGATTACGCCCCCATTCCCTACCCTTTAAGGTCCCCCAATTTTTTTTAATCAAACCAAAAGGGTGAAATGTTGTTCCTTTGCGGAACTACAGTTCCCAGCGTTCTCCTGGATATGGACATATTCCCAGAAGCCTTTGTATTCCTCGTTAAAAAGCGAGGGTCCTACGACCCCGCTCTCTCTCTCTTCTCCCCCCTTCTCTTTCCCTGCCTTTCCCATTGTGTCCGCACACCTTTTACCTGCCTGTTACCCCTCCCCCATTAAAAGTGCACCCACGTGGGACCTCCGCATGTCTGTGTCTTCTTCCTCGCGTAACGTCTTTACCCTCTAACCCACAGAATTAAGAACAACAGGGGTAATTGCTCTTATTTGTGTTTTTTTTTTCATTTTTTAAAAATTAAAATCTAATTACATCATTCTTCCCCCTCCCATTTGTGCTTTTCTTTATCTCTCATTTCCTCCTTAGGCCATTCTTCGCTCCACTAGTCATGACCTGCAAAAGTCCCAACAACGTCCAAGCCTCTAAACCAAGTGTGTATCGATTCTCATGTCATTTGGGTTTCTCTGCCATTTTAAGAGTTGTTAACTCCTGTTCCCCCCCAACCCCGCTGAGTCTGCTTGCTCTACTGACTGTGACGCCCCCCTCCCCAAGCTCCTACCTTTCTCCCTGCCTCCCTCAACTGCTCTTTCCAACCATGGGCACAGACTTTGTCCATGGCTGAGGTCAGAGTTGTCAGGAAGCGTCTCAGGACCCCTCTTGGTCTAGCTCTACGTTCTCTTAGACTACCTTATGTATTTCATGCTACAGTTGTGAGGGCCCACGGATGTGAGCCTGTTCCACCTGGACTGGAGGTCAGAGAGCTTGAGTTTATTTTTCCTCTATTAAAGTTGCTGACAACGCATGTGGCTACAAACAAGAGATTCTGACCTAGGGTGTGGGTAACTCGTATTTTGGGTATAGAGGTGGATACACTCCACCTAAACCAAGGGTCAGAGTATTCAGTCTATTCCTTATGGCATGTTAATGAAGTCTGTTGCATCCCTCTCCCCTTTCAGAATGAAGTATATAAGCGTGTGGAAAATAAACGTGGAGGGATTTTGGATTCAGTATTCACTGAATGTCCCTCCCAATGCTGTTCTGTGTTTCTGCCTCTGATGCTCTCATATCTCTGTCCTTTTGGCTTAATAATTCTAATCCTCATGCTCCTCCCCTGGAACGTATGAGTTTCCTTGAGGCTGCTCTTCAACATACAGCAACACCAGCTACTCCAACACAAGCTGCCCTGACCAAGTGAGACTCCCCAACTCAGAAAATGGCTGTCCATCTGGATGAAGCAGCACCACTTAGTTTCCCGAGTCCTCCAGATCTAAGCAGTTGTCCCCGTCCTCCAGATCTGAGCAGTTGTCCCGAGTCCTCCAGATCTGAGCAGTTGTCCCGAGTCCTCCAGATCTGAGCAGTTGTCCAGAGTCCTCCAGATCTGAGCAGTTGTCCTGAGTCCTCCAGATCTGAGCAATTGCCCCCGAGTCCTCCAGATCTGAGCAGTTGCCCAAGCCTTTGTGGTGGTGGTGTCTGTTCTCTAGTGCTGTCTCCATCAACCCCCTCCTGCCTGTGCCCTGCCCCCTTCTTATTGCAGAGGATAACTTACCTATAGTGCAAATTTTAGAATATAATTTCTACCTCAAATATATCATGGAATAACACCCAAACCCTGCTTGTTTCTACACCCTCACCCTTAGAGCTAGAAACTTCTTGTTCTGGTGGCTTTTTCTCTTTGTCAACTTGACACAAGCCAGAGATATCTGGGAAGAGAAACCTCAGCTGAGAAATGCCTTTCCCAGATTGTCTGCAGTGCAGTTTTTTTGATTAATGCCTGATATGAAAGGGCGCAGCCCACCGGTAGCAGTGCTGTCCCAGGCAGGCAATCCTAGCAGGCTGAGCAAGCCACAGGGTTCCTCATTGTCTTTGTATCAGTTCCTGCCTCAGTTTCCCTGGCTGATGAGTTGTAAGCCAAACCAACCCTTTCTTCTCACGCTGCTTTTGGTCATGGTGTTTTTTTTTTTTTTTTTTTTTTTTTTTTTTTTTTTTGGTCATGGTGTTTTATCATAGCAATAGAAAACCAAGCTTAAGGGAGGGAAATGGGAGGCTGGGAGGAGGTGGAAACTTGTTTTTTTTTTCTTCCTTTTCTCAATAATAAAAAAAAAAAAGAAAAAAAAAAGAAAACCAAGCTTAAAAGACACTTTCCTTGGACTCTCCAAATGATTCTGTTCTTACACTTCCTTTTGTCCATATCAAAATTGTAATTAGTTTCAGTACATTTAATTATTAAGTACCTCTCCAGGGGGGCTGTGAGCTCCAAGAGAAAGTGTCGTGTTTGCTGTCCCGGCACTTTGCCCTGCGCTCGGCACCTACGTTGGACAGCACAATTATTAAATGTGTATCTCTGCCTATGGATGTTGAACCCCGGTCATAACCTAAGAGTAAGCACAACAGCTAAGTGGGTGTGGAATCCAGCACTGAGTTATTCGCCCAAAGTCACTGTGGAAGCTAGCTGGCACGCTTCCAGCGGCACTCAATGGCACCACGGACAGAATGCTTCCCATTTTCCTTCCTTCTTTCTTTTTTTAAAGTTCAGGGCCTGGGCAGCTAGCTCTTGGCAGCTGTGGAAGACTCCGGCTTTACTTCCCCGTTGCTTGCCAGCTGACTTTACTCAAAACTCCTCGGCTAGCAATCCTTGAAAGCGTGTCTGTGGCTACTGAGAGCGCAGTGAAGGGAAACAGTAACATCTGATGCAGGGAACAATCCAGCTTTGTCTCCTCACGGTATTTATGTGTCAAAACGGGCCGGCAGCTAATCAAACACACAGACCTAACTTCTAATTTGCTTCTTTTCAAATGTTTTATTTGCTTTCCGAATTATGAATAAAACCGTGTGTGTGTGGGGGGGAACCCTGAAACCCAAGTAAGGCATACAATTCGCGTTCCTTTCTTGCCCAGGGTTACAGTGGTTAAGCGTTTGTGTGACAACACAAAAATCCAACTTGTTGCCTTCCTGTCGCTCTTAGGCGAAGCGTGACCAACATAAAAAACAGTAAGCTCTGGAGGCTGCCAATCAACATTTCCAGAGCCACCACTCAAAATTTCTTCTTCTGGACGACCCCCCTATCCACGCGGCTCGACGCAGCCAAAACAACTCGTGGGCTGCTGCGTTTCGCTGAGAGTAGGCGCTGTGGTCCAGCGGGCTGAAATTCAACCCCCAGCGCTCGATAATGGCTTCCCTTTGGCTAACTCCGCCTGACAGTCTTCTGCAAAAACTCAAACAGGTGTGGAGAGTTAATTTCTCAGCGGGATTAACTCTAGAGGGTCGTTCTAAGGCCTTGGGGCGATAAGGATGAAGGGGGAGCTTCCAGGCGCGCCCGGACTCGGTGCTCAAGGCGTGCCGGCCTCGCCGGCCTACTCAAGCCTTGCAAACTAGAGCGACTTCTCCATCCGGTCTCGCGGGCTTCCCCACCGGGCCTCACCTTGGCAGGCAGCGCTTTGGGGAGGCTGCGAAGGCGCTGGGTTAGGGGTGACCATCGCGGGTCCCGTGCGCTTTGAGCGTGGGTTTGGTTAGTGCCCACCCCAGAAGCGTTATGAGGGCTCAGCGTTGGGATGGCAGGCTGCCCTCACTCCTGGCGTCGCCGTGTGGGTGCCCCCGCCCCCCATCTTGCATTCCTGCCTTCTCGAGGCGCGAGTGGAACCACGTGGAAAAACCCATGTCTTCACAACCCGAAGACCCGGAGCCGAACAGGCACCACCCTTGGGCTTTGAGCAGCCAGATGGCACCAGACACTGGGTGCCCGGCGAGCAAAGGTCAGATTCACTTAGGTCCAGGTTTCCCTCTCCTCACCTCCCAAGGTGGAGCCGTCTAAGGCCTAGGCACACGCCGGTCCTGGCCGGAAAGAGCCATCAAAACTCTCACCAAGCGCCAAGCCGACAGCACAGAGGGGCCCCGGGAGCTGAGGAGTTAGGACTGGACCCTGAGTTTCAGCAGGGTGGGGGGAGGCTACTTCCTGGCGCGGGTGGGGGGCGCATCTTTGGAGGTCGCGCTTCCCGGTGTAGCAGAGGGCTTTCAGCGCGTCACGAAGGGCGGAGAGCCCGGCGGGCCCGGGTGCCGACCGGCGGGAGGGTGGGAGGTCGGCCTTCCCCAAACTTGGGCTACGGGGTGGGGCCCGGCCGTCCAGGCGGTGACGCGCGCGGGTGGCGCTGCGTCTGATTGGCGCGGCGGGCGGAGGCGGGGCCGGGGGGGGACGCCGTAGGCAGCGGCGGTGCCAGGAGCCGCGGCGGGGAGTGAGGCGCAACGGCAGCCGCGGCAACAAGTGCTGGAGCCGAGGCGAGCCGGAGCCGCCCAGACCCCGCCGGGCTGCCGGTCCGCGCGCGGCGCATGGAGCAAGAGCGGCGGCGATCGCGGGGCTGAGCCGCAGGCGCGGCTGGGACGTGGATGCGGCCGCGGTCTCCCGCTCCGCCCCGCAGAGCTGGAGCTGCCCCCGGACAAGGTAGGGCCGGGTGGGTGGGCACGGGCCCGGCGTCCCCGCCCCGCCGCCAGTTCCGGCCGGTGCGGGCGCCCTGCACTCCCGTCGCTCCTCCGTGGCTCCTGCGGTGTCTGCTCCTTCGGGCCCTCCTCCCCTCCGCCCGGCTCCTTACTTCCCTGGCCTCCGCACAATCGTTTCCCCGGCCTTCTCACCTACCGCTCCTTCTCCCCTCCTCCCCGACCTTCTCACCTGCTCGGCCTCCGCTGTTCCTGCTGTCACAGGGAGAGGGCAGTGACACCCTGGGGCCGCGCTGCACCCCGCGCGGGAGGTGCGGGCCCGGGCGGTGGGGGAGCGGCGCGTGCGGTGTGCTGCCCCGCCCGCGTACTGCGCCGGGCTCGGGTGCCGCAGGGGCAGATCAGGTGTTTGTGAGCTACTGGCGGCCGCTTTCCACCCGCGCCCTCCCCCAAACTGCAGGCACTGTTACCTCCGAGTCCCCAAAGACTGGTTTCTGTGAAACTTCGGGAGAACCATTCGCTTTGACCTCTAAAATAAAATATTCCACGCTGCCCGCGTTGAATGATTAACCAGACTCAGGACAGAGCCTGGGGAGCGGACCCTGCGAGTGGCGGGTGGGCGCGCCTGCGGAGCGGGGACCCTTTTGGGGACCTGATACCCAGCGTCTGGTTAATTGCACTCTCTTGGGGTCCCCTGAGCTGTGGGGTCTTAGGTGGAAAGGAAGTTCAGTGAAGACGGCTACTTTTTAGTGTCACGGCGTGCGAGGTCATCTTGAAAAGTATTATACACATTTTGTAACCTGGGTTGGCTGCAGGGTGGCTGGTCTTTGCTCCCTTGCCTGCGGTGTTCGCGTCAGCACCCCCAACTTGATAGACTGATGGGAATTATAAAACCTGTTCTTCTGCCCTTCTAGCCCCCCCCCCCCCCGTAAGCCGTGCTTTTCAGGTTTCAAAGCCAGTGGGTGAAAATAGGCTTCCTTTTATAACAGATTCTTTCAGGTTTTGTGGGGGGAGGCAACGGGACTGAACTAGGAGGGTGGGACCAGGGCCCAGCCCAGAGTGCGCTCCAGTGGGGTTCAAACCTCTCACCGCGAGGGACCCGCCCGAGGCCGGCTGGTCACTTCCACCTGTCCTAGTCCGACTTGTGTTTCTTTTTAATAGAGATTATGAAACCTAGTCGAACCGGGGAGTTTTTACGCACAGTCCGAGAGCTCTTTATATTTGGTTAGGTTTTAAGACCAAAGAAGTGTGCCGGAGCCCCGTAGAACTTGGCCTGAGTAATTTCCGCGCTTTCCAGCGCGGTGGTCTTTTTTTAATCAGCCGATCGCTTGAAACTTCTTTTCCAGCGTGAATACTGCTTTCCCCCTCGGGACGCTGTCTGTTGCTCTTAATTTAGTGTTTTTGTGCAGATGGCAAATATAATAGAATGCCGAATTCTCCGTTAAACTTAAGTCCCTTCACTGGGCTTGTTTCTGCCACGTGCTGTTAAGTGACAAGTTAGCGTGAGCCTTGTTTCCCCTGCTTAGTTTCAGAAACGGGATACTTGCTTTGTATGGTTGTTTTTGAAGACGAATAGGATGCTTAAGTGCTTAAAGAGATCACAGCGAAGTTCCCGCTGGTTCAGCTTCCGCTTGCCAAAAACAGTGATCTGTTGTTGGAACCGTTCAGATTTGTCTAGCTGAAATCGCCCAAGCTTGACAGATGGAGGTAGCAGGTTTTTAAGACCTAAGGAATGAGGTAGTCTTAGAGAAAAACAAACATAATTTTCTTATGAATTGCTTTCGCCTAGTCCCTGTGCTTTTGTAAGGCCTGGGCATAGAGATGGCTTATGGTTTCGAAGGTACACTTTAAAAAAAATAATTCAAAGCAGTGCATGGTGGTCCATATTTTGATCCCAGTATTCAGGAAGCAGAGGCTAGCTAATCACTACCTTCTAGGCCAGCCTGGGCTACACAGAGAAACCTTGTCTCGAAAAACCAAAAACATTAAAAAAAATAGATTTTCCTAATTTTAACATATTACAGTTACGCTAAAAGTGGGGAATGGATAATTTACTGTTGAATTTCCACTATACTGTTTGTTCAAATGTGTGTGTATGTTTAAGGGTTATATTAGGAGACAAGACCAAATACTGCTCATCTTAAAATGATGCTGGTTGGTTTTAAAGTTGGGATATTCTATATTAGAAATTTGGGGGGCTTTCTCAAATGAAGGAGAGAAAGGATAAGTCTTTGTTTCTCAAGTAAACTTCGAAATGGCTACTGTTTTGTTTTTAGCCATAATTTAGGGCCAGGTGTGGGGCCTATACCTTTAATACCAGCACAGGGAAGGCAGAGGCAAGCAGATCTTTTAAGTTCTAGGAGAGCCAGGGCTACATAGACTCTATCTCAACTATCTCAACAACAAACAAAATAATCCGTAATTTCGGGTCTCTATCAGACCTGTCTTGACACATTGGGTGGGTGCTATTAATTTTTCCTAACTCGTTTAATGGGCATGTTATTTGACTCTTCGGGCATTTTAAAACAGCTTTATTAGACAGTCTGTTCATACTTCAAAAATTACTAAGTAGAGTTTTGAGATTTTGCAACCAGGCTAGTATTTGGTAATACAACCCATTAAAACACTCAAATAGCAGTGTATAAATTACCAAAACTCTCAGAACTTACCATAGCAGTCTTTTGTCGTCTCTGATTGCTTTGGGGTCACAGTTGTCTGGCATTCTATGCTGTGTACAGATTAAAGCATGAATTGAATGAGGCTCAACTATTTCCAAAGCAGTAAATATTTCCTAATTACTTAACAGAAATTACTCAGGTAAGGAGACAGCACTTAACCCCAGGCCCAGCTCACCCTGCCCTACCCCAGATGTAGTTCCAGCTGTCTTTTCTCCCCTTCTGGAGTGGGTACTTGATGAATATATTAAAATGGTAGGATGAATTTCTGCCTCTCTAGAGAGGCAATTACTGTTTGGATAAGGGGTGTGTGCGTGTGTGGGGTGAGGCTTTTTGAGAATTGATGTAATCATTTCATCATCGCCTACTGGTAGAGAGGCTTTGCCAGTCCGAACAGAGCCTGAGAAGCAGTTACAGTTTGATGGACTGGTTCCTGAGTATCCGGGTGCAGTTACTCCTAGAAAAAGTTAGCCCTGCTGAGTTTTCCTATTAGTCTCAACTGTATGTTGCCAGTATTGTAAAGTTGTTACTTTTGCTGCCAGCTTTGTTTGCTTGGCTTGGCTTCATTATTGTAACAAAATCCCAATTTTTGAGAGCCAGCATTGTATCTGATTAAATATAATGTGTATTTTTAACATTTATGGTACTTTTAGGTGTCCATATTTTATGTAAATGTAATAAATTATCACAGATTATTTTCTGTGTCTCTATAGACATTCCCTTCAGCAAAAGAAAAGGTGTTTTCTTTTGGTTTTGTTTTGATTTTTCTCCTTGAGGGGAAATTCCCAGTAGTCAGGAAATCGATACTTTCCACTTTTCATTCTGTGACATTTTAAACTAGGTTTGTTTAGATTCTTCAAACCAAAAAAAAAAAAAAAAAAAAAACCAACAAAAACCTTACTAACCAAGGTAATCAGTTCTAAGAATGTAGCAAGGCCCTGTGAACTGTGAAAAGATGGTTTGGTAGTTAGAACCAAGAACTTGGGGTCCGTTGACCAAGGGTTTCCTTTTTGTTAATGACATAATGTAGCCTGTGCTGAACCGGTGAATGTGAGCTCCTGTTTATGTTAAGAAGTAGGAACTTCCGCTCTCTAAAGGCTCCTGTGCTCGCCCTTGAGAGTGACATCACTGCAAATGTCATTTACAGTGCTGTAGGTTGGTTTTACCTGACCTCTAGTTAATTAGAATCAGTCATAGCACACGCAGTGTTTTATAAACAGTGGAGTTTGAACCTGGTTTTACCACACTAGCTCTGTGATGATGTGTGTGTTGCTTGGCCTCCCTGAACCATGAGATGCTAGGAAAATTAAAGCAAATGATACAACTAAGATACCTGGGTGGGTGAGATACCTCGGTGAGTATGGGGGTGCCTGCCATCAAACCTGGACTGTGTGAGTTCAACCCCTGGATCTCAGAGAGAAGCAACCCCCCCCCCCCCCCCCCCCCCCCCCCCCCCCCCCCCCGCAAGTTGTCTTCTGACCTCTCCTGTGTGCCGTGACTGATGGAGCAGATGCAAGTACTCATACATGCAAATTTAATAAAACACGAGCACCACAGCTGAGATGCTGATAACTAAAGGAATTAGATCGTTTCTGTTTAAATAAGCCATGTCATTATAAAAGCTACTTCAGTCTTGTTTTTGAGTCCTGGAACTCAATAGGACGGTCAGGCAGGCCTTCAAACTCCCATCCCCCTGCCTCGGCCTACCCCAGTGCTGGCATTAAAAGCGTGCACCTCCACACCTGGCTAATGGGGGGGCTTTTGTTGAAAGTTAGAAATAAAATCTGTTGATTGAATACCTTGTTTGGCATTTAGTCTTAAAGGTGATGACCTCCTGTTTACCTCTGCTGATCCACGTTGAGATGCCCCACCCAGAGCTGTTTGGGCACCTGCATGGTATGAGCTAGCTTGTAAAAGGTGAGGTGATGGGGGCCCCTGAGTGCTCAGACAGCATTTACCACTTCATGTTTTGCGAGTAGATCATTTGGAAAGCGAGAGCCCATTGCCAGCTGTGTTAATTGTATGCTTCCTTCTGGCCACTTAAACCCTTTCAGTGTGTCGGTGCCCTCGGGTCCCTTGCCTGTTAATGGGTACTTCTCGTTCTGTAATTGCAACTTGGACGATACTTTGGTGTTTTTCCAAAAGGACCTTTTTATATTTATTTATAAGCAATATTCAAGAGTACTTCAAGGAGAGGCCTTCGGTTGCCCTGCACGTTAAGGATAACTTCCGTCACCAGTTTCTTTCGTACCCTTCTAGGAGCTCATCTCTGCATTTCGGCAGTTTTGAAATGACCAGGAGCCGGGCGGTGGTGGCGCACGCCTTTAATCCCAGCACTCGGGAGGCAGAGGCAGGCGGATCTCTGTGAGTTCGAGACCAGCCTGGTCTACAAGAGCTAGTGCCAGGACAGGCTCCAAAGCCACAGAGAAACCCTGTCTCGAAAAACCAAAAAAAAAAAAAAAAAAGAAAGAAATGACCAGGAAATCCAGTAGTGCTGGATTCGATGACATTTGATGTCTGTTGGTCTGCCTTAGAGGGTGCCCTGCAGACATAGCAGAGCTTTGAAAACCTGGGCTGGAGACCCTGCACGCCATGGCCTCTCCTTGGGACAGACCCTTTTGCCCACAAAAAGTGGCACACTGTTTTTGGCAGAGTTTGAGAGGGAACGGCTGCTCATGGTCATTATGTTTGCATAACCGCAAAGGTTCCAGGTCCTGTCTGTGCCTTTGAGTCTGCAGAGTGCTTGGCCAATAGTGTGTGCTTCCAAACGGTGTTACAAGATACCGTGGGAGCAGCCAAGAAAGGCTTCCTGAGGAAGTGGTATTGAGACTGCACTACACTGGATGAACAAAAAACACTTCAAGAGCAGAGAAAGCATCCAGAGGGCTGAGGGATGCAAGCTAAGAGAGAGGACCCAGCAAGAGGCTCAAGTGGAAGGTTCAAGGTGAAGGAACACCCTCTCTTACAGCTCCGCTTTGAAGAACAGGGAAGATGAGGAAGGTCTTGACACAGCCTTAGTGACCATGCAGAGACAGGAGTTAGAGAGAGTTGGGGGGTAGTGGAGAGCTGCGGAATGCTCTTGCAGTTGTTGAGGAAGATGAACTTGAGGCAGAGAGGTGGCTCAGAGGCCTGGTGTAGTATGTGTCCCTGCAGGACTGTCTGATTGTTCCCTGCTGGTGTGTTCTCACAGCTGAGGAGCCTTTAAAGATAGCAATGTCTGGAGGTCACTTCTCAGGCTGACTCCTCTGGTCTCTGTGGGAATGTTGGAAGTTCTGGTGTCCCCTACTGGACTGCTCCACCTTTGTTCCCCTTTTCCTCCCATTCCCATCCTGGCCTTTGGCTCTTGTGCCCACCACTTCCATTAGTAGTGTCATTCCAGCACTCCTCTCTGTTCAGCATGTTCACCAGCCTCTTCAGTGAGCTGCAGCTTTATTGTGGTTGTCTATTTTAGCCACTGCCTGTTGGTATTTGTTCGCTTATCTCATTAGTCCTGGGTGGGAAAAACTGAGGGCCCCAGGAGCGGTTCATGGTTAAAGTGTATATTGCATTTGACATTTGAGAGGTGTAAAAACCAACTCATGGGTGATGGGATGGAATTTGGAAACATTAAGGAAGATGTGGAAGAGGGTGAACTTCCAGGCACATCGGATTGGATGGAGTCTGGAGTAGTGTCTATGAGGGTCCCATCCTAGCAACAGACTTGGTTCAACCCTACTGAGTGGCCCATTTTGAGGACTCTGACCAGTTTCCAAAGATGCCAAGAGTCAGGAGAAAGAGAAGGTGTTTGGGGGAAGGGAAGGCTGAGGTCATGGCCTGCAGTGTTGGGCCTGGAAGTCAGCAGGATTCAATAATTATGACAATCTAGAAAGGAAAGGGGATTGGGAAAGGTCCAAGGAGGGCTAGGAGCCTGATTAGGACAGGGTGCTTGTGCCCACCAGAGAGTGCAGTTTTACCCTAGGGGAGCAGTGTCTGATGGGCGGCTAGAACAGTGGCCTTGGGCAGACAGCGTGACAGCCCACTGGAGGTTTTGCTCCAGTTGTTTTGACTTTGTGACCGACAACAAGCATCCTGGCAACCATGGCAAAGGTTAAGGGTGTTCGTTACCCCTTTGTAAAAGCATGATAAACCTGAAGATTGGCTGGTGAACAGCTTTAATCCCAGCACTGGGTAGCAGAGGCAGGCTCCATGCCAGTTAAGGTTACACAGTGAGGCCCTGTCTTCAGATGCTTCGGGGCACATTCACACACAGGTGGGTGGAATGAATGCTCCAAGTCTTGACTGTGAAGGCGCTAACATTCAAGCAAGATTCTGTGGCCCATGAACTCCACACTTAAAATTCATCTTCAGGGTTTTAAGAGAGCGTTTATTCTTTGAAATGCTCTACCAACTGTGTGTGTGTGTGTGTGTGTGTGTGTGTGTGTGTGCGCGCGCGTGCACTTGCCTGTGTGCTGAAAAGGACCCTTGAGCTCTGACCTTAGATTGTCAGTGACATTTAAAAATCAAATTATTTGAATTATTTGTCTAACATCAAAAAGGGATGAGGTGGGTTTATTAACAGATGGCACCCTCTGAATCTTTGAGCTCGGCAGTGGAAAATTCAACCAAAGATGGAAAATATTTAGGGGGGAAAGATAGAAAATGAGACAATAGAAAATAATGTTGCAACAATAAAAGTAATACAAGTTAAAGGTAAAGCTAACAGCTTCTCCTGTAGCTCTTACATTGTATTAGTCTACTAGGCTCTGTAGGGCATGCTGGGTGCTGAGCCATCTTTTGGGAGGGCTTTTGGGGGGTCTTTTGAGAGCCTTGAAGTCCTAGGGCTGCTCCCTAATGGGCACCAGATGTACCTTGGTTGCTTTGATTCTTTAAATGAGAGGCAACCATCTTACTTTTTCTTGCCACATAAGGAATTATTCCCTTCAAAGGAATTTAAAATATCTCCCACGAATACTCCTATTTTTAACTGAATGTTTTCTTTTGAGTTTTTGTTCTCAGGGTTCTGGTGGGTTGTCTTTTTTAAAAAAAAAAAAAAAACAACAAACTCTCTTTATAATGGAAACTTTGAGATCGTCTGTGGTGAAGCCTCTGGGGCAATCCTACTGTTCTCGCCCCTCCCTGCCCATATCCTGTCTGCCATGGGCACCCAGCCGGAGAGGGAAGTGCCCCTGAGTTAGGGTAGGGCAGGCAAGCCTGCTGGTCCTGGAAATGGCTGCACGTGCTGGCTGGGGTGTAACACTGAGGTGATGAGCCTGTAAAGAGGCGGGGGCTGGATTTCCCGACTGTTCTGCCTTGTGCCCGTATACAGAATGAACACTAATTTTTCTTGGCAAGTGGCCAGAGAAAGACATACTGCTTCACCTCTTGAAATATGTAGCCATTAGTCTTGGTTGGATTACTGAACGATTTCTTCAACCATCATTATTAACAGGACTTTTGGATGAAAGGCCAAAATGTCACTACTTCAAGGATATGTATTTTAAATATGCTCTATTTTTATTCTTAAAAAACTTAGCTGAAACAGTCCGCGGATACCACTCAGTAAGTAGTTGAAATTTAAGCAGCCTCCAAGAGGCTGGAGGAACAGGGATGGGAGCGGAGGGGAAGGATGGCTTGCTCCAGGGTCACATGTCACTAGGAACACAGTCTTCCCAGAGAAGGAGAGGTGACATTGCAGAGGCTGCTCATGCAGAGAGCAATGAGTGTCGCCTGGCTTTTACTGATGGGGTGCTAGCCCTAGTGGGGTGCTCGGGGAGCATCCATCTTTTGTGCTCTTGAGGGAGACTGCACAGTACAGCCTCTCTCTGGGCTTGGAGCCATTCTATTTGGGAAGCAGGCCTGGCAGGTAATATACATCCAAGGGCTGGATCTTTTCCTCCTCTGTGGCGTGCTGGGCACCAGGAAGAGGTGATTACAGGCAGGGATGGAGCCTGGCCCGTCAGGGATGGTGTCGAACTGAGAAGCAAGAGACCTGTCGGGGCTTTGGGAGTAGCATTCCTGGATGGACAGGGCTGGTCCTTGGCAGAGTGCTGAATGAGGGTGGGGTGCCGTCCCTCTGGGTGCTGCTGCTCTTGGGGGCGGAGGGCAGAGAGCGTTTGGGCTTCTAGTTCTTGACTCCTGCTTCTTTCAAGGAACCCCAGGCAGGTTTCTGATCCTAGGGGCCAGATTCTCCCTCAAGTGAGGAGACTTGGTGTCTGCTTTCCTGGCTTTATTGTATTCTTTGGGCCCTTGGTATACTTATGGCTAGGAGGAATGCTCGCTTAGTCAGTGCCTGAGGACTTAAGTGTACAGTTTGTTATTTAAAATGTTCTATTTAAAGTAAGCCTAGACTAAAGTTGTAAACGAAGTAATGAGTGACATCATTCTCTTATTTTATTATTTTATTTTGCCTTGCTCAGAATGGAGCCCCAGGTCTGGGGCAATGCTAGCCGAGCGCTCTGCTGCTGTGCTGGATCACCAGGCTTCTATTATGGTTTTCATGCCTAGGATTTTGTTTGTGTTGTTTGAGCCAAGACTTAGGTATTCCAGGCTGACCTTGGATCGGCTATGTAGTGGCGACTTCTGCTCTTCCAGTGTCAGTTCCTACTGGGGTTATAGGCAAACCCCCAACCCGAGTTTGTGTGGTGCTGAGGAGCCAATCCAGGGCTGCATGCAGTCTAGGCTCATCCCACCCACTCATCCTCAGTTCTCACGCCTCTTTCCAGAGGAGTCAGATTGCTGTAAGCCAGGAGCTCCGGCTGTCTTCACAGTGACCAAGGACATGGTCTCTCTAGGGGAAATGTGTCACCAGAAGGCTTCATCTTAACAGCCATGAAGTTGAGACTTCCCGCAGCAATTTATTAGGTTACTTAAAATAAGCACCATGAATGTCGTCGGTTTAAGTTTAAATATTTATTGAAGTTACAAAGAAGATAATTATTAATGTGCTCTGTGCAGTCCCATCTTGCAGCTTGTTTACACAGTGCTTTCCTGAGTTTTAGAGGTTGTATCTTTTATTTTGATAATGGGGATGCCTTCAAACTATTTTACAGGGCATAGGAATTACCAAATATAATTTGTCAGAATTGAGAAAGACAGAGTTTGCCCATAGAGTATCTGTTGGGAATAACGGGTTTGTGGTGTTGTTTTTTTTTTTGTTGTTGTTGTTTTGTTTTTTTGAGACAGGGTTTCGCTGTACTTTTAGAGCCTGGCCTGGAACTAGACCAGGCTGACCTCGAACTCACAGAGATCCGCCTGCCTCTGCCTCCCAAGTGCTGGGATTAAAGGCGTGTGCCACCACCGCCCGGCTTGTTTGTTTGTTTTAAGGCAGAGTCTCTGCAGGGTAACCTGGGCTGTCTTTACACACACTTGTGATCCTCCTGACTTCCCAGGTGTTGGAATTACAGGTGTGTGACACCATGCCTAGCCTTACATAGATGATTTAAGAATAAAAATTTTAAAGTTTTTACTTAATATGTGTATGTATGCATGCCACATATGTGGATGCCCGTGGAGGCCCCAAAAGGCTTTGGCTCCCCTGGAGGAGTGGTTGTGAGCCACCCCATGTAGATGCCTGGGTTCTTTGGAAGAACAGCCAGTGTTCTTAAACCTTTTTAGAAGATTTACTTTTATTTAATGTGTGTGTGTGTGTGTGTGTGTGTGTGTGTGTGTGTGAGAGAGAGAGAGAGAGAGAGAGAGAGAGAGAGAGAGAGAGAATGAGAATACATTTGCCCTTGGGTGCCTGGAAGAGGATGTCAAAGCTGCTGGAGCACAAGGTGATTGTGGCCATTCTAATAGTTAAGTTTTGTTTCCTAATTGCTTTTACTGAGTTGAGTGTATGAGTCTGTAGAAATGGGGAGCCAACTCCCAGCCCATCTCTACACCAAAACAACCAAGTCAAGGCCAGTGGCCTGCTTATTTCCAGAAGAACTGCCCAGTTTATAATGGGGTTCTGTTTCTAGTCCAGTGCTATAATCTATGCTTGTGCGTTTTTATTGATTTTTAATCGCCTCCTCCTCCCTTTCCCTATCCCTTGGGCCTGTGTTTGTTTATAGAACTATTTCTGCTGTGACTGTTTCCTGAGTGCTGCTTTCAGGTGTCTGTTTTGAGGATGGTACTGGGTAATGTCCTAGTTAGTAGCGGTAAGGGAGGCCTTAAAGCCAAGAGGCTTTTGACCTTATGGAGAGGAATAAGGGTTGGCAAGTAGCCAGCCGAGGACTAGAGAGGGAAACTCGTGGCCCATGTATGAACTTAACCAAGAATAACTGTGTTGAGAGCGGCGTTAGAAACTTGGTCGGAAAGGGTGAGCTTCCCTTTAAGCTGTGATGGCTGTGTATACTTTCAGCTCTGCAGACCTGGGGGGTGAAGTCCTGGGGAGCAGGAGCTCTCAAGGTCATTCCTGTGTGGGGAACTCAAGGCCGGCCTAGAGGTCCCGTCTGAAAACAGCAGCAGAGGCCTGCTGTCCCTTCCTGTCCCTGAGCCCCTGGGTTTCTCCTCCACACTCTGGCCGTCTGGTGTGGCAGACTGACTAGAGACAAGAGTCCTGCTGTCCGTTAGACCTTTATCACAGAGCCCGAAGTCAGATGAATGTGGAGGAGACCTCAGAGGTAGAAGCAATAGAAGCTGTCCCAGAGGGGGGTTGGGGGGTGTGAGAGACTTAAGACAATGGAGGGTTTTGTTGTTTTAATGAACCAGAATTTGTAGACGGTGGAGAAAGTCTTTGTCACCAGTAATTCTCACTGCCCACTGACAGTGACTTGTTGGTTCTCCCTGTGGGTGACAAGGCTCTTGTCCCTGGAGCCTTGGGGCCTTTTCTGTAAATGAGGTGAATGATCTCTATGGCCCTGGTCTAGAAATTTGTTTTCTCTGCAGTTGGGCTGGGCTCCTGTGGGAAATGCATGTGTGTGTTGTGGGGAAACAAACGTGTGCACCTGTAGCCAGGACGGCTTCTAGTCACCTGTTGTGGACTGGGTTATTCTTGGCCAGGCGAGACTCGGTTGTGGCCTTGCTGGTTCCTCCTGTCGGGCTTCGCCGCTGGAAGGGAGCTGAAGGCTAAAAGTTCTAATAGAAGGTTTGCACGAACATGTTTGCGGCTGGGCTAGTTTGAGCCTTTGCCAGACTCTCATTCTTTCGTGTGAATGAGTAACTAATCAAGAGTAGCTCATGAGTCATAAAACCCATGGCATAAATGATGCCTCTTACCAGACCAGTGTGCCTCAGTCCAGAGGCCTCAGTTGGACATTTGCTATGTTATTTTTCTCAATTTGAGGTTTGTTTTGTTTTGTGTTTTTTTCTAGTCTCAGTCCTTGGTTTTTCTTAGAATTGTGTACGCCCCTTCAGGTGCCAACACATGCTGTGATTTCATTTCTCCGTCATGTAGGAGCTGTCTTCCTTGGAGGAAGCCTCTGGGTTGGGTTCAAAGGCCAAAGCTCACCTCCACTGGGGTTAGCTCTCTGTTCTCAACCTAACCGCTTCACCTTTGGGAGCTGGTTGTGGAAATGAAAGGGTGTGAGGGCATCCTGACGGACTACTGGGCAGAGGACAGAGTAGGGAACTCGGGAAGAGAGTAGATGGAACAGAGGGACGTGTTCTTTTCCGGTGAGGTTAAGGACAATGTGTGACCTCGTGTGTGTGTGTGTGTGTGTGTGTGTGTGTGTGTGTGTGTGTGTGACAGCAGACAGTCTGGCTTCTCCCTCTGCTGGGTGTGGCCACAGTACAAGCATTAGCCGCTAAATGACTTCAGAATTTTGTGTTCTCTTTGCCGTTTTTCTGAAATACTCAGAGGATGGGAAGAGTTGGTGGCACGTTATCCCTTTTCCCATCGTTAGCAGTTGGTGAAGCAGTGGACCGACTGGTCCTGCGGTCAGGGGTGTTCAGAGCTGTGAGGAGACAGGCTGCCCCAGTGAACCCAAAGCCAGCTGCGTTTGTATACGCACACCGTGGACATTCAGTGTCTGTGTACGATACAACTGATCAGTTTTCACGTTTAAGCCGGGGTGTGAAAGAAAACACAGTGTTGTAAGCTGTCTGGCAGCCTGGTCGCAGCTTCTCTGTGTAGCCATTAGCAGCAGGTTTCTCGAAGTAGGAGAACCCCTGGGCCCACCAGCTCCTACCCACACTGTCTTAGAGGCTCCAGAGCTCATCTGCCTACCGTTGCTTTGTGTTTCCACCCCAGCTCTCTTGCAGCCTGCTGCTCCTTGTGCTTCTGAAATTAGCCCTGCCACAGGACACCTCAAGGCCTGTCTTACCCCCTGCTGTCAGTTAAAGCTGTGCCTTTGACTGCCTCTGCTAACTCCCTGTGCAGGACTCTAGTGGCCTCTTAAAGAGCAACAGTGTTGTGGTTAGAGATGACTCTGGGCTGATGGTGTAGAGACTTGCACTGGTTCACTGGTCACCTCCCGCCTGTGCTGCTGACACACTGGCTGTTGGCTGACCTCTGAAAAGGGATCTGGGCCCTTTAGCTGATTTTCCTTACTCTCTTTGTAAGTTGGTGGTTCTTGCTCTGCTGGCAGGATGAAGAGATTTTCTTTCTGAATTCCTGTCTATAAGTGGCTACTATGCGGTTATGTTTCTAGAATGTTGGTTGCTTTTCTCGCCCTCCCTGGTGCCAGGGCACAGCTTTCCCCAGTGTCTGGCAGGGCTGTGTCTCACTCTGGAGCACAGTGGATCTGTGAGGCAGAGACAGTGGTCTGTACCCAGCCCTCAGCCCTCAAACGCGCACTTTCGTGGGCCCCATGGGCTGGCTGTGTAGTGGCCTAGCCTCCTGCACTGTCCTGAGCTGCACTGAGCCTCTCTGGTCAGCCGTGGTGACTTAGAATTCTCCTGAAGAGGGAAGACCCCTTCGGCTCCTGGCTGCAGGAGCACTGTGATGTTTCCTTAGATTTCCTTCTGACACTGCTTCTGGAGCTCAGGATCCCTAACTCCAGAAAGTCTTAGCTTCGTGTTGCTCTTCAGTACTTGATAGAATGCAGCAGATTCCTGTAATTTAAATATTTCATGTAATTCGCTAGTCCACATGCAAGGGGCTTTTCTAATACCGTTTTGGGAAAAGGTTGTATGTATTTAATAGTCCAGTTTCTACTTTATATTCACTGTTTTCAGTGACCTTGCAGATGCCTCTGTACGGGCTGCCCTGACCAGGTGAGGAAAGTGAGCTGGTGTCACCTGTGTGTCTGTGTGTCCGTCTGTGTGTGTGTGTGTGTGTGTCCGTCTGTGTGTGTGTGTGTGTGTGTGCGCGTGTGTGTATGTGCCCGCATGCGTGCACGTGCTGCAGATGTAAAGTGAGGCTGCATTCAGTAGTGTCTTCACTTCACTGTGGAGCTGCAAGAGCAGGGAGGTCACGTGCAGACAGATCAGCTTGGGAGTTGGTCATTGTCGTGAGCGGTGAACTTTGGGTTCTCCGGGTGGGTATGGGCTCAAGGCTCGATGAATGGAGAAGAGACCAGGAGGAGTCGTGAATGACAAGATGGAGGTAGGAGCCCAG
This sequence comes from Microtus oregoni, assembly GCF_018167655.1. Lineage (NCBI taxonomy): Eukaryota > Metazoa > Chordata > Mammalia > Rodentia > Cricetidae > Microtus > Microtus oregoni. The sequence goes on from NW_024543078.1 coordinate 20,035,205, forward strand.
GCTGCGACTCCTGGTTGAATGTAGAGAGCAGGGAGGTACAGAAAAGGAAATTCAGGGGTTTCCCCCGTGCCCACAACCCAACATTCTGCAAATGTAAAATGCAGAGAAACTTAGAGCTGAAACATTCTGAAACTAGTTTCAGGAGTTATGTGTTAAACCGTGGGCCCTTCTTTTGGAGGTTCAGTGGGTTGATGAGAACGTCTTAGTTTAGTCATTGAGGGACGAAACTGGAGAAGTGTACGGTGTCAGAAGCAGGAGCTTTGGCAGAGAGCTGCTGAGTGACAGGGCATGTAGACCCCAAGCTGTATGTTGTAGAATAAGGAAGAAGGCGCCGAGAGGTCAAGGAAATAGTTCGGCTCTGCTAAGTCTGACGGAAGGGGTCAGACTGGATTTTAGCCTGAATACGAGTCTAGGCTATCTCTATCTCCTAGCCAGAACTGTTTTTAAATTCCACAATCTTTCCACCAAGGACTATACAATTCTTTTCAGCTTTATTAAAGACAGGGAAGGGTGACCTGTTTATTTTTCTTCTCCTTTTCTAAATGTTCTGCATGTATTTATTTAAAGGGTAAATACAGAGGTAGATTTGGTTTTTGTTTTGTTGAGGTGCTGAAGAATTTGGGGCCTCTTGCTTGCTGGGCAGGTGCTCTGCCACGAGATAAACCTGAGTCCTGTGACTAATTTTATTTTAAATGGTAAATTCCACTTGAGCAGATTAGCCATAATGGGTTGTGGAGGAGACACTGATCTGTGTTTCCACCCGTGGGGACATGTGACTGAACAGACTCATTGGAAGTACCTTTTCCTTTTAATTTTGAACTTGGAGGGGAAACCTCCTAACTAGAAAACAATTCCTGAGACTCAGCCTGTTCTGTGGCTCACAGACAGAAAGTGCTGGCAGCACACTTTTCTATCCTGGTGTCGTGGGGAACTCCTGGGGTTCCCCTGCCCAGCCCTGGCAAGAGCCTGGGCCAGGCCTCTAGTACCGATTAGGACAGAACTCTAGGAATGGCCCAGGCCTTCTGGCCCTGCTGATCGCCCTCCCTGGTAACCTGCCATCTGCCATTTTGCTGGAAGCTGTTCTCCCCACAGAACCTTTTAGCTGCAAACTGTGTCCTCCTCTGTTTGTTTGAACAGGGCCCAGGAATGGCTGGCAGGGAGCAGCTACAGATGGGAGGTAAAGGTGTTGGAGAAGCAGCCTGCCCCAGGCTCCCCGAGCAGCAGCAGGGCGCGGGAATGAGCAGGCTGAGGCAGCAGGCCAGGGCTCCTCTCTGTTCTCTCTGGTCGGATTTGAACAGCAGTGAGCAAGGCTCCCTTCAGAGGCCTCTGACTCCTTCCCCTGTGTACACTCATAAGTTGGGTTTCTAGCCTTGTCTTAGCCCGATTGGGTTGGGGGCACTGACTGCTTCTATTTCACGAGAAAGATCCTGCCTTCCTTTTACTCTTAGCATTGTGTGTTGGCAAGGTTTCTGTGCTGAATAAACTTGAAGGTGGTGGGGAAGTTTATTTGGCCTATGCCAAAAAAAAAATATTTTTTTGGTCCATGGTCACTTTGTCACATTGCATTGGGGCCTGCGGTGGCCCTCATGCATCATGGTGGGAGCATGTAGCTGAGGGAGCGGTCCCTTGATGACAATCAGGAAGTGAGTTCCTTCCACTAGAGCGTACTCCCATAGTTGCAAGACTGGAGACCAGGCCTTCGCAGGACGTTTCGGATCCAAGCCTTCGTAGCACCTTAGTGCTGAGGGCAATTCAAGGCTGTAGTGACACTTCATTTGTATTTTAATAAATAAAGCTTTTTTTCCTGACCATTACCAGTATTAACTTGTAACCATCCCCATTAAATACCCCCAGAAATAGATTGCATAATGCTTTATTAACCTTGAATTTTCTTAATGCTAATGAGAAAGGAACAGCAGCTGCAGAGAGACGTTGGACAAGGAAAAAAAAGCTTTATTTATTAAAATGCAAATGAAATATCACTCACTACACAAGGCGTCTTGATGCAGGCTTTAGGGTTGGCTTGATTGTGTTGCGGGTGCTGTCTCTGATTGACTGTTGTTCCTGAGACCCTTGAAAACAGGTTGTTATGACTACCCTGGTCACCAGCAAGTGTCTTTTGGCCAGTAGCTTGCTGAAGTGTTTACAGCTTTCAGAACTGGAAGGAACCTGTCAGCACCGTGGCCTTCAGTGCCTTCTAGTTGTCTAGTGTTTTGGAGCCTTTGGGGAGGCGTCTGGGTGGCTTGCACAGCTGCAATGCCTCTCTGCTCTTGGCTAGAGACAGTCCCCACCTTTTTTGTTAAATTTAATTATAGTGTTATAGAAGTAGTCTGTTCCTAGTCGGGAGTGGTAGCGCACACCTTTAATCCCAGTACTCTGGAGAGAGAGGCAGGCAGATCTCTGAGTTTGAGGCCAATGTGGTCTACAGATGGAGTTCCAGGATGGCTAGGGTTACACAGAGAAACCGGGAGGCGGGGGAGGGGGTATCTCTGAAAAGTGTCCATCTCTGTTCAAAGAAATGTAAAAGTCAAAATTTTGATGTTTGCATCTAGGATTTTTTTCCTTGAAAATTCTGGGTCTCATAGTGGAGGAGGTATGCCATTTCTCCAACTTTGGTGTTTTTCTTAAATTCGTTTTAAGCAATGTAACTTCCTGGGGGGAAAACACCAGAAACCACAAAATGGGCTTTATATTCCTTAACTATTTAGATAGCTTTTCCCACAGTTTTTTTCTCTTTTTAATGGGATCTTTGCCTTATTATCTTCTGTGAACTTCACTTGCTTTCAGAGTGCAAAGTTCTCTTAAAAGAGTGTCTGAGCCACAAGTGACAGATAACATCTAGCCCTGGGGGAATATGCAGTTAGAACTGGGGTGCTCATCTCTCTCCTCAGGTAAGTCTGGAAGAATGCCTGTCTGAAATTAGTGGAAGAGGTTCCTCCAGTGGCTGGCATTTCCTGAAGGGCCCAGGAGCTTGTCTGCTGTCCTGTTTCCCTTTCTTTGAAGGCTCTAGGCCACAGATGGGTGTAATACTAGACTCCAGGCCTCCAGCTTTTTCATTCTTGTGCCAACCCCCAAGACTTCACCAATGAGAGCCCCACTCTGGGATCCAGCTCACCCTATTTTCAGCCCCATCCCTATTTTCTTTACTCTTAGAGTGGCATCCTGTGAACTTGGCTGGGCGTGTGGTGGCGGTGGTACCAGCACACAGGGATAATAGGATGATGCTCTGTCTTGAGCAAGCACAGTTGAGAGCTTCAAATGTGTTCATCTGTTCTCAAGAAGGATTAGTGGACTGGAGTGACGGCTCAGTAGTCAAGTACACTGGCTGATCTTCCAGAGGACCTAGGATTTGTTCTGAGCACCCACATGGTGGCTAGCAGCAGTCTGTGATTCCTGTTCCAGAGGATCTCAGCCTCTTCTGACTTCCGCAGTGTGTGCACAGACATACTTGTAGATAAAACACTCATACATATATTTAATAAATTTCAATATTTTTTGAAAAGAAAGATTGATGTACTTATGAGAAATGCCACATGGTTCTGGCTGAGTTCCAGTATTCCTGGCCCTCACAACCTAGACGTGGCTTGTTGATTTATCTGCAGTCATTTTTTTATACTGCATCTTAGGAAATTAGCTGTAGAATTTCACAACCTGCTATGTTAAAGTAGTATGTGTACTTCTCTGTCTTCTTCTGTAATCTGGTGTCTTTTATTTATCGGTATTTCAATTTTTTTAATATTTTAAAATTAGACATATTTCTAAATTGGAAATATGTCTAAGTGTTAAGCTTTTGCCTGTAATCACAGTGTGTACTGTTTGTTTGTTTATTTATTTATTTTGATTTTTGAGACATCCCTGACTGTCCTGGAACTCACTCTGTAGAATAGACTGGCCTCAAACTTGGGAGATCCACCTGCCTCTGCTTCCTGAGTGCTGGGATTAAAGGCGTGTGCGCAACCACTCTGTGGCTTGTGTGTATTATTTCTTTTCCCTGAGCACCTTTCCAAAGGTTGTCCTCATAGTTTTCTCTGTTCAAGCCCATACTTTTTCTTATTGCCTCTTTCAGAGGAGAAAGGGCTCACAGCCATGAGACTAGTAGTTCTGAGGGAAGTGGCCTCTTTGTGTGCACACATGTTCGTGTGGACACGCACCTGCCACGGCATAGGTGTGCAGGACAAGACCAAGTACTAGTGCTGGCCCTCGTCTCCTACCTTGTTTGAAGTGGGGTCTCTTGTGCGTTGTTGAACCTATCCTCCTATAGGAGCAGGGGATTGAAGGCATGCTGCATGCGCTCAGCTTGATGTGGGTTTAGATGTTCAAACCCAGCCTCTGCTTGCATAGCGAGTACTCCACCCTCAGCCCCACAAAGGGCTTCCAATGTAAAGAAAACCATTTTGGGGGCCTGGAGAGGTGACTCAGTGGTTAAGAGCACTTGCAGAGGACCAGATTTGGTTCCCAGCACCCAAGTGGCAGCTCCTAGCATTCTGTAACTCTGGTTCCCGGGGGGGGGGGGGGGGGATCTGATGCCATTCTCTGGCCTTGGGGCACCAGGCATGCATATGGCGCACATGAATGCATGCAGATAAACACTCAAAACACAAACATAAAAATAGGAGAATTTTTTTTTTAAAAAAAGAGTGGGAACTTTTTATTTTTGAATGATATCTTTTGAAAGGACGCAATTGGGTGTGGTGGCATTCCCCTGTAATCTCCTCGGGAGGTGGAGGCAGGGAGATCAGAAATGAAAAGTTGGTGTGCTTATATAGTAAGTTGGAAGTCAGCCTGAGTTATGTGTGACCCTGTTTCAAAAAGCAGTCAAACTTTAAGATGTCTGTGACTTTTCTAAATTAAACAATTGATTCTTTATTAGCATCTGATACTGGCAAGATTTTGTAAGATGTACTTACAAAAAGTTCATCTGGACAGAGTTGTCCTGAGAAGGATGTGGACAGTTAGATACTATTCAGGCCGTGTGGTCAGGGATGCTTTTCAACTATTATCAAAAAGTAAGACATGTTTTGTGGTTGTCTTCCTGTGGTATAAGGCAGCCTTCCTTTCTGCTGGCTCATAGGTGGGATCTGGAGAGCTGGGGTGGGGGCGTGGCCTGTTGGAGTGTCTCTTCTGTGCAGGGCTCTTGTGGACTTGCAGCCGTCTAGGGGAGTGGTGGTTTGTGGTGGGAGCTGTTTTAAAAGAAAATGAAAACAATGAAACTCAGGAGGGACCCCATGTGCTTGAGCTTTGGAATTTGGGCCCAAATAATGCGGCAAGACTCCGCCTCCCAAAACAAACTACCTAAGACAAACCCTTTAACTTACTGAGTTGCCCTTGTATCTGTGAAGGTTTGGTTCCAGGATCCCCACAGATACCAGAATTCATAGATGCTCAAGTCTTAGATGAAATGGTCCATCTGTTTATAACCTAGCACGGTCTTCTGGGGCATGCTTGGTCTGTTGTTGTTGTTTGAGAGTCGTGTGTAGCTCAGGCTGGCCGTGAGCTTACTAGGTAGCCAGTGTTGTAAGTACTGGGAATCGAGGTGCACACTGCCACTCGAGGCTTCCTCCCAGGCGCGCTAATGATCTCTCCTTCCTTACAATGCTTGCTTACTGCAGCGTGGACACTGTGGAAATAGTAGTCCTGTATTGCTTAAGAAAGAGTAGCAAAAGGAAGTCTGCAGTGTCTGTTAGCTTGGCACAGGCAAGCTTGTTTCCTTTCATATATTAATTTTTGTTTTTCATTATTTTGTATGTGTGTGTTTATCTGCATATATTCATAGCATATGTGTGCCTGGTACCTGAGAAGATTGGAAGAGGGCTTTAGATCCCCCAGAACTGGAATTACTTATGGTTGAAAGTTGACATATGGGGTGCTAAGAACTAAACCTGGGTCCCCTGCGAGGGCAGTAAGTGCTCTTAGCTGCTGAACTACCTCTCCAGCCCCTTATGTGTGTTATGGAGGGCTTAACTGTAAGCTTTCTGTAGTAGAACTGTTGGACAGTCCTCAATACAAACCGCTAGATAATATTACAAGAGGCACAAAGTAACTGTGAATTCCTATGGTGTGGGCTGTCCATGATGAAATAGTTTCTCAGCGTTCCCAGCACTCAAATCATTTTTACCTTGGGACTCGCGATTAGGAGCCAGTGAACCTAAAGCAGCCCGCTAATTGGTATTTTATTTATATTGGCAGGTTAGGAAATAATTCAGGGTTGGGTCTGCGCTTTTAAAGAAGTGACAAGATTCAGAGTAAGCGATATGATATTGTATGTGGTCTAACATTGATACTGTGTGCACGTGTGCATACTGGTTCCCAGAATAAAAAGCTTATTATTATGAATTATGGGCAAGTTAGTTTGCAGTGCACCGATTTGTATTTATTAAGCAAAATAGTCGAACAACCGTGAAGTCATTTATTTAGTGATGTTTGCTTCTACCCTATGAGCATCTAAAATAACATTGATGATAGCCATTCCTTACATGGTGGTTGCAGTGGGCCGGGCATGATTTCAAAAGCCTGGAATACAGACATCACATGTTTTCTACAGCCATCCCAACTTTATAGATGGAGAAATTGAGATTTAATTTGTTCCGGAACTAGTGAATTGGTGTCCTTATTCTAAAACATTCTTCATGGGGAGACTTTAAAAGTAAGAAAGGAAGAAAGAGTGAGCCTCACTGCGTGGCCCTGGCTGGCCTGGGACTCAGCGACTCATTTGCCACATGAGTTGCTGGAAATAAGGGCATATGTCACCACGTTAAGCTTTCATGGAAAGGTTGAAAAAACAACCTAAAGTGTACGTGGTGGAACTCAAATTCAGAGTTAACTAATACGCTTCCCTTTTATTCCAGATATGAGAAATGAGTGTTGGCCGCCGAAGAATAAAGTTGTTGGGTGTCCTGATGATGGCAAATGTCTTCATTTATCTGATTGTGGAAGTCTCCAAAAACAGTAGTCAAGAGAAAAATGGAAAGGGGGGAGTAATCATACCCAAAGAGAAGTTCTGGAAGCTGTCCAGCCCTCCCCGGGCATACTGGAACAGAGAGCAGGAGAAGCTGAACAAGTGGTACAACCCCATCCTCAACAGACTGGCCAACCAGACGGGGGACTGGTCCACGTCTCCAAACACGAGTCACCTGGGCTTCTGTGAGCCTGACCCAAGGGTCATGACAGCCGTGACAGATTTTAATAGTCTGCCGGACAGATTTAAAGACTTCCTCCTGTATCTGAGATGCCGGAATTACTCACTGCTGATAGACCAACCTAAGAAGTGCGCCAAGAAACCCTTCCTGCTGCTGGCCATTAAATCCCTCATTCCTCATTTCGCCAGAAGACAAGCCATCCGGGAATCTTGGGGCAGAGAAACCAACGTGGGGAACCAGACGGTAGTGAGAGTCTTCTTGTTGGGCAAGACTCCCCCAGAGGACAACCACCCTGACCTCTCAGACATGCTGAAATTTGAGAGTGAGAAGCACCAGGACATTCTCATGTGGAACTACAGAGACACGTTCTTCAACCTGTCTCTGAAGGAGGTGCTGTTTCTCAGGTGGGTGAGCACCTCTTGTCCAGACGTGGAGTTTGTTTTCAAGGGCGACGATGACGTGTTTGTCAACACTCATCACATCCTGAATTACTTGAATAGCTTATCCAAGAACAAAGCCAAAGATTTGTTTATAGGTGACGTGATCCACAATGCTGGGCCTCATCGGGATAAGAAACTGAAGTACTACATCCCAGAAGTCTTCTACACGGGGGTCTACCCACCGTATGCGGGGGGAGGTGGATTTCTGTACTCCGGCCCCCTGGCCCTGAGACTGTACAATATAACTGACCGGGTCCACCTCTACCCCATAGATGACGTTTATACTGGAATGTGCCTTCAGAAACTGGGCCTTGTTCCTGAGAAACACAAAGGCTTCAGGACATTTGATATCGAAGAGAAAAATAAAAAGAATATTTGTTCATATATAGATCTAATGTTAGTACATAGCAGAAAACCTCAAGAGATGATTGATATTTGGTCTCAGTTGCAAAGTCCTACTTTGAAATGCTAAAGTACAGCTGAGCTGCATTTCACAGGGAGGCCTCGCCTGACTGGTTCCCATGTTCACAGTAGGGTGACTTCTGTATGCAACCATCAGCCTTGATGATGAGTAGCGTCCTGGCTTCCAGGCCCTTCAGTTCCTCACCTTTGTGGCCAGGGAAAAGTGTGGCAGGATGATTGGGATTTGTCCTGACCCTTCCTCTGGCTGCCGCCCCTCAGTTTCTCATTTTTCCTTCTTCAAAATCATGTTTAGAATTTGGCCGTGATTTAGAATTTCTTCTCTTTTGATCCTTGTAATGGTCTGCTCCTGTTCCCATCGTAATGGTGACTCGACACCAAGGGTTTGTTTATAAGCTGATTGGCTAATTAAGACTGCACAGGGCATGATCAGGTGTTTTTTTTTTGTTTTTTTTTTTTGTGAAATGGAATTCTGTTTACTTTCATTAAGATTTTGATGGACTTTTAAAATGGTCCAGGAAGTGGACTGATGTCCGAGTTCCCTGCCACCCCAGCAGTATTCTCGTTGTTACTAGACCCTGTCACTTTCTTTAAAGAGGAAAGCCACCGAGCAGCACGCACCGTTCATCTCGTCTGACCGCGGGCCGTGAGAAGGGCAGAGGGTTTTCTTTTACTTGTGTTCGGTTTGCTGGGTGGCATCATGATAGTTCATCTGATTTTAGTATTTTGAAGATCTTGAGTGTGGTTGCCTCAGGGCCAACTGAAGCCTGAGTAGCCCAACAGCCATATGGGTTTGCGAATGTTCAGTGTGGGCCAGGGAGGCGTTTGTGACTTGTGAACTTGAAATGGAAAGATAGAATTTGAAGGCATTTTCTTAAGTGGTTTGTCAGCTTAAGACTCCAGGACTCTCCTCTTGCCATATTACCACATATTGCTTAGATGGGGCTCTTTTGGGTAGTGCCGCTTCCCTGAGTGTAGAAGTGCCTGTGTCTTTATTTATTGTTCAGATCAAAGACCAAAACATTTTCCTAAAAATATTTTGTGTAATATTTTATTTGTATACAGTATTGTTTGTGAAATATTTAACTAGAGCATGATATTTTATTTTATTTTTCTCATTTTTTAATTAGTTCTTTGAGAGTTTCATACAATGTGTTTTGGTCATGTTCACCTCCCCCAACTCCTCCCAGATCCAGACCCTGGCATGATGTTTTTAATGTTAAGCTGTAACATACGTTGAATAAAGTTAACTCTTATTTTTGAATTTTAAAATTTGGATGGGGGGGTTATGAACTGCTAGAGATGATAAAGTTCTGCCAAATTACTGCTTATACCTTGTACCTTGTAACATGCTTTCTTGAAATATTTTGTGTTTTAGAGGGTTCTCATCTGTGCTACTGGGGACTGGGGAAAAAGTGGAAATAAAGTGAGTGTATTTTTTAATCATCGTGTGTAATAACTACCTTTCTCTTCTTGGTTTCCTGTGTTTTATCACATCCTCCCCAAGTTCTCTTTCCCAGAAACCATTATATTAACTATCTGTCTATCTCTGTGGGTTAGCCATACTGCATCTCTGGTCTCACTCAATTGAGACTTGGGTGGGTACTATTTGTGGCTTCCTGGCAGCTGTCCATCCTGACCAGTGCTTTCTCTCCCTCTTCACCTAGAACCTTGCAGCCTAAGTGTCTCTGAAAAGGACCACACTCTCGCATCCAGTGACTTGCACTGTCTTTTGCAGCCTGCCAACTACTGTGCACCCCATACCCTTCGGAGTCCTCCCTGATATTGTCTAGGCCATTTCACTGGCCTGAATAACTGATCTGGAGCTCCACCTCTGTTACCTCTCTCTTTAAAAATGGTTGAGAAGTATGCAGACTAGAAAACTCCTGTCTACCTATCCTCGACAGGAGCATGCTCTAAGGTGAGGCTCTAGTGTGTGAGGAGTTTTGGACCTGGGAAGGGAAGGCAACTGCCTTCTAGGACTGGAGATGTACTGAGAACCCTGGAGGGAGTGCAGAGATGCTCACAGTTAGCGTCTGAAGCTAAGGAAGCTGGAGAACCCAGGAGAAGTGCAGAGATGCTCACAAGGAAGCTGGAGAACCCGGGGCGGGGGGTGGCGCAGAGAGTGCAGAGATGCTTACAAGGAAGCTGGGGAACCCTGGAGGGAGTGCAGAGATGCCCACAGTTAGCATCTGAAGCTAAGGAAGCTGGAGAACCCAGGAGAAGTGCAGAGATACCCACAGTATCTGAAGCTAAGGAAGCTGGGCTGTTTTCTAAAACAGCTTTATCGATGACACAGTTCTTCACAAAGTGTGTCCACTAATTTAAAAAACAGGCCACAGGTTACACAGCCACTCTTACTGTAATCTACTCCAAAGTATTTAGTTGAACCACAACAGACGTTAGCTTTCTATTGGATTTCTGCTTAATGGTCTTACTATGTGACTTAAGGTGGCCTTAAACTATTATTTTCCTGCTTCAGTTTCTCAGACACCGAGGTTGCAAGGTTGAGGATCCGTGCCTGGCTGTAGACCTTGTCCTTTCGCTGTTCTGCTTTTTAAAACACTTTCTAGGAGCTGGGGTGTATTTCACTCCGTAGGGAGTTTGCCCATCATGCTCAGAGCCCTGGAATCAAAAGGGCCACGTGAACCTCGGTGGGGTGTGGTGGGTGGCACACTGTCCCAGAGGTAGAGGCAGGAGTCTTCCACTCATACCCTCCCATGTCCCGCCTCCACACCAGGAAGGCCTTGGGAACACCTGCTATATCTTCTGGCCAGTGTTCACACTTCCATTTGTTGATAGAATGCCAAGTCTTTACCTGCACTGGGTGTCTTTGGATCTGTTCATAAGTGGGGATTTTTGTGAGGGAGCAGGCACCCCCCCCCCCCCCCTGTTTACTTTGCTAAGCTGAGAGCGCTCAGGTCATCTTGTCGCTCCTGACATCTGTAGTGGTTCCCAACATTAACCATGCCACGTAGAAGCCCCTGCTTGCCGATGTAGCACCTGTCATCTGGGGACTTTGTTCCTGCTGTTGGCTCCTTAGTCCCACTGACAGCCTCATCCTTGGATACCTCAGGGCTCCTCGGCTCCTTGGGGTTGTATCTGAACTCCTGACATGTAAAAGTTCCTAGAAAGTCATTTAAAAAATATTCCTGCCGGGTGGTGGTGGCGCATGCCTTTAATCCCAGCACTCGGGAGGCAGAGGCAGGTGGATCTCTGGGAGTTCGAGGTCAGCCTGGTCTACAAGAGCTAGTTCCAAGACAGGCTCCAAAGCTACAGAGAAACCCTGTCTCGAAAAACAAACAAACAAAAAATATTCCTGTGTTTCCTTCCCAAAGCAGTCCCAGGGTTTAGTCCTCCTTTCGGGGGGGGGGGGGCTGTTGGCCCTATAGGAAGCCTCCCATATGCTCTCCCTCTGCACCCCTGCCCTTCTGTTCATGACCTCACTCTTCCCAGCACCCCTTTGGTGGTTGAACCTCTGCAGAATGTCTGGCTTCTTCCTGAAATTCAGTAAGGACTCAGAGTGGAGCGCGGGTTGGGGGGTCCCCACTTGTCTCCTGTGAACTTTCTGGTGTCACTGTCCAGCCTAGCAGTGCTCTTTGGCCCTGTCTCCCTCCTGGCCAGCAGTCTTCTCACACTGCGTAACCAAGGAGGAGACTTGATATGGAGATGGAAGGAGTTCCCATTTTCTAATTTAAAATAACTCGTCTGGCTTTCTGCTTTTTTTTTTTTTTTTTTTTTTTTTTTTACTTTTTGCAAATCCAGGGATCGTCATGGATGCCAGGCAGGCATTCTATCAGGAAAGCATATAGTAACCCTCCCCAGTCCCATGGCTCTTAACTGGAGGGTTCTTACCTAGTAGGCAGGCAGGGAGTGGGGTACTCTCCACTCCATGTCTGGGTCGTCCCCTCAGGTCAAGGCAAGAACGTGTTATCTAAGGTGAGGGCCTGTGTGTGTCCCTTGGACCAGAATGTTCTTGATGTGCTGGCACCTGGCTGGTCAGGGTCAGCTGCCAGCGTCCTCTAGGAGGAACTGCCTCTCCTCTGACTGTCTTGGGGTGATGGACTTCTGCTTGCTGTTACCCTTTTGCTCACAACTGGAATTTACCTGGAAGGACCAGCATCAGAGCTTTCTCCCTGTCTGCTCCGAGTTGCTGGGGCTTGGAGAAGGATTCAGTCACAGATACCTAAACCTGTCCAACTGCTCCTTCCTGGGGTGGGTGGGAGTGGCCAGGGTCTCCGTGTCTTGTCAGATTTCACCCAAGCCCTCGGACCCTAGAGAAAACCCCAGGTCTTGCCCCCTTTAGTGATCCCCCATAGCTTTCCTTCTCATTCAAACCCAAGGCGGTCAGGGTCAGAATGCCTTCTTCCCCACTGCACAGTGGCACAGGGTTGCCATGAGATGAACATGTATGCGCTGCTGGGTGGCAGAGGGAGGGAGGCTGAAAATGGGAGCTGTGTTGGCAGAGCACAGCGCCAGCAAAGGGAACACTGCAGGAAAGCTATCTGGATAGAGACTCCGCACGGGACAAGCCACAAGCCCCGCCTTGTTTTGACTCTTGAAGCCCTGCATTCCAAGCTGAGTCTAAGGCCAGAGCTCAGACTCTCTGGCGGCAGGATCGGCCTCTTGGCTGGTGAGCTGGAGGAGCCCAGGCACACAGGAAAGGAAAGGAATCAAATGTGGGCGCACGTGAGCCGCTCACTCACATAGCAACAGCCTCACATTCTTGTGTTTGTCTGGTGGGAAACAAGAAATGAGTAGTGCGCATTGGCAGATATATTACCGGGCTAAAACTTGGTGGGGAATGCCCTTATTTATCTGATTGCAAAATCTTCAAGTGAGTCACCGTGGAAGGAATGAAGGGGGGTTACTGGTGCTGTCTAGAAGGCTGGAGAACTTGTTTTTTACTCAGGGAGACTCCAAGTCGAGATGTAAAACAGCCCCTTGGGGAGCCTGCTGGGAGGGAGGGGGCTTCATGCTTGAAGGCAGGCTCCCTCTACTGCTCCTTCCTCCGGAAGCCCCTGCTCCTGCAGTACAAGCTTAGCTAATGGATAATCAGAGCTGTCAAACAGCTGAGGTGCATGGCTGGCAGTACGTGCCTGGAAGGGCAGCCTGAGCTACCTAGTGAGACCCCCGTCTCAACAAAACAACAAAACACCACCCCCTGTGGCATATTTTAAGTAATATGTCAGAACATTTAAAAGCATATTGTTTTATCCCAGGATTCTTTTTTATTAACAGTAGACTAATCCAGTGAGCATAAATGTCATAAGTGCCGTATTGAGTGACTCATTTGGAAAACCTTAAATTAAAAAGTAATTTAAAATGTGAAGTTTCATCTTATTTTTATTTATGTATATGTGCGTGCCTCTCTATGTGCTGTGTGTGTGTGTGTGTGTGTGCGCGCGCGCGTGTGCGCGCACACGCGCGGGCAGAGGTACCCACAGAGTTCAGAAGTGAGTGTCAGATCCTCTAGAGCTAAAGTTACAGGCAGTTGTGAGCAACCCAGTTGGGTACTGGCAGCCAAACTGGTCCTCTGCAATAGTGCAAATGCTCTTAAAATATAAGATTTACTTATCATCTTATTTAGTGTGTATAAGACTTTGGCTTCATGTATGTTGGCACACCCATGTGCAATGCCTGGAGTCCACAGAGGTCAGAAGTTGGTGTTACATGGACTGGAGTTAATAGACAGTTGGGAGCTACCTTGTGAATGCTGGGGCTTGAACCCAGGTCCTCTGCAAGATCAATGCATGTTCCTAACCTCTGTAATCTCTCCAGCCCCAAGGTATGCTCTTAACAGTCCAACCATCTCTTTAGCCCCTCACATGTTTTTTAATGTGTGTGTGTGCATGCATTCACTATTGCCTGAGTGTATTATGTACCACATGCTGTGGGGGCCCACGGATGTCAGAAGAGGTATCAGACCCCCTGGGGCTGGAGTTACAGTTGTGAATTGACATGTAGATGCTCGGAATTGAGCCCAGGTCCTCCGCAAGAATACTGAGTGCTCTTAACTGCCAAACTATCTCTCCAGTCACCCCTAAACTTTTTTTAATTTTAATTTTTTGGAAAAGGTTGTAACAACAGTACGCAGCATCTGTGTACCGCTGTCCAGCTTTCCTTAACTTTAACTGCATGCTGACAATCAAAATCAGCGTTAGACCAGCCAGCAGCAAAATTAGCATGGCTGTAGCTCCATTGCTTACCCTGCAGACGTGGTTGGCTTTGATGGTATTTCTCGCTGAGGTCCTTCTGTGGTTCCTCAACTCCTTCTTTAAGGTTTCAGTGACATGTAATTCTGTTTCCTCCTCGGTCTCCCATCTGCTTCCCAGTCTTTCCTGACTGATGTTTTTGGCCAGTACTGGTTATTCATAGACTATTCTTCAGTGTGGGCTCGTCTGTTGTCTTCTCGTGATGAGAGTGGGCTAGGTGCCGTGGACAGGAATATCGCAGAGCCGTGCCGGCGCATCCCGTCAGCATTCGTGATGTCATGCCCCCAATAATGTGAGCTGTACGTCTTCACAGTAAGACAATTGTCTTTCTATTTCTAGTTAAGAACTATGAAAGCTGTTTGGACATTTGAAATAAAGACACCAGTGTGTGTAGAGCCCAGAGCTGGCATGTAGCAGCTGCTCAGCAGCGGACTAGCTCTTGCTTCCCTATCAGCACTGCCTCTGCTGGTCTCCGCTCCTCTGCTCTTTCTCACTTTGACTGCCCATTGTCCTGTCCTCACACTGACCCACCCCAGTGGTCATTGGTTGTCGCATTCCATGTATCTGTGCATACTAAGGATATAAGCCTTAAGAAGGGCACAGTAAGGCCGGGCATGGTGGCATGTGTCTGTATCAGCACTCAGGAGGCAGAGGCAGGAAGGTTGCTGCCAGGTCAAGACTAGCCAGGTCTGACTATAGAGCAAGACCCCGATTTAGGAAACAAAACGGAGGAGCTCAAAGTGGAGGGTGAGTGGCTGACAATTCCCCTGTGCAGAATATGCCCATGTTAGCTGTGTCTTCCCTCCTGGGGAGGGTGGTGCTGCTGGCCCACATCCCTGGAGGTCTGGATAAGACCCTGCTGGCCAGGATGGAGAAAAAACCCATATAGCAGCCACGGAGGCAGGAGTGAGCCCCAACTGGCTAGGGCAGAGTTGCCCAAGAGTAACCTCTAGGAAGGGGGCCGGGTCTGGTGGAGAGAGCCCCAAAGCCTATGGGAACTGGGCCTCCCTGAGTGATGTGGTTTTGGCTGGCTCTTAGAGAGTGGGCTTGACAGCCCAGTCCCTCTCTGCTGCCTCAGCCAGCAGGCAGGCAACCTCAGCAGCTATGACTGCTGCTCAGGAGGCCCCGTCTGTGCCAGCAAACCACTTTATTTACAGGATGGCTGTTCTTGGCAGCTCTCTCCGCCTCCCAGACTCTTCTCCTACTTTGGAGCATTTGGCTCTGTGTTTACCCGGAGATGGGATGATTCTCTTGTTTGAAAAGAACTGTCATGGAGAGGATTGTTGTAGCTGCTGCTTTGGCCTGTCAGGCAGTGCCTTCATCCTTCTCCTGGAGACAGGTCATGGGGTCGGGGAGTGCCCCCTGCCTGTGGCAGGAAAGTGGCCCTTCTTCCCTCCCCCATGATTAAATGGGGGTAATGGAGTTACTGGCCGGCTCTCTAAGGACCTTCAGGAAGATTATAAAGGCAAGGATAAAGGCCGTGTCTGTGCAGGAGGCAATAAAACACAGGCGAGCCCCGTAGCCCCTGACCTTTGTTGTCTTGGCCTTCCAGCCACATGAGCTTCTTTGGTGGTTTGAAAGAATATGACCCCCATGCACTCATACAGAGTGGCACTATTAGGGGGTGTGGCTTTGGGGGAGTAGGTGTGGCCTTGCTAGAGAAAGTGTGTCACCAAGGGGGTGGACTTTGAGGTCAGATGCTCAAGCAGGGATCCAGATACAGAATTCTCAACTCCACCGTGCTTCCCACCATGATGATAATGGGTTAAACCTCTGAACTGGGAGCCAGCCTTAATTTATTGTTTTCCCTTAGAAGTCCTGCCTTAGTCATGGTGTTGCTTCATAGCAATAGAAACCCTAAGGCCGCTTTCCTTTCTCTTTTTTGGCAGTGGAAGTGGATGGTGTTTGGTTAGGACTGAGACCGTGAGAGCCCACTTCCTTTCCTGAGATCTCAGTTGAATCTAGCTGCAGGCTCTTCAGATTCCTACCCCTGAGATGCTCAAACTCAGGTCTGCTCTGAGATCCTGCTCCTAGGTGACGTCTGGAAAGGTGACGTCCTAGGTGTCTATCTTGAAGCAGAGAGCGTAAGCGGCAGAATGTGGGAAGCTATGGGGATGACCTCTTGTTTTCTCAGGTGTGTCCAGGACAGGTCTGGAGACTCCTGGATGAGAAGATCGGGCCTCACCAGGTTTTAGATGCTGTGACCTCCCCACGATGCTGGCTTTACAGGTCATGGGATGCAGGGGCTTCCCAGAAGGCCATGGGGCTTCCATCTGCCTGAGAGCATGCAGCAGGTTGGGTTCCCTGTGGGGATTTCCTGAGAGGACGATGTGGGAAGCTGTGAGAGCAGAGGGAATTCTGGATGCCAGCCTTGTGGAACATCTGCCAAGAAAAACCACAGGCCACAAGTAGTGCCAGACACGTAGGGTACAAATGGTGGTGCCCTAAGAGTTGGAGTCACCCATGTGCCCTGAAGGCTGGGCAGTTACAGGGCATAATTTTTGCCCCTTCTGAGTTTTAGTGCTTTGGTCTGGGCCTTCCTTGGTGTTCTAATTTTCTAATTAATCTCCATTTTGGAATGGGAATGTATTTTTTTACTGTATTTTTTTTTAATTCTTTCATACCTTTATATCCTTGTAGATGGAGTTTTCCTTTCCTGGGAGCCACTTCCAAATTACCACACAGAGACTTCTATTAATTGCAAATGCTCAGCCAGTAGCTCAGGCTTATTACTAACTAGCTTCTTACATTTTAAGTTAATTCGTATTTCTTATTTACACTCTGCCACGTGGTGGTACCTTTATTAGCATGGCACATTCATCTCCTGCTCCCTCTGCATCTGACTGGTGACTCCTCACTCTGCCCTTGTTCCCAGCATTCTCAGTTTGGCTTTCCTGCCTAACTTTATCCTGTTCAGCTGTTGACCAATCAGACAAGTATCCCAGGTAATCCAGCCTCTCAGAATGCCTCTGTTGCAGTTTCCTCAAAATTCTACATCTAGAACAACTTAAGAGTTGCTAGCTGAGATGGTCCAGCCTCACAGCCTATCCAGCCAAGACTTCAGGTAAGTTCTCCACTTTCCCATCATACAGAGACCAAACAAAAAGTCATACAGCTAGCTTTTGCAGGACTCGACCATCATACCGATTTTCTCAGGGTCCCCAAAAGATGTTGTCACCCCCAGACAACAGGAAGCAATCTAGAAAACACAATGCCCGTATCCCCAAGAGGTGGGGTGGGTGGTTTCTGGTAATTTGGTGAATTATGGATGTTTGTCATTTCTCCCTTACATTGTTTCTGTGACATATTTTGTCAGAGCAATAAAAAACTAACAAGTTGTATCTTAGTAAATTTGTATTTTTGTTGAACCTAAAGAAGTAAAACGTTCATGGATCCCAATTCCAAGTCTTGAGAAAAGGGTATCACACTGATTAGGTTAGATGGTTCTTATTCCTGGATGCTCCAATGGGCTGCTGGCCATTAGGAGTGTGCTTTTATTGTTCCTCCCAGGATGGGATGAACTTTCCCTGACCTTCCTATTGTTATTGACAAAGGCCCAAGGTCTCTCTGCTACTAGAATTGGAGCTGCTGGTTCCGGTGCCAGGAGTCCCCCTGCTTGCTCTTTAGATGGTTGCTTGGAACAGGGGATGCTGTTTGGGATGGAAGACAGTAATTTACTGGGCACAGAGCTCCCTGTTCCAAGAGTCTCAAGGCGTTTTTCATAATGTTATGTAACAACTCGATAGACTGATTTTAACTTGAGTTCAGTTTGTTCTCCCCCAGGTTTTATCTGAAAGGGAGTAGAAGGTTCCACAAGGGCAGAGAAGTTGCCCCTTGCTAGAGATCAGCCCCTAGTCACCTTAGGTGGGGATTGCAGAATGAACAGACCGCACTATTTACTGAAGAAAGATGTGAGTTGGATGGATGATGGGTTAAAACTCCCACCGTGTTTGGCAAGATGTTGAACTAACAGCCCAGACTGATTTAATTTGAATCTGGTATTTGTTCTTGACTTTTCGTGAGAAATTGAGTGAGAAGTCCCGCGGGGCAGGGGTGCTGCCTCTGGAGAACGGCTTCATCTATACCTGGTCAGTCATGAGTGATGGATGAAGGAATTCGGTGAGCTCGGAGCTATTTGTTGGAAATTAGACAGAAGGCCTCCAGGGAGGAAAGGAAGACAAAGGAAGACTGTTCCACAGTTGCTCTCTCTCTGTCTCCTCTCTCTGCCCTGTCCTGTCTGGTGTGAGGGACTTGCCAGTGTGGGGTAGCCCAATGATTAGCGCTGGATGCTGGTCCCTTACCTCAAGTGCATCAGGCCTTTTTTCTCTGGATTCCAAGCTCAGGCTGCTCTGCTCTTCACGCTGGTGCCTAGCCTGTGTTTCATTCCTCTCAGCAGGAACCATGGGCTTACCATCTGGCATCTGTTCTTCTGCCAAACAAAGGGAGTATCATACAACCCAGCTTGTTTCTGGCTTTCTGTGGCTGCACCGTGTCCGAAACATGAGCACCCTTGTTTCCCCCCAATCGCAGAACTTACTTAACGCTAACTTCACAAAGTATGTTAGTGCTGTCAGCAGCAACCGCCAGTTAGTCTCGCTTGTTTTGATAGCCCTGGCCAAGGGGCACATTGGTTCTTTATTCCATTCTTAAGTACTGAGATTAGCATACATCATATGGTAAGTATATCTCAATATCTGTATACAAGTAGCTTACAGAGCACAGAGGGTTAAGAGCCTGCAGCAGAGTTCCAGGAGTTTCAGAAGTCTGATAAAAATGCAAATGGAGTCCACTCGGGTGAAATAAATGAACCCAGCTGAGGCGCCCGCCGGACTTGGTAGTTAGACTCAGTGCCAGGTTCGTGTTATTCTTACTGCATGAGATTAGCAGTAGACTAGGTTATCTTCATTCTCAGTGATCCATCAGCAGCTTTGACCTCTTACACAGAGGAGTGACGGTCTGTCCTCAGTCACCCATCACACCCTGTCCTGTATCCGTCTTCTGGCCTAATGCCTGAGTGAGTCACCTGCTTCGGCTGTTCTAAAGCAAGATGGAAGCTCCACAGTTTCGCCTTCATTTTGTGTCTGTCTCCTTCACGTAGGCTGAAGGCACGGGAATAAATTGTCTTTAACTGGCTCTTGAACCACCTTGGGCTCCAGGAGAACAGAAAGTCTTTAGACAGAACCCCCTCCCCCCCAACAGTTACCCACGAGGCCCTGCTATACTCTGGAACAGGGGTCACCCTTTCCTGAGAGCCATCTTGTTCTGCCATGCGCTAGGAACTGCTGGAGACCACACTGCAGGGTAAGAGGACCAGGACCGCGGTGTTAGCATACCTCGGCCCCCAGTTGTCTTGAAACCCAGCTCAAGTCAGTACCCCAGGACTGGCTCTAGACCATCTGGCCCCCTTGTTGTTCTTCTCAGTGTGGCCACATTGAATAAATCTCTGTTTTCACTACTCATCTCTTAGTTGGGGAGGAGGGGAGTGTATGTTTAACCATAGCTTTTGAGGGCCTGCCAGAGTCTGGGCTTTTGCCCTAAAAACTCTTGTAACAAGCCCTGGATCCATTCTTCAGTTCTTCCTGGATCCCCTTGAAGGAAGGAGCCTTGCACTGACAGCAATTCTTTTTTTAAAAAATTATTTTTTAATTGTGCATACATGGGGGAGCAGGTGTGTGCATGTGTGAGCACAGAGCCAGGAGGGCATTGGATCCCCCAGAACTGCAGCTTCAGGAGGGCAGGGCATCGGATCCCCTGGAACTGCAGCTATGGTGGTTGTGAGCTGCCCCATGTTGGTGCTAGGAACTGAGCTCAGGTTCTCTGCTCGGAAAGTAACCACTCGTAACCCTTGAGCCATCTCTGGAGCAGCTCTGCCCACAAATTTTGAGACACAAATGAAAGGAAAAGAGGAAATGGAAACGCAGAGCCAAACAAGGAGCACCGTAGCCTGGGAGAACAAAGAAGTGCAGGTGTGTTGTGAAATGTTGAGAAAAACAAAGAGGTTGCTAAGGACCTGCAATCTTCACTTAGTGGTACCCTTGCCTAGGGACGTGGGGTCGCCTCTTTCTGGGTTCTTAGCCTCCTGAATAAAAATATTTAAAAACAGATGTAGATGGAAACCTGTGGACAATGTTATTAGAATGTAAGAGAAACAGAGACACGCACACGCATGCACACACACACGCACAACAGGTCAGACATTCTTGTGAGCTGCTGAGAGAAGGCAGATGGAGAAGTGAAGGTCATGCCTTTTGTTAGAGGTCAGGAAGATAGGCATCTCAGTGAGGAAAGTGTGTGACAGCCACTTGTGAGGTATTCTTCAGGGAGTGAGTGTGTGTGAGTGTGTGTGTGTGTGTGTGTGTGTGTACGAGGGGAGGGAGAGACTTAGGTTTGAGCTAGTATCTGAGAAAAAGAGAAAAAACAGGATGGTGGAGATGGCCCAGTTAGTAAGAGGACACGAGTTTGCTGTCCAGCACCCACATAAAGAAGTGGGGTGTGATAAAATGTACCTAGAATCCCAGTACTAGGGAGGCAGAGACAGTAGGATCTTTTGGGCCAGTGACTTCCAGGTTCAGCAAGAGACTCAAAAAGTTAGAAAGTAGGACACTGGATGTTGATCTCTGGCTTCCAAACATACACGGGCACCCCCTTCACTGTAACGGGAGCCTAACTTCTCTGTCTCACACTCTACTCAAGGAAAAGAAAATGGCCATTATTTGACAGGCGATGGTGGGGCATGCCTTTAAACCCAGCACTCAGGAGGCAGAGGTAGGCAGAGCTTTGAGTTCAAGGCTAGCCTGGTCTACAGAGTGAGTTCCAGGACAGCCAGGGCTGCACAGAGAACCCGTATCTCAAAAAATTTAAAAAAGAAAATGATGATTATTCTAGTAGGCATGGACCTCCTGTCACCCCAAGACTCTGAGCTCTGAATGAGGCACAAAGTATCTGAGTTATTTTGTTTTGCTTTTGAGACAGGGTCTTATGATGTAGCCCTGATTGGCCTGGAACTCGCTTTGTAGATCAGGCTAGCCTCAAACTCACAGAGCTATGCCTGCCTCTCCCTCCCAAGCACTGATGTTAAAGGCTATGCCTGGCACTAGCTAAGCCTTTAGACCTTGGCAACTGAAACCAAGGTTTGCTATTCTGTGCTAGTTTTCTCATTCCCCGTGTATCTGTGGACTGTCGCATGCCTTCCTGGATAGATAAAAAGGGGACTGACAGATCCAACAGGACTTTGTCCAGCTTGGCAAACCAGTGAGTTCGCTGGCATTAACGACAAGGCGAGTGCGCTTCAGGAGCAGCTGCCCAGCAGGTCAGTCCCAGTGGGGCTGACTCACAAGAGTGCCACTGCCCCACCCCGTCAACCTTCCACCTACTGTTTGTTCCGGCCTGCCAAGGACCCCGGGCACCTGGGGCTGGGAAGAGTCATGGTTGGACCTGAGGATCAGCCCCTCCTTCCAGGAATGCTAATGGCCTCTTTAGCAAGGACAACCGCACCACCCTGTTCCTGTCATTGCCCTGACTGTGTGCCAGCTGGCTTCCTTAGGTAATGAGCAGCAGCTGTACTTTAGGACAGCAATGGTCAAATCCAACTGAGGAAGCAGCTTCTTAGCCAGGGACCAGAATAAGCCTGTGGGCTTGGCGAGCAGAACGCATAGGGGTGTTAGCGTTGTGAAGGGCGGGAGCAGGAGGCATGGCGCCCAGCTGTCACCTACAGCATCCTAAAGTGTATCTAGTCTTTTAGGAACTTCAACTTGGACCTGGGATTTGTGGCTTTGGTTCAGAAAAAAATTTTAGGACTAGCCGGAATGAAGGAGAGTCAAGGTTTAACAAAGATACTAAAATATGAAAGAGACACTCAGCGTGAGTGTGGACTGAGCTGGGGGTACCTCATCGGCTTTACAATAGGCATCTGTGGGATTTCTGAGAGTTTGAAGCTGTTGTCTTCAAAGGGTGGCTAAGGAACCTAATGGGATGGCAGGTGGTTCCTGAGGGCCACCTGCCAGGATTACAGCCGACAACACTCTAGAGCACCTGGATACCAGAAGGGAGATTTGCTGTTATTGCTTTTGTTTTTCCAGACAGAGTTTCTCTGTATAAACAGCCATGGCTGTTCTGGGAACTCTGTTTGTAGACCAGGCTGGCCTCGAACTTAGAGAGATCCTCCTGTCTCTGCTGGTAGAACTTTACTGTAAGCAATTCAACAGTTTTGGTCACTATTCCAAGAAAATGTCTGGTAGGAAAATGAGGCCCTCCTTACGGTTAAATACGTTCAGACCTTAAGTCTAGCATGAAAGAGCCGTATGTGAAAGGAATATTTTCTCTAGCAGAGGCAATTGTGCTGGGATTCCTGCTTCTCGTGTGGCTGCATCCAGCCTCCGGGTGAGGGCTTTCCTTCCCTGCTCATGACCGCTAATCCAGCTGACTTACCCCAGTGGGAGTAGAAGCTCATGGAGCCCCGGTCTGTAATTTCAGCTCTGCTGAGGTTCCTTGATCTGAAAAGATCGTGGCGCCAAAAGAGAGTTCAAGATAATCTTTTAGGGAACTGAGGGAAGGCTCAAAGGGCCCAAGTTCGGCTCCCAGCACCCTTCACTACCTGTAACTCCAGCTCCAGGTGATACCACATTGTCTTCTGGCCTCCAAAGGCACTGCACACACATGCACTAACGTCCACTCCCTGTCTGTTTCTCTCTCTGTGTCTTATAGACATGCACACACTCACGTAATTAAAAACAAAATCTGAAAAAAAATAAGTCTTGCAGCAGGCTTAACGAGATGATGTCTTTATCTACTCCAGAAGCCCCTTCCTCAAAGTTGTCTACAGATTGTCACTGTTGTCATGCGAAAACATCTCTTAATTATTATTAGTCTGGGTGCATGATGCTTATGTCAGGACAGGGATGTACATGGAGGTCAGATGCCAACTGGTGGGAGCTGTTCGCTCCTTCGCCTTACGTGGATCCTAACACCTGAACTCAGGCCCCTAGGTGTGTCTTACCCACTGAGCCATCTTGCCAGCAATGCTGTTTTCTCACTCAAAAGTATGCTTTAATTTTTCCTGGTGTATGTGGGGTGGGGGCGATAGGGTGGTTGTGACTCATAGCTCAGGTTCAGGCCTTGGAGCCTCTGACCTTTCCCCCTCCTCTGGCCCACTCTCCTCTTGGAAGTAAGTGCTCTTTCCCCTTAATAAGCCATCTCTGCTTCTCGCTCTGTCCACACGTCGCTGCCCAGTCTCTGTTCTGGGACCCAAGAACACAGAGATTCTGCCAGGACACTCTCATAGTCACCGTAAGACTACACTGTTCCAACAAGGAGGGAAACGGTCCTCCAAGTGTAGCATGCTACTAAAGAGGGCTTTGCGCTGTTTTCATAATTCAAAGAGTATTTTATAAAAGCGGGGGCTGGAGAGATGGCCCCTCAACCAAGAGCACTTGCTCTGCTTGCAGAAGTCGGGTTCTCAGTCCCCGTGAATGGGAGTTCACAGCTGCCTACTCCAGAGTTCCAGGGGAGCCTCCACAGGCAACCTCACACATGTGGGCACACACACATGAGTAAAACAGGAATCTTAAGTGAGCATGAGCTCATGACTTTAGTGGCATGGTGTACAGCCCTGGTTTTAATTTCACATGGCCACACAGTCTGTATTCTGACTGTCGAGGATGAAGAAAGCCAGCAGTAGATTGTTAGCTGTTGGTCCTGCCGCCCTGCATTTGTGTGACTTAAGCTCCCTTCTACCTGCATAAGGAAAGGAGGTAGGTCATCAAGGTGCTCATAATAGTGGTGGCCTCCTATGAGCCAGACACTGTTCAGAACACTTTCCCCCAAAGCTTCTTTAATCCTCCACGCTCTGCTTTAGCTGCATTCTCTTTATCTCAAAGTGAACTTCTTGTTGTTGATGATGTTTGAGACAGGGTCTTGTGTCACCTAAATGCTGGGCTAATGGGGTTGGGCTATGTGGTGATTTGAATAAGAATGGCCCCAATAGGTTCACTCTTGATCTTGCAGTGATCCTCCAACCTCAGCCTACCGTGTGCTGGAATTTCAGGCATGGGCTATCATGCTTGGCTCAGGAGGGAATTTCCTGGATGCTAGAGTCTCACAGCCTAGATTTGAATCCTGGTTCTGTCACCACTGGCCAAGGGACAGGCACAGTTGGTGCCTGTCCAGATGAGGCTTCTGGTCTATTGACTGTCAGTCCCACCCACAAACAACAAGAACAACAACACCAAGCAGAAAGCACATCACGTGGTTAGTTTGTCTCTGGTTTATACTGGTCATGCTTATATACCCTTAAAACTAGGTGTGAGGCTGAGAACACTGCTGTTGAGCCTGGCCCAGGTCGTGACTCTTCCTGCCTGTTCCCTCTTCCTTCCTTCCTCTTGTTGAGACGGGCGTAGGGGTCAGAAGGTGGCAGAGTCAGCCAGGTTACCATCCGCCAGCAGCATGGGGTCTGGGATGGTCCTGGGGACCCTGAGGCTGATTGCTGACTTGTCCTGTGGGCAGTTGAAGGGCAGAGCCAACACAGCTCTGCCTGAGAGGTAGACAGGTACAGGGGCGGGGATGTGGCTCAGCAGGTAAAGTGCTTGCCGTGCAAGAGTAAGGACTCAAGTTTCCAAAGCTAACGCACAAATGTAAACCAAAGCCAGGCAGCCAGATGCCACAGACCTGTAATCCCATAATCCCAGTGTTGGGAAATGATCTTTTTGTACACTATGAAGATGTGTCACTCTGATTAGTTTAATAAAAAGCTGAGCAGCCAATAGCGAGGCAGGATTCCCAGGCATAGAGAGAGTTGGGAAGAAGGGTGGAGCCGCCAGGAGGTGCAGAGCAAGCAGCACGGGCATTGCAAAGAAAAGGTAACCGAGCCACATAAAGAAGGTAGATTAAAAGATGTGGGATAGTTTAAGTTGTAAGAGCTAGTTAGAAATAAGCCTAAGCTATTGGTCAAGCGTTCATAATTAATAAGTCTCTGTATCATTATTGGGGAGGTGATGGTCCCAATGAAAAATTTGACTATGTCCCAGTGCCAGAGGGTGTAGACAGATGGATCCCTGGGGCTTACTGGCCAGCTAGCCTGACCAAATCGGTGAGCTCCAGGGTCAAGAGAGGTGCTGGTTTTCTCGTTTGTTTCTTTGTTTAATGTACAGGGATATTGGGCTTATAGACTGGTGCTCACACCCTCCGTCACCTTTGCAGGCCTTACTTGTCAATGGGGATTCTGCCTGAGGACTAGGGAAAGTACCTGGCAGGGGCCTGGCACTGGCATGTAGCATGTTCAATAGCGGTATGAAGATTCACTTGACTCTGAGAGGCTTGGTCACCGTTGTAACTGCTTGCTCTCCTGACTGTAAAGGAGTGGTGTATCCGTGCCTGGTTCAGCGTGAGGTGAAAGGGAAAGGAGCTCTCCAGAGAGCGCAACCAGCACGATCGTTGCATGCTTACACATCTCTCTTCCTGGACTCTCTGACCCTTAGAGCAAGGACCTCTCAGACCAATCTTGGGTCCATTCCCTTGGCAACTGTACTCTGCCCTCTCTAGTTTCCCAGATGCCACAGATCAAGGACTTACTCACTGGTCTTGCTGCCAGCCAGGCTCCCTCATGCTACTCCTTGGGTTGAGGTCCCAGGCAGCCGTGAGGCTAGGCCTGCCTTCCTTCCCTTATGCGCTCGCCCCCGCCACCCCTCACAGAATCCGTCACTGACAAAGCGGCTCCGTCAGGTTCAACGCCCTCTCTTTTATTGGCTGCCCCTAGATAAGCCCATGGGCCATTTTTTTGTTGTTGTTCTGTCATTCATAACTAGGAAGGAATTATGGGATGGCAAATGTGATGAACCATCAGAGATGATTCAGGCAGGTCCTCTCTGGGAGCACAGGTGTCATTCTGGAGGGTGAGAGCAACTCCTAGAACTTCACTGATATCGAAGACCAAGGCTGGGGCTACCAGGAGAGAGCTCTCAGCTGACTCCCTCTCTTGAGGGCAGGGGAAACACGGCCTCTGCTTTTCACATGGGACAGCAGACAATGAGGCCCACACTCGAGAGGTTGCCCAAACCTATTCCCCAAGCTCTGAGGGGATCTGGTGATCTCAAGTGCCCTGACCTTGGTATCCCTGGGAAGAGTAGGCTAGACACAGAACGAAGGGTCATCAGACTGTCAGAGAGAAGAAAACTGAATCAAGGTAGCTCCATGTGCTTTCCTGAAACACTCAAAAGTGAGTCGTGAGGAGGAAGCAGGAAATCAGTGAGACGTGTGGCTAATGTTCTCTGCCCCCCACCACAAAGCTGGGAGAATGGTAGGCAAAGCCATTGCTGCAGAGGGTCCCTGACTGAGAAAAGGGAAACTTTAGAGCTGTGCAGGGTGGCCTGGTCCCTGCAGCAACTATGGTGTAGATTCCCAAGGCAACCAGCAGCTACTTTCTTTCCTTGGGAGAGAACAGGCTTGTAGAAGATCCGGTGTACTTGGGGCTGTCAGCCCAGTTAAGAGGCTTTAACCTAGACGAGAAGCTTCTGATGGCTCAGGGCTTCAGCGCTGCCCACGGCTTCCTATGTTGTTTACATCTCGGTGGAGATGGGGAGGCTGGCGTGACTCTGCATCTCAGCCATGATAGAGTCATCTGCGGGACACCTCTGGGCATACCTGTGCAGGAACATCTTCATCTGGTTTGTTGAGGTGGGAGGACCTGTATGGGCCCCACTGTTCCCTGGCGTGGGACCCTGGACTGTGTGAAAAGGAGACAGTGGACTGGAGAGATGACAAGATGGCTTAGTGGTTAAGAACACTTGCTGCTCTTGCAGAGGACCTGGGTTCAGTTCCCAGCACCCACTTGGTGGCTCATAACCACCCATAACTCCAGTTCTAGGGGATCCAAGACCCTCTCCTGGTTTCCGTAGGTACCAGCCACAAGTGTGCTACACAGACAAACATGCAGGTAAAACACGCATAAAATAAAGATGAATAAAAATGGGAAAGGGAGATGGCCCAAGCGTTTGTTCCTCTTGACTTTGTGACTGTAGGTGCAGTGTGACCAGCTGCCTCAAGTCCTGCTGCTGTGACTTCCCGCCATGATGGATGGTACCTTCACACTGTGAGCCAGAACCCCTTCGCCCTAAGTTGCTTTTGTCTTCCCTCCCTCCCTCCCTCCCTCCCTCCTTCCCTCCCTTCCTTCCTTCTTTCCTTCCTTTTTGAATTGTTTTGTGTGTTTGAGTGTTTAGCCTGTGCGTGTGTCTGTGCCTTGTATGCATGCAATGCCCAAGAAAGCCAGATGTGTGCAATCCCCTGGAACAGGAGTTATAGACAGGTGTGAGCTGCCATATGGGTGCTGAGAATTGAACCCAAGTCCTCTGGAAAAGCAGTCAGTGCTCTTAACTGCTGAGCTACATCTCCAGCCCCCAGACCAGAATCTTTAACACCAAGTCCAGTATACATTGCCGCTACAGCCCACCACCAAATTGATGGCATAGGCTTCTAGGTGTGCCCACACTCAGTGTGTTGCCCTTCCCTGTAATTCCACCTCTTGGGAGGGTGGAGTGGGGAGATGGCAAGTTTGAGGCTGGCCTGGGGTGCATAGTTTGTCTCTATCTCTACAGAGGTTTTTGCCCTTTTTAAATTCTATACACTCTTGCACTTAGAGAGCATGCATCCTCTGTGCAGAATGCCAGGCCTGGATGCTCCCCATCTCGCTGCCCGTGCCCTTCACAGATGAGAAGGCTCCGTGAGGAGGCAGGTCCACCAGCAACGGCAGTCTGTGTGACTAGCCAGCATGTGATTGGCAGTTGGATCCAGGACTTTCCCCACGGTACCAGCTGGTTGCCTTCCCTCTCACCACATCTGGAAAGAATGATTCAGGTGGCAGTGGGCTGGCCGTGTCAATCTCGTGTGCTGAGCTGTTTCACAGTGGGAACATGTGCTCTGACTTTCCCCGGGTCCTACTAAGTAAAGGTCACGGTGTTTGTGAAGATGTGAGCGCGCAGTGGTTGGCTCGTTGGAAAGGCCTTCAAAGGCTGAGTCTGAGAGGTTAGCTCTGGGGGCTGCTCCGCAGAAGCTCGGGCCACCCCTGCCCCTTGCTGAACGAGCACATCTGGAGAATCTGGTCCTTCCCTTCCTGTCTGGGTGGATGAGCTGCCTCTGACTGACAGCCCCTTTCCTCGTTTACCTGAGGTGACTTGCTCTCACTGCACACCCCAGCCACACAAGAAAGGCGAGAACAAAGAGGAGTTGAGTCCCAAGGTAGTTTCAAGTCTCTCTCTGTGATGGCAGTTTTTCTGACCGCATTGAGTGTGATTCTAACCCTGACTCCACAGAGGATGCCACAACTTTCTCTCAGGCTCTGTGGCTCCTGCTCAGGTTCTGAGGTGGCCCAGGCACTCAACACTGATGCTCTGGGTTTCTCAGCCCCGCATTGAGATCAGTAAAGCCTCCTCCAGACAGGAACAGAAATTCCTTCCCTTGTGGTCCTTCCCACCCATCCTAGTCCAGCAAGTGACGTATAGAGAGGGACTCAAAGATGTCATGGCACTAGCCTGAGGTCTAATTGCCTGAGTAATTAGGACATCTGTAAAGACCAAGGATCAATCCACGAGGAAGGCTGCATACAGTTCAGTTTGAGGCCGAGATCGCCAAAGCTGCATGGGAAGGGGAGCTCCTGGCCTCTCTGTTAACCAGTGGGTGCAAGTGAGGACTTCTCTCGGCAGAGTGGGCCCCAGAAGCCAGCCTTATCTCGGTGCCTTGGAAACCACACATCATGTGCTCGTGAGACACACAACCACTGCTGTTCTCCAGAAAGGGTGGTCGTGGAGTGCGGCGAACTTCTCGACCAGCGAGAAAGAACAACCACCACACGAGGATTCTTCTCAGATCACGCTTTAATGGAGTGCTTCTTGGTTGATGGGGAGCAGGAAGCGAGGGGCCCTGAGAGCACTAAAGCAGCTGCTTATATAGGGAGTAGGCACACGGGTCGCCCTGTGATTGGCTGCCACCATCAGCTGACACTAGACTGCATCAGGATAGGCCCAAGGACTCTAAACCATCGCGCATGCGGGAAGTGGGGACACGCAGCTCCCAAAGGCATAGCCAAATATGGAGTTGTTTATTTCCAACAAGACAGGATGTCGGCGCCATCTTGTAATGGCGATCCTGTCCGGCTCCCTGAAGTTCCCCCTTTTTGTTTGTGAGCATTGAGAGCAGGACTAACGTCATCCAATCTGACCCCCACCTCATGATGTGTTGGTCGATCGAGGATGGTCTGGATGTTGATTCCCGGGTTTCGACTCCGCCAGCAGAGAAGACGCCAATAACAAGATTCTTCTTGACACATGTTTTATTGGAGCACACAAGACTAATGTAGAGATGAAGGCAGAAGACCCCAAGCCCTCTCAACCCAGGGAATATATACAGTTCCTAGGCTCGCCTCTGACGTGTTGCCGCCTGTATGGCTAACGCCACGCTAGGGTGAGTGTTGGTGCTGCTTGATTGGTAGGACTGAACCAAGCCTGGCCAGCCTAGGAGCATGCGCACAGTTGTTTACAACCAAGAGACTAATACCAAATGGCGGCAATGGGCTCGTAGCCAAGTCTCAATGATATGACAGGCGGCTAGGCGCGCTACAGTGGAGAGAGGGGAGCTGGTCACAAGCAGTAGCTCATGTCTGAGAAGAGCTGCCACCAAGCAAGCAGACACATGTTCTAAGACGCTTCTTTTTCTCATTTGGTGTGAGCTGCTCTTCAGCATAAATGCCGTGAGTCTCCCAACATTTCACCCTGAGATGTCCAGGCCCAACCCTCTGAAGTGGCCCCTCCAGATGAGAAAGACAATGGCCTCCTCCTGAGGTCTGGTAGAGGACAAGTCTCAGTCCCTTGGGCTGTAGAAACAGAATCATGCAGCAGGGCCTTTTGGAGCTCGTGTGAAGTGCTCCCCTACTGGAACGTTCAGAACGTCTGGGAAAGGAAGCGCCATACTGACCTGCAAGAAGGAAGACCGATTTCCCGTTGGAGGCAGTGAGCATAGGTCTTGATACTGGCATGTGATATAACCTTCCAGCGGCAGCAGCAGGAGCCCTGGCTCATGTGAGGAATGTGTGTGACCATGGTCTAGGTGAGGCCAGATCATACTTTCCACCACACACATTATAAAGTGATCAAAATTTCAATTTTCTTCTTCTCTCTCTTTTAATTTTTCGAGATAGAGTCTTAGCTCTGGCTATCCTGGAACTAACTATGTAGACCAGGCTAGCTTCAAACTCAGAGATCCACCTGCCTCCCAAGTGTTGGGATTAAAGGTGTGCACAACCACACCTGACCAAAAAATTGATTTTTCATTTTCAACTGTAGGTTGGAGAAATGGCTCAGCAGTTAAGAGTACTGGATCAGTACCCTTTCAGAGGTCCTGAACTCAATTTTCAGCACCCACATGGCGGCTCACAGCCATCTAAAACAGGACCTGATACCTTCTTCTGGCATGCAGACATATATGCAGAACACTCATATATGAGATATAAATAAATAATATTTTAAAAAAGTTAAACAGGGGGCTGGAGAGATGGCTCAGAGGTTAAGAGCATTGCCTGCTCTACCAAAGGTCCTGAGTTCAATTCCCAGCAACCACAGGGTGGCTTACAACCATCTGTAATGGGGTCTGGTGCCCTCTTCTGGCCAGCAGGCATACACAAAGACAGAATATTGTATACATAATAAATAAATAAATAAATAAATAAATAAATAAATAAAATATTTTTTAAAAAAGTTAAACAGGGCGGTAGTGGTGCACACCTTTAATCTCAGTACTTGGGAGGCAGAGGCAGGCAGATCTCTGAGTTTGAGCCCAGCCTGGTCTACAGAGTGAGTTCCAGGACAGCCAGGGCTACACAGAGAAACCTTGTCTAGAAAAACCAAAGAAGGAGGAGGGATAAATCATCATCATCATCATCAGGGAGAGCCCAGCTCTGTTCTTTATCTATCTCTGAAATACTCAGAAAAACCCTTACCCAAATCTGCATTAAAGTACTGAAGGAACAGCTTGGTGGGGGGTGGAAAGGGAAGAGGGGGAAGTGGGAGGATAGGAGGGGGGTAAAGGAGGGAGTGGAGGTGGGGTGTAGGAGTAGGCCACTTGTTTGTCCCTGCCACCCAGAACTAAAATAACCACACAGAAACTATATTAATTAAAACACTGCTTGGCCCATTAGCTCTAGCTTCTTATTGGCTAACTCTTACATTAATTTAACCCATTTCTAGTAATCTGTGTATCACCATGTGGCAGTGGCTAACCGCCAAAGATTCTGCATGTCTGACTCTGGTGGCTCCATGGCATCTTTCTCACTCTGCCTTCTTCCTCTCAGCATTTAGTTCCATCTTCTCTGCTTACCTAAATTCTGCCGTGTTATAGGTCCAAAGCAGTTTCTTTATTCATTAACCAATAAAAGCAACACATAGACAGAAGGACCTCCCATACCATTTCTCCTTTTCTGTTTAAAGAAAAAGGAAGGCTTTATCTTTAACATAGTAAAATTACATATAACAAACAGTTATCAAGCAAGAATTACAGTTACAATATTTATATCTATTTTATTTTTTATCATAACTAAGGAAAACTATATTCTTCAACTCCATCAGAAGGATATAATATTACCTACAGGAATTGACAGAGACATCTCGCTACCTGAACAGTCATCCAGAGTTCTTCTGTACCATTGGGACATCCATCTTCAGCCGACAGGCCCATAGAATCCAGGAGACTTTTCCACAAAGCAGGAAATTTCAAAGACAGTTCCACCTATACTGGAAGTTTGTCAGTAACTTTCTTCTGTGTCCTGCAGAATGTCTGGCAGACTCTTTCATGTAGCAGGAGCCCCGAAGGACTATCTCACCTTTAAGCGAATTCAGACAGTCCTGCTAATCAGGTCTTTTATAGTGTATTCTATGTGCTAGGTTCATCTCAGTCACCAGTAATTTTTTGAAGGTGTTTACAGTAATCTTTCAGGGAGTCTTGTTTTATCAAACCACACCAGTCTGGAAGCAATCATCCTCTGTGGAAACAAGAGAAGAACCTCTTTTCCAAAGCAACATATTCTTAGACCCAAATTTGGAAGTCATGATACCTTTATAATATACAGTGAAATGTCTCTCTGTACTTAGCTCCTTCACAGTAAAAAAAAAAATTCAAAGAAAACACAATAATATACATAATCCAGGCTCTCTGTGAATTTTCCATTTTTACATGGCTTATTTTTCTTTATTCCTTTTAATCTATGACTATCTATATTCTGTCTCTTTAAAGACTTGACCCTTTTTTTTTTTTTTTTTTTTTTTTTTTTTTTTTGGTTTTTCGAGACAGGGTTTCTCTGTGGCTTTGGAGCCTGTCCTGGAACTAGCTCTGTAGACCAGGCTGGTCTCGAACTCACAGAGATCCGCCTGCCTCTGCCTCCCGAGTGCTGGGATTAAAGGCGTGCGCCACCACCGCCCGGCAGACTTGACCCTTTTTTAAGCATTAACTTTATAACTCTCTATACTCTTTTCCTTCTCTCTTCCAAGCCTACGTGCACTTTTCCAACACTATGACTCATCTGGATTTGTCTTTTTTGCATATCTGTAATTCTTTACTGTCTTAAAGAGCTTTTAAAATGGTAAGCAGCTTGGTTGCAGCTGCTCTGGATGCTGTCTCCGCCTCTCTCCACCTTTAAAATGGTAGAGATACCACCACTGCCAGCCCTGGGGCTACCAGGCAGGAGCCCCACTCAGCACCTCAACTCCAGGAATGAGCATGCAACACACAAACCCTTTTAATATGAGCAACAGCTAAATCTGCCAAGCAGAGCGCTGCACAGGCTGGAAATATCTCTGTGTATGGTGGCAGGACTCCACCATGTTCTCCTGCCCGCACAAGCCTAGTAGACCTGATCCTGCTGCCTGCCCAGGCGAGGAGTGCTGAGCCACGGGCATGGTCTCAGCTACATTCCTCCTGACCCCAAGTGGGCACACAAACACCCGAGCCCACAAATGCCATTCAAATGCTCTATAGCCAGAGTTTGTGCTGGCAGCATGGCCCAGGGAGCCACTTTTTAAAACCATGAGGCTTTTTTTCTGCTATGGCTGAATCAGGAAAACCTCTCTTCATGGAGCTGTGGCAAGCTGCCAGCTGAAAAACAAATGTGGCTAGACTTTGCCTTTTGGGTCTAGAATTCCCTTTCAAACCTGCTCGTGTTTTACATGGATTTAGTCTACATTTGTTGAATGGAGAGAGACTGCTTGGTTGTTCCCAGCTGCTCAGCCCCAAAATAATCACACAGAAACTAATTAAAACACTGCTTGGCTGATTAGCTCTAGCTTCTTATTGGCTAACTCTTTTATATTAGTTTAGCCCATTTCTATTAATCTGTATATCGCTACGTGGCAGTGGCTTACCGGCAAAGATTTAGCAGGTTTGACTCTGGTGGCTTCATGGTGTCTCTCTGACTCTGCCTTCTACCTCCCAG
Organism: Microtus oregoni; assembly: GCF_018167655.1. Taxonomy (NCBI): domain Eukaryota; kingdom Metazoa; phylum Chordata; class Mammalia; order Rodentia; family Cricetidae; genus Microtus; species Microtus oregoni. The sequence continues at coordinate 20,068,875 of NW_024543078.1, forward strand.
CATTCAGTTCTATCTTCCCCACCTACCTAAGTTCTGCCCTACTATAGGTCTAAAGCAGTTTCTTTATTTATTAACCAATAAAAGCAACACATAGACAGAAGGACTTCCCACACCAATGGGGGATGGGGGTGGAGGGTGGTCACAAAGAATTTGCCTTCTAGCCAGGTGTGAACTCCTATAATCCCAGCACTTGGATGGTGGAGGCAAGAGGATCAGGGGTTCAAGGACACGCTTAGTTACAATCAAGTTCGAGGCCAGCCTTGGTTACAGGAGACTCTGTTTTAGAAAACAAAACAAAGTGACAATAAATTTTTTTTAAAAAAGTTTATGCTCAAAGTTCCAAAAAAGGATGAAGACATTGTATACAACACAGCATTAAGGACAGGAAGTCACAAGCATAGTTAAAAGTATGTAGCAAAGACATTTAGGAAGGAAAACTAAATTTAGCTTAATGATAAATTCCAGTGTGGTTTTCATCTTCAATATAAAGACAAACTGTAATATAATATACTGCCTGTGTTTAAGGAAGGAAGCTTTGAGCTTTCTTGGTTATACTCTCTTCAAACTCCAGTGGAGATCATGAAGGGGGTCACCAGGATCTCAGAGCAATAGCAATTTAAAAGTGTAGAGGTGGGAGGCAGAAGTGTGCCCCTCTGTCTTGCACAATAAAGCTTTGAAATTAAAAAAAAAAGTTGATGCTCACACCTTTAAACATTTAGATAATGGGTTCTCAACCTGTGGGTCACGTACCCTTTGGGTCCTTTATCAGATCTTTACAATATGACTCATAACAGTAGCAAAATTACAGCTAGGAAGCAGCAATAAAATTAATTTCCGAGTGCATATAATCTTGGGAAATTCAGGTGTGTCCCGCTTGCAGCCTGAGCCCTGAGATGGCTATGAATACATATGACAACATCATATGACAATGTCAAAAAGTTATATACAAGATGTAGAAGGTTAACTGAAGGGGCAACCCCGTGACGGGGAGGAACATTGTAAAGGTCACTCGTTCCTCCCTTAACAACATCTTCACCCATGCTCCAGTAAGCCCAGTAATGTGATACGTACACACACACACACACACACACACACACACACACACACACACACACACACACAAAGACAGAGCTTTTGTTTAGTTTGGAAAATAAAAGCCACCTTCTTTGCATCCTTCCTGCCATTGCTGCCCCTACTCGCTGCTCTCTCCTGTGTACCACATTCCTGGTCCTCATGGCTGAGCACTTCTGTGCGTAGGGACTTTAAGGCTCTTGTATCTCCACCATGCCACTGCTATTGCCTGCAATACATCCTAGGCACCAAGAGCAGCACCGCTGTCCTTAGGTCCTAAAACCCTTTCCCAACAAGGTTCCTATCCCTCCGGTCCCTCCGCCATCTCTTCCCCCTTTGCACCGACCTGAGATGCCATCTTGATGAGTGCAAACGGCCCCCATAGACTCATAAGGAATGACATTATTGGAGTGTAGCCTTGTTAGAGTAGGCGTGGCTTGTTGGAGGAAGTGTGTCACTGTGGGGGTGGGACTTGAGGTTTCAGAGCTCAAGCCAGGCCCAGTGGTTCACTCTCTCTTCCTGCTACCTGCCAATCCGATGTAGAACTCTCAGCTCCTTCTCCAGTACCACGTCTGCCTGCACTCCTCCATGTTATATGATAACGGACTAAACCTCTGAACTGTATGCCAGTCCCACTTAAGTGTTTCCCTTATGTATGAGTTGCTATGGTCAGGTGTCTCGTCACAGCAATAGAAACCCTAAGACAAGAAGTGGGTACCAGGGACTGGAGTGTTGCTGTGAGAGGCCTGACCAAGATTTTGTTTAAAGGAATGTGAATTTTAGGAAAACATCTGAAAGCTTTAAACTGGGCTTCAGAAACCATCCTAGGAGAAGCATGGAAGACGTAGTGCTGTGGGTGATTTGAGCTGGGAGAGCTTGGCTCGAGAGGCTTCAGAGGAGAAACCTGGTGTGTGGCCTAGAGACATCTTGTGCTGTTTGAAGAGTGTGGCTGCTTTTTGCCCTCATCCAAAGGAACCTGCCTGGGGCTAAAATGAAGAGCTGGGAGTAACAGGTTAGGCAGAGGGCACCACACAGCATCCTAGTGTGGAGGTGTTGCTTGGTTATTAGTGGCTAGTCTTCTTCAGATCTGTAGTGGATAGGAGTAAGCTGAGCAAGGAAAAATACAGAATGGACAGCCTGAGGGGCACCTCAGTCTTCTCCCTTCTGCTCCCGTTCTATTGTCAGAGCTGAACTACTTAGTAAGAAGAGGGCAGCATAGCAGGGGACGGGACTTCTGGCCTCGCCTTTTGCTGAGCTTCTATACTGCATTCTGCAATTGCACTGAAGGCCCCAAACCGCTGATATGATGGGGGGGGGGGGCGGGAACAGGCTGACAGTTCTACTACTGGTTTTGAGCAGAACCAAATCTAAGAGCCCATTCCTTCTGAGTGGAACCCTGGCATTCCTGTCTCAGACTTGATGGAGTAAGAAACCCTTGGGAGGCTTCCCAGACACTAGTGCTGTTTCTGACCTGGCTTCTGGATTTCCCATGATGCTTTATACTGGGACAAGCGAAGGTCTGAACAGATGAGAAGGCATGGTAATGGGATGTCTACAGGGAGGCGTGGGCAGAGGCTACAGCCACAAAAGCAACCGGCTGACAGGGAGCTGGAATTGCTGAAGCATGGAAGGTCAGTTGAAGGGGAAGCTGTTGCTTCCCAGCAGAAAGGAAGAAATTATCTGGGTGGAGACGCATTCTTGTGTCTCCTAGCTTCCCTTAAGAGGTCAATCTAGGCCAAGGGAGCTCCCCTCAGGAAGGAAAGCCTGTCTACTTTAAGTTATGCTAAAGAGGTAGGAGGAATAATTATCCCTTAATGAGATAATGCACTTTTTCTTCCCAGAATTTCCCTCTCCTAGCACAGTCCCTACAAGTCTTCCTAAAGCTTTGTGGGTGTGCCCATCCTTGAAGAGTCTCCTCTTATGTCCTTTTATGTGCCAACCAGAGTCAAATTGTAGCTTTCCTGGCACTTTGGGCTTCTTACTTTTTCTCTGAAATCCCCTTTTCCTATCTGACATAGAGTTGAATATCAGCCATGTGGCTGAGCACCATGCCAGTCCCACCTATGAGTTTATAAACTTCTCTCTAATGTGGTTCATGAATTTGATTCTTTGAATTCACGAGTACAAAACCCCAAAGCCTGTTTTGGGGGAAAACTTGATGGCCATCTAGTTTCTGGAACTCTAGCTCCTGCCTGCCGTGGGACAATGGTCTTGTACCCTGTAAAGATTTGTCACTTGTATTGCTTTAATAAAATGCTGATTGACCAGTAGCCAGGCAGAAAGTATAGGTGGGGCAACCAGAACAGGAGAATTCTGGGAAGAGGAAAGCTCAGTCTGCAGTTGTCACCCAGACACAGAGGAAGCAAGATGAGAATGCCTCACTGATAAAATGTACCAAGCCATGTGGCTAATACAAACAAGAATTATGGGTTAATGTAGGATATCAGAGTTAATAAAAAACCTGAGCTAATAGACCAACCAGTTTATGATTAATGTAGACCTCTGTGTGTTTCTTTGGGACTGAAAGGCTGCTGGACTGGGCAGGACAGAAACCTCTGCCAACACCCACCCAAAGACTCCTTAGTTCTCAAAGACACCCCAGTATTTCCTTACCATGGTGGCATGTGAGAGCCTGGCACAGGTGGAAGGCAGCTCAGGACTTGTGAGAAATCTGGAGGCATCTAGGGTCAGCCAGGAGGACCAGGGGCTGCAGAAGAGACAGAGGACCTTAAAAGAGCCCCAAAGTGTCCTTCTCTCCTGGTGACAGGAGTCATTTCAAAATGGCTGAGAATTCCCAAACATCTTCATGAGAGAGCTTGGAGGATAGTCTTGCTGACTCTGACTTCTGCATAAGAGAAGCAGAGAAAACATCTCTGCACAACCATAGCCCAACATTCAAAATGCCTCAGTATGCCTCTGACTCCTAATGAGATTACTTAGATGGCTGTCGTAGCTGCACTAGCCACACCTTGGGACAACATCTGTCAGGGTCTAGCTTCAACTGGGTTCAACGTTCCAGTGTAGGGGCATGTGGATTAGGTAGGAGGAACGGAGATATGGAAGAAATACAGAGACATAGGATAGAACCAGGAGGGCAATCCAGTGAATACTGAATATGCTTGTGTTTATTTTCCATATGCTTATACACCCCAATCCAAAGTGGGAGTAAGAAGGCAAAAGACTGCTTGAACATGACATAAAGAACAAACAGAACAATTACCTCTTCAATACCCGAAGCATCAAGCAACTATATCCTGAATTAAGCATTCTGTTGTTTAGGTAGGACATGCAATGACAGCACCTTAGACTAAGCATCCTGTAGGCAGCCACTCACTGGGTCAAACCTCCTGTCATATCCTTGAAGGAGTAGGAATAGGCCAAAACTCTCTGACCTTTGGTCAGGGTGGAACGAATCCACCTCTGTGGACCATCTCAATACCCCAAACACCAAATAACCACACCTTAGGTTAAGATATCTTGTTTGTAGCCACACTTTAAGCCAGACCTCTTGTCAATAACTTTGAAAAAGTGAGAATAGGCTTAAACTCTCTGACCTTCAGTCAAGGTGGAACGGACCCACCTCTGTGTGCGCCCACAGATGGGTGCTGTCAATCTCATTGGGCGAGAAAAGACCACTACCACAGTTGTGAAACCAAACTTAGAGCTGGCCAGTGATTGCCTTAGAGACAGCAGCCCTGAGTTCATTTCTCAGGGCCTTTTTAAGGAGTAAAATCAGGAGCAATTGCAAAACAGGTTTACAGAAGAAGCAAGACTATGGGGCAGGTAGGAAGTACAGAAAAATCTCAAAACAGAACAGAAACAAGCAAACAAGTAAAAAACAACAAAAACCCAGATCCAACAACCATCATCATGTGATCACTGATAGGCAGGGTGTGGTAGTTTAAAAGAAAATGGCCTCCATAGGGGGTGGCACTATTGCGAAGTGTGTAACTGCAGTTGGGCTTTGAGGTCTCATATGCTCAAGCTATGCCCAGTGTGACAGACTCCTGCTGCCTGCAGATCAAGATGTAGAACTCTCAGCTCCTCCGTCACCATGTCTGCCTGCATGCCGCCATGATGATAATGGACTGAACCTCTTGAAACTGTAGCTGCCACCTCAATGAAATGTTTTCTTTATAAGAGTTGCTGTGGTCATGGTGTCTCTTCATGGCAATAGAAACCCTAAGACAGACAAAGGGTTAAGGTGCTCTCTAAAACAAGTCAAGGTCATGGGTTGGGGCAGGTTAAGTTCTAGGGAACAGAGTCTTAAAAACAGAAACCCAGCCGGGTGGTGGTGGCGCACACCTTTAATCCCAGCACTCGGGAGGCAGAGGCAGGCGGATCTCTGTGAGTTTGAGGCCAGCCTGATCTGCAAGAGCTAGTTCCAGGACAGGAACCAAAAAGCTACAGAGAAACCCTGTCTTGAAAATTAAAAAAAAAAAAAAACAAACAAACAGAAACCCAGTAAATGACAGTAAATGGAAACTCATTTTTAATAATAGAGCATAAGGACTCCCGCCTTCAAAATGGAGTCAGGCAGGTTCCTCAAGGGGTTCCCGGAGGCTCCCACTTCTTTCAAGAAGCGTCTTCTCATTGGGGAGGACCCTTATGGGGAGCAGAGGCAAACCAGGCCCGCAGTGACCCTCACACTGCTGTCTATGGTCCCATGAGTGGGAGCTGGTGTCCTGGGATGCACAGCTCTGGGGTTCAGCAGGTACTCCTCAGTGTTTTGTCTCCACCTGTGTTTCTGACAATTACTTTTTGAGTAAAAAAGTAGTCACATTTTCCTGATAAAAGTAATTTTGGGGGGCTGAGGAGATGGCTCAGTGGGTAAAATGCATGTTGAGCAAACATAGAGTCTGAGCTCAGTTCCCAGGTGCCGTGAAGGGTGTGATCTATTCAGTTTTGCACAGGTGTGGGCACACGTGCACGCACATACGTTCACTTACTAAATGTAAAAACAAATAAATATCAAAATAAATAATGGTCAGAAGGGATGGCTTCGTGGTTAAGATCGTTTGCTGCTCTTGTAGAGGATGGGGTTTGGTTTTCAGCACCTACACAGTAGCTCACAAACATCTATAACTCCAGCTCCAGGGGATCTGATGCCTTCCTTTGACCTCTTTGGGTATCAGGCATGCATGTGTGGCACATTCACACATATAAAATAAAATAAATAAAACTAAAAAAATTAAAAATATATAGGGTAAGTGTGTCTTAGTGTTTCTATTGCTGTGAAGAGACACCATGGCCACTATGGCAACTCTTTTTTTTTTTTTTTTTGATTTTTCGAGACAGGGTTTCTCCGTAGCTTTTGGTTCCTGTCCTGGAACTAGCTCTTGTAGACCAGGCTGGCCTCGAACTCACAGAGATCCGCCTGCCTCTGCCTCCCGAGTGCTGGGATCAAAGGCGTGCGCCACCACTGCCCGGCTATGGCAACTCTTATAAGGGAAAACATTTAATTGGGGCTGGCTTACAGTTCAGAGGTTTAGTCCATTATTGTCATGGTGGGTGGCATGCAGGCAAACATGGAGAAGAAGCTGAGAGTTCTTTATCTTGATCTCCAGGCAGCGGCAGGAGTCTATGACACTGGACATAGCTTGAGCATAGGAGACCTCAAAGTCCATTCCAACAGTGGTACAAGATCACACCTACTCCGACAAGGCCATACCTCCTGATAGTGTCACTCCCTATTGGGACCACGGCTTTTAAACCACCACAGTAAGAGAGACAAGGACACTTAGGAGGAAGAGTCGGGTAGATCTTTGTGACTTTAATGCCAGCCTGCCTAAATGGCAAGTTCCAGGCCAGCTAGAGCTATCTAGTGAGAGTGTGTCTAAAATTAACTTAATAATCTGGATGTGGTGATATGTATCCTTTATTTCAGCACTTGGGAGGCAGAAGCAGACAGATCTCTATGAGTTCAATACCATTCTGGTCTGCATAGAGAGTTCCAGGCCAGCCAAAGCTATCCTTGTCTCATAATAATAGTTATAATAATAATAATAATAATAATAATAATAATAATAATAATAATATGGAGAACACCATAGGAAGACACTCACCATCAACCTCTGGCCTCCACATGCTCATGACATATGAGCATACTGTTCATGCACACATACATACACATATATGCCCCAAACACACATGATGGCATAGAGTGTGATTACATTTTTACCAAATGCCTGGAGTCTGCACTTCAGTGGCTCCCAGCCTTCCTATTGCTGCGATCCTTTAATACAGTTCTCATGTTGTGATGACCCCCAACTATGAAATTATTTTTATTGCTAGTTTGTAACAGTAATTTTGCCACTCTTATGAATCATAATGTTTTCCAACAGTCTTGGGTGAGCCCTGTGAAAGGGTCATCTGACCCCCAAAGGGTTGTAACTTGCAGGTTGAGAACCAGTGCTGTAGACTGAAAGTTAGTGCTTGCCTGAAGCTAGGGGTGGCAGGCGACGTAGCAGCTGAAGGGTACGGAGTTTCATTTTAGGGTGATAGAAATGTTCTGAATTTGATTGTGAACATGACTGCACACATACCTGGCACAGGTGAGTGTGGCCTTTATTTCAGAGAACTCAGTGAGAAACGTCTCATGCTGTTCCTCTTCTCCGTCAGGGTGGGAGCTTGGGCCTCCATGAGGTCTTCCCAGTGATGCCTGTCTGTTAAGTTACTAGATGTTCCTCCCTGGGTGGAGCTGGGATGGCCTCAGCTCTGGAACCGCTAAGTTCAGGCTGTCAGTAACATATGCCAGGCTCCATTTCCTCCCGTGAACCACATTATGCCAGAGAGAGAATCAGCTGCCTACTCCAGTAGCCCTCCAGCTGTGGTCCTGGGACAGCAGCTCAGTTGCTCATGGTGCTTTTCAGAAACGCAAGCATGAAAGTGACCAAGACCTACTAACTTGGAGACTCCAGGAGTGGAGCCCTTAGTACGTGAGAGCCAGAGCAGAGTCTGAGGTCCATGAAGCAGAGAATGTCTGCCCTATCCGTTGGCACTGGGTGGTGCCTGCATGGCAGGTGATAGCAGTCATGAAGACTTTGTTGAATGAAGAAATGATGGCTTTACTGCTGTGTCACTGGCTATCTCTTTCCATGTAGGGGTCAGCCAGGACATTTGCATGCTGGTGAGGAGGGAAGGGCGTGCCTGTACTTCTGCTCCTTGTCAGTTCAGTCGGGGCTCTGAGTTACGAAGCAGCTGGGTTCATAGTGCCTTCTTAGGAAGGGCTTTGGCTCTTTGACCACCCCTCCCCCGACCTCCATAACATTTTCCATTTGGTTTCAGAAGCGCTCTCTCCCCGTCCATCATTCTGGCTCAGGAAGAAAAAGCAGGAAGCAGCTGGAAGGATGTTTGTACATTTTCAAGTTAAAATGTGTCCAGATTATAACACAGCTGGCTCCAGGAGAACCACTATATGCAGACCAAGTGTTTCTTAGAAATCCTGAGGGACTGTGGCTACACACTAGAAACACACTCTTTCCCCCACAGTCAAGAGGAAGCCAGAGACTGGACCCTCAGTGCCTTTCCTCGTTGCTTCTGAGTGATACTCTGTGTCTCTGGCTGCCACTTCCCTCACTGCCCCAAAGCCAGGATGTCTTTGAACTCACATCTGAATCACTAGCTGTGTCATGCAACCCTGTGATCTGTCTTCTGTAATCACATGTTTTAGCAGGACCACTCTCTGGCTTCAGATAGCTCAGTTGGTAGAGCATGAGACTCTTAATCTCAGGGTGGTGGATTTGACCCCACATTGGGCACCATTATGTAAATGGAGACTGTCCTTTTGTTTCCTGGCCACTCAGACCTGAATAATCACACAAAACTATATTAATTACAACACTGTTTGGCCAATGGCTCAGGCATATTCCTAGCTAGCTCTTACATCTTAAATTAACCTATGTCTATTAATCTGTATCGCCACGAGGCTGTGACTTACAGGTAAGGTTCTGGCATCCTTTTCCTTTAGCAGCTACATGGCATCTGGCTGACTCCATCTTCTTTCTTCCTATATACAGCTAAGCCATTGACCAAAACAGCATTATCCATCAACCAATAAAAGCAACACATATAAAGAAGGACATCCCACATCATCTCTGATTATTTGGGTCTGGGTGGCCAGGAAACAAAAGTGCAGTCTCTGTTTACAGCTAGGTACAATGCCAGGACACTAGGGTGTCAGGTGACATGTCTTCTATTTAAGAAGCTTGTGGCTCCCTGATACTGGTTTTATCCTTATGAGGCCACTACACTTAAGTGACAGCCACTGACGACCCTTTGAGGTTATCTCATTCCCAGTGATGTGCCCTGCCTTTCTTATTGGCATCCAAAGTCTGATACAGTAAACAGGCTAAGAAGCTAATTGAGCTTTGTTTTCTGGGTTGTAATCAAGATGACAAAATGAAGCATGTGTTAGTTAGGGTTTCTATTGTTGTGAAGAGACACCATGAGCAAGGCAACTCCTTTTTTTTTAAAAAAAAAAAGATTTATTTATTTATTTATTTATTTATTTATTTATTTATTATGTACACAGTGTTCAGCCTCCATGTATGCCTGGAGGCCAGAAGAGGGTACCAGATCTCATTACAGATGGTTGTGAGCCACCGTATGGTTGCTGGGAATTGAACTCAGGACCTTCAGAAGGGTAGTCAGTGTTCTTAACCTCTGAGCCATCTCTCCAGCCTGCAAGGCAACTCTTATAAAGGAAAGCATTCAACTGAAGCTGTCTTACAGGTTTAGAGATTTGGTCCATTGTTGTCATGGCAGAAACCATGGTGGCACTTGTGCAGACATGGTTCTGGAGAAGAGCTGAGAATTCTACATTTGGTCCTGACTTGAGCATTTGAAGACTCAAAGCCCACCCCCCAGTGATACAGTTCCTAAAAGTACCACTCCTTTTAAGCCCCTGTGGGCTATTTTCATTCGAAGAAGCCAAAGAACCTCCACCCCCCACTCCTTGTGGAGAACCAGGGCTATAACCTGGGAGTTTGGATTTCCTTTGCCCAAAGAGATGGCCTTTCTTTCTTTCTTTCTTTCTTTCTTTCTTTCTTTCTTTCTTTCTTTCTTTCATGTTTTGAGTTTGTGCACCACAGTCATGCCTAATACCCACAGAAGTCAGAAGAGGGGGGTGGATCTGCTGGAACCAGAGTTACAGATGGTTGTGAGCAGCCATGTGGGTGCTGGAAACGGAACCTGGGTCCTCTGGGGGAAAAAAAAAAACAGCAAGTGCTCTTAACCACTGAGACAGGGCTCCAGCTCCAAGGATGTCTTTGCATAAAGCAGGTAAAACATCCAAGCCATTTCACCACTGAGGAGCCCCTATTAATATGGGCATTTTGACATGGTCTTATGAAACTTTCAGACACATTTTGTTGTTATTGTTGGTTTTGAAGCTAGTCTTTACTTCCGAATAACTTCCTGTCTATCGTGGAGAAGCTATGGCGACCACACAGAGAGCTCTCATAGACCTGGCTCTTTCTGAGCCCTAAGCCCTCCTGGGTTTGCATCTCCCGATTTCACCAAGGAACAAGTGGGTCTGACTCCATGAGCTGCTCTGGGCCTGGAGAGTGTGACAACTGTCTCAGCAGGGATACCCTAGGTCTGGCTGAGGGTGCCAGTCTGCTGGTCAGTGGTTGTGTTTGGTGGACTTTGAACTCAGACCTGCTTTTGGTGGAGCCATCGCCCAGTAGGATGTTAGTGTGACCTTTGGTGGATCCCGGATCTGAGGATTGCCAAATGGGCAAATGAGCTGAGGTCAGCTCACCAAAAGGAAAAGGAGGAAATCCACTGTAGGCAGAGATATTGCAGGATTGCCTTAAAAAAAAAATGCTTCCCTATTTAGGAGCATGTGACCCTTATTGTGCCACCATTCAGAGGAAAGTGCACAGGACTGGAGCAGGACCCTGTGCCATTGCCACCTCGTCCTCCTGGTTCCCCAGTCCAGCCACTGGCACACTGCGACGTTAGCTCCAACCCTGCTCTCTGTTCCTCTGTCTGACTCAGAACTTTCCACTATAATCAGGTACCACGGCTAGTGACTTTTGGTCCTCCTCCTGCTAACACAGGTCTAAGCCGGAGCACTGCTCTGTGCAGATAGATGTCGACCAACCAACATGGCACAGGGAAGGGCGGGTATCGCTCTGTGCAGATGGATGTCCTCTGGTCAACATGGCACAGGGAAGGGTGGGTATCGCTCTGTGCAGATGGATGTCCTCCAGCAACATGGCATAGGGAAGGGCGGGCACTGCCCTGTGCAGACGGATGTCCACCAGCCAACATGGTGCAGGGAAGGGTGGGCACTGCTCTCTGGAGATGACCCTCACTCTTCCTACAAGAGCCTGGCCTTGTTCAACATCTGGAGCTGGTGCTGTTAATCTACAGAGCATGGCCTCCTGTGGCCTGCAAGGCTGGGGGGACAGGGTGCTCCCAATGCTGGGGCCAAGGCACCTAGAGAAGAGCGTTTTGACTTTCGTGTTTTCACCTCTGGTGGTTTCAGGTTGTCCAAGGAGTCTGGGAAGTGCTCCTCCATGTAGTTAAAGAGGCGTGACCTGAAGAGAAAAGAGTCAGGGAACAAGTTGCCTCCCAAACCAATCTGACCTCATTAATCACTTTTAGCACTCGTGATGTGCTCTGTGCTGCTTTTAACTGTGACAGACATGGTGAGGGGGTGGCACCAGAGGAGAAGAGCAAGTTCATCATAGCTGTCAAGTGAGAATAGGTGGAGGATGCTAAGTTAAGCAGAATATGGGGCTGGAGATGAGCCATAGTTCAGCGGAAAGGGGTTCACCTAGCACGTGTGAGGCCTTAATTGGCTCTCCAGTATTCCAAAGTGCAAAATAAGATACAGTCCCGGCTTCAAAATCTTACAGTATACAAGTTGGCATAGATTTTTGCCAAATTGTCTTCTACTCAAGCAACTCAAGTCCTCTTGGCAAGAAAAAAAGAAAAAATTATCTATTGAGTAGTGACCCTGAGGTCTTCCACAAATACCTTTCTATAGCTGCTTATGTAAGTATAGACAAAGTCTTCAAAAGAGCCCTGAGTCAGAGTATGCTCACCTAAGATGGTGAGACGCATCAGCCAATGACCTCATAAATAAGACACGGCACGCATCTGAAGCGGATATTATTCAGCTTTGAAAAGTGAGCTCGTGACATATGCTGCAACCTGAATGGACATGGAAGACATGATACACTACGAGCAAAGGGTCAGGTTCCAGTTCTACCCCTGTGAACTACCTAGGAGAATGAGCTTTAAAAGGCACAGGTAGAGAGGTGACGGGAGGAAGAGGGATGGGGAGTTACTGTCCGCATTTAAGTTTGGAGAGATGAAGAGTGATTTGCATAGCGTGAATGCACGAAGTACCATCAAATGGATGTTTAAACGGGGTTCAATGGTGCATTTTGTTGTGCACATATTTTACCACAGTTAAGAATGTTGTTAGATGTTTCCAGTTTGTTCTCAGCAAGGCTGTTAGTATTTAATCCTCTCACTTCTAGTGGACAGGTCGGTGTTTGGTCTCCCATAACATTTGGAACCCAGAGTTGGCTCAAGGGTCCCTGAGTGGTGGCACAGAGGACACCACTAGGTGCAAGGTCAGTCAGACAGGATGGTTTTAGAGGGGCAGTCTCCAGCAAGGGAGGCCAAGCAGGCAGCGTTGCGTGACTTCCTCGAGTGTCAGAGGCTCCCAGACTTGCTTCTTCAGGTTCTCCCAGTCGGCGACAGTAATCTAGTCCCTCACTTCCCCTGCTTACAGGGGGTGGGGGAAGAAAGCCCCAAATTAGTAATCCAGCAAAAAGATTATTGCATACCTTTCAAAGCCTCGTGAATCAGTATTATGTAACAACCTAGTCTGCGTTGAAACAGAACAAAAGCCAGCAAGACTTTTCTGTTACATTTCTCTCTCTCTCTCTCTCTCTCTCTCTCTCTCTCTCTCTGTGTGTGTGTGTGTGTGTGTGTGTGTGTGCATGCATGCATGCGCACATGTGTGTGCACGTGTGTGTGTGTGTAGATTAGGGGACAGTTTGCAGAAATAACTTCCTGCCTTCCATCATTGGAGTCAGTTTGGTTGAACTCAAGTTCAACAGGCACCCTTACCCACTGAGCTATTTCACGAACCTTGTCCCCTTATGTTTTATGGTTTTTTTTTTTTAATTAAAACTCATCCATTTCTTTTTATGTTTGAGTGTTTTGCCTGCATGTTTGTGTGTGTAAACCCTGTCTGTGCTTGGTGCCCACAGAGGTCAGAAGAGGTCATGGGAGTCTCTGGAACTGGAGTTACAGACGGCTGTAAACGACTGTGTGGGTGTGGGAATTGAACCTACATCTTCTGCAAGAGCAACAAGTGCTCTTCACCACTAAACCGTTTCTCCAGCACAGGGAGGTCACGGGACAGCGTTGTGCATTTGGTTCTTTCCTATCATGTGGAACTCTGTTGTCTGGCTTTGTCAAGGTCCTTTAACTCCTGAAACCGTCTCACTGGCACCCCGCCTGCATTTTAAGGAGTCTGTCTGCATTTGACCTGTCGGCTACAGGGCTCTGAAAAGCTGGATTTAATCTGTAAAGGATTGATTGGTCAGGTTAGTTTGATTGCCCTGGACACACACTGATCTGTGCTATGTCTAACTCGGCCATCTCCCAGAATTCTCCTGAGCACCGTCTATCCTTTGGGCTGTTCTCCTCTCAGTTGGCATTATGGTCAGACTGGCTCCCAGGGGCTCACTGTATGTTTGTGAGACAGACATAGTAAATACAAATTACAGGAGGACATATTTCTAAAAATGTTCTTCATAGGATCCCAATGGACAAGATCACAACTCAAAATGGAGTTACTCATGCTAAAATTACACTGTTTTCTCTCCTTCCAAGAAGCCATAAGACAGATACAAAGTTCCAGAAAGGATAATGATGGCCTTCTGTCTGTCCTGACTCACTATTCTGGTCTCCTGAGGAAACTTCAGAGTGGCCAGTCAACTCCTTGTTCTGGGATTCTGTTTCAAATAACCTTCAGCAGAGTGTTACTTGACCCTAGAATCACAAATTAAGGCAAATTCCAACCTTCAAATTAGACTTGCTATCAATTTTATTCTTTAACGATTAATTTCTTAACATTTTTATTATTATTATATTTGACAGGAAGAAAATGCAGAAGGAACATAGGCATAAGGCCAGGGTCTTGGCTGGGTATGGTGGCCCACAGCTTTGAGCCCAGTATTGGGGGCCAGAGGCTGGTGGATCTCTGTGAGTTCAAGGCTAGCCAGCTCTACAAAACAAACAAAAGCCCCTGGGGCTCCTGAGCTGTGGTTCCTGCCTATCACAGTAAGGGTGTTCCCAGCTTCATGCCTTGTCTCCAAATGCTAAGTGCCTGCTGCTCCTGAGGCCACAGCGTTTCTCGGGAGTTTCCTTCCTAGCCGTCCACCATCTGTATGGTACCTGTTTATCTGCCAACTTCAGGCCATTTGCCACCTCTAAAGCCAGGACTACAGAGGCCGATCATAATATCCCCTCCTTCTTCAGTGCCTCCCTCTCAACAGGGGTTACAGGACCTTTTCTCCCCCAGAGCCATCCTGGAACTAGCTCTTGTAGACCAGGCTGGCCTCAGACTCACAGAGATCCACCTGCCTCTGCCTCCCGAGTGCTGGGTGTGCACCACCACCCGGCTTCAGTTTTCTTTTTTAACCACACATGGGAAGCAACAATAAAAAATATAACCAACTGAAAGGAAGAAGGGACAGGGGAGGGAGGGAGGGGAGAAGGGAGGGAGGAAAGAGAAACTCGTGTTATATGACTCTCTGAGAATTTGTTCTTAAATACATTAAATATTTAAATTAATTATCTTATTTTAAATTATTTTAATTATCTTAAGTTAAATATCTTAAATCTCTCTGTATGTCTCTCTCTCTCACACACACACAAATGATTTTTATTTTCTTATTTTTAACGGATCTTATCTCAAGTTTGTTTGTGAAAACAGCATGGGGGGGCTGGAGAGATGGTTCAGCGATTAAGAGCAGTGTCTACTCTTCCAGAGAATCTGGGTTCAATACCCACATGGCAGCTCCCAACTGTTTGCAACTGCAGTTGTAGGAGATCTGACACTCTCACACAAATGAGCATATGAAATAAAAAAGACTTAAAAAAAACAGCATAGGGTCCTGATCATCTGCAATTAACACACGTGTGTGTGTGTGTGTGTGTGTGTGTGTGTGTGTGTGTGACTCCAGTCTGTCTGTCTCCAGAAACCTTTCTATGGAGCCTTTACAGGGACCTGGGCACCTTTGGGAGCCTGAGCTGGAGCTGAGGCCTCTGCCTTAGTATAAACCTTGGGCTTTGGTTGGCAGAGCCTGTGAGCTTTGGCCACATAGCTTCTAATCCACTTTCCAAGCTTGGGGCTAGCATTGAGAGCAAGGCAGCTGCCATTGGGGCCCTTTGGCATCTTGGGCCTCTCAAAGGCCTCCATGACACTCCTGGCCTTCAAATTGCTTGCCTACATCTTCTTCAGGCCTTTCTTGTGCTTCTTAACAAAGCACATGTTCCTTAAGAACCTGGGGTGGACCCCCTTAAGAGATTCATATCTTTGTGACCGGGGTCACTTGATTTTATTTTTATGACATTTTCAGGATTGACTGTGTGTGGTGAGGTTCTTGGATTTGGCACAAGGTCTATCTGTATAGTCCTGGCTGTCCTGGAACTTGCTAAGTAGACAAGGCTCGCCTTGAACTACAGAGATCTGCCTGCCTCTGCCTCTCAAGTGCTGGAATTAAAGACTTGTACCACTATGCCTGATGTAAATTTTTCATGTTTTTAGCTCCTCTTTGACCATTACATAGCCTGAGAACCTCCTTTAGAAGAGACCCTGCTTCTCAGAGGTGGGACAGGCCTCTCTTCCCAGGGCTTTGTGTCCTCCCTGAATTCAGCCTAAGGACTCAGAGCCACACAATGAGGGGCCTTGAGGCAATTATTCCTGTGACTGCCACCAGCTCCATCTCTACTCCAGACTGCAGGCACATCAAGGGACCGTTAAGTTTTATGTTGCAATTTCTAAAAATAAAACTTCCTAATTTTGAGATACGTTGAAACTTCCTTTGGTTTAACAAACTCCCTCACATGTCCTTCTCTTCTGACAGGATCTCAACGGTCATGCTGCTGCCCTTCTCAGGGTAGCCTAGCCCGAGGGAGCGCTCTGTTAACCCTCTGCCCCCTGCCTCTGATGTGGAGTGGGCTGGGCCTGTCACAAATACTGTAGGCTGAGCTGCTTGACTCAGATGTTTCTCACTATTGAAGACAGATGTGACCGAGACCCAGGCGACAGGCAGTAGGTTTTCTGTTGAATCTTTCTGGAGTCCCCTCACACAAGGGACTGAGCCTGTCATGGGGAAACTCCCTTCACAGCCTCAGCCTCCTGGAGCTATCCCCCAAAGGCCTCTGCGCCACTTACAAGGACAGGACACGCAGTGAGTCAGCCTTTGGGCAAGTTCTCAGATTCCCACTCATGTGATGAGAAGTGAGACCCAAGACTGCAAGGTGTAACTGAAACACTGTTGCAAGCGAGGTGTAACTGAAACACTGTTGCAAGCAAGGTGTAACTGAAACACTGTCGCCAAATTTCCGTTACTCTTCCAGGGCTGGGAGTGAGAAAGTTCCTCTTAACATTATCACTGCAGATGTTAGTGGGTTTGACAGTACTCCTTGGAGAACCCCAAGAAGAGTAGAGTGGAGTGTTTGTTTGTCTATAAGCAATTGTCTGCAGACAGACCTTCCCTGAGGAGATCGGCTATAAGACTGTGGCATCAAGTTCCCCTCTGTGCTGTTCTAAAGATACCCCACACTGCCGTGTGTTAAAATGCACAGTGGCTTTCTGTCCTTTTGTCCCTTCCTTTCAGGATTATGATTCCTAAGCATGCTTTGTCACTATAAAAGCAGAAAACCGTGACATGTTTCTGGTTCCAACTAGCAGAGAAGGTGGTGGGAGACCACAGGTTGAGTCTGTGTCTTTTAGCTCTGGACTTTTAACATTCTTATCTCTGTTGTTATGATGCTGATGGTTCTATTGTCTATATATGCGTAATAAATAATTACAACCAACATTTATTGAATTATTCACGTGTACCCAAACATTTAATCTTCAAAAAAGTCTCATGAGGTAGATGTTTTATGTATAAAAACACACAATATGAAATAATCTAATTTCCTTTCTGCTCTTCAGATTCTGGGATGTACAGTCATAGAAGTCTTTGTAGTTGTTTGGTTGGTTTTAAAACTTACTTTATTTTATATATATGGGTCTTTCTCTTGCATATATGTTTGTACACCACATGCATGCCTGGTGCCTTCAAGGCCAGAAGAAGGCATCGGACCCCCCTGGGACTAAGTTACAGATGGTTATGAGCTACCACATAGGGGCTGGGAACTGTGTGAAGAGAGGAGAATTTCAGGCAAGAACAAGACATTTGGAAAGTATTTTTTACTTCTGGTGTGTACCTTACTCTTCCTTCCCCAATCAGGAAAAACTTAACACAGAATCTGTCATAATTCGCCTTGGGGAAGATGCCATCAAGTGCAAAGTCTGATCAGTGGTGAGATATTATCTCATGTCTCCATGAGAAAGATGCGGAGAGAGGACGACAGGGAGAGAGCAGGAGGAAAAGCCTCTGATCCCCAGTGTGGTTGAGAATGGCCCAGGTTCAAGTAGTCAGGCTGCATTTAATCCTTCACAGTCAGATTTACATCTTTTTGTTTTGGGTTTTATTTAGTTTGTGGTCTGAAACTCTAAATCCTTCTGAACACTGGAATTACAGATCTGTACCTCCAAGCCTGGTTTTGTCTTGTTTGAATCCATCATTATCCCACAGTTTCAGAGCTGAGGTGCCGGATGTAGCTCCATGGTAGAACATTTGCTTAGTAAGTTTGAGGACCTCAGTTCAATTCCCAGCACTACAGATCTCAGCTACAACTGTTTTATAAAAGAGAAATCTGGGCTGGGCATGCATGGTGGCACGTGACTTTCATCCCAGCATTTGCAGTGCAGAGGCAGGAGGATCTCTGTGATTTGAGTCCAGTCTGGTCTACATAGCAAGTTCCAGGCCAGCCAGGCCTACATAGTGAGACCATGATGGAGTGGGAGAGAATGAACATGGATGAGCACGAACTGGGAGCTGGAGAGATGGCTCAGTAGTTAAGAGCACTGACTGCTCTTCCAGAGGACCCAGATTTGCTTCTCAGCACCAATATGGTGGCTTACAACTCCCTGTAACTCCAGATCCCAGGGGATCTTAGCCCTCTTCTGGCCTCTTCAGGTACTGCATACATGAAGCATGCATATATACACAGAGAGATACACATCACTCATACACACCAGAAAAAATAAATCTTAAAAAAGGAGAAAGAAACTGGCATCTCAGAGAAGGTACATGAACTCTGGGGCTCAGAGTTATTGAACAGAGCACCAGGGTTCTAGCCCCAGGCATCTTGATTCCAAAACTGCACTTTGTGGAGTCTAACATTTCCATTCCACAATGAATCATTGGTCAATCAAGATTTTATCAGAGTGTGGTTAGTAATAAAATTATCTTTATGTTTGAGTCGGACTGGCTTCCAAGTCACTTTGTGACCCAGGATGACCTTGAATTCTGGATCCACCAGACTCTGCTTCCCAGGTGGCAGAATCACAAGTGTGGCCACTGTGCCTGACTCCAAAGATGAAAACTCCAAAGTTTAAAATGTAAAGCCCTGGTATGCATAGCTCTCACATGGAGGTGCTTTGTTTAGAGCCTACTATTTGATCTGGAGAAAACAGAAATGAAGGCCTGGGCTTTTGTAGGTTAGAATTCCTTTCTCCTCTCTCAATTTATGAATCAAATAAGGTCAGGGAGATCAAATATACCAATATCCACCAGCAAGGCCTCAAATAAAGGCAGATTTGTCTCCACCATGAAACAAGGGTTTTCCTTCTGCATCAACAGAAAGGAAGCTGTTTTGTGGCTCACTGAAGAATGCCAACCAAGTTCTGAGACTGAGATTAAACATGTAAGACATCAGTAGATCAGTGGACAGTGTCCATGGGAAACATTGTCCAACCTCCTTAATACAGTGTCGACTCTCAGGACTAGAGCAACCACCCAAAAGCTCTGCTCCCCAATACATACCTCTGGCTGTTTGTTTGTGCTTTCTTAGATAAGGTCTCTCTAGGTAGTCCTCGCTATCCTGGAACTTGCTATGTAGAACAGGCTGGTCTTGAACTCGCAGAAGTTGGCCTGCTTCTGCCTCCTGAGTGCTGAGATTAAAAGCCTGGACTACTAAGATTGGCCCATACTGGATCTTTAATAAGCTGCCCCATCTTTACAAAGACTTTCTCTCCCAGAATGCTCCACCCCAGTGAACACTCTGCATGATGGAATTCTAACAGATCTTTTTTTTCTGTGACTTGTTCTGAAATCTTCTGACAGATTTTTCTCTAGAACCTCATCAAAATTCTGCTTTTCTTTTCCCTGCTTTTGCAAGGAGGATGTCTCTTATGGAGATGTTTGGCTCTCTGAGGGCACGTATGATGCACATTATAATGGCAAATTGTCATGTGCTGATTGAGCTCACGAGATGCTGGCTCTGCAAGAGGGGTTGGTTGTCTCCCACTGTAGACCAAAGCATGTCTCAAAATGTCCAAGGCCCTTTGTTCAGGATTAGCTGGTACCCAGGGAGGAGAACACCAAAACAGCCCATGTAAAAACACCGTGTTTTTGAGAAGCGCTAAGTTAATTGTGTTAATCAGAGGTCACAATTTTGTGTCCCTTGGTATAAAAACGCCTCCAGTGGTGACAGAACTCTGGAAGGCCATCCATGGAGAGCACTTGTTTGGGAATTCCAGTTCACAGCCTCAGCTTCCCCCAAGGTCACCTCTATTGGATGTTTGTAAGCCTACTTGGGTCCTATGCAGGTTCCCCAGCTGTCCGTCCAGAGTCAGTGAACTCCCATAGTGACTGATATGTCTCTTTGCGCCAGGGAGGAAGAGAGGAGATTCAGCTGTCCCCCACCCTGCCAGGGCTGGTTAATGGTGAGACCAGATGAGTGAGAACTGTAACCCTAGGCTCAGTGTGGCCTTGCTCACACGCTCCAGCCACTAATCTTTGTTCTTGGTCTGTGGTGGGGTCTCACGTAGCCCAGGCTGGCATCAGATTTGATATTATCCATGACTGGCCTGGTCATGCTGCATCCCGTGTGGCTTCTGGTGCCCGGCTCTATCTGGCCAGTGATCTTGATAAATTACAGCAACAAGAAATATTTTTTAAAAAGCACAGATGCTGCTCAATATATAATGGAGTTATGCCCTAATAAATCCCTTGTAAATAGAAATAATTGTAAGTTAAAAATACATTTAATGCCTTGGGTCCAAAACACACTGTAGCTCACAGGTCACACGTGCCTAGGATAGCAATGAACATGGCCTAACACAAAATTCTAAACTTATATAAAACATTGTAAAGTGATTTATTTACTTATTTTTTGACAACTCAGTTGTGAAATTCTCAAACATGACCTAGATGACAGGTCTCAGTGTGATGGAAAATAACCGTATGGACACTCTGTGTGCCTGGTGTTCAGGGTGTTAGAGCGACTTCCGAGCACAGCCAGGTGAACTGGCATCTGCCTGTGTGGCTTGTCAATATAATGACAGGTTAACTTATTTATGGCAAAGTAACCGTTGCAAACAATTTGCTGTTGTCTAGCAGGCAGGCTTGTGTTCCTGACTGGGAAGGGGGCTTCCACTCCTCGGCCTCACCCACCACCCATGGTGCTTCCTCTGGGCCCCTTCCTGCTAGGTTGGCAGCTGGGGAGCAAAGGCCTAAACCTGCTTCCTATCTTCCTGAAAGTCAATTACTTCTCATGATAAAGTAAAAGTGGCCCTGGATCTAGTATTGTTTTTTAATTCCAGCCTACCTTCTGTAGTATATGAAAACAGAAAACCTTTGTATGCTGAATTGAGAACCACACTGTGCAAAGGCCAGGCAGGTGGTGGCACAGCCTTTAATCCCAGAAGGCAGAGTGGGGTGGATCTCTGTGAGTTCAAGGCCAGCCTGGTCTACTGATCAAGTTCTAGACAGCAAGGGCTACACAGAAAAACCCTGTCTCAAAGAGAGAGAGAGAGAGAGAGAGAGAGAGAGAGAGAGAGAGAGGTGGACCAGTTACCGTACACACTTTATTTGTAGAGAATTTTTGCAAACTATAGTTGAAAACTCATTTTATGAAAAATACACAGCCAAATCTGGTGTGCTTCAATGCTTTTGTCAAAAAACACTTTTTTAAAAAAGTTATAACCCAGAATTTTATTGTAAAAACTATTTATTTTGTAACAACTTTAAAATAAAAAATATTTCTTTGTAAAATTTTATTTTATGTATATTTATTTTATGCAAGCCAGGGGCTAGACTGCCCTTACCCCAGCTGTTCTTTCCTATATAATCCAGACATTTCGATTACCTGGCCTTTTCATCTATTGCTTACTTTCCTGGTCTGTTAGTCTGGCTCTTCCTTTCCCTTGCCCCTCCCCATACAGCCCAGCTCAGTCTGGACTCCCCCAGATGTCTCTGTCCCTTTCCTTTACAGTGAACTTTCTCCTCCACCATACTTAGGAGCGTCATGTCCTTTCTCTTTTTATTTCTTTTTTTTTTCATTCAGTTGTGAGCTGCCCTGTGGGTGCTGGGAATTGAACCCAGGTCCTCTGGAAAAGCAGTCAGTGCTCCTAACCATTAAGCCCCCAAACCCTTTTCTGATGGCGAGTTTATTAAGCAATGAATGGAGGATGTGGCAGATATAATGTAGCCTGAGAAAAAGCGGGCGCCAGTCTCTCCAGACTGTAACCAACCAGGTGAATGGAACACACTGGAGAGCAGAGCTGCTGGCTTTTCTAAAACGTGGTTTGTTTTAGAACGTGTTCTAACGTGGATGCCAACTCTGATGCCACAGATATGGCCTAATTTGCCATTTTTATTAGGGGTATTGATGGCAAATATAACCACTCAAGAAAAGTCCTTTTTCCAAGATCAAAAACACTGATGACAACTTATGCTGGAGAGGATGTGGGGTAAGGGAAACACTCCTGCCTTGCTGGTGGGAGTGCAAACTGGTATGGCCACTTTGGAAATCAGCATGGTGATTTCTCAGAAAATTAGGAAACAATCTATCTCAAGACCCAGCAATACCGCTGTTGGGTATATACCCAAAAGACAGTTAATCATACCACAAGGACATGTGCTCAACTATGTTCATAGCAGCATTATTCGTAATAGGCAGAACCTGGAAATAACTTATATGTCCTTCAACCAAAGAATGAATAAAAAAAATGTACATTTACACAATGGAGTACTACACAGCAGTAAAAAATGACATCTTGAAATTTGCGGGCAAATGGGTGGTTTTTCCTAGAGGAAAAACCATATTGAGTGAGGTAACCCGGTACCAGAAAAACAAATATCATATGTACTCACTCATAAGTGGTTTCTAGACATAAAGCAAAGAAAAAAAACACCCTACAAGCCACAACCCCAGAGAACCTAGACAACAAAGAGGACCCTAAGAGAGACAAACATGGATCTACATAGGAAGGAGAAAAGGACAAGATCTCCTGAGTGAATTGGGAGCATGAGGGTCACAGGAAAAGGTAGAAGGGGGAGGGGAGAAAGGGGGAGTAGAGAAAAATGTATAGCTCAATAAAAACAATAAAGAAAGAAGAAAAGGCCCTTTTCATGCCTATAAAGACTGTGTTGCTCTTGCAGAGGACTCAGGTTTGCTTCCCAGCACCCAGGCGGGGCAGCTCACAGTTTCCTGTAACTCCAGTTCCAGGGGCTCCAACACCCTCCTCTGAACTCAGAGGGTACCTGAACACACAGATGCACACCCAGACAAGCCAACACACACACATACACATAAATAAAAATAAAAGTCACAACGAAATCAGGAGATCTATATGAAGCAGTAAAGACTATGCCAAGGTGACTTTTCTCTGTCTGTACTGTGCCATAATGTTTTTTTCATCTGTCTTTCTCCTGCCAGGTCCGACCTAAGCTACAGAATCTCAGTCACCCCAGGGCTCCCGGCTAGTAACTGCCACAGTTCCGGCTTAGGCAGTTGTCCAAGTCCCGCCCCCCCCCCCCTCCCGCTGCATGCAGTTCACCTTGTTTCTCCGGACTCAGGTTAAACATTCACAAGCAATACTTATACTTTAAAGGACATCCTGCAGGAACACACATGGCAGGCATCCTGCTCTTAGCTACTAGTTTGGGTTTTATGGTTAAAGCTCTGACTGCCATTAATAACTTGCAGGATGTCACCGAAGTGACCTCCTGTGTTCTTGTTCGTCTGTGGACTCCCAGACGCTGGGCAGGTGATTCCTAGTGCAGGGCTGGCCGAGCATCAACACCCACCTCTCACAAAGCTCTGATGGTCGTTGGCTGGGGCTCTTCTGTGTCCTTGGAAGGCCACCCTCCAGTTAGACCAGCACTGCCGTATCAAGCAGGAAATATCTGAGTTCAATTGTTTCCTGTAATAATCCTCACAAACGTCCGCGCTTTCTTAGAGCCAAATTTCTCCCAACTTTGTCCCCTTAGAAGAAATACATTTGTGTGTGCATTCGTGCATGCGTGTGCTGTCTAAGGTGTGGAGATTCAGTTTGAAGATTCTGAGCTTGAGAGTTGTCAGGAGCTCTGCTGGAGGAGGGGAAGGGGAGTCTCTAAGTGGTGGCCTCTATGTCTTCCTTGCTTTCTGCTACCTCCAGGGCATGGTCCAAAGAAAACCCTGTGGTTGGGTGGGAGAATTCAGGCAGATGGAGCTCGGCTCTCAGGGACTGAACCTCAGGCACTCTCAGACACCTCGCCCGGTGGCTTTAATGCCATTTTCTCAGGACATACGTCAGGACTCGTTCTGATACAGTGTGCACAATGTTGTCACCCACGCTGTGCTTGGCTAAACCGCATTGAGAAAGCAGAGGAGTGCTGGCCACAGGGACCATGGAGGTAAAGGACATGGAAGGAGAGGGTCCCTTCCCTGCTGCCTGAGAGAACAAGAGCTCTTGTATACACGCATGAACGTACGCACTCTTGTTCACACCCCAAGACAGGCAGACAGACACACAGGGAAGGAGGTACCCACAGCATACTGCTAGTTTTTTGTTCAGTTCTTGGGGTTTTTTGTTTTTACTTAACTTCAATCTAACAGTCCTCAAAGAATTGGATCCTGCCAACAACCATACCAGGGAGCTAAGACACTCCTCTTCCTTAGGCTTTAGACGAGAGAGAGACCCTGCGCTGACCCCCTCACTGCAGAGGGCCTCCTACACGGGGCCTAGACTTCTGACCACAGAAACTGAATTAGCTGTATTGCTTGAAGCTTACCGTGGGGAGAATTAGGAACTTGTGTGCCTTAGTTTCTCAGGACGTGAAGTTAGTGAGACGTGGACCTCAGAGCCCCTCATTTACATGAGCTCCCTGCACGATCCTGGGAGAGTCCCCAACTGTGGGACTGCTTGGTCATATTTCTGTAACTCTGACAGAGAATACTTGAACCATGGTCCTTTGGGACACGTGTCTCGGCTTCATCCCCTTCCTACTCCCCCTTGAGTCTGATGCTGTGGGAATGGCTGCAGGAAGTTGAATCTGTAAGCACACTCCTGAGAAGAAGGGTTAAACAGTTACTTCAGTGGAAAGTCATGTGGTCTCTGACAAAGGTTCCAAACCAGCTAGACTTGGCAGAATTAGACTGAAGGCCAGGTTCATGCCGTTCTTGCTCCGTGAGTTTAACAGTAGACTAGGTTGCTTTTATACTTCCAGTGATCCTTCCACAGCCTCGACCCCTTTACACAGAGGTACGGACAACATCTCCTCAGTCACCACGCTGGCTTATCCTCCGCCTTTTTACTTCCGGCCTAACAGCCCTGTGGCCATTCCCACACCTTCACATGTGGAACTTCAGCCTGTCTGGACCCGAGATTTTATGTCTCATGTCCCCCTCCCCTGAAAGGCCCCTCTCACACCTACAGGTTCTTGCTAAGACATTGCTGTTTCGATAGAAAATACTGATGCAGTATTAAATTGAAGGCCTCATTGCCAGTTTAGAGATGGCTAGATGCCACCCTCAGCTCCTTGCCACACAGACCTTTTCATGCGACAGTTCGTCTCATTAA
The DNA here is from genome assembly GCF_018167655.1 of Microtus oregoni. NCBI lineage: Eukaryota > Metazoa > Chordata > Mammalia > Rodentia > Cricetidae > Microtus > Microtus oregoni. Next base: position 20,094,112 of record NW_024543078.1, read on the forward strand.
AATTAGCAGGAAAGAGTGTCTGTTAAGTTGGTCATGGGTGCCTTTAATCCTGGTGCGCAGAGATGGAAACCCAGGGAGAAATTTTATGGCAGGGAGGCCCTAGTCTATATAGGGAATTCTAGGCCAGCTAGGACTGCACAGTAAGATCCTGTCTTCAAGAAGCAACGTTGTGTGTTTGTGTGTGTGTGCATATGTGTGCGTGTGTGAGCGTATGGGTGTGGTGGGGAATGGGGAATTGTAGAAGTATTATGTAATAAGACAAAATCCACAATGTATTATAACCTAATCATAAAAGTGATATCCCATTATCTTTTATTGGTTTTGTTCTGTTTTTCTTTTTGTTATTTTGTTCCTGAGTCAATATCTCACTATGTAGCCCTGGCTGGCCTGGAACTGGCCATGTAGACCAGGTTAGCCTCTATCTCACAGACATCTGTCTGTCTGCTTCGGCCTCCTGAGGGTTTGGACCAAAGGCATGCTAGGCTAGCTTTGCTGTGTTCTGTTCATGAGAAAAGAGCTACAGCGGCCAGGGAGGTGGCTCAGCAAGTAACGACAACAGCCACACAGGCCTGGCAGTGCGAGATTCCCCTGGAACCCACACAGAGCTGGGGACTGTGAGGTGCATTTCTGGCGTGCATCTGTAATCCCAGCACTCCTACCCCGAGATGGGAGGCAGAAATGGGACCATGGCCTATACGCACCGCCAGGCACAAGAGAGACCCAGCAAGGTGGAAGGCACCTGACTCCGGAAAGCTTTCCCCCGGCCTCCACATGTGCTTCCGGCCTCCCACGAAACAGAAAGGAAGGGACTTCTGAATCTCTGGAGATCAGACTGTCCCTTGCTTTAAGTCCCTCCATGCTATGGAAAACCGTGGGCTTTCAGGCTGTGCCGTGCCCCGAGGGACTCCATTTAACCAGAATTTTTTTGATTCCATTTTGAGGATGGAGGATGATTCTGTAACTGGGTGGACATGTGAATGGTACCCTCTATTTGGTACCACCCGTGCAGTACAGACTGGTAAATGACTTATTTCTTATACATTTATTGGGGTGATGAGGACTGGAGGGACACTTGGCCTTATTCAAATCATATCAGGAAAGCCAGGTTCAAGAGCTTATCAGATACATTGGGTCAAGGAAAGGGTGCGACTCCCACACCTGGAAGAGATGGGCGCATAGCACTCAGCTGTGACTCACACAGATCTGCCGTCTGACCACCTAGTATAGACATTAAATATTGACAGCAGACAGCTCCTGGGTGTCCTGGAGGCTTCAGCTCAGTCCCTTCCCTGCTGTTGATGTGGACTGGTCTGTCAGAATAAAAGAACCTGTGTTTGCCTGGGCCAGGTCTGTCGAGGAAACTGGGAATGCTGGGGAAGCTGTTGCCTCTGAAACGACCATAATGAATTCAGTAAAACTCTGATGTTGTAGACAGGCACACTTAACCGCCTACATTCCTGCTGTAGCACACTCACAGCAAAGATAGTGGTAGAAGCTGTTGGGGCCAGAGCATAGATTTGGCAGCCCTAACATACGAGGACTGGGCATTTGTCCTCAACAAGCCAGGGAAAGAGATGAGTGAAAATCAGAGAAGGAATTTATTCAATGTAGCTACACTAGACAGAGGAATAAATAAAGATATTCAGTGATAACCCCCCCCCCACACACACACACACCCAGTCTGTCTTCCGGAGTCCTGACATGAGGCAGGACTAGTCAAGGTGAGCTCCTGCCCATCATTGATCCATGTCTGTCTCTGACCTTGGTCTCTCCAGCACAGTGATCCAACAAGGTGTCAGAACTATGTGAAATCTTCCCAGGAGACAAGACTTATGGGACACTCCATTCCTGGGGCCCATTGTCCTGGTAGCCTGATTACCAAAGGGAAGGACCCGGGTGTCTCTCTTTAGAATGGCTTCCTGTGCCAGGGAACAGCCTCCTGCTGTGCCATCAGGAAAGTCCTGTTGGCAGCAGATTCCCTACTAGGGCAGGATGGATGGCTGATTTTATGGGTGGTGTGATTCTTCTTGCTACTTTCTATTTGAGCGTGGCTACAGTTTGCTTGAATATATCCCAAAGGTTTCCATGGTAGAGGCTTCCTCTCCAGTCTAGTGCATGGAGACAGTAGAAACTGTTTGAGATACAGTCTCACTTCGTAGCCCTCTGGCTTTGAAGTTGCAATCCTCCTGAGGTGGGGGGGGGGCAGGCATGCACCACCACACCCAACAGGTGGTGGAAACATTAGGAGGGGGGCACAGGAGGCTGTCTTCACATCTTTAGGGGGAAATGCCCTTAAAGGGGCTAGTGGTACTCCAGGCCCTTCTTGATGTCATCTGTGCTCCCTAGCCTTGAAGGAGCAGTTTTACCACAGTGTGCACTCCCCAGCTGTTCACCTAGCAACCCTACCACAAATGGTGGTGGAACACTGTAATCTCAAGTGTTCTGTCCTGAGCTCGTGGTCACAGACATTTGTTACTGTAAAGCAACTGTATTTTCCCAGAGTTCCTTTTGCTATAAGCAATCACTACTTGATTAAAAACAACGGTGAAACCATTTCTTATACCAACAGCACTGTGCTGTTTTAGGGGCCCAGCCCCTTTGGTCCTGCACTTTGGATCCGGTGGCAGTGAGGCCCCTCCATAGACATTTCCTTTCAGAGCGCTGCTTTCCCACCAGCTGGTGAGGCCACATAGAGCCAGTTCCTGTATCCCCCATCTGCTTTGGGGCTGTGCCCTGATGAGAAGGCTCACCTTCCTAGTCCTGCCCTGGGGAACCACAAGGTCTAGTGGTCTCACACAAGCTACAATGAGTCTCTCTGAGTCCCAGGTTCTTTGTTTGTAAAATAAATGCAACAGGTACAGTTTCGTTAGAGGACCAAATGTGACATATATATGTAAATATATATTATATGTAAATATATCATATATAGTATATTTTTAAAGCATTTGCAAACTGAAAAGAGCCATCAATATTCATGTTGACCAGAAGCCACCTTAGGTTTGGGAGTGGATTGGAGTATGGATAAGAGAACTTTCATAGCTCATATTTTGTACCCCAAATTGGAAATTAAAATAATCCCTCTATGTTCTTTGCCTTTTAACCACCAACCTCTGGTGAGATTTTGCTGTGTGGTTTGGTTACAGGTGCAGGCTGCCCCTGTAATCACAGGGTTTGGGGACGGAGGGGGGCTTCTTCCTTCCTGCCACCCCACCCTGTGACTGAGCAGGCATGTCTGATGTGGGGAAAGCCCTGTTCGTGTGGAGCTAATTAGCGGCGTGGGAAAGGTTTTTCAGCCGGCAGGTGTGGAAGAGGGACAGACCCAGAGAGCAATTGGCTGGGGTGGCCATTGCCTTGTAGCCAGGTTAGTGCCGCTACCTCTAGATTAGGGAGACGGGAGGGAGCCTTGCACCCACTTACACAAGGGCTGGGCTGTCTCCCTGGCTGCAGAAACAGCCTCCCTGTAATTCTGGGCACTGCCAGATGGTAGGACCCAAGAGCCTGAGAAAGCTCAGCAAGGTTCTCCCTGACAGAGGGCTGCCCTGGAGGACCTGCCGGGAGAGGCCAGCACCTCCGCTGGAGGCTGGTGGAGGATACTGGCACAGTGCTTCCCTGGGCCTAATTCTAACAGAGCCTGGCCACCTGGCCAGCAGTCGCTCCTCTTTTGTACATCTCTTTTGGGGCTGTGGGGATGTTTTTCCTTTTATGATAATGTATTTGTTTCAAAATTATAAACAATTAGTCCTTCGTGTTTGTACATTTTATATTCACGGATTCTAACAGTGGACCCAAATTGTTTTTTAAAATTTGTGTCTGAATTGAACATGTAAGACTTTATTCTTATTTTTCTTAGATTTAGCTATTTTATTTTATTTTATTTTATGTGTATGAGTATTTTGCTTGCATGTCTGTCTGTGTATCTTTCGTATTCTAGGAATGGAGTTTTGGATGGTTGTGAGCGGCCACGGGGCTCTCGGGTATTGAACCAACTCCTCTGCAAGAGCGAATGCTCTTAACCACTGAGGAGTCCCTCCAAGACTTGTTCTTATTTCTTAGCAATGAAGTATAGAAACTTTACGGCACATGGATTTATGTTAGATATAATCATTAGATATAATTAAAGCATGTGAGGGAATTTTGTAGATTATATATACTACCATGACTTATGATTGGTTTGTTGTTTCTGCTCTTTAGATTTTGTGGGGACAGAGTCTCACTCTGTCACCCAGCCTGGCTTAGACCTCAGATAGGACATAGGGACAGAGAATGAGGTCTGGAAGAGTCTGTACAAAGGCTGAAAAATTATCAAGTGAGAAAAATCTGTTGGCAAACAGGAAGACTGGCCATTCTCTACTGCCACACACACACACACACACACACACACACGCATACACACACACACCCAGAACTGCCTAGAGCTACTGTTGCCCACTGACATTCCACAGTGTCTGAAAATGACCTGTAACTCATTATAAAATCCACTTTCCCTGGGTAGTGATTTAATATGGTAATGAGACATGAACGCATGCAGCAGACAGAGCATGTGCAGAAAAGCCCGCACTATCAAAGGACTCCCAAAGCCTCCAGGTGTGACATGAAAGCCCCGGCCTCACACAGCATCTGCTGTTTATTCCAGCTGGTTTCCTCCTTCGGAAGTGTGTCTCTGTTTCCTGACACACTGGCAGCGTTTCTATTTTTCTCCACATGTTCCTGTCCATGAGAAAGCGTCAGTCCCAGAGGTTTCCCGCTCAACCTTGATATCTCCAGTGTCATCAAGATCATCCCACCTCAGCCTTCTGAGAACATTTCCCAGTATGCACCACCATACCCAGTTAAAACTTCCTTTCCCGGGCCGGACGGTGGTGGCGCACGCCTTTAATCCCAGCACTCGGGAGGCAGAGGCAGGTGGATTTCTGTGAGTTCGAGGCCAGCCTGGTCTACAAGAGCTAGTTCCAGGACAGGCACCAAAAACTTCAGAGAAACCCTGTCTCAAAAATCAAAAAAAAAAAAAAAACAAAAAAAACCCCAAAAAAACAAAAAAACTTCCTTTCCCCCACTTCAGAACCAGCAGCCTTACAGCATGAAGGGGGACACGCTACCATCACTCTGTTTTGCTAACCCTCCCATGCCCTTTTATGTAAGGAATGTGACCATCCCTGAATTTTTATATCTTTGGGGTTCCTGGTGAGTTCTGTGCAGACAGCATCTGGGTCTTCCATCGTGGAGCAATGGCTCGGGCATTAAATGGTGGGACACACTTGTAATTCCAGCACGGGAGAGGCTGAAGCAGAGGGATCACAAACTCAACATGAGCCTGGATGACACAGCCAGACCCTGTCTCACAACTAACAAAACAAAATGGTGGAAACTATGAACGACAACACAGACCACGCAGATCACCTGGGACTGAATGGCAGTTTTGCCCCAGCTGTGTGGTCTTAGGTCAAATTCTGACTTCTCTAGGCGTGTTTCTTGAGCTGAGTTGGAGAATAATCATAGATAAATCATCATATGTTTTCAGAATTTTCTGTCCCACCAGCCAGCTCCCAAAAAAAAAACACACAGAGACTTATTACTAATTATAAATGCTTGGCCGATAACTTAGACTTGTTGCTAACTAACTCTTGCAACTTAAATTAACCCATATTTCTTATCTATGCTCTACCGTGTGGCTGGGTACCTTTCCTCAGCTTGGCATGTTCATCTTGCTTTTCCCTGCATCTCCTGGCAAGTTTGCCATACTTCCTCCCAGGGCTCTCTCCCTGTCCACATGTCCTGCCTAACCTCTCCTTGCCTAGCTATTGGCCATTGAGCCCTTTATTAAACCAATAAGAGCAACACATCTTCACAGCGTACAAAAAGATTATTTCACAACAATCATAGGCTCTAGTAGGAATTAAGTATACGAAAATAGGTGTGTTGGTTAGGTTTTTTTTTTTCTTTTCCAGCTTGACATAAACTGGAGTCATCTGAGAAGGGGGAACCTCAATTGAGAAAATACTTTATTTTTATCTGTAGGCAAGCCTGTGGGGCCTTTTCTTGTTTATACACCCTGGACAGGTGGTCCTGGGTTGTATAAGAAAGCAAACAGAGCAAGCCAGTAAGCAGCATCCCTCCGTGGTCTCCGCTTCAGTTCTAGCTTCCAGGTTCCTGTCCTGATTTACGCTTTACTCCCCAAGTTGCTTTGGTCATAGTGTTTATCACAATAGAGAGCATCTAGGATGAAAACAGAGATGAAAGGGACTTTGATTTGGGATTTTGGGGGCATTGAGTTTTTGAGACAGAATTTTGTGAAACCCAGGCTAGCTTTGTATTTACAATGTAGTTAGCAATGATCTTAAACTCCTGCTCCACTTTCCAAGGGTGGAGATATCAGCTCTGTGCCACCATGCCCTGCTCCTTCCTTCATCTCCTTAGAATTCTGTACTGTAGTTTAAGAGTTTTCTTCCATCAATTGCCCAGATTGCTAATCCATGCTTCCCCTTTGCCCACGAGCTCTGGGATGCTTGATTTTGATTGTCAACTTGACTGGATTAAAAGCTACTAAGGGTTGGTAAAAATGTACCTCTGAGTGTGTTGGTGGGTAACTTGTGGGGACGCACACCATGAATGTGGGCAGCATTGTCCAACGGACTGGGAGCGGGATGGAGGCAAACAGGAGGAAGAAAACATTTCTGCCCAGGAAAAAAGCCCATCGCTGTTGCCAAGGTCAACAGATGTTCGGCTCTGCGCTTTCGGGCTCAGCACCACCAACTCTCAGGGGAGCTTCCAAGCCATCAGTGTTGTAGTGGGACTCTAAGGTGTTTTGTTGTTGTTGGTTTTTTTTTTCTATTCTTTTGACTCTTTGGGGGCCTGCTACCTAGCTCCCAAATGAATACACATGGAGGCTTATTCTTATTTATGAATGCCCGGCCTTAGCTTGACTTTTTTCTAGCCAGATTTACTTAACTTAAATCATCCCATCTACTTTTTGCCTCTGGGCTGTTATCTTTCTCTGTTTCTGTATACCATTCTTTACTATTTATTCTGTGGCTTGCTGTGTGGCTGTGTGGCTGGTCCCTGGTGTCCTCCTCCTTCTTCTCTTGCTCCTCAACCTCCTCTCTTACATTCTTCTACCTATCCTCCCTCACCGCCAGCCCCACCTATCCTTCCTCTGCCTGGCTATTGGCTGTTCAGCTCTTTATTAGACCAATCAGGTGTTTTAGATAGGCAAAATATCACAGCTTCACGGAGCTAAACAAATGCAACACACACTTTGCATCATGTAAACAAATGTTCTACAGCATAAAGGAATGCAACACATCTTAAACTAATATTCCACGATAGTGTCCAGCTTCTTGGACTGAGTAGCTCCTGGGTTCTGTCTCTCCAGCAGGCACACGGTCCTTGTAGAACTAGCCCATCAATACTGTGTAAGCCAATCCAACAAAACCTTTTATGATATTCTACTTGTTCTGTTCCTCTCGAGAATCCTAATACAAGTTCTTTGAACTAATCTAAGATTTTAAATTAAAATATTATAGTTTAAGTTCCAAGGGGGGGAAAAAGTGTGGTTCTAGAATAAAAACTGTTCTTCATGTTCTTCAGCAAGCGTTCTACCACAAACCACATCCCCGGCTTTAAACATAATAGTTATGGAGTAAACAATAACATTATCCCTGTTCAGGTGGAAGCTAAACAGCCCCTTCCTCCATCTCTCTCCAAACCCTGCTGCATCTCAGGAAGCCTGCCAAATGATGGCCCATACCCCAGAGATACTCACAATCAGTTCCATAGCGTATTTAGACTGCCCCCCCCCCCCAGAAAACAGACATGTGGTTTTCTGGTCTCTCTTTCCCATCTCCTCTCTGTGGGGCTGGAAAATCATCTGGGAGCATTGTATCCATTATCTTTGGCTTTTTCTAGTTCGGTTTGATTTGGTCTGATTTGGGGATTGTTGCATCAGTGGAGAGGCTTATCGGGGTGCTGGAACTTTTCAGTCGCCAATTGCAAGACCCAGACCTTGAGTCCTATAATGAGGAAAGCACAGGACAGAATCGAAGCCAACTCATGAACAGCCCGCGATGTGACTGAGAAATAAAGCTTTGCTTTTATAAGCCCTGAACTTCAAGGGTTGGAGGCCACACAGTCCGAGAGCCTTGATGACGGTAACTTAACTAGGTTAGGCTTGATAACAGTAACCTAACTAGGTTAGGCTTGATAATGGGTAACCTAATGAGGTTAGGCTTGATGATGGTAACCTAACGTGGTTAGACTTGAAATGGTAACTTAACGAGGTTTGGCTTCATAACGGTAACCTAACAAGGCTCTCTCTGAATTAAGGAGGTTTGTTCTTCCTGCAGTGAGCAGACAGGTCCCCATTTCACTGACACCAAGACCCTGAAAACATTCAGCAGCCCGCTCACCACCCTCCACATCAAGATGAACAATAACTCCCCAGTCTGGTGCTTTGTCCCGGGTTTAGAGGATTTTTTTTGGGGGGGGGATTTTTTGAGACAGGGTTTCTCCGTAGCTTTTTGGTTCCTGTCCTGGAACTAGTTCTTGTAGACCAGGCTGGCCTCGAACTCACAGAGATCCGCCTGCCTCTGCCTCCCGAGTGCTGGGATTAAAGGCGTGCGCCACCATCGCCCGGCCTGTCCCAGGTTTAAAGACCTTCTGAATCTCGGGGAATTCTTTAGCCTGTGGCAGTCACCTAATGTGTGAAGAGGGCAAGGGCCGTACCATGGGGGGTGAGGTTGGAGATGCGAGTTCTCAGCTGTGCCTGCTGTGGTACCTGCCCTCTGCAGAGCCTGCCTGCTGCCGTGCCCGCCCGCTGCCACGCTCCCCGCACCTCGACGGTGATGGACTCAGAACTCTGGAACTGTCAGCCCAAATAAAACCTCCATTCTATAAGTTTACCCATCTGGGGGAAAGACAAAGAGCAGCTTAGTGAAGTGTGTGGCACAGAGTATTCCTCCCTGGGAACCCTTCCGCTCCTCGGGAGCTCTTTTTCTTTTTCCCATAATACATCTGCCTTCTCTTCGTTCAAAGCAAACAGACTGCAAGGAGAACAGCCGGCAAATTCCCAGAGACGGGAAGAGTGGCTGAGAAGGAGCGAAGCTGCAACCGCAGTTGAGGGAAAATTTATCTGGTCTCATGGTGCGGGCTATTTCAGGGTGGGTAGATGTGTGGAGGTGTCCATACCTGGACAGATAGGTGGGTGCTCGCTATGCTGTTAAGTTGTGAATTTTACACTGCAGGCTTAGGAGTTAGGCTTCCAAATGTTCATGCCAAGACAGCGTATGCCATTAGGAGTCAAGCTTCAAGTAGCCGCGACAGAGTTGTTAAAATGTGGGAATTCGGCTTGTATTTTTGGCCTTTTGTCTCTACAGATTCTCCCTGGGGGAAGTTTCCTTATTAATTCTGTTCCAAGAAGAGGGATTTTCTTTTCTTTTTTTCTCTTTCTTTCTTTCCTTTTTTTTTTTTTTTTTTTTTTTTTTTGAGACAGCATCTTGCTACATAGCTTAGTCTGGTCTCAAACTATGTGGTTCAGGCTGGCCTTGAACTCATAATGATTCTCCTGCCTCAGCCTTTCAAATGCTGTAGCTGAGGAGAGCTTTAAAGGCTGTAAATTCAAGAAAAGGGTATTTGAGAACACGAGAGAGGTGGCGTGCTAGCCCGCATTCTGTCACTGTAATAAAATGTCTGGCATAATTACATATGAAGAGAAAAGGCTTACTCTGAAAATTATTTTAGTTGTGTGTGTGTGTGCATGCGTGCCCGTGTGCACATGTGGGCATTTGGAGGTCAGAGGACAACTTCCAGGAGTCAGTTCTTTTCTTCCCTGTGTATCCTAGGACTCAGGCTCCCCAGGTTTACACAGCCATCACCGGCTCTCTCTCCTCAGGTTGAGACTTTGTTGTACCTCAACAAGGCTGTGTTGGGGGGCGGGAACACAGGTCCAAACCTCAGAAGGGGGGACTAGAACCTAGGAGTGTTGAAAGGGGCAGTTCCGACCCACCTCCCCGTGCTTGTCTGCCTCCCAGGCTGGGGTACACATTTGTGGCCCTTCTCCTACCCTGTCCATCACTTTCCTACCTCACTTCAACTGTGGCTCTGTTGGGTGATGGTGCAAAGAATCTGTGTACCCGGCAGCCTAACACGGGGGGGGGGGGGGGGCTGCAGCTTGCCCAACACCTCGAGCTTAGAGCATAATTAAGTGCGACTTTTAGCTCTGCAAAAAAAAAAAAGTCTGAATTTTAATGGTGAACTTTCAAGTGAACAGTGTCCTTGACATTTGAGGACTCAAACCTTATCCGGACGCAGCCCTTGGGAGGCTAGCAGGTGTTGGTGAACTTGAGCCATTTCAGAATCTATTCAGAATCTTCTTCCTGCTTTTCCATTATACGGAAGCACAACATTCAATTGGCATATAAGGACTTTTTTTTTTTTAACCCAGAGAACCAAACTGAAGCATAAGCAGCCACATTTTGCAGAGAATACAACAGGGTAAATATCATCCCTCTTTTCTCGTGGTCATTTTCTCCTCCTTTTATCGATAGATGGAAGCCTGAGACAGAGCTCTCGGGTGTCCTGCCCCACAGCTCCTCTGTCTTGCTGTGACCTTCGAAGACCTGTTTTTGCCCGGCTGGACCTGCTCCTAGCCCTGCTGAATCTGGATCCTTTACAAGCATGACCGCACTGTGAAGGGCAGTGATTTCTCCATTATAAAAATTGCTTCAGGACCAGCGAGATGCTCAGAGGCTCAAGGCACTTGCTACCAAGTCTGATGGTTTGTATTAGGTGGTTGGGTCCACCAAAGCCCCCAAGTCATCCTTTGCCACCTACGCGTGTGGGTGACACTTCATGTGTGTGCATGCACACTAAATAAATAAACGATAAAGTAATTTTCAAAAAATCCCTCAGTTTTGGCACATTTACACAGACATTCTGTTCTTATTACAACTAACAGGTGCAAAAGTATTTTATACACATTTTTCCCTATTCTTACACAACCATGTAGCTATGATAATTCCCATTTTTCCGATGACATTCTGGTTATCTGTTGCTGTGTAACGAGTCACCCTCAAAGTTTGGTGGCTTAAAACAGGCATCATAGTGCTCAGAGGTTGCTCAGCAGTGGAGGCTGTGAGTTCAGTCCTGGGCCCCACAGTGCAGCTGTACTGGACATCTGAGGGGGCTTCTCTGCTCATTTTTCATGGTGCAGCCATGGAAGCTGGAACAGGAGGAGGCCAGCCCAGCGTCTGGAAGACACCAAGCCCCCTGCTGAGTCAGGAAAATTTCTTTGCAGCACGCAACCTACAAACAGCAAAAAGCTGTCTTAAATTCTTTCTTTCTCCTTTTTAAGCCCTCTCAGGTTTTATGTGGAGTTTATTACCACGCTGGGCACCACTCTGTTGTGATAGGAGCAGCAGGCTAAGTTCCTGGTGCCCGGTCGCCCGCATGGCTAGCTTTATCCGAAATAATTACACAGAAACTGTATTCTTTTCAACACTGCCTGGCCCATTAGTTCCAGCCTCTTATTGGCTAGCTCTTACATATTGATCTAACCCATTTCTAATAATGTGGGTAGCCCACGAGGTGGCTTACCAGGGAAGATCTTAACCTGCGTCTGTGTGGAGTAGGAGAATCATGGCGACTGCCTGACTCGGCTTCTTTCTCCCAGCATTCTGTTCTGTCTACTCCGCCTACCTAATATTCTGTCCTATCAGGCCAAGCAGTTTTCTTTATTAGTTAACCGATAAAAGCAACAGATAAGATACAAGACCCACCTCCATCACTTCACTTTTTAAAAAATTTTGAGACAAGGTCTTACACTGATGTAGCTCCGGCTGACCGTGAGCCCACAGGGATTCTCCTGCCCCAACTTCCCAAGTCCTGGTGTTCCGGATGTGAGCCACCACTCCCAAAAGAGCAAGTAGCTATATTGAGCTCTGAATGCAAGAGGTCTGTCTCTCTGTCCCATTGAAGCTATGTTTTTTTCCCTACTGCACCATTTGACTTCTTTTGATTGGCGATTTGGTTTACTTAGTATCTCAAATATTACCTCTAAAATGTGCCTTTAAAACTTTTTCCTGGATATTGACTATATCAAGAGGGGTGAGAAGGCTGGCAGGATGGCGCAGTGGGTGAAGGTGCCTGCCACCAAGCCTATCAATCTGAGTTCAACCCCTGGGATCCACACGGTGAAAGGGGAGAGCCATGATTATCCTCTGACCTCCTCATGCATGCATGCCCACACACATGCACACCCTCAAAAATGTAATAACTTGTGTGTGTGGGGGGGCTACTTTGAGCCTATGAGAAAGCAATCATTATGACTGAAATGACTGGCACACCTCCCTAGAATTCTCCTTTGAGGCCAGAGTTGTAGAATGAAAAAGGCAAGTCTCCTTCAAAGTTAAGAAGCCTCATCCGTGGTCATCTACCTAATGGGTACTCTTTTTAGTTTTCCCCCTTGAGCTCATCACTGAATGCTGGGGAGTGATCACTCACTGGGACAATACTCAGAGCACACAGGAGAGCCCAGTTAGGGAAGTATTGGCTGGGGTTCTCTAGAGTAACAGAACCTATATACATGGAAGGGGATTTATCAGAATGGCTTACAGGCTATGGTCCAGCTAGTCCAATGGCTGACTGTGAATGAAAATGGAAAGAATCCAGTAGCTGCTTAGTCCACAAGGCCAGATGTCTCAGCTGGCCTTCAATATACCCTGGAATCCTGAAGAGCTAGGCTCTAACACCAGTGGAGGAATGGGCTCGCTAGCAAGGCAAGGGAGGGCAAGCAGGTGAGAGCAGATAAAAGGCGTGTCTTCCTGCCTCAAGACCCAGATTAAAGGTGTGTCTTTTCCACTCAAAAGATCTGGATTAAAGGTGTGGCTTCCTACCTCAAAGATCTAGATTAGAAGTAGGTCTTCCCACTTCAAACAAAGCAAAAATCCCCACAGGTGTGCCCTCTATTTTTGGATTTTAGTTCATTCCAGATTTCAAGATGAGAACTAAGAATAGCCGTCTGTCCTACAACCCAGGATAGGCTGCGTTATCCTGAAGGAAAAATAATCTCATTACCTTAAAACCAAGATTCCTTCCTCTTTCCTAGCTCATGCTCACGGCACATGCACATAGCACACAGGGCTTTGTAGCTGGACAAATGGACCAGGCTTCTCTAGGCCACCAGCCAGTTCCCAAATCATGCTGCGGAGATGGCTTACTAATTTCGAATGCTCGGCCTTAGCCTAGGCTTGTTTCTTGCTAGCTCTTTTAACTCAACCTGTTTCTCTTCAGCTATGTTTTGCCTAGGGGATTTTCATCTTTCTTTTCCTTCCTTCCTCCCTCCCTCCCTCCCTCTCTCCCTCCCTCCCTCTCTCTCTCTTTCTTTCTTTCTTTTCTACTTTCACTGTATCTTGAGTCTGACTGGTGGCTGCCTGACTTCTGGCCCCAGGCATGTCCTTCTCTTTCTCTTTTGTTCTTTCCTCTTGTTTTTCTCAAGCCTGGATTTTTCTCCTATTTACTCTCTCTTTCCGCCAGTCCCGTCTATCCCTCTTCTGATTAGCTATTGGCCATTCAGCTTTTTATTAGACCAATCAGGTGCCTTAGGCAGGCAAGGGGAAACAAACACAACACATCTTTACATCATTAAACAAATGTAACATAACCAGACATAACACATCTTTACATCATTAAACAAATGTAGCATAACCAAACTTAACACACCCTCACATAAAGTAATATTCTTGCAGCTTAAACAAATGCAACGCATTGCTGCCTAGTTAAAATAATATTTCACAACACACAAATATGAACGCACAGACGGCCTCTAGGGCTTAGTTGTAGCATGACCTTATGACATGCCTAGAACATGTGCCTCCCTCAGGCAAGGCGTGCCCACTGCTGGGTCTAGGGAGGATGTTGTTTTCTATGGATCTATGTCTGTTTTAAATTCAGTGGAGCACGAAAGAGCCTCAGGCAGGAAGTGTGATCACTGAGTTGAGGCAGGCATCCAAAGGGAGCTGTGTCGTACTCAGAAGCCAGCAAGGTGCCACTCTCGGGTCGTTCCCTTCCTAGACGGGAAGTCGGAGGAAGCTGTGCTCAGAGTTTTCCATGTCCACATCTTGCTTAACTCAGGTCTTTCCTCGATTTCCCAGTTCAGCCAGCCCTCATCCCTGTTTTCTGCTCTGGGCAAGCCTAGGCACTGCTAAACATCAAGGGTCCAAGACTCGAGCCTCCCCAAGAGGCCAAACCAATCAGAAAGATCAATGCGGATGGACACAGAAACCCGTGCCCACGGCCTGCACAGCTTCCCGTGGCAGCTTGCCATGGTTGGGAACTCTTGTGGCTGCACCACCCTTTCTAAGCCTGACTTGGTGTCTCGGTCTGTGGCAGCAGAGAGAGTGAGGACTAGATTGGGGTCACGGAGACTGAAAATCAGAAGAACAGGAACACAGTGTGAACTGGAGACAATACTGGCTTTAGTCTCCTGGCTCCCCGCCCCATGTCATGTCTTACACAATGTCACCTGCTTTCTGTTGCTGCCGTCACAAACCTCCCCAAATCCCACAGCTTAAAACAGCACTGATGTGTTACGTGGGGGAGCAGAGGACCCCTGAGTGAATATGGCTGGTGACGTGGGCACAGTCATGTCAGGAACACCCAGAGACTTAAACCCATGAGAAGTGATAAAGTCTTCCCTCCTGGTCCAAGTCCAAACATTGGTAGCATGTACAGGAAACGTTCACTGTAGCTCTCTCCCCTGGATATTTTCGGTCCGAAGATGACTTCTTTTTTTTTTGGTTTGTCAAGACAGGGTTTCTCTGTGGCTTTGGAACCTGTCCTGGAACTAGCTCTGTAGACCAGGCTGGTCTCGAACTCACAGAGATCCGCCTGCCTCTGCCTCCCGAGTGCTGGGTTTAAAAACGTGCGCCACCATCGCCCAGCTGAAGATGACTTCTCTACAGAGACTGCTCCTATGGAGATGAGCTGAACTGGCCTCCCTGTTCAACTGTAGACAGCTGCCTCTTTGATTCGGCTGCATGCAATAACCTGCCTTCCCCTTCAACTGTATATAAATAACACTCTGAGTTGGGAAGGGGTGGTGCGGGGGCTTCAAGTTCCTCTACCAGGGAGCCAATCCACACAATTCCAGCTTTTCTGTACACATGTGTCTGTGTGTCTGTCTTTTCTTTATTCCCTCAATGCTCCCATCAGCCCACTCCCTGGAGCTCTGGGATGTGGCACACCATCTAGCCTCGGGGGTCAGAATCTCACAGGGCTAAAGTCAGGATGCCGGCAGGGCTGCGTCTGTCAGGAGGTTCATGTATGTTTGGTTCTGGACACCACAAGCCTTGGTTGACCTGGTCCACTTCACACCTTAGCCCTCGGCCACTCTCTCCCCCTTCCTGTTCTGCACTTAAGGACTCTGGTGATTACAGGATAATCCAGGATAATCTCCTATTTTAAGGTCAGTTGGTTAGCAGCCTTAATTCTCAGGCAACCTTAATTCCCCCTGGCTGTATTGTAACACATTCCCAGATTCTCAATTAGGATTTAGGCATTTGGGATCAGGGCTATTGTTCTGCTGGTTATGGGCTTGAAGGAGATGGCAGTGGTGACTGTGACCAGTGTCAGTTCGGACCACAGCTAGGTGAGTCTTACATAAAGCTATAGGTCAGGACCAGTGACATAGCCCAGTGCGTAGAAGCACTGTGAAAGCCTGGGGACTGGAGGTTCACCCTGAAATTCATGACGGAAGGCGTGGAGTCCTAAAAGTTGTCCTCTGACCTCCACGTGTGTACCACGGCCTGCCTGCTCTCACATACAACAACAACAACAAAAGTCAGACCTTTGTGAGTTTAAGGTCACCCTGATTTATATAGCAAGTTCCAGAGCAGCCAGGGATACACAAAAGAGAGACTCTGTCTCCAAGAAAATGAATTAAATTTAAAAAAATTTAAAGTTATAGGGTTTTCATCTTCATAATTTTCTTTTTGAAATTTATTTTATCATCTTATTTGTATGAGTGTTTTCCTGTATGCATATCTGTGCACCATGTGTGTACTTGGTGCCCTCGGAGGCCGGAGAAGGTATTTGATCTCAGGGACCTAGAGTCATGTACTGTCGTGAGCTGCCATGTGGGTGCTGGGAACCGAACCTGGTTCCTCTGGAAGAGCAGCCAGCGCTCTTAACTGCTTAGGTATCTCTCAAGCCCCTGTTCACTCTTCAGATATTCAAAGAAAGTAGCCTGCTCTGAGGTCAGAGGTCTCAGCCTTCCCCAGATATTACCAAGGAATCCTGGTGCATATCCGCCCTCAGTGCTAGGGTTTGAATGTGTCTCCCAGAAAGCTTATGTTAGAAACTCAATCCCTGGATAAAGGAGTGAATGAACGTGGGTATAAAGGCCATGGCACTTCTGATTCAGTCCCCCCCGGTTGCTGCTCTCTCTCTCTCTCTCTTGCTACATGGTGTCTTTGCCATGCCATGGTTTAGAAGGAATGTCCTGACTAGATGTGGCCTTTCACCTTGGGCTTCTGTGCACTTCCAGCCTCCAGTGTCGAAGGTCAAACAGATTTCTCTCGATTATATAGAAGGTAGTCTCAGGTACTGTTAAAGCCTGGGAGGAAAGGGTGGCCCTAGGCTGGGGGGCGGCTCAGTGAAGAGCACTTGACATGCGAGGACAGCCTCCTGATTCTGGGTGGAGGCCAGAACTCAGCCTCGGGTGTTCTTCCTCAGATGTCATCCGTGTTTGCTGTTGGCATTTGATGTAGAGCCTCCTACTGGCCTGAAACTTGTCAAACAGGCTGGGCTGGCTGGCCAATGAGCCCCAAGAATCCTGTCTCCCCCATCTCTGCATCCCCTAGAGCTGGGGATACAAGTGTATACCACCATGCCTGACTTAATTTCTTCTTTTTAAAAAGTCTTTTAACTTCTGCGTTGCTCTTTTTGTTGCTGTTTTTCTTAGGACCCGGCTGAGAGCTGAGACGAGTACAGGCTCTGGTTTTGCCATTTTACTTTTCCCTTCCCTATGCCCACTGATGTTCCTCCTCATTCCATGGCTGCTGCCGCTGTTGGCTCCTGGAAAACACTGCCCTGCGCAGAACACCCTGTCTCTTTCCTATGGGCCTGAGAAGAGTATTTGTGTAATGCCTTAATGCCTGAAAAGCAGGTTTGAAAGCCTTTGTTATCCTGGTTAATCCTTATGCAATCCCCAAGTGGAAATACGGACTGCCTCTCTGCGGTGGGTGAAGGACTTTGGGAAATGCCATCCGCAAATGAGCCGGGCTGCTCTGCTGATTCCCTTGAACTGGGGCACTTAAGAGATGGGATTGCGGGCAGGGGCTTTGTGTGAGCTGCTCTTATCCGCCTAAAGAGGGAGCCACCACAAGGAACACCGTTGTAAACCTCTCCTGGGACTCCTACCCACCAAGGGAGATTAACTGGGACAGCAGGAGAGGTGACCTGAATTTGACACCAGCCCAGACAATCACCCATTCTGAGGTCTGCTCAGAGATATCTTTTATTGCCAGCGATAACAAGACAACCTTTATACATGACGCATTTCCGCCCCTCTTCCCCTAGTTTGGGTCATTGCCATACCCCGGGACAACAAGTTTTGATCTTATTTGTTTCCTGTGGCTCAGGAGGTTGTATAAATGTCAGTTAACCCTTCTGTGAGTCCTATATTTGGTGAGACCCCTGTGCATATACACGTAATGAAATACAGGGTTTCCCTTGTCAATCTGTTTTGTGTTCATTTAATTTGTAGCCTAGGCAAAGAGCCTGGGAGTGTGGAAGGACCCCATTCTGCACCCTGCTCTCTGGGGAAAACAAAGTACCAGTGGCAGAGCAGCTTGGCCTGCCATGTAGGCAGGAAGGGAGGAAGGAGACCAGGTGTCAACCTCCAGCTCTTCTTGTGTTTGCTGGATTCATAGGTTCATAAATTCTTAGCATTCTCCCCTCTGTTGGAACAGTTGTCTCCACCCTTTTCCCAGCCCAGGTGGCTTGACGGAGGTGGAAAGGTCCTTGTGTTACCATAAGGTTTAGGCTATAAGCCTGGCCCCTGACAGCCCTAGCAAGCTAGGCTTGACCACTTGTCCCCAATAAGTCAACTAAAGACGCCAATAAAAGTGCAACTCTGAGAAGGGAGATTTATCCATTGTGGCCACCTTGGGGAGGAGACTGAAGAAGGATTCTGCGGTCTCACGTTTTGGGTCTAACATGAGGTTTAGGTTTAATTAGAAGGCAAGAAGTATGTACCACTGAGCAGTCCTGGCCGACGTGTGGTCCCACTCATCACTGACCATCATTGGCTTGGCTCCAACCTCTCCCGCAAGGTCTGATAAGCTGGAACTGTGAAATCTCCTCCCGAGTGTTGTGAGCGGCTGTCCTCCCTGCCACGCAGCCAACACCTGGGGGGGAGTTCAGTTTCAGTTCTCTGCCAAAGTATCATCCCAGCTGGGCTGCTGACTGCTTATGCCTCCTCTCAGAAGGGCGGAGAGGGTCAGGGGACTTTCGGCTGAGTGTCCAGTCTCTACCGCTCATTGCCTGAAATCTGCCTCTAGTGCTTGTGGCCTTGGGGAGAACTGGGGGAGGCACATTCCTGTGTGATTCATCCCTTCTGTTTCAGGCTTTTCAGCTTCAGACCACAGTGGAAGGTACACCCACACCCGTGCTCCATAAGGAAACCCAACAAACTCATTGGTTCCCCACAGTGAACTTTGTGTTGGGACTTTTGCTGAAGGGGTAGACACGGCTTACATGTCACCACAGGGAGGAATTTTAGCAAGACACACACACACACACACACACACACACACACACACACTGAGAGAGAGAGAGAGAGAGAGAGAGAGAGAGAGAGAGATTGAGATTCTTCCTCTGCCTGGCCCCAGACTTCAGCCTGTTCCCTCTTTCAGCATGAGAGTCCTGTGGAAATCTTCATTTCTTTGAGACCCACTGTTCAAAGTCTGGTGGCCAAAGGGGAGAACATGCCTGTATCTATCTGTTGGGAGCTGCAGACCCTTGACCCCTTGACTTTCTTTGCCTGCCTCAGACCCTTTGCCTGCTGGAGTGAACTGAGCAAAACACCTGTACCAGCAGCTGTTCTGAGCATGAGACCTTGATGGCAGAGGAGTGGGTTCTGATGAGACTTGCAGCTGAAAAATCGCGAGAGCTGGGCATGGCCAAGGATCCCTATATAAGTTTCCCTGGAGCACAATAAACTTGGCATTCTTCTATCAAGGAAGACCCGTGTCCGTGTCTCTGTCTCTCTGTCTGTCTGTGTCCGTGTGTTTTTAAGTCTCCAGCCCAGTTCCCAGCTGGCGTACTGACCTGTAGTGGCACCAGCGGGCGCTACAGGCATGGTGCGGTAGAGCGTAGAGCAGACGCTCTGTTTTACATTTATCACATCTCCTGTTTCTCAGCCAGTCAGTTCTGTTTGCAGGGTGCAAAGTGCATCTGCCAAGGGGACGGTTGGAGCTGGGCAGACCATTGCTGGGTACATGATGCCCTGTACCCAAGATAAGAGGTCCCACGCACTGCTTATGTCTTTGTGGTGTTTGCCTTGGTGTTGGATGCCTTCTCTGAAGGCAGCGGTGTAGAGAGCTGGGAAGGTGGGCCCTGCCCTGGGCTAGGAGTAGAAGAGACTTGGCTTACGTGGTCTTGCCTTGTTCAGGCTGAAAACTGCAAAGCATCATAAACTGAGCGGGTTATAAACAAGCCTATTTCTTACAGTTATGGAGGCTGGAGGGTGTAAGATCAAGGTTGGGGCAGAACCAGTGTGTGGTGGGAGACTCCTTCCTGATTCATGGATGGAGCACTCTTGCTGAGTTCTCATGTGCTAGAAGGGGCAAAGCTACTTGATGAGACCCCCTTTACTATAACACTAATCCCACCCCCTGCAGCTCCATCATCATCACAACTGTCCCAGTGGGAGTGAAGCTGTCCTAAAGCCAGGTTCTTATTGTCCCTCCTCTGACTGTCAAACTATTGAAACAGTGGACCCCAAATCCTGAGGAAAAAAAAAAAGTCTAAGACCCTGGCGTAAGCCACGGGGAGTCTGTCTCTCAGGAAGAAGTTCCACATAGTTCTGACTTGTCAGGCCGTGTTATGGGACAGACTGGAGCTAAAGAAAGGGCCGGGGAGGGCAGGACCACCCTCCAGCCAGGACTACCTAGGTGCACACAGCTCTGCTCTCTGTTAAACCTTCAGCACCGTGAAGATGGACTTGGAGGGTGTGATGGTTAGATATTGATTGTGAAATTCGTAGGATGTAGAATCAGCCAGGAGACAGGACCCTGGGCATGCCTGTGAGGGACTGTCTTGACTGGGTTAGCTGGGGTGAGAAGACCCACTCGGTTGTGGGCATCACCATCCCGTGGGCTGAATAAAAAGCAGAAAGAGAACATTGCTAAGCTCGCCACTCCCTGCCTCCTAACGGTGGATGCCGCTTGCCAGCTGCATCTAGCTCCACCATCGTGGTCTGTATCCTCGAACTGTGAACTAAGAGAAACCTTTCCGCTTAAGGAAAGATTTAGGTCACAGCAATAGAAAAATAACTAATACAGTCCCTGAACCTCTAGTTCCTCTTTCTCCCGTGGTCACACTGAGTAAATCTCTCTGTTACTAATTAGCCTATAGTTAGCCTACTGAGGGTGAATGGGTCAGCCTGGCTTGTTAGAACATCAGGGCTTGGGCTTTGATCCTAACAAACTCAGGTGACATCACCTTCCAAAGGTCCATCTCATAACACCTTTGCCTTGGGGATTGTATTTTGTAAGCATGGCCCTGTGCTCTATAAGAAAGCAGACTGAACAACCCACGAGGAGCAAACCAGGAAGGAGCATCCTCCGTGGCCTCTGCTCCTGACTCCTTGTTCCTGGCCTCTTTGAGTTCCTTTAATGATGACCACTGATGACGGAACACGAGCCAAAAAGCCCTTTCCTCCCCAAGTTGCTTTGGTCATGGTGTTTCATCACAACAATGGAACCCTCACTAAGACAATGAGATTATTTTGTGTTTTTACTAAGTTTAGCAAAGATTATGTTATTAACACTAGACTTGGGTAAATATCGAGCAAAAAGTAAACATGGAAACAAGTATTCTTTAATAACAATTCTATGAAAATAAAACAATAACAACATGCCATCTTATTAAATTTTATTGATAATCATATAACAACATGTTAATAACAAAAACTGGAAGTAGAAGAACATCAATAAACAGGATTGTCTTACATTTCCTTTAGGCCAGAGACATAGGTTAACTCAAGTAACATAATTTTAAGGAGCTGCTTAATATATATATTCTGATTTATATTCTGAAAGTCAGGAAATTATTTCATTAATTTCATGTATTTATAGGATATTTTCAAAACTAATTGACTCTTTAGTAATTAGGTCACAAAAAACAAATTACAGAGGGAATAGAGGCATCATGGTCATAATCTAATAGAAAGATGGGTAGGGCATTTGTAACCTTCCCTGACCATTTAAGTAGGGTGGAAAGAGAAAACGTGTGTGGGGGGGATATATGGATGAAAAGAAACAGAGCATGATGCCCCAAATCATTCACTTTGGATTAAGGAACTTTTAAATTTAATTTTATCCGTTAGTGTGTGTAGGGGTCATGGGGGTGATGTCGTAGTGCACACGTGGAGGTCAGAGGACACTTGTGGGAGTCTGTCCTTCCACTGTGGGCTCCATGGTTCTAATGCGGGCTTGCTTATATTTGCTGGGCCATCTCATGGGCCTGAGGATTAAGCATTATTTTCACTTGAAGACAAAGAGAGAGTCTGAAATGAATCCCATAGGCTCATGTTTTGGACACTCAGGCCAAAGCTTCTGGCACTATTTTGAAGGCGCTGGAGCTTGGCAGGAGGAAGACCTTAGTAGGCGCTGGCCTTTGAAGGCCATTCCTGCTTCAGGTCCCTGCCTCTGTTCTTTGCAGCCCAGTTCAATGTTGATTCAGTTCATGGGTCTCTTGATTAGGTTTGTTTTCTGCAAATTAAATAATTAAAAGGTGCCAGGCAGTGGTGGTGCACACCTTTACTCCCAGCATTTGGGAGGCAGAAGCAGGTAGATCTCTGAGTTCAAGGCCAGCCTGGTCTAGAGAGTGAGTTTCAGGACAGCCAGGTATACATAGAGAAACCCTGTCTCAAAAAACAAACAAAAAAGAATTAAAAGGCAGCAATAGGTAGCAGTGGAGAAATCTCAAACCCTTTTCCCTTCCAGGAAAGACAGAATCAGCAGTTGAAGAGAGGCATTTATTGGGGATGAAATATTATTTGATTTAGGAAGTCCAAAAATGCAGTTTCTCCTTAGATTTTTCTGAAGAGTTTTCCATCTCCTAATAGAGGGTGGGTCAGTTTGAAGAGTGATAGGGTGGTTGATTGGCCCACAGTTATGCATAACATGTTGTGTGGTTTGAAAGAAAATGGCCTCCCAGAGGGAGTGGCCCTATTAGGAGGTGTGGCTTTGTTGGAGTAGGTGTGGCCTTGTTGGAGGAAGTGTGTCATTTTAGAGGTGGGCTTTGAGGTCTCCTTTGCTAAGCTATACCCAATGTTACAGACTCCTTCTGCTGCCTTTGGATCAAGTTGTAGAACTCTCAGGTCCTTCTCCAGCACTGCCACCATGTTTCACCACGATGATGACAGACTAAACCTCAGGAACTGTAAGCCAGCCCAATTAAATGGTTTACATTATAAGAGTTGTCATTGGCATGGTGTCTCTAACCCTAACTAAGCTACATACCCTGATCCAGCGGGCACATACTGGCGGGAGAAAGAAACCCTCCAAGACCGTTGTTTTAAGCTGCCAGTCTTTTGTCTCAGGTCAGGAGGGTGAGGAAGGTGTTGCCATCTTGGAAGCTTGCCACCTTTATTGCCTAGCATAGCCCCTTTTCCTAGCCATCTACCCTCGCTCTCGACAGCTATTTTTGGTCATCGTTTGGAACTAACTTTTGAAGACGTTTTGAGAATAAGGAAACAGGTTGCCCACTGTGCTGTTACTTTTCTTGTCATAACAAAATACTTGACAGGAAAGACTTAGCCTGTCAGGCTCAGAGTTTCATGGTAGGAAAGGCCTGTTAGTCAGCTCCTGTCTGCAGCTAACCTTACATCCATTCAGACCAAGAACCAGAAAGCTCAGACCAGAACAGGGTTGAACAGTGACAGTCTTGACCACGTCTCTCTGGTCTTGCATCTGCCAGCGAGGCCACAAATCCAAAGCAGCACCATCAGCTGGAGACAAACTATTTAAAATACATGAGCCTGTGGGGGACAGTTCAACGCCCCATGTTCTAAAGGACTATCTGAGCCCAACACCAGCCATCTTGAGGAGTTCAATGGTCAGCCCATCTGTGATTATTGGCTGTCAGCATCCTATCACAGAGGAGCAGGGAGGGTCACAGCACCCTCGGCTGAGTATCCGCCCATTCCATATCACCTGCTGTACGCAATTCTGCCCTAATTGATTGTGGCCTTGGGGAAAGGAAGACTAGGGGAGGGGACTCTATTAATGCGGCTGTGGGAAAGCCATAATTCCTGCTTTATAGTAGAGACTATAAAGTTCAGTCTTGCCTTGGAGAGGAGGCCCTATCCACACATATGTAAGAAACTCTTTGTCTATGAGCTGAGCTCAGCTCAAACTCATTGCGTTCCTAGGGGGAGCTTCAGTAGCACTGTGCTTTGGTTTGTTGTTGGCACTTTAGAGAAGTGGAGGAAGATGGCATTTGCATACCTGCCAGCGAGGAGCTGTAACAGTGCTTTGCCTAGCCAGCAGAGTTAGACAAGACCAAGGATGGGTTTGGGAAGAGTGATGATGTTGCCCCTGATAGGGAGAATGAGACAAACAGCCGAAGTGAAGTTCCTTTTGTGGGTTGGAGGGATTTTGTAGAGGAAATTTGACAAGATAAGAAAGGCCCTTCCACCCCAAATTCTGGAGCTATTCTCTTTATCTCACCCCCAGGGACCCTTCCCCCATCCATTGAGAACTGCCGTACTCAAGAAGGGAGATAGCAAGCATTTTTTTTTTTTTTGGAGGCCTCTTTTTGGTAAGTCATAGAAACCTTTTTAAAGCTCACTTCCTATGGCACTTTTGCCTGGTTTCTGAATTCTGGTTATGGAGTGCCTATCTGGGAATGGGGAGGACCTGATGAGGTCTGTGCACAATGGCTCAGGGCAAAAAGAGACATCCCATGGCCAACTAGTTATTTCTGGTTAGTTGGGAATTCAGCCCCCTGCCTTGGAACTCTGAGGATACCCTGGTGACACTGGGGGCTGTGTAAAAAAAAAAAAATCCAAAACCCAAAAGCAAAAAACAAAACCTCAGAGGGGCCCAGTACTTTGGCTTCTGTCAGCATGGTTCCAACAACTAGGCTGCACAAGAAAGCCTCGGGACACTGAAGGTTAGACCTAGAGTTTGGAGAGACTCAGTGTAGGGACATCAGGGCGTACAGGCTTGGGCAAGAAGACAACTAAAATAGCCTCCTTCATGCCGAATTCTCTGGTCAGACTGGCAAAACCTCTGTGTGATGCCAACTGTCACTGTCGTTGTCTCTGTGGTTAGTTTTGCTTTGTGTCTTGTCTTGTGTCTGATCCGTATTTGTGTGTTGCGACTTGGGGTGACTTCATAGAATGCTTGGGTCATTGGACAGCTTTGAAGGAAGACCCCAGCCCGTGTAGAAGCCTGCAGGTGGCCTGCTGCGCTGGTGCAGCTGCAGCATCAATGTGCATGTGAGATTGTAGCTTCAGCTCCGGCGTCACTCCCTGTGACCTCTTCTATGGCAGCTACCGGGGCGGCTCTTCCCTGAAATTACAGGACTGGAGGAGGGAAGGAAGGTTTCGCCTGTCTGTTTTGTGATGTATGAATGCACTGTGTCCCTGCACTTTCGTTTCTGACTGCTTTTGAGTGTGTGAACTTGCTACTGTGCGGTTTCTTCTGCAGTCAGCCTCCCAGGCTCAGGATTTATCTCTGAAATTTCTGGCTACTGGACCTAATGTAATAGGGATTCAAATGTCATTTGGGTATAATATTAAGGTTGTTTTATGCTATGCTACTGTATTAAAAAGCTAACTCTAAAATTGGATTATGGCTTTCCCCTATTAAGATGCAAGCATGCTTTTAAAGTCTCTGTATCCAAAGTGAAAAACTGATAGGGAGAAAAACAAAAAACAGAATGGTTAAAGGGATTAATGGCTTAGGTATTTATTGGATATGGGTAACATTTGTGGTATCTATAACAAAAAGTTAATTTAAAACTCTTAACACGGGGTTGATAGTTAAAAGTCTGTGCACTTATCTTAAAGGAACTTGGTGGCATGAGTCTATTTTGTGATATAAACAACACATGGCTTGCCACCATGTCTAGGCAGCCCTGTGACTGGCGCCATCTTTGCTAGGGTTGGAAAGGGTGGGTGTCATGTGACTTTACCACCATCTTTGGGCAGCCACACATCTGGCAGCCATCTTTTCTAGGGTTGGAGAGGATGGACATTATGTGGCTATGCTGACATCATGGTTAGGGGCAACGACATGGTATAGGAAACCAAGGAGACAACAGATCTTCAAAGATAATTTTAAATTGGAATGGAATTTTGTATAACTCCTGTCCTGTCTTGAAAGCAAATTTGATAAAGGATGGAATTAAAAAACAACGCTTATTTAATGAGGTATTAAGACTGCACTCCCATGCATTCATCCGCAAGAATGGGTGCCTTGCTGGCAGCCAAACTTTATACTGTAAGAGTCACTCGGGTGGTCCTGATTTTAGGACCATTGAATTGTTTGCACTGCTGGAACTTGGTTTTGCCATCTTCAAATATGGTTGTGTCCTGTGTCTTCACTCTTAAATTAAAATAAAGGTACTTTATTTTAATATTGCAGGAACACACAGTTAAAAGATTTTAAACTTCTTTAAAAGGAAATTTTGGAGTTTTATAGGAAAATTAAATTTACAAAAAGAACTTTTTTTAAGAAACAGCTTTTAAAAACATAAATTTATAAGGCTATGGGACATTTTATATTTATAAGATATTTTATTATAATGTCTTTATTAATATGTGATCCCAATAAATAGATAAATAAAAGGCTAAAAATGAGGGCCACGGCCATGAGCAGCAACATTAAACACTAGAGACTGAGTATTCATATCTTACGATGAAGCAAAACAGTGACCCAAGGGCCTTACCTAAAGCCTATTCAGGCCAACGAAGACTGATGTAAGAATGTAACAAAACAGTGACCTAAGGGCCTTACCTAAAGCCTATTCAGGCCAACGAAGACTGATGTAAGAATGTAACAAAACAGTGACCTAAGGGCCTTACCTAAAGCCTATTCAGGCCAACGAAGACTGATGTAAGAATGTAACTTCCTTGTTTTTGCTAATATTGTTAAGCTATAGCTATTTTGGTAAACCAAGTCATACAAAAAATTGTTATATTCTATAATGATATACTATGGACCAGGAAATTAAAGAGGAAGTACAATCAAGCAACTTTCAAAAGGTACAACAAATGACAGAGACAACTGGCTACCTGGGCAATCACCCAAAGTCTCATTTGCAACGTTAGGGCAACCAACTTAAGCTAAGGCCTAGAGTAACTTACAGACCATTTTCAGAGGAGGCAGGACAATTTCAAAAGCTGTCCTGTCTTGGCAAGGTTTGGCAATCATTTTTACTTGTATCTTGCTTGTCCAGTCTGGACACTGTGCATTTTGTCAGTAGCAGAGGCAGAGGAAGTTCTTTGTCCAAAGGCCAGTTTTGCCAAGAAGAAAACAAGCTCCAATTTGAGTGTCTTTGGTACCCAACATTCTCTTAGGAATAGTTCGGTGCTGCCAGGAGCAATCATATCTCACATCAACAGAACCCTTAGGTATTTAAATGTTATATTCTACAGTTCTTTGAAGTAGTTAAACATTACATGTCTACGCAGAATACAATCTCTATGCATCTAAAGAACCTGACTAGTCTTAAGTATGACAAACATGGGTGACTATTGATCTGTAATTCTTAATACCTATATAGCTTAAAACTAAGGCTTCATATTAAAAAATTAAATAATCTTTAAACAACTGTGCAGCAAATGAGGACAATGGCCTCAAAATGTAAACAATATGTATAAGTATCTTGATCAGACGTAGAAATGTATAGTGCAATATGATAAATATATCCTAAAATTGCATCAATATATAAAATATCTTAAGCTGAGGTAGAAACATGCATGTATACAATATGACAAAATAACTTTGCATAGGTGCACAAATATTGTAAACAGAAATAGGAGCATATTCAATATAACAAATAAAATTTGAATTTGTAACAATATACAAAAATCTATACCAATGTAAATTGTCTATAAATAATAGCTCACAAGTCAGGCCACGTGGGCACCAAATTGTAGTAGTAACAAAGAGTTCCATAATAGCCTGGAATAGAGTATAGCAAAGATTTATTTATTTGGGGATAAACTCACAGTAAAGGTAGCAATCTGCCGTCCTCTGCGTGTTCTGGGAACTGGAGCCGAATCCAGCAGAAAAGGGGCTACTTTTAGTCTGCACATGTAGTACATGAGATCATGCCCAAAGTGGACTGGTATCTTAAAGGCAATTGGCTGAAGGAGTTCGCACAACATTTTAACTCCAACACAGCAAAATTATATACAGTAAGAACAATCATCAGGTATTGTCTAAAGAAAAAGGAAGAGTATTAACTTTAACAAAAAGAAATTATATACTCTTATATTTAAATTAACCCAGATTCCTTATTTATACTCTGCCACATGGTGGTACCTTTATTATCATGACACATTCATCTCCTGCTTCCTCTGTGTCTGGCTGGTGATTCCTCACTTTGCCTGACTTCTTTCCAGAATTCTGAGTTTGACTTTCCTGCCTATCTTTATTCTGTTTAGCTATTGGCCGGTCAGCTTGTTTATTAAACCAATCACAGGGACAAATCTTCACAGTGTACAATAGCATTACTCTGCAGCAAAAGACATTATTATTTATAAACTATTTACTTTTTCTATGACGATGCCCTTCTCTTTTCTTTCTTAAGCCTACATATGTTTTTAAACACGCTGTAACCTGTTTAGAGGTTTTTCTCACTTGAATCATTCTATACAGCATATCTCTATCCTTTTTTGACCACATGAGCCAAACTTTAAACTGCTAAGCAGCTCTGCACCAGGGCTGGCTCCACTCTGCTCTTAGTCTGTGAAAGATAAGCTCAGTCTGTGAGCCTGGCCAAGAGCCACAATTTTTAGTTGGGGACTGGTTTCAGTTGCCCCAGCTCTGGGATGCTGGTGATGCCCGTGTTTTTATTTAGCTTGCTGTTTCTACTGAGAGTATAGGTTTTCCTTCCTTCCTTCCTTCCTTCCTTCCCTCCCTCCCTCCCTCCTTCCTTCCTTCTTTCCTTTATTCTCTTATTTTTTTCTTTCTCTTCTTTTCTTTTCTTTCCCTTCCCTTTCTTTTTTTTTCAGTTATCTGAGGCCCTATGAAGGCGTAAGTCACAAACAATGCCACACCAATTCGGGGTTATGATTATTAGGGTGGTATTTATTTAAAGGGGAAAAAACTTACAGATCACTGTCCCAGGCAACAGCCCTCTACGCAACCAGGAAAGGAGTCTAGTCGCAGGCGGAGCAGGAAGTGAAGAGAGAGAGAGGAGAGGGAAGTGGCCGCTTTTTTAAAGGGAGAGAAACCACGCCCCAATGGGCTGGTACCTCAGCGGTGATAGGCTGGAGGAGTGGGAGGACCTCCCACAACAGCCCTATGTGGAAATTCAAGCCCCATGTCGGAATGCCAAATGTAACAAGTATACCAGGCTTTTTCCTGGGGCCACCAAGCTCCCAAATCCTGACACAGAAACTTACTAGTTTAGGCTTGTTTCTTGCTAGCTCTTACAACTTGACCTGTTTCTTTTCATCTACATTTTGTCTTGGGGACTTTTATCTTTCTTTCCTTCTGTATGTCCTACTCCATCTAGCTGGCTGGCATCTGACTCAGGCATTTCCCTCTTTTTCTCCCTGGTGTAGTCCCAGGATCATGATTGGGAGCTGGCTGGTGGTACAAACAATAGTCTGTTTGTTACTCCAAACAACTGCCATCTTTGGGTCAGCTATGCCCGTGTGCAGTGCTGATCATTGACATCCTCTAACTGAAGGAGGGTCACCTGAGCATCTAGCCCCTACATATCACCTGCTGTATGCAGTTCTGCCCTATTGCCCATGGCCTAGGGGAGGGGCCAGAGTATATAGGTGGGGGAGACTGGAGAGGAGCTCTATTTATGGGTTATGAGGAAGCCATTTTCTCTGCTGGATAAAGACTTTCCAGTACAGCCCTCTGAGGAGCGGAGAAAGGAGCCTAAGCTAAGGCTGAGCATTCATAACTAATAAGTCTCTGTGTCATGATTTGGGAGCTTGTTGGTGGACCTGAAGAAAAAGCCTGGTGTACTTGTTACATTTGGCATTCTGATGTGGGGCTTAAATTCCCACATACGGCCTGAGATAGCTAAAAAAAAAAAGAGAAAGAAAAAAAGGAAAGAGAGAAAGAAAGAAAGAAAGAAAGAGAAAGAAAGAAAGCAAGCAGGCCGGTATGCTAAGTAGAAACAACAAGCTAAGTAAAAACACTGGTAAACAAAACAAATATTTTGATTTGTTGTCAGGATCTTAGGGAGGCAGAAAAGGAATTTTAGCAACAACCTATCAATGATGTTGCAAGTTTCCAACACTTGGGCAGAACATAACTCCCACCCTCAAATCAAGAAACATGGGATCTATGAAGAAGTATATCATGTAATCAACTAGCAACATTCTCCTTTCTCTGTATAAACATCCCACCACCGACCAGTTGGAGATCTGTGGTTATGGTTCTTGCCTCATCAGTCAGCCACACAATAAACCATTTTTTTTTTTTTTACAAAAATCTAAGTCTCATGGCTCTAGCTGTTATGTGTGTCAGACACTAAGTCCTCAATCAGTGAGTTTCTGCCGACCCAAGTGGACTTTGAGTTCTCTGACTGCCTGTGTTCTGGTCCTTAGGAAGGACTGCCTATGCTGCTCTGAGCCCGGAAGTCTGCCTTCCTGCCTCAGTGCCATGGGACACCTGCGCCAACTTCCTTTTTGAGAAAAAGTAAAAGAAATAAGCCAGCCCTGAAAACCAAGCGTCTGGTCTTTAGGCCAGTAAGCCTGCAAGGACAGCTGTGGCTCTCTGTTTTGAGGATGGAGGCAAGCCCCCGTTTGACTTTTTTGGAGGGGTGGGGAAAGGGTAGAACCATGTGTGAAATAACTACAGATGATTCCAGTCTCTGCATCTGATTTAGCAGCAAAATAATAAGTGTCGTTTAATACATTATTTCGTCTGCTAGTTTATTGGTCTGTGCTTGAGGTCGTTGGCTTTGTCTTTAGCTTAAACCCAGAAATGACTAGCTGCCTATTGTCCTGTCATCAGATGTCACTTGTTTGTTAAAGCCATATGCTGATAGCCCGGGCTCTCAGGTCTCTGCCATCAAGTTGTCATACACTCTCAGTCATGACGAGGGGGCTTGGTCTGGTCAGATGCCGTGTTCATACATTCGTAAGTCACTGAACCTTGGGCTAATTAGAATCTCATTAATGCGATAAAAACACACCTACTAGTGCTGCGGCAGATTTGCCCATGGTCAAGTGAGGAAGGAGGTAGGACCCTGACCCCTGAGAATTCTCTTATCATGAGAGAGCCTATAATGAGAGCATGTACACTCCCCTCACAGCCCTGCCCTATGAGGAACCAAACGTAGAACTGTTCAGATAGAAGTGTCTTTGGCCCTGGGCACACCTATCTAGGATAAGTAAGATGTCTTACCTGTTTCTGGAACTGTTCGGTTATTTGTGAATGAAAGAGCAGAACAAAGCTTGGCAGATTTGCGGTGCAACTAGAGAGAAGCTAAGAGATGTTGTAATTGTCCTACTGAAGGGCCCTCAGACTTAAGAAAAGAGATAAATGCTCCTGCTAGCCCATCCTGGGTACCTGTGTGCCACTAAGGTCTTCAGACAGGAAGCAGTTTTACAGGAAGCCTCCTACTGGGTTGGAAGGAACCCTAACTGCCCATTGGGAGGTGCAATAAGGGTGTGGTCACCCTCTTCTTGAACACCCTGCACGCACTGTTGGGGGTTTTCTGGGACACAGAAAGAGTGACTCTGTGGGCATTCCCTGTACCTTCTGCTCTGGTCACACAAGTGGGTCCTGCAGGTGACACTGAACAGAACTCACTCAGAAATTCTCAGGACGAACTGTCCCTGGATCTCCCAGGAACGTCAGTTTCCCCTTAGGCAGGGTGCCTCGTCCACATAGCTATGTTTTGGTAATGGCGTGTGTTTTTTTGGGTAAACTTATTTTAGGCTCTCCATATCTAGTTAAATGTTTTGTTTGATTGACACGACACATTTAAAAGTGTCCTATCATACCAATTGCAAGTAAGTCTCCAAAAAGGTTCAGCATACTTTACTAGTCATGGGGACTGTAAGTTAAAACTACGTTGAGACAGGATTTGCCCCAGTTAGGGGGACCATCAAGCAGTCCGACTGTGGTATTTTGAATGAAATCGGCCTCCATAGGCTCACAGGGAGTGGCTCAACTAGGAGGTGTGACCTGGCTGGAGTAGGTGTGGCCCTGTTGGAGAAGTGTGTCACTGGGGGTGGGCTTTGAGGTTTCAGTTGCTAGGTTGGGGTCAGTGGCTCACTGTCTCTTCCTGCTGGCTGTTGATCCTGATGGAAAACTCTTGGTTCCTCCAGCACCATGTCTGCCTGTGTGCTGCCCTGCTTCCCGCCATGATGACAATGAACTAAACCTCTTAGCTGTAAGCCAGCCCCAATTAAATGCTTTCATTTTTAAGAGTTGCCATAGTCATGGTATCTCATCACAGCAATAGAACCCCTAACTTAAGACACCAACAAAAGGACCGATTGTAAGTTAGAGTTAACATGTCATAACTTTTAGGCTCCTGACTAATTTCCTTTTCCCGCCTTTAACAATAAATAAATTTTGAGACAGAGTCTCATGTTGTCATAGCCACACTTTGGGGTGTCATCTCTCAGGGTCCAGCCTCAATTGGGTTTGCATGTTCCAGGGTAGGGGCATGTGGATTAGAAAAATTAGATAGGAGGAACAGAGATAGGAAAGAAAAACAAAGATATAGGCTAGAACCAGGAGGGCTCTCCATCCACTGTATGCTGAATACTGAATACCCTTGTGTTTATTTTCCATATGCTTATACACCCAATCCAAAAAGGGGGGAAGAAGGCACAAAGAACAACCAGAGCAATTACCTGCTTCAATATTCGAGACACCACGCCATAATTTCCTGAATTAAGCATTCTGATGTTTTAGGCAGGAGCAGCAACTACACCTTAGACCAAGTATCCTGATAAAGTAGGCAGTCACTTCCTATGCCAAACCTCCTGTTCTAAAATGAAGGAACAGGAATAGGCTTGAATTCTCTGACCTTTGGTCAAAGTGGAGCTGATCTACCTCTGTGGACCATCTTAATGTCCAAAATACCAAATAACCACACCCTAGGTCTGGATATCTTGTTTGTAGCCACTTTTTAAGTTAGATTTTTTGTCGATAACTTTGAAAGAGCAAGAGTAGACTTAAGCTCTCTGACCTTCATTCAAGGTGGAGTGGACCCACTGCTGTGGGCCCCCACATCACGTACCCCAGGCTTGTCTTGAACATAACGAATTCCGTTTCCAGGATACACATGGTGGGAAGAAAGAACCAAGTCCTACAAATTGTCCTCTACTTCCTCATGTGTGACACTAGTGCCCCATACCTCACACAAAGTCATTAAATATAATAAAACTAAAATTAATAATCAGATATTATTGATGGTGGAAATAACCAAAATCCCAATAATGAATAATTAACACATAAGCACAGTGGAAAGCAATTTAGCACTAAATAGGAATGAGGTACTGAGACATGCTACAGTGTGGATATACCTTGAAAACATGCAATGTAAGAGGACTAGGCACAAATATTGTACATTGGATGCTACATTCATGTGGTGTCAGGATAGGCAAGTCTATGGAAGAAGAGCAGGCCCGAGGCAGCAAGCTCCATGGGAGCAGGAGCAGACCTGAGCCAGAGACTTCCACTAGAGACACAGGAGCAAGGGGGGTGGGCAGGCCCGAGTCAGAGACCTCTGTGGGACTGGATGTGAGTCAGGCACCTCCAAGGAAGCAGGCCAGAGCAGGCCCAAGGTAGCAAACCACAGGAGCAGGCTTGGGCCAGTGACCTCCACTGGAACAGGCCTGAGGCAACGACCTTCACAGGAGCAGGTACAGGGGAGCCACCCCTGAGGGAGCAGGCCTGAGCCATTGACCTCTGCCAGAGCAGGCCCAAGGCAGTGACCTCAGTGGGAACAACCAAAAGAACAAATAATCCAATTTAAAAAATGGGGTACAGACCTGAACAGAGAACTCTCAACAGAGGAATTTAAAATGACTGGAAGACATTTAAGGAAATGTTCAACATCCTTAGTCATCAGAGAAATGCAAATCAAAAAACTCTGAGATTCCATCTTACACCTGTAAGAATGACCAAGATCAAAAACACTGATGACAACTTATGCTGGAGAGGTTGTGGGGAAAAGAAACACTCCTCCATTGCTGGTGGGAATGCAAGCTGGTACAGCCCCTTTGGATGTCAGTGTGGCGATTTCTCAGAAAATGAGGAAACAACCTTTCTCAAGACCCAGCAATACCACTTTTGGGTATATATCCAAAGGATGCTCAATCGTGCCACAAGGACATGTGCTCAACTATGTTCATAGCAGCTTTGTTTGTTATAGCCAGGACCTGGAAACAACCTAAATGGCCCTCGACCAAAGAATGGGTAAGGAAAATGTGGTATATTTACACAATGGAGTATACATAGCAGAAAAAGATGAGGACATTTTGAAATTTGCAGGCAAATGAATGGATTTAGAAAACATCATATTGAATGTGGTAACCCATACCTAGAAAGACAAATATCATATGTTCTCACTCATAAGTGGCTTTTAGACACAAAGCAAAGAAAACCAGTCTTTGTTTTATGTGGTATAAACCACAATCCCAGAGAACCTAGACAACACAGAGGACCCTAAGAGACACATACATGGATCTAATCTCCACAGATAGTAGAAAAAGACAAGATCTCCTGAGTAAATTGGTAGCATGGGGACTATAGGAGAGGGTAGAAGAGGAGGGGAAAAGGAGGGGGAGGAGAAGTATATATAGCTCATAGAATCTTAATTGGAGCAGAGTTTCCTAACAATCTATAGACTAGTAGGAGAAAAACAAGATCCAGAAGTTTATTAACGTGTGGATATGTATTTCATATGTGCACGGGAGACACCCACAGGAGGAGCAGTGCCGACAAACGGCTTTGAACATCATCTTGTACACATCTTCACCAAAGAACAGTACGGGCTCTAGATCAGTTACAAAGACAAAGGAAAGATTTTGACCTTCCAGGGCAAATAGCTTGAGAGAGAGCAAACAAAAAGACAGAGGCAGGCTGGCTAGCAGAGCGGATGGTGGGGGTTCCTCTGATGCTGTCTCCAGGACAGCAGGAACCAAAGTTGTCTTTTTCCTCCGCTGGAGGGAGGGGTGGGTTTTCATGGGTCTGTGTTCTTTTAGGTCGGCAGAGGGAAGGCAGCGAGTGCTCCCATCCACAGCTCCGTAACTGTCTTCAACTAAACAAGCCTTCATATACTCAGGAGTGTGGCTCCCTTCCCACACTTGAGAAAGCAGGGAAGCAAGGGCCAGAGACACCCTGCCTTCTGTCCTCAGCCTGCCTTTCTCCATAGCCTCTACCACACACCCCGGCGTTTACTTTCTGGTTTATTTCCCACAGAAATAGTCAACTCCAGGACAGGGAGAGATGTAGCTATTTTGTTCTCTGTTAGTTCCTAATGGCCAACAGTGCCTGACACCTGCCAGACGGCCTGTGAACGAAACTATTACTGAGCAATGGCTCTCTCTCTCTCTCTCCCTCCCCCCTTTTCTCTCAGCAGGGTCTCATGTACCCCTGCCTGGCCTAGAATTCACTCTGTAGACCAGGCTTGCCCCAAACTCCTGGAGATCTGTCTGCCTCTGCCTCCTGAGTGCTGGGCCTGTAAGTTTTTAGTGGGGTGCAGGGGGATGAGTCTGTACAAATGGCTCGTGTGTGCACGAGACAGCTTTATTTATTTTTTTAATTTATTTACTTATTAAAGATTTCTGCCTCCTCCCCGCCACCACCTCCCATTTCCCTCCCCCTCCCCCGATCAAGTCCCCCTCCCTCATCAGCCCGAAGAGCAATCAGGGTTCCCTGACCTGTGGGAAGTCCAAGGACCACCCACCTCCATCCAGGTTTAGTAAGGTGAGCATCCAAACTGCCTAGGCTCCCCCAACGCCAGTACGTGCAGTAGGATCAAAAACCCCATTGCCATTGTTCTTGAGTTCTCAGTAGTCCTCATTGTCCGCTATGTTCAGCTAGTCCGGATTTATCCCATGCTTTTTCAGACCCAGGCCAGCTGGCCTTGGTGAGTTCCCGATAGAACATCCCCATTGTCTCAGTGTGTGGGTGCACCCCTCGCGGTCCTGAGTTCCTTGCTCGTGCTCTCTCTCCTTCTGCTCCTGATCTGGACCTTGAGATTTCTGTCCGGTGCTCCAATGTGGGTCTCTGTCTCTGTCTCCTTTCATCGCCTGATGAAGGTTAATATTCAGGAGGATGCCTTTGTTTGTCTTTGGATTCACCTTCTTATTTAGCTTCTCTAGGATCCCAAATTATAGGCTCAATGTCCTTTATTTATGGCTAGAAACCAAATATGAGTGAGTACATCGCATGTTCCTCTTTTTGGGTCTGGCTTACCTCACTCAGGATAGTGTTTTCTATTTCCATCCATTTGAATGCAAAATTCAAGAAGTCCTTGTTTTTTACTGCTGAGTAGTACTCTAATATGTATATATTCCATACTTTGTCATCCATTCTTCCATTGAAGGACATCTAGGTTGTTTCCAGGTTCTGGCTATTACAAACAATGCTGCTATGAACATAGTTGAGCATATACTTCTTCACAGATCTGGAGAAGACAATAATCAACTTTATATGGAAAAACAAAAAACCCAGGATAGCCAAAACAATCTTATACAATAAAGGATTGTCTGGAGGCATTACCATCTGTTATTCTTTCTGTCCCTGCCCTAGCCACGCCCACTCCTTTTAACTTCTGACCTCCTCCCCGCCATCGCCCTCTCCCTGTGTTCTCTCCTGGTGTACACACGGGGCTCTGCCTCTCTCCTCCTCTCTCTCTCCCTTCTTCTCTTTCTCCTCTCTCTCTCTCTCTCCCTTTTTAATAAACATTTATGGCTATTTTCTGTGTTTATATGTCTGACCCGCCCCGTGCGTGCCCTCCCGCTGGTGAGAAGCTGTAGCCGCTTGCTCGGGTGCCAGACACTAGAGCCGGTGCCCGACACTGCTGGGACCCGCTGAGTTTGCTGCGGGGCGGGGGACCCCAGGGATATTTTTTAAGAATAAGACCATCCCTGACTTCAAACTCTATTACAGAGCTACAGTATTGAAAACAGCTTGGTATTGGCATAAAAACAGAGAAGTCAACCAATGGAATTGAATAGAAGATCTTGCCTTCAACCCACAAACCTATGAACACCTGATTTTCGATAAAGGAGCTAAAAGTATACAATGGAAAAAACAGAGCATCTTCAACAAATTGTGCTGGCAAAACTGGATGTCAATCTGTAGAAAAATGAAAATAGATCCATATCTATCACCATGCACAAAACTCAAGTCCAAATGGATTAAAGACCTCAATATCAGTCTGAACACACTGAACCTGATAGAAGAGAAAGTGGGAAGTACTCTACAACACGTGGGCACAGGAGACCACTTCCTACGTATAACCCCAGCAGCACAGACATTAAGGGCCTCATTGAATAAATGGGACCTCCTGAGACTGAGAAGCTTCTGTAAAGCAAAGGACACTCACTGTCACTAAGACAAAAAGGCAACTAGACAGCTTTAAAATGTAACAGGAAAACTAGGTCACATTGGTTGCCCAAGGCAAGGTGACCTTGGTGACCAGGAATCTGCAGAGGGAAGGGAGGGAGGGAGGAAGAGAGGGAGGGAGGAAGGGAGGGAGGGAGGGAGATTACTGATTCACTATATTCTATTTATAGTTTATTGACTTTCCAAACAATTCTTCATTCTAAAAATAAAAAGGAAGTTCTTGTATCATTTCCTTTTTCTTTTTTGCAGCTGTAGATACTCTATTACAAATCACCCATCCACCCTTTTTAAACAGACAATTATTCCTAAATGTTTGCTGTTAGAAATAGCCTGGACACCGACTTTGTATGTAGATACCTGATTTGGTCTTTTTAGGCTCCTTCACTTTGTATAAATCTTTGCAATATGAAATGTAGCCAAAACCCCAAACTAAACAGGAGATTCCTACTGTGACATAGAGCTGTGTTTGATAGCTGTGAATGGGGCTGTCTCAGGAAGCAGGGGATGCTGAGAAACGCAGAATTTTTATATTCTCATTGGCAAGCTCACCTAATCCTTGGCCTGCAGACTCTGATTTTTCCAGGACAAAGGCTCTTACAAAGAGGAGATTGAAACATGGCTACATGTTTCTTTAAGATATGAGCACAGCCTTAAGTCACTGGGAAACTGTTAGAACCGGAAATGAAGAAACCCGGTTCTGTCAGGAGACTGTATGGCCTGGATGAAATTTGCCCCGTGGGTTGATGTCTGTTCCTCTCTACCAGCGGCACAAACACCATAGAGTGAAGAGGCGGCTGCCAGGCTGCATTCCCACGGGCAATCAGGCTGTGGTTCTTCCTGCAGGTGAACAGGACTGTTTGCAAGAGAAAGAGCAAACAGAAAGCCTTGGCTGCTTTTCTAGCAGCGGTTCCAACAGCCACCACCTTCTCGGGTTAATGAGCTAGCAAAAGCCTCCAGGCTCCCGCGTGCAGCAGCCAACACCGGGCCC
Organism: Microtus oregoni; assembly: GCF_018167655.1. Taxonomy (NCBI): domain Eukaryota; kingdom Metazoa; phylum Chordata; class Mammalia; order Rodentia; family Cricetidae; genus Microtus; species Microtus oregoni. Next base: position 20,132,122 of record NW_024543078.1, read on the forward strand.
CAGGCGTGACTCTGGACGCTGGCGTGACTCTGGGGCTTTTCCAAGCGCCCAAGGGCCAGGGTGTACTAGGAGACACCCACACCCACACCCGCCCCGCCCTCCGGCCCCTGCTTTAGAGTCTGACAGGCTTTCCTGAGTGACTCCACCCTGTTCTGTGGCCCTTGAGAACAGATTCTATGGCTACCCCTTCCCCCTCTCAGCGCTGGCTGAGGAGTGCATTCATTCGGAGCTGCAGTAAGAGTTCTCTTCAGAAAGCTGGTGGCAGTGCAGGATTGCATCCTACTTGCTCTGGTGATTAAGACTTCATCCCAAAACTATCTGTGAGGCTCTCAGCTCACAGATTCTACAGGGGACCTGCTCAGTAAAAGCGTGCACACTTTCAGCCCTTCCGGATATAGATTTGTAAGCAGGAGGCTGGAGACACGGCTAATGGTTAAAGAACACTGGCTGCTCTACAGAGGATCTGAGTTCAATTTTCAGCATCCAAGTGTTGGCTCACAGCCGCCTGTAACTCCAGCTCCAGGGGATCTGACACCCTCTTCTGGTCGCCGTGGGCACGAGGTACACACGTGGTGCATAGACATACATTTACTTCTATTTTACGTGTAGAAGTGTTTTGCTTGCATGTATATCTGTGCACCATGTGTGTACCTAGTGACCACAGAGGTCAGAGGAGGACATTGGATCCCCAGAATTGGAGTTAGAGATGGTTGTGAGCTGCCATTGTTAAGATACTGCGCCAACTGGGATCTTGGTGGGTTGGGTGATGAAACCGGTGGGTGACGAACTATGTCATGCAGAGAGAGCTTGAGTGTGGAGTTTATTGATAGAGGGGGTAGTGGGGGAGGGAAGAGAGAGACACAGACAGAGAGGGGGAAAGAGAGAGAGAGAGAGAGAGAGAGAGAGAGAGAAGAAAAGAAGAGGAGAGGGGAGGGGAGGAGAGGGGAGGGGAGGGAGGGGAGGAGAGAGGGAGAAAGAGGAGGAAAACCTGCTAGTCTAGGTGGGAAGAGAGAAATTGGAAGTGGATGGAACTTGTCTCTTAAAGGGACCTTTGCACCTGTGTACAAATTAGGACCTGCTTGCCATACACAGAGGGGTGACTGGGCCAGGTTCCCAAGGGCTGCCAGAACACTAACAGCCATGATGGTTCTGGAAATCAAATCCAGGTCCTCTGTAAGAGCAGCCAAGTGTTTGTTTTTTTGTTTTTCGAGACAGGGTTTCTCTGTTTAGCCCTGGATGTTCTGGAACTCATCTGTAAACCAGGCTAGCCTTAGACTCAGAGATCTGCCTGCCTCTGCCTCCTGGGTGCTGGGATTAAAGGTGTGCGCTTAGTCTAACAGCAAGTGTTCTTAACTGCTAAACCATCTCTTCAGCCCCCAGATTAAAAAAAAAAAATCTTTAAAAAAAGAACATAAGAGTTTGAGTACATGGCTTCCAAATACTGTCTTCCTGGGGAGTATTTTTGTTATCTGATCTCCAGTGTCATATCTAAATTGATTCCAATTCAATGTATACCCATCACTAATGATCCAAGAGTTTGCATAATAAAGTTGTTTTAATCAAAATTATTGACACTACACAACAAAATATACAATTTAATTCACAAACAACTTTAAAACTAGTTACTTGAATAAGCTGAATGACTTTTAAATCTTAGTGGTCTTAAAACTCACATAGCTAAATTTCTTTTATGTTTAGTCATGTGTATGCATCGTGTCTGTGTGAGTATGTGCCCATGCCTGCGGAGGCCGGAGAGTATTGGTTTCTGGGGTTGGAGTTACAGGTGGAGGACTGGGAACTAAACTCAAATCTTCTACCAGAGAACTATGCACTCAACTGTTTTAGACTTTTAAAATTTTACTTTTTGGCAGTTTTACTCATGTATACAATGTATCTTCATTATATCCACTCTGAGGTGTCCCCTCTGCTCCGGGTCAGACCCTTTAAAGTTTCCACTTCCTTCTTTATGTTCTCATTTTGTATGGTCCACTGAGTCTAAGCAATGCTGCCAACTTGCCTGAGCTTGGTCAATCTACCAGCCCTCCCACCCGGAAAGAAAATAACTCCCTGCCCCAGCAGCCAGCAGTTGCTAAGAGCTTCACAGCTAGGGGTGGAGCATCATGAGTCCCCCCTCCCCCATCAGTGCTGGAATGCTGGTTGGCTGGCAGGTCTTGTGCAGGTCACCATAGCTGGAATGAGGTCCTGAGAGCAGGTAGGCCTCTGAGCCCAGAAGATATCGGTTCACGGTGCTCCTCCCAGCCTTCACTCATGCGTTCTTTCCAACTGCTCCACCGTGGTGTTTGCCAAGTCTTGGAGGCGTGGTTCTGAGTCCCCACTTAGAGCTGAGCACTCGGTCACTTGTCCTTATCGCTTTAACCGGTTATGAGTCTCTACATTATTGTTGTCAATAAACCGATGTCTCTGTGTGTGCACGCACGTGTATGTATGTGTATGTGTAGATGTGTGAGTGTGTGTGCATGTGTGTGTATGTATGTGAGTGTGTGTATGTGTGCTCACGTGCATATGTATGTGTGTGTGTGTGATGTGTGAGTGTATGTATGTGTAGATGTGTGAGTGCGTGTGTATGTGAGTATGTGCGTGTATGAGTGATGTGTGTGCATGTGTGTGTATGTGTGCTCACGTGCATATGTATGTGTGTGTGTGATGTGTGAGTGTATGTATGAGTGTGTGTATGTGTGTGTGTCTGTGTTGTATTTGGATACAGTCTCACAGCTGACCCGGAACCAGAGGCCAGACCAGGCTGGCCATAAACTCAGAGATCCGCCTATTTCTGCCTCCCAAGTGCTGGGATTAAATGCAAATGCCACATTCCAGATGTAACCTAATTTTTGTTGTTTTGTGTCCCATTCCCCACCCCCGCCCCACCCAAAGTGGTCAACAGTTGATTTAGGCTCCCAGAATCCTTGGAGTTGATGGGAGCAGCAGCTCTGACTCAGACTTCTTTCTCATCTTGGCTTCCCACCATGTCTGCGTACTAAGTTTTGTCTGCCTTGCACAGGAACGGAACCCCTCAGAGCCCAGGCCTGCATCCGGACCGAAGGAGGAGGCCCCGCCCAGTGCTCTGTGTTTACCAGGTGAGCAGAGAGACTCCAGCCTTGGCTCCTGTATTCAGCACCTAGTTCAGGCCAGCACTCACTCCTGGAGAGCTTGTTGAGTGCCTCGGAAAGGAGGCATAGACTCTGCATGCTCCAGGGATAAACTAAGAAGTGCTACAAAGGAAAAAGGCATATAAATTAGCAAGCAAATCGGTATTACAGCCTGGGCTTGCGACTGTCACAGGCACTGCAGCTGACCGCCAAGTCCTACACCTTTCACAAGCCTGTGTGCCCCTGTGCAGGTGAGGGCACACTAAGGGCTTATAGACTGTTTCTTTTGGGGGAGGGGTGATTATTGGGTAAAAGGAATGTTTCTCACAGAGAAGGGCTTGTAAAGAATCCTCTTTGTGGGGTGTGGTGGTGCACCTGGAATCCCAGCTCTCAGAGACAAGGTCAACCATGGCTTTATGAGCTCATCTCAAAACAACAAACTAAAACAAATTCCCGTATGAATTTGCATGAGCCCGAGTAACAGGTGTCTTGTAAAGGAGCTCCCGCCAGGTGTGGCTGTCTTCTTGCCTTCTGCTGGAATGTAGGTGTGTAGGTGTGAGCAGGGATTCAAGATGGGGATGGAGGCAGGGCAATATCCTGTTTATAGTCTGCTCTCAAAGGAGAGAAGCAGGGCTGCTCCTTAGCACGGGCTGTAGAAATAGCACAAGCTTTCCTTTAGCTTCACCAGATGGTAGACTTTGGGGGTACTGGGCCTTTTTGCCTACTCCATGAGCCAGGCTCAGGCCCACGCAGGGTGGAAGCCTTCCTTGATGGAGGTGGGACTTGTATCTTATCTGTTGCTTTCATTGGTTAATTAATAAAGAAACTGCTTGGCCCTCTGATAGAGTAGAATTTAGATAGGCGGAGTAAACAGAACAGAATGCTGGGAGAAAGAAGCCGAGTCAGGAGTCGCCATGATTCTTCCACTCCAGACAGCCGCAGGTTAAGATCTTTCCTGGTAAGCCAGCTCGTGGTGCTACACAGAATATTAGAAATGGGTTAGATCAATATGTAAGAGCTAGCCAATAAGAGGTTAAAACTAATGGGCCAAGCAGTGTTTAAAAGAATACAGTTTCTGTGTAATTATTTCGGGCCATAAGCTAGCTGGCGGCAGGAGCCAGCGGCAGGAATGCTGCCTGCAGCTCCTGCTCCTTCTACACTTCCTGATATTGACAGTGGGTCCTGCTTCCTTGAAGATGCTCCAAGCTGGTTGATCATCCAACCATCCAGCAGGAACTACACTCCATCCTCTCAGGAGCTTTCTTCTTCCCTTGCTCTCTGCTCCTCCTGCCCACCCCCATTTCTCTCTCTTTCTTCTGACCTCTGCTGTGGGCCGCCCATCTCAGATCTTTCAGAGGAAGTCCCACCTCTGGATCATTTCAAACTCCCTTCTTACCAAATCAACTAAAGAGAATTGTTTTTCTCTCACTAAGTATAATATCAAGTGTTTTTGGCTCCCAAGGGATCTTGAAAGAGGTATGTCATACCTTCCAAGGCTAGCCAATTGAACCCAACCCAAAAAACCCAAGATTTTCCCATTGGTTGGTGCCAAGTTGGCAGCACAGGGAATGACTGTAGAAGACCAAGCCTGGAGTAATGAACCCTGACCTGCCTCAGTCACTCATAGGCCTCAAAGTAGTGACCACATGCAGACCCTCAGATGGCCAACTCTGCACTTTATACCTTCAAGCCAAGCAGCTGGATCCAAAAGTCTCTATTGGGTTTGTGGATAGTAAGACTTCTTGATGTTTTCCCATTGCTCAAGAGACACTTGCTCTCTGGGCGATGTCACCGAAGATTGTCCTATGGTCTGTGAAAGCGACTCCCACCATATGAAGCATCCACGTCCCACTGGCAATCGCTGGCAGGTTTGCTTGAGACAGATGGCCTAGTAGTTGAGTCTCATAATATGTCTAACAAGAGTTAATCTGCCAGACTTGCGAAAGAAACTGCAGAGTGTCGCCCAAGTTCAAGGTTAGCTAAGCTCCCTGACAGGGTTGGTCTAAGAGTTGTAGACCTACTCACTGCAGGTCAAGAGGGAACTTGCTTGTACCTCCAGGAAGAATGGCCCTTTTATGTTAATAAACCGAAAAGATAGAACAAAGTATCAGCAATATCTTATAAGGAGAAGATGCCAATGAAAATCTAGGTGACAATCCTAACCCCAGGCTGGCATAGAGGAGTTCTCCCAGCCTCTCTTGTCTTCCAGCGCCTCTCCTTTCTCTGATTATCTTGTTTACCCTTGGCCCTATCCTTCTCAAGAAACAGTTTATAGCTTCCACAATCCAACGGGCTAAATTACATATGCCCCCTTCCCCCAACAGCCAGTGCCACAAGAAACAACAAAGGACACTCCTGTGACCATGGCTGGGGGAGACTCATTTGTGGGTATGCTTTGCTGGGGACCCAGGAGCTATAACAGCATTAGGGACAGACTATGAGGGACAGTCTCTGCCCTGCCCAGCTCTGCATCCATCCTCATGTCAACAGTTACAGCTTCCCTAATGAATTGGGGGAAGTTTCTGGGAGAAGTTGAGACAGGCAAGCTTAGGAGATGGTTTAGTTGGGTCCCTCGTTAGTCTGGGGCTTTGCACACACTCTGTCTTGTAACAGTGCACTCGTTAGGTCAATTCCTTCCCCTGCATGTGTTTGCGCACATACCCCTGTGTACCTTTCTGTACCTAGCCACCTCTGAACTCACTCAACTGCTCGGCTACATGGACTCCTATCTTGTAAATTACTATGGTTTCTCTGTTCCAAGGAACAATCAAATCGAGACGGTTTCTATTCGTTGTATTCCCAACATAGCCAGGTATGAAGACTAGATAAGCTGATTCTGCCTGAACTGGTTTAGATGTATGCACAGTAAGCAAACTGTCTTCTTCTAACCTTTTAGGGAGGTTCTTCACCTTCACATAAGTAAAATCAGGTGCATTGTGGGAAGGGACAGGCACGGGAGAAGCGAATACATGACCTAATGTATCAGTCAGAATAGATTAGTGTCTGTTAGTAACCAGTCTCCTTCCTTTAGATCCCATGAAAAGAGACCCGCTTGCTTTCTGGAAGGTTCTTCAAGCTTGGGAGGCTCCTGCCTCAGCCTCGGAAGTGCTGGGATTTAAGGACTGGGTGCTGCTGTGCCTGGCTTCAAAGCTAGTTGTATAATAGTAATTTACAGCCTTGGATTTACCTTAAAGAAGTTTTTAAAAAGTCCCCATGCCTGGCACCCACTCTTGAGGTTCTTGTTAGTCGGCCTGGGACAGAGTTGGGGGCAGCCAGGGTTCTTAGGGTTGTGTTGTAGAGGTGGCTCGTGTTGCTGTTTTGTTTGTTTCGGGGTATTGGGCATTAAAGCCAGGGCCTCACCCATTCTGGTTAGGGCTTTACATGGAGTCCAATACAGGTCATCTAGAGTTCAGGCGTGCTTACCATTGAGCCTCCTGTGTATGCGGGCCCACCTTCAAGGCAAGCTAACTGCAGACAGGTGTGCATACCTGAGCTACCACTCTGGAACCAGGAGGAGACACGGCAGCTGTTGTGTGGCTTTGTGTCTAAAACACTTCTGTGAGGACAGAAGGGCCTGCCAGGGCTGTCGTGCTGGCTGAGAAGGAAGCGGTCATGGTTTTTCTGCTTGTTTTTTTTTTTTTTTTTTTTTTTTTGTGACTGGGTTAGGTTCTAGATGGGCCTGGAACACAGGCTGTCTTTCAACTTCCAACTATCCTCCTGATTGTAACTCCCAATCCCAGTCAATGCTGGGATTACAGGCATGTACTACAACACGCATCCCTGTTTTTTCTTCATCTGTCTTCCTCTGACCCTGTGAATCTAGTTTTTTTAAAAATTATTTTTGTTAGATCAGGATTGACTGAGGTGATGCGTAGAGGAGGGAAAGAGAAGACTGACCTTGGAGCAGTTTGTCTTTTATCAGAACAACGAAGGGCAGTGGGCTCTCCCAGCAGTGGGCATTTTGGGTCAACTTGACTACATCTGGAATTAACTGAAACCCATCTGTAAGAAATTTCTGCTTAATTAGAAGTGGGAAGATCTGCTTTGAATTCTTTGAGGCGAGAAGACACACCTTTAATCCAGATCTTTTGAGCTGGGAAAACCCACCTGTAATCTACCCATATCTCCTGCTGCCAGTCTATATAAGAATGCGGAAGAAGGAAGCATTTGCTCTCTGCCTGCTTGGTCTTGCCTCATTGGCAAGCTGGACACTGTAGCCTACTCCTTCAGGATTCCAGCATATATGGAAGACCAGCTGAGACATCCTGCCCCATGAACTGAATAACTACTGGATTCTTGAACTTTCTGTTCATAGGCAGCCATTATTCGACTTACAGCCTGGACTACAGCCTATAAATTATTCTAATAAATTCCATTTCTATGCATAGAGAGATTCATTCTTCAAGTTCTGCTTCACTAGAGAGCTGTGACTAACACAGTCAGAATGTTGGCTTCCTTGTCAAGAGTTTATAGACTCGTCGAGGGTTTTTGCTTTAGGTCATTAACCCTTCATTCTAAACCCAGAGAGTTCTTTAGCTACATTTTGCTCTCTCTCTCTGTCTCTGTCTCTGTCTCTGTCTCTCTCTCTCTCTCTGTGTGTGTGTGTGTGTGTGTGTGTGTGTGTGTGTATGTGTGGTAGGGAGCAGTGAGGAAGCTCAGGAGATGTCCTCACAGCTTGAGGGGCACAGGCAAACAGGCAAGGATAAGCTTTTAGAGTATGAACATAGTTTCTACTTGGTCTTGAGTGGTTGCCCAGATTATGGAGTTTAGGCAGTTGTATAAAGAGCAAACAAGATGATTAAGAACAAAGGCCCAGTGCAAAAGCCCAGAAGGATGAGGATGACGGACTCAGAGGAAGGGGTATGACTTGGGAGGGGGGAGAATGAGAAGTATAGCCAACTTTCAGGAATCCCAGAGTTTTATTTTGAGTATGTCAATAATTTGGATTTTTAAAATCTTGACTCGCTTTTCTTCTACCATCCCTGATACACTAATATACGAACGACAACTTTCTCTTTCATCTCTTCAGCTGCTGTGAGGATATCTGTGGCCTTTGGCCTTGGAGGCCTGCCATAGCTAAAGGTCAATACTCTTTTGCTGGGCCTCAATTGCCTTCACTGTGGTCTTCCAGGACTCGTGGACCATGATGCTGAGATTTAAGATTGATTTCTCAAGCATGGGACCTCCGGCATGATTTTCTACAATGCGATAGTCATACCCAGACCTCCCTGGTCTGGGTCTCTCCCCATTCTGACCCCTTTATCCATGAGCTTGCTTTAGGAATGAGTCTATGTTGGGATGCTTCAAGATTAACATGTCTGAGGCCCCTTTTCATAGAACAACTGAAGATAGCAGCTACCCTATATTGGTCAACTCTGCATTCACACTTTGGTGTATTTTGGGTCTATGGCTGGGTTCTGAGCATCCATGTCTTAATTCCAGGCTACACCCCTAAAAGAGGATCACACATAATGGAGAGAAGTTGGGGCCAGAGGTGGAACAAGTGTGAGGTGGATGTTGACAAAGGAGGTTGTGGGGCATGAGTTGTGGCTGACTGGTTTTGGTATTGTTTAGAACAGTATTGGTGGCCATGTTTAGGAAATGACCTCAGGCTAAATAAGTGTGATTCAAGTGGGAGCTTTTAGTGGTAGAACAGTTTCATTGATATATTGTTTGGAGGGAAAGGGGGCAGCATCTAAAAAGGGGTACCCTCTGAATTAATGGTGTGGGTGGTCCTTCTGTCTATGTGTTACTTTTATTGGTTAATGAATAAAGAAACTGCTTTGGCCTATAGCAAGGCAGAATTTAGCTAGGCAGGGAAAACTAAACTGAATGCTGGGAGAAAGAAGGCGGAGTCAGGGAGAAGCCATGTAGCCCCACTGGAGACAGACACCAGAACTTTACCCAGTAAGCCATAGCCTTATGGTGATACAGAAGAATGGAGATGGGTTAATTTAAGATATGAGTTAGCCAGAAATATGCTTAAGCTATTGGCCAAAGAGTATTGCAAATAATATGGTTACTGTGTGATTATTTTGGAGCTGAGCAGTCAGGAATGAACAAGCAGACTCCTACAACAAACTAAAATATTCAAATGGATGGTGTTACAAGCATATTTTGAGTCTGTGTATATTAACAGAAGATCCTTAGCCAGTGTTAAGGCTCAAGTAAGGGCCATGAGTTCAGCCTGTTGGGGAGTGGTGCCTGGGGTCAGAGGTTTGGTATTGATAAGGGTGTATGTTGTGGGAGAATTGGGATGACTTTGGAAAATGGCATAATCTAAAACACAAGGAAGTGATTTTAGGGGGCTTCCATTTATAAATCAGTTTGGAGCTTGGGGTGTCTGAAATGTGTGTGAAGGACTGAGGGAGAGATTTAGTACCTGTGTGCATGCATATGAGGAATAATATCAATATGGGTTGGAAGGATGGGGTGGGTTTGAGGGTGGGGCAGGGCTAAAAGGATAGGTTAGAGTCAAGAAGATGTACATGTGACTGGGTGGTGGTGGCAGTGCATGTCTTTAACCCCAGCACTTGGGAGACAGAGGCAGATGGATCTCTGTGAGTTCGAGGCCAGCCTGGTCTACAGAGCGAGTTCCAGGACAGCCAGGGCTACACAGAGAAACCCTGTTTTTGAAACTCACCACCACCACCACCACTACCACCACCACCACCACCACCACCACAAGAAGAAGATGAAGAAGAAGAAGAAGAAGAAGAAGAAGAAGAAGAAGAAGAAGAAATACATGTAATATTTGGACCCAGGAAGGCAGTAGAGTGAAAAAGGCCTGGTGACTCGGGGGATATTTGAGAGAATGGTAGACAGTTAATGGACTATGGAGAAAGATGTTTTAACTTCTAGATTAATTATGATGGTAGCAGCAGGAACCTATTGGCAAGGAGGCTATCCCCACCTAATAAAATGTTGTTGTTTAGAAAGTTATGCCTTGAGATTGTAGATATTTCATGATAGTTGGCAGAGGATAGCCAGGGCTTGCTCCTAATTAATTTTTAGGGACAGAAAGAAGTGTTTGGGGCTACTGGTCTAAATAAAAGCACCAATAAAGTGACTCCTAATGATATTCTGCTATACTCATAGATCATTCCCTTATTCAGTCATCATCAGAGAGGCGTCCTTCTGCAGCAGACCGGAACAGATGCAGAGACCTACAGACATCACATGGAGAGAGAGTCCTTGGAACACACAGCTGTAAATAGGATATTGCCATCAAATCCCTCCCCTCTGAGCTCAGAGAACCCCGCTGACGAGGAGGCAGAAAGTGTGTAAGAGCCCGAGGGGATGGAGGACACCAGGAGAGCAAGACTCTCTGAATCAACTAAGCAAGGTGCATATGAACTCATAGAGACTGAAGCAGCAATCACAGGGTGAACACAGGTCTGCACCAGGTCCTCTGTGTATATAATATAGCTTGCAGCTTAGTATTTTTTTGGAACTCCTGAATGTATGAATGAGTGGGTCTCTAATTTTTGTGCCTGCTCTTGGGGCTCTTTTCCTTCTGTTGGGTTGCCTTGTTCAGCCTCGATGTGATGGTTTTTATTTTGTCTTATTATATTTTATTTTGTCATGTTTTGTTGTTATTGCTAGAAACCTGTTCTTTTTCTAAGCAGAGATAGAAATGGCATGGATCCGGAGGGCAGGGAAGTGGGGAGAACTGGGAGGAGTAGAGAGAAGGGAAACTGTAACCAGATATACTGTATGAGAAAAAAAAGTCTATTTTCAATAAAAGGAAAAGATGAAGAAAAAGAAAAAAGGTTTGGAAGGGTTGGGTAGTGAGAAAGCAGATGCTTTAACTGAGGTCCAATGGCTGAATAGGGGAGACTAGTGAGGAGAGATGATGAGGGGATCCTTCAAAGCGCCTTCAGTAGCCTCTTCTAGGGGTGGGGTGATGAGGGAGAAGTTGGGCATCCATCTGTGAGGGAAGTTGACAAGACCTAGGTACTCTATCTTGGTGGCTGGTGTAAGATAGTCTAAAAGGGTCTTTGTTTGGTTGGGGGTGTTGATTGGGTTTGATGTGAAAGAGAGGGATTGGGACTGAAAGGCCAACAGTAACCTGGCAAATTTGGGCTTTATCTCTTGAGACACAGTAGCCCCTGGTGGCGAAGACATCAAGGAAGTTAATGGTGTCAGACAGAAACCTTTTGAAGGACGGTATAAGAGGAGGTCATCTACATACTGTAAGAGATGCTGGGATGGGTCCAGAGTAGAGAGTCCCCACTGTAGGACCTGCCCAGAGTGGTAGAGACTATCCTGGAAGCCATGGTCTAGGACTGTTCAGGTTCGTTGAGCAGAGGGGGTATAAGGGCCTTCCCAGAAGAAGGCAAAAAGGAGTTGTGGCTGTGGATGGAGTTGTTGGAGCCCACAGACGTGGATTTGTTCCACCTTGACCAAAGGTCAGAGAGTTCAGGCCTATTCTCCCACTTTCAAGGTTCTCGACAGAAGGTTTGACCCAGGGGTGGCTACTGACAGTGTGTTTTGACCTTGGGTGTGGGTGCTTGATTCTTTGAGTATTTGAGAAGATGGTCACTTTGTTTGTCCCTTGCATTTTGATAAAAAAAAATGTGTTTTGTCTTTCCCGTGGGAAGTGTGGCCTGTGCCCTGCTCAGACCCAGCAGGCAATGAGGGACCAAAGCCTCCTGGTCCCCGGCTGGATGGCCAAGCTGCAGGGAGCACAACTCCTCTCCACTCCTCTGTAAAAACGCAAATTGCTGCCTGTCAGCTAATGGGAGCTCTGCAGCTTGGCTTACAAACTTTGATTTTCAGAAGTTATTGGGAGATATCCAGTGGCTACATCCCTATATGAAGTTCTCTACAGGGAGAGAACTACATTTGAGCCCGACCCTTACCCAGTGAAAGTGTTCAGGGGAATAGTGATCGTAGTTCCCCCAGGCATCTCACAGAAGCTGCTAAAACTGTTGCTGGCTCCAATGAAGCATGCAATTAACATGCCCATAGGGCTTTGAAAACACAATTTCAAAAAACAGATAAGGGGGAATTACACTTTCAATCTCCACATAATGTCTTAAACCACACCCTTTTATTCTAAATTTCTTAAATATGGATGCCCGCAAGCAATCTGCCTTGGATAGATTTTGGGATGATGGCAACCAGAGTGACCTCCACTAAAGCAAAATGGAAAGACACTTGCACTGAATTATGGAAAGAACCTGACCCTGTTTTAATATGGGGTCGAGGGCAGGTTTGTGTTTTTTCACAGGAGGAGAATGAAGCTCGATTGTAAACAAAGACTGCTCATTTATTTCCCTGCCACCCAGACCTGAATAATTACATAGAAACTATATTAATTACAACACTGTTTGACCAACAGCTTAGGCGTATTCCTAGCTAACTCTTACATCTTGAATTAACCCATTTCTATTAATCTGTGTATCACCACAAAGCTATGTCCTACTGGTAAGGTTCTGGTGGTATCTTTTTCCTTTGGCAGCTACATGGTGTCTCCTTGATTCTGCCTATTCTCTCTCTATATCTTTGTTCGTATTTCCCACCTGGCTTTACTCTGCTAAGTCATTGGCTGAAACAGCTTTATTAATCATCTAATAAAAGCAACACATATACAGAAGGACACCCACATCATCTCCCCTCTTCTATCTAAATAAAAAGGAAAGTTATAGCTTTAACATAATAAAATTACATATAACAAAATAGTTATCAAGCAATAATTACAGTTATATTTCTTTATAAGTCTAAAGTTTCATATATAATTTATCTTTTATCATAACTAAGGAAAACTATATAACTATCCATCTTCAACTCTTCAAAGACCCCAGAAGGATATATTACTTAAGTAAACAGGAAGTTTATTGTAAGCAACTTCCAAAGTTCTAGAATTGATAGAGGCTTTTTGCTGCCTGGACAGTCACTCAAAGTTCTTCTGTAACGTTGGGGCATCCATCTTCAGCCTACAGGCCCATATTATCCAGCAGACTTTTCCATGAAGCAGGAAATTTGAAGTTCTGAAGGACTATCCCTCCTTTTTCAGTCAGGCAAAGTTCACTGGTCCCTTTCCTGTGGGTCCTGCATGTTCAGTTTATACAACATACCACCAAGTAATCAAGGCAAGTACAGTTTCTTGCCCAAATGCCTAGCCTTGTCACATTGAAGGCCAATTCTATAACAAGTTTCTTCAGTGCCCATCAACTTCTCTGAAGTAATTGGTCCTGCCAGAAGCCGACATGTCTCACTGTTGAGAAAAGTCAAAGTTCTTAAAACATTTTAGATGCCATATTTTGTTGGCTGACAACTCAATGGTGGGACCCCTTTATCTGTCACCATGTTGGCATGGTTTAGTTCAGGAGGTAGTCTGCATGACCTCAGGCTGACTGTCAGAGGCAGTCTGTCTGTTTTATATAGTTTTCCTGGCTGGAATATCACTAGCCAAACTACAGGGATGTCTGCCTCCCAGGTGCTGGATTGTAGGTGTGCACCATCATCACCTACTTATTTTTACTTTTTTAGATGAGGTTTTGGGTAACTCAGGCTGGCCTTTAACATCTAATCTTTCTGTCTCCAACCCCCAAGTTTTGGGGTTTAGGCATGTGCTATCACACCCTGCTAATACGGTCCAGGGATGACATCCAGTGTGCTGTGCATGCTAGGCAGGTCCTCTGCCACTGAGCTACATCTTGGCCTCACACTGCAAACCTGGAGATGGGGACAACTATGTTTAAAAGCATTTCATAAGGAGGAAAACATTTTAAGAATATAGATGTACAGGAGATAATAGGACTTACTTTTAAAAACATTCTCTGACAGTTTCATATGTGTATATAGTGAATTTTCATCTTTTTTAGTCCCCAATTACCTTCTCTCATCCAACAAAGACACTTCTAGTAATAGATTGATTTATTTCCTTTTATTTCCTAAGTTAAAAAAATAGGGCATGTTTATTATTTCTATAATAAAATAGAAAATAGGCTTCTAGCTTTATGTAGAGGTAGCCCCTTGGACGTTCCTGCGAACTTTGGGAGTCTGTCTGACTGGCTTGCTGCCCCATCCTTCCTTTCTGTGGATGCTCTGACCTTGTTTCAGAGGAAGCAGAGCCTCCTCCTGGGAGAAGCTGTGGGGAGGGTGTGAATGCGCAGTTGCACGCCTCACCTGGTGGCTGCCACACCGACTGCTAACGGCCAACGCTGGATCAGCACTGTGCTAGGTTGTCTAAGGAGCATACGACAGCACGTGGGGCTGACCACAGGTCCTCCCCGTGTCAGATGACAGCCAAGGTGCATGCACAGAAACAGGCCTGCCCCTGGCACTACAGGGCCCTGATGACAGGCTTATACAGCACACATTTCAAAGCTGTGACTCAAGCCAACGAACTGCTGACTGTGGCCAGCAACTTCTCAGAGGATGCCAGTGACGCTGATGGATATGTCCCTTGAAATCGCCTTCCCTCGTGTGTGCTTACAACACTGCTTCTAACCAGGGAAAGCAGACAGAGGTAACGGAATGCCATTTCTATGATTAGGACGGGAAAAACAAAGATCTGTTTCCTGCCAGCAGATGCTTCCTTTCTGGGTTAGGAAAGCAAGTTGCCATGTTCTCACTGAGGACAGTGTCTAGTCAACGAACACAAAGAACTGAGACACCCCACCCCCCCATCCCATGTAACAGAAATGCTAACAGCTATATGGGCTTGGAAGTGGATCATTACTTTGTTGAGCCTTTAGATGAGGTCAAAGCCCCGGAGAAGAACTCCTAAGGACCTATAGACCCTGCCCAGATTCCTAAGCCACAGAAGCTGAGGTACTTATGGAATTGTGTTGCACAACAGTGATAGCTAACAAAATGGCATCGCTGGAAGAGTGGGGCTTTAGCCTTGTCCCTGTAACTGGTCCACCCACCGCTTCTCAGCTTTCTTCATCCCAAACCGTTAAAGACTTCCTGCTCATCCCAGCAGGTCCCCTCCCCCAGCTTTCTTGCCAGTGCTGCCTACCCCACTCCATACTCCCAGACACTGGTCTAGGGGTGTGGGTACTCTATGCCAGCGTGAGAACAGAACTGCCCTCGGGAGCTGGGCTGGAGACGACCTCACATGTCTGAAAGTCACTGTTCACTGAGCAAACACGCATCCTGAGAACTCAGAGCTCTGCCTGCTCCTCTTCCCTATGGGAGACAAGAAACACCAGATCAGCTTCACCAATGCTGAGCCTGCTTCCTTAAGTTGCCACCTCACTAAGTGGCAGGCATTCCCCTGCCCCAAACCTCTGCACCAACCTGTGGTTCTACATCTTGATTTTAACCATAGACAACCAACCCTTCTCTCTCAGTGTCCCAAACGCTAGGATTATGGACTTGAGCCACCACCATGTAGTGATATTTTGTTTGTGTTTTAACAAATAAAGCTTGCCTGAAGATCAGAGTGCAGAGCTAAGCCACTAGAGGCCAGGCAATGGTGGCTCACACCTTGAATCCAAGCAACTGGGAGATAGAAGCAGATGGAGCCCTGTTAGTTCAAGGCCACCCTGGGCTACATGAAATTGATACAGTCTATAAGAGAAACAGAACTCACACAAAGGTGATCCCAGCACTTGGGATCCCATGCCTTTTTTTTTTTTTTTTTTAGTTTTAGTTTTTTCAGAGACAGGGTTTCTCTGTAGCTTTGGAGCCTGTCCTGGCACTAGCTCTTGTAGACCAGGCTGGCCTCGAACTTACAGAGATCCACCTGCCTCTGCCTCCCTAGTGCTGGGATTAAAGGCATGGGCCACCACCGCCCGGCAGGATCCCATGCCTTTAATCCTAGCACTAGGGAGGCGGAGACAAGATCGATGTGGCTGGGCAGAAAGAGGAATATAAGGCGCAAGGAGACAGGAGCTCACTGAAGTCTGAGGTTTGGTGGAGACAGATGCAGTGTGGAGATGCAGTCTGAGAACAGGGTCATCCTTTCAGGCTGAGCATTGGTAGAGGTGAAAGGTCTCTCTAGTGGCTGGCCTCTCTGCTTCTCTGATCCTTCGGCTTTTACCCCCTGATAGCTGACGCCAGGTCTTTATTATTGAGACCAGTTAGAACACCGCACCTGGCTAAGTTCCTATTCTTTGAGTTACTTTTCTCATCTGTAAAGTTAGGATGTAGTGGCACTTGTACCACAGAGTGGTGCAGAGGTTTGGGGCAGGGGAATGCCTGCTACTCACCAGGAAACTGTTCAGGAAGTAGGCCCAGCGCTAGTGAGGCTGACCTGGTGTTACTTGCCTCCCATAGGGGGAAGGAGAATTAGGAGTTCTGACTTCTCAGGATGCTTGCTTGCTCAGTGAACAGTTATGGAAGCTTTCAGAGCATGAGCTAACACCACCATCCTTCCTAGGACTCCCTCAGGGCGCCGTGGTACCCGCAAGAGCGCTAAGAAAGTGTGGAGAGCTGGGCATGGTGGGATCTGCAGAGGGTGGAACCATCAAGATGGCTTCCAGTCAAGGTGGAAGGAGAGAGAGAGCGCCTCTGGATGACTCTTTTCAGCCCCGGCCTCTGTGTCCTCTTGGGGGTGGGGGGAGCCCTCGGCCACAGATGGCAGTGTTGGGACACATGGGACACGGAGCGTGTTTGAGCACCTCCCCACCTGCTTCCGATTCTGGATCTGGGCTCTGTGGATTTGCCTCTATAACCTGTAGCGTTTATAGATGAGTGCTCGGCTTGCTGAGGCTGAGAATAGCTCAGATGATAGTGGCCTCAGCCACAGCAGCTTTAATGGGCACCGGTGGGAACAATGCTCCCAGTTCGCCCATTAGTGTAGAAACTGCTGGGCTCTGGGAGAGCCTGCCTTCTGCCTAGTGGGGTCCAGCGCGAAGTGAAATTGAAGGGCTTCTGTTCAAAAAGCAGGGGAAGGATTTTTCCATTTTCCTCTTGTCTTTTTTGTGACCTGCCACAATGGCTTTTTTTTTTTTTAATTTTAAATTTGCATCTTAGGATCATTCCTCTTTTAGGCACCGAGACCTGAACAAGGTGAGTACGACCCCGCAGGTATCTGGAACTTTCCGGGCACTGCACCCATACTCCCACCTCCAACCTGCAGCTCACAGGGGCCCTTTGAGTAGCTGCTGGAGCTTAGGGCTTGCAATGGTCAGGGGCACAGGCAGGCATTCTGGGCCATTAGTGACTGTTTCTTCCTTCTGGTTCCAGCCTGCGGCCGAGCTGGGGTCCAGGTGGCGGTGCCTTTCTGTCTAATTGCTTTTGACACCTGGGGCAACCCCACAGGACTAACCCAATTACAGAAACAGCTCTTGCTCCCTGCAGACCCGGTGAACACAAGGGCCCTGTGGCGTGTTGGGACCAGCAGGCCGCCAGCCCAGAAAGTACTCTCTGGCTCCAGCAGCCTGGGGTATTTTTGTTTCATGACAAATGGTATCTGTCATTCCCGGGCTGTGTCAATTAGGGTGATGTGAAGGGAGCCAGGTGGGTTGGACTCCTGACATCCCTGTAGTTTGGCTTGTGATATTTCGGTCAGGAATTAACTTGTGGGGCAGCGGTGGGGGGCAGGAGCCATGAGGAGGGGTTGGGAGGATGGCAACTCGGATTCTCTCTCGGTGTGGGTGTGGCCTTGAGTAGCACTTCCCCCCCCTCGCGCCCCGCCCCCCAACCTCCACCTCCACATTGTCTTCTATAACACGAAGGCATCCCATTCTGTTAGCCCTCAGCCACCATTTAATATCCCGTGTGGGCAGGCCTTAAAAGAGAGAGTTCAGCCTAGACTGTAAGTTTCACTGGAAAAGCAGGAAGAACACTGAGTGAGGGCACACAGAGCGAATTAAGGCAGCAGTTAAAGAGTCGCTCTGCCGGGGGGGGGGGGGGGGGGGGGGGGGGGGGGGGGGGGGGGGGACGACACAGGGATCCACGGATGATATCTAACCACCGGAAGGGGGCTGCAGAGAAGCACAGCAGTTGGGAGTGTCTGTTGCTCTTGCAGAGGACCCCCATTCTGTTCCCAGCACCCACACCAGGCAGCCCATGACTCTGTAACCACAGTTCTAAGACATCTAACGCCCTCTTTTGGCCTCCACCGGCATCTGCACACATGTGGCACACATCTGCACAGCCATGTACATTCTTTAAAGGCAGAAAGGCACGTTCAGGGCTGAGCCTGCAAAGACGATCTGGAGAGAGAAGGAAGTGGGTTAGCTGCCCAGGCCTTGCCTGAGCGGGCGACCACAGGCTGGCTTCTTGAGACTCGTTTAACACAAGCCACATCTGGGAGCCCACATGGCACTGTTAGATTTCTATGTTTTCTACCGATCACACAGTTGGAAATTGCTATTTCAGGTAGTGTTAACCAGTGTTTCTCTAGCCAGCAGTTAGACATCTTTCTATAGGTGTTGTTGGGTATTTTTCTTTCCTGGCCTGTGAGTTTCCTGTCCATTCTTGCTGTTGTTTGTTTTGTTTATTGACACAGGTTCTCAATATGTAGCTCCAGCTAGTGTTGAGTTTTCTGGTGTAACATGAACAGGGCCTGTTTGTTGGGGTTTCTGTCCTGCTCAGTACCCCACAACTGTTTAGCTCCAAAGAAAATCACACATAGGTCTCCATAAATTATAAGCTGATTGGCCCATTAGCTCTAGCCTCTTACTGGCTAACTCTCACATCTTGATTAACCCATTTTTCTGATCTATGTTAGCCATGTGGCTCAGTACCTTTTTTCAGAGGGGCAGATCACATCCTGCTGCTTCGGTGGTCTGGGCAGGAGCACGAGGAATCAGCTTCCTCCTTCCCAGAATTCTCCTGTTCTCATTGTATCATTTCTACTTTCTGTCTGGTTTTCCCACCTATACTTCCTGCCCGGCCAATCAGCGTTTATTTAAAACATGATCGACAGAATACAGACAATTCTCCCACACCATTCTGGAGTCTCTCTCTCCCTGTGCCTCTCAAGGGCTGGGGCTATGGATGTGTGTGAGCCAAGAGAGAGGCGGGTCAATGAGAATGGAAGGAAGAAGGAAGCCCATTCCTCTGCAGTCCTGACCCTACCACAGAAGAAGCAAGATGTGACTGCCCCACTCAATAAGGTACTGAGCCACATGGCTAGCACAGATAAGAATAGTGGGCTAATAATGGGCTATATAAGTTATAAGAGTTAATAAGAAGCCTGAGCTAATGGGCCAATCAGTTTATAATTAATGTAGACCTCTGTGTGATTTTTTTGGGACTTAATGATTGCAGGAACGGGACAGGACAGAAGACTCGTTCAATAGTCATGAAATATTTCTCCGTGGTTAAGGAAAGCCACTGAGGCCAAGCATCTGTCAGTGGTGTCCCTACATGGAGGCCTCTAAAGAGGCCATTTCATGAAGCTGTGAAGGTGAAATCTGGATTGCCTTGGAGACCCCAAGATATTAGAGATGCCAGGGCCGTGGGGTACCTGCTGAGGGAGTGGAACCAGCCCGAGAGAGAGAAGTGTGTTGCAGTCAGCAAAACAGAAAGGAGTTGGAGATCTGAAGAGAGTTTTGACATCAGACGTGGAGATGCAGTATGTGGAGTTTTCCCAGCTGGTTTTCGGTCTTGCTTTGGTACAGTGTTTCCTTACTATGTTTCCTTTCTTTCCTTTTAAAATGGTAATGCATATTCTATGTCATTATATGTTGGAAGTATGTGTTCTGCTTTTTTATTTTGGTTTTTACAGAGAGTTACAGTTAAGAAATTGCTGTTAGTCTCAAAAGAGACTTCAAATTTTGGACTTTTAAACATCGTTGATAGACTATGGGGACTTTTGAAGTTGGACTGAATGTAGTTTTTTTTTTAAGTTATGATATGGCTACAAGCTTATGGGGTCCATGGAGCAGAATGTGGTGGTTTAAATGAAAATGGCCTCCATGGGCTCATAGGGACTGGCACTATTAGGAGGTGTGGCCTTGTTGGAGGAAGTGTGTCACTGGGGGTGGGTGTTGAGGTTTCCAATGCTCAAGCCTGGCCCAGTGTCTCTCTCTCTTCCTGCTGCCTGACAAGATATAACTGTCAGCTATCTCTCCAGCACCCTGTCTGCCTGTGCTGCCATGCTTCCTGCTGTGACAATAATGGGCTAAACCTCTGAATGTAAGCCAGTGTAGCGAGCTGTGTGGAATCACACCTGATGGAGATGTATAATCAACTCCTGAGACGGCTAAGGCCTGACCTATGCTATGATCACACAATGATCATCAGCTGCTTGCATATGCGTGAACCTATGGGCAGTGCCCACCTGGCAATCCGGGATTGGCAGCCCATGCCTACTTAAGGGCTGGGAGAGGTTTGCCTGGAGAGAGAGGGAAAATGAGAGGGGAGAGAGAGAGAGAATGAGGAGAGAGAGAGAGGAGAGAGGAAAGGAGAGAGGAAGGAGAGAGAGGAAGGAAAGAGAGGGGAAGAGAGAGAAAGTGAATAAAGTCCTGGAATAAGCTGCAGTGAGAAGAGCTCCGGTGGTCGCGTCATCCTTGCGGGTCGAGGGTGGCCGTGACAAGCCAGCACCAATTAAATGTTTTCCCTTATAAGAGTAGCTGTAGTCATGAGTCTCTTCACAGCAATAGAAACCCTAACTAAGACAGTGTCTTTTAAAGAAAAGACTTTCCAGCTTGAACGTGGTGTAATCCCAGCACCCAGGAAGAGGAGGCAGGAGGATTAGGAGTTGAAGGTCATTCTCCACTACACAACAAGTTTGAGGCTAGCCTCAAACTTGAAGCACTATTTCAAAATCAAACAAACAGAAAGCCATTGTTCTGTATGTTCTAGAAGCTTTAATATTTTCCTTTTAAGTCTTTGATCCACAGTGAGGTGCGTGTGCGTGTGTGTGTGTGCATGTGTGCACTTTTCCAAGATGGGTACCTAGTTGTCCCAGGACTACGTGTTGAACAGTTCATGACTTTGCTCTATTGCCCAGGGCAAGGGTAAGGACAGGGCAAGCAAAGCATCAGCTGCCAAGCAAGGGTGCAAGTTCATGGCCAACTGAGCACGGGTGTCTTCCTAAATTGAAACTCTATCCTCCCCTACTGTAGATGTCCTCTTCTTGAGCCCCACCCATGATGGGAAGGTTCTTTTTGCCTCAGATAACTCCCAACACACAGGCGACTTTTGATCTTCTGCCCAGGAATGTGGGTCTCTGACACAGGCTTTGTGGAAGAGGAGGATGCTGGAATCTCCTTTCGGCTCTGACTCTAGAATAAAGAGTACATTCATCTCGGGAGACCAGAGAGCTGCCTCTGGGAGCCGGGACCTTGTGCCCTAGTGGTGCTGGGAGAGGCTTCCCAGTATTGGATGGCTCCAGTGATGGGTAGAAGGCTGGAACATTCTGCTGTCATGAGTGGACCCCTCAGGCCCTGGTACTTGCGGGGTGTATCCCCTTCCTTCTTCACAGAATGTGAGAGGTGCTTAGGGCCACCCAGAAAGTTTAAGCTTCTCACAGACATGGAATTCGATAACACAGAAAATTTTAGCAATTTCATTCAACTGACCAGGCCTTTGGGATGCATCTGGGAGGAAATAAAAACTGTAAAGTGCTCTTCCCCTTTCACACTGCCGTCACCCCCTTCAGTGCCCGAGGACTCTCATCTCAGGTTCAGACGCCTTGGAGAACTCTGGTGTGTAACTGTTTAACCACACTGTTCTGTTTTCATTGCGCTTGTATGAGGGGATTACCTTCTGTTCTGGCAGGTCGTGGAGTTTACTATCAATGATGCTAATGGGATGTTTTCTTTTTAACTCATTTGTCTTGCTTGCCAAAGTCACATTATGTGTGTATTTGGGTAAAGAGACATAGGAAAGATAATTTTTTTCTTACCATTTTTTGAGTTACTTTTTTTATTTTTTAACAATGAATATGTTAGTTATATAATCAAAACTTTTTATTACAGATGAATATGTATACACATATATGCATATCTAAAGAAACATTAAGTGAATAATAATACAACAATTACATATTTATCAGTATCTTGACCGAAGTTAAGAAACTCAATTCAGAGACTGATGCCTTAGTGGGATGCAGGGGGTGGAGCCTGATGAACCCCCTTAAGGGGCATGGGAAAGCAGGAGAACTGACTTCATGTTCTGGGGAATTCTGGCAACCCCACCTAGAGGTGGGCTGTGCTGTTTCAGAGGGTTGTTTTGTTGTGTTCTGGCTTTCCTGAGGTTCCCTGGGGAGCACTGCTGAGGTTGCAGCTGGTTTTTGTGACACCACATCTTTGTGCCACTTGCATTTCACTGATCCAGGCTGTGTAGGCGACAGGGGACACCCCAGGATCTGGACTTCTCTGATTGGGAGCCCCGTGATTGCTCTACTATACCTGGGCTGACAGGGAGCAGCCTTCTCCGGCTGAGCTGTCTCCTCTCCCAGAGAATCACAGGTAGGTTCCAAGTTCATGGCGCTATAGTTCCACAGGAAGAGCATAACTTGACAGGAGTCCTGGGGGTGGGGATTCTGAAGTGAAGAAACCCTGTGCTCACTGCCCTCAGAGTGAGACTTTTTCATACTCAGGATACCTGTTCACTGTCATAGGACCCACAACGCTATCGAGACTCAAGCTGACTCTTAATCGTCTCCTTCTTTCAGGACTGATCTGCCGTGCCTCACACTCTGACTGCTGTCTTGGCTGTCTGATGTGGTTCAGCAGTAGCCTGGGCAGCACTAGAGACTAAGGGAGAACCAAGAGTTACAGTCTCTGCTCCTAAGAAATGAGAGTCTGTAGGGGAGGTGGTTAAGAAGAGAGGTGTACAGAGGATCAGACTGCAGACTGCCTCAGCACGTGGCGGGTAGCCTTGGAGGGCAGGGGTGAGCAGGAAACATTGACCCAGACACAAGGAGATCGATCTCTGGCCGGAGAGGAAGAGTATGCAGAAATCTTGAGGTAGCGGGGCAGTGTGTTATACTGAGAGACACTCCTCATGGTTTACCCTTCAGGTAGCTGAAGAAGAGGGCCCAAGATGGACAATGGTCAGACAAGTCCTGAAGGCTCTCCCGGAATGGAGCATCTTAGTTGGGTACCATTCTGTCCTCTGGGAACATTCAGCTGATTGTCATAAGGATGTGCGGGATTTAGTGGGTCACGCTAAGGAAACTGTGAAACTCCCAGCAATGCACGGGACAGCCCTTGGCCACAAAGAATGACCTGGCCGAGGGTGTCATCAGCCCTTGGCCACAAAGAATGGCCTGGCCCAGGGTGTCAACAGCCCCTGGCCACAAAGAATGGCCTGGCCCAGTGTATCATCAGGGCTGAAAAGCCTTCTTCTTTTAGGACTTTCTTTGTTCCCTTTTCTGAAGCCTGGGGGAATCGTGAAGGGGCTTCACACAGGAGAGTGTCAGGGTTATATTTGTATTTATAACCAAGCCGGCTGCTCCAGGAAGGTCTGTAGCATTTAGAATCACTTTCTTCTTTCCACAGCCAGTCTCCAGATGGGGTTTTCAGCCTTGAGCCTCCACCATTGGCCTTCACCTTTTGATTGGTCTATGACTATCTGGGTCTCCCCAGAACAGAGACCTGATTCAGAGCTAAGCCATACAGGGCTTTTTCCTGAGCTACAAGAGTTACAGAATTCGAGCCTGCCAAATATTTCAGCATCTGTAGCAGGCAGAAAAACACCTCAGAGATGTCCGTGGTCCTAACCCTCGGACCTGCAGATGTCATGTTACACACAGAGGAGAATTTAGATGTGACTAGTTATGGATTCTGGATTCTGAGCCGTGAGGAGATTATAGTGGATTTTGTAGGCAAACTCAGTGTCATTGAAAGAGGAGAGGAAGGCAGGAGGGTCAGATTCGGACATGTGATGATGGGAACAGGTCGGGGCAGGTTTGAAAATGCTGTGTGGACCGCTCTGAGGATGAGGGGCTGCACTGTGAGCCTTTGTTGATGCCTGGCCACTGACACTTCCTGCTAGAGAGAGACGTTCCTTACCCTTCCTTCCACTTTCAAACTATTGAAACAGCTGACTCCAAAGAATTCAGATTTCTCCAGGAGGCCCATGCCAGGAAGAGTTAAAGCTCCAGAGCCAGGCTGGGGAGAGGAGCGAGGACACAGTTCTGAGGAGAGCTCACGGCCGAGTCAGCATAGGTACATCTCTGTCTTTAGTCTTTCATCTAACGCTGAAATATATACCAGAAAGGCAGGAGGAGGCCAGGGGTCTTTGTCTACCGTTTGACCAAACTGTAAATAAGTTCATTTCCTTTATCAATATGTTTCTTAATTAATGTGGAACTACAGAAAACTTGGGAGATGGTTGATTGGTTAAGAGCATTGGATATTTTTCCAGAGCACTGGGGTCCAATTCCCAGTGCCTACATGGTGGTGGCTCACAACCACCTGTAATTCCAGTTCAAGGATCCACCCTATTCTGGCTTATGTGGGCACCAGACATGCATATGGTGCACAGACATGCATGCAAGTAAAACAATTACACATAAAAATACATTAAATAAATTTTAAATTAAAATACATAAGTGTGTGCAGCAGATTTGTGAACCTAAGTTGCTCTGTCCCAGGACATGAGACATAGATGTTAAATCAATGTAGCACTAACTTGGCTTTATCATATTTAATAGGCAAAAATATGAAGACAAATCTAGTCAGGTATGGTGACACATACCTGTAATCCCCACATATAAGGGGCAGAGGCAGGAGAATCATGAGTTTAAACTCGGCCTGTCAGTGTAGGGAGATCCTGGTTTAAAAACAAAAGAATGAGCTGTGTGTGGTGGCACACAACTTTGGTCCTAGCACTCAGGAAGCAGAGGCAGAGGGATCTCTGAGTTCGAGGCCAGCCTGATCTACAGAGTGAGTTTCAGCACAGCCAGGGCTACACAGAGAAACCCTGTCTTGAATCCCCCTCCTCCCCAAAAAAGAAGAATGAATAAATGTAAAACACAACTAATATAGCCTTCAACCCAATAAATAGAGCTTTTCTTTTTTATTGTGTTGGATGGCACCTCAGGTCATGAACGTACTGGGCAAGTACTCTGCCCTTGAGTCCCATCCTCACCCTTCAGCCTAGAGCTGAAGTCCTAAGTGCTGGGCACTGAACTGGGTTCCTCTGGAAGGGCAGCAAGCTCGCTAACAACTGAGCGAGCTCGGTGGTCCTCTCATGTGTCATTTTACACGTCTCCCAACATTGATTGGCACAGCTGATCTTTAACTTACCGTGGTGAACATTCAGCAAACCCTCCCCAGGTTAAAATACCACAAGCTGAAAGTGCCCTTAATGGATTTAACCTAACAAATGCAGTAGCTTAGTCTCACTTACCCAAACATGCCCAGAACACTTAAATCAGTTGAGTGAAGTCACTGAACACAAGCCTGTTTATAACAGTGTGTTGAATATCTGGATGCAAAGCGTTCTGGCAACACTGTCCTATGGGCTCTGCTCAGCCTTGTGACAAAGTGACTGTGCACCATGTTCGTCTGTTTCCCATTGGTTTATACAAGTGTTTGTATTGTGTTCCTTTATATCTGTGTGTGTCATAAACCTTCATGTTACACTTTCCAATTTGTGACTCGCCTTGCCCTGAAGATATGGGGCATTGGTCAGATTTCTGTCCTTCTGATTAAACATCCAGTGAAGATAGATTTGGGGCTATGAATTCCCAGGTTTTGGTACAGTGTGGCTTGGCCCCATGGGCCAGTGACTGCATCCAGCAGACAAAAGCTGATCACATCATGACAGTGGCGGATGTTGTTGGGATAAAGTTCATACTCTCATGATGGTAGCGGATGTTGCTGGGGATAAAACACACATTCCCGATGACCCGCTTCCTCCACGTAGGCTCTACCTCCAAGGCTTCCAACATTGTAAGCATCCTGGAAGGAATCAAGCTACCCTAGAGACACTTGTGTCTCCCTGTGGCTATTGAACTATTGAAACAGCAGATCCCAAGACAGTAGAATTTCTTCAGGAATCTCATGCTGAGAGAAGGGAAAGGCCGGGAGACTGCTCCTGCAGAGAGGGGAGCTTGTCTCTCAGGAAGAGACTTTGCACTGGTGTGACAGCTTGTCACACCATGTCACAGGAGAGAGTGGAGCTGAGACAATGGCAGATGGGGGTCACACTTTGACCAGGACTGTTTAGCTGTGCAAGTCTTGAACCCTCTATTTAAACTAAAGTCTCATGTTAGGAACTCAGAGGAGCTGGGGCTGGGGCACGTCATGGGCCTCTTTGCTCCTCCTCTTGACCGGGCCTCTCTGTGTGTATCTTTAATCGTCCTATTGAGGGCAGGTGCCTGAAACTAGGTTGTTGGGGCTGCCAGGCCCAGGCTCCTAACACAATTCCATTATCCAAAAAGCCTACCAAGTTATGATTATATAAGTGAATCACATGAGGCAAACGCTTCCCCAAATCCCTAGATCTCAACTCTACTGCATTGGGATCCAAGACTTCAATCCATCCATTTTTTTTTTTGTGAGATACTCAAGATTCAAGCCAAAGTATTCCACTTAATCCCCAAAGGTTCTTGGCTGTCTCGGAACACAGAATTTATCCAGTCATCTCCGAAAGCTGCCAGTGTTGTAACTGTTTCAACGTAGCATGAAGGTCCATTCCAAAGTTTAGTGTGAGACGCACGGCAAATACAACAGTGAGGCCCTTGTAAACACCAAAAACCAAGGTACATGTTCTCAAGATATTAATGGCATACACTCCCAAACGGGAAAAGTAAGAAGATAGCAAGGAAAAACCGAACCAAAACAAGCATTGAATCATGTAGCTGTGCCCACAGTGGGGCACATAGGGCTCCCACAGGCCTGGGCAGTCCCGCCCATGTGGCCTTGATGGCTCAAGTTTTATGTGATCTCTCTCTTGGCCACGGGTAACTGTCTTTGCTACCTTATGTGGTCCTGGCATGTCTGTTTTCCCTGGGTCTCCATTTAGCTTTGGTTTCGCTGGTATAGCTTCCATTATTATCCTCTCGGTGGCTCCTTGCAGGGACTCTGATCTTGCTGCTCACTGACTGGTCTTCTAGGCTTTCTTTTGAGATCTTGGGATGCCTCTGTGGCCCTGCAAGTCTTGTGCTGTGCAAGCCTGCAAAATCAACACCGTGTAGAGACATCAAGGTCTGTCACCAGGAGGAGCAGAATCTGGACCCCTCCTCGGATCGTGGCCACATTGACCTGGGAATGTCTGAAGGCAGCGGAGGAGATTCCTGGGAAACCACTTCCTCAGTGGTCCTGTGGGAGCCAAATGCAAATGAAGGACTTGGACTGTTAGGCTCTGAGGCTTCAGAGGTAAAGTCCCGCTAAAGTTAAGTCTACTGTGTCTTGTGTTGCCCAGGCTGGCCTCAAACTTATTATGTGGCTGGGTATGACCCTGAACTATAATCCCGAATTTCCTACCTTCACTTCCAGAGTGCTGGGTTACAGGCACGTGTTACCATGCCTGGTCTATGTGCTGGGGACCAAATCTAGGCCCTCAGCAAGCACCTTGCCAACCGAGCAGTCTTTTTAATGACATCAATCTCTCTCATCACTGCATCCGCTTTGGTCCCAATTTTACATACATTGCTTTTCTGGGCAAAATTTTCAAATCTTTCCATTTTGGCTTTTGTTTCTGATTCCCATTGTAAACTGAGCAAAAGCATCCAGTGAGACTCATGTCACAGCCGGAATGTTATTCTGCTTGAAATCTTCTCCACCAAGTGCACGGTCTCAGGGAACAGACACAATAAAAGCAAGTTCTGGGCTGGCTGATTTTTGTCAACTTGAAACGAACCTAGATATATCTGGGAGGAAGGAATTTTAACTGAAAAAAAAAAATGCCTCCGTAGATCTGTTATAGGCAAGTCTGCGGGCCTCTTCTTGATTGATGATTGATGTGGGAGGGCCCAGCCCTCTGTGGGCATTGCCACGCTTAGGAGGTGATGCTGAGGTGACTAAGAAAGCAGACTAAGCAACCCATGGGGAGCAAGGCAGTAGGCACAGTTTGCGCACGGCCTCTGCTCCAGTTCCCGCCAGCAGCTTCCGGCCTTAGCTTCCCTCAGCGGACGTGTGAAGCAAATAAACCCTTTTTCTAATCAAACTGCTTTTGATCACGGCGTTTTATTACAGATGCTCTTCAGGACAAGGGCTTTTCCAGAATGTAACACGAACGGCCTCCGCTTCGCTTCCCACAGCCCTCCTTTCTCTCCGAAGCTTCACTGGGCTGTGCTGCCTGTGCCCCTGCCGGCGTCTGGTCTGAAATCCCACGAGAAATGCCCACACTAGTTTTGCTTACGGCTGTTACGTTTTTCTACTTGGCTTCTCCAGACTTTTCTAACGCTTCTGCTTCCTCGGAGCTTCTGATCATGGCAGGTGCAGTCACCGCAACCTTACTTCTCGGTGCCAGCTTTCCTTGTTAGCTGTCTTTCTTTCACCATGACCGAATACTGGAGACAACAGCTTGAAAAAAGGACGCTTTATTTGCCTCTTGGTCTCATTCCTTAGTTTCTGGGCCCCATGGCTATTTCTGGAGTAGGGAGGATGTCATGGTGGGGAGAACGTGTCAGAACAGAGTTACTTTATCTCACTAAGCAGAGACGGGCTGAAGGAAAAAGGGTCAGGGCAAAATATATCTTTCCTGGGCAGTCTCTAGTGACCGACTTTAACCAAATGGGCCCCGTCTCCTAAGGTCCCGCCCACGAACACGGCTCCACTGGATAACACACTTCAACACATGGGCTTTAGGGGGACATCTTCATTCTAACCCATGACCCATGATATTTTTACTGTGTGTTGTTATTGTTTTGTTGTTTGTTTGAAAACGAACTCTCAGGATATCGTCCCAAGACTCTGAATGTATTGTGAGCAGGGACAGCCTCAAATTCTCAATTTTCTTGCCTCAATCTCTTGAGTCTGGAATTACAAAAAATGTGCCGTCATGCCCAGCTTAACCATCTAGACCCTCAAGGATATCAGCTAACACAAAATCCCTCCAGCCTTCCACGGTGGCCACTGCAAGTGCCCAAGTCATCTGTATTTTCTGTGGTAGGTACTCTGCTGATTAACATGCTATGGATCAGAAGTGGATTCTTTCCTAGTGTAATTGATGGCTTTGTGACTAACATGCCAATGCTAGCGATGACTCTCACGGATGAAAGTTAAGACGGTCGGGGTGTGCGGATGGGCACATTTGAGAACACACGTCTGAGCAGTTGAGTCGAGTCCGTTGAGAGCTCCGTAGAGGGGCTCACACTAGTGATCCCAGCACCAGGGAGACTGAGACGGGAGAATGGTGAGTTCAAGGCCAGCCTGGAACAATCAGGGAGACTTGGTTTCACAAAAGATTTTTGAAAAAGAGAAACGAAGTGCTGGGTGGTGGTGGCACACAACTTTAATCCCAGCACTTGGGAGGCAGAGACAAGAAGATCTCTGTGAGTTCAAGGCCAGCCTGGCCAACTGAGTGAGTTCTAGGACAGCTAAGGCTACACAGTGAAACCCTGTCTTCCAAAACCAAAAGAGAGGGTGAAGAGGGAGAAAGAAAGAAAAAGGAAGGAAGAAAGTAAGGGTTATGGCATGGACTTGCAAAAATGGTATGTTACTTTTGACCCTAAATTCAGCTGGCATCTGGGTGCCATGTCCATAGGGTTTCTGGTGCTATAACTGATGTTTGAATATGTCCTCTAAGATTTCATGTGTGAGAAGCTTAGTTGTGTGTGTATATGTGTGTGTATGTGCAATTTAAAATTTAAAATTTTAGCAATCTAAAAATTTTAGATTTGTTTTTTTGTAAGGTGAATGAGTGTTTTGTATGCATGTATGTGTGTATGTGCACCATGTGCCTGCCTGGTGCCCGCAGAGGACAGAAGAGGGTGTCAGATTCCCTGGCACTGGAGCTACAGTTGGCTGTGAGCCACCGTGTGGGTGCTGGGAACCGATCTAGATCTTCTTTAACAGCTACACATGCTTGTGTCCACTGAGCCACCTCTCCAGCTCCTTGCAGAGCAGTTTTAGGGGATGATCTGGGCCTTTAAGACGGGGTTTCAGGAGGGATGCCATGGTGCTGGGAGCATGCCCTCAGAGGAGATCACAGGGCCCTGTGTTCCAGGGCTTCCTGTTGGGTGATGTGGTCTTGCCCTCTCCTTTGTACTCCTGCCAGCGGCTGTGGCCTCCACGTCAGAGCCAGCAGATGCCAGCACCGTAACCTTGACTCTTTTGATGTGTGAGTTAATAACTTTCTCTCCTCTCTCTCTCTCTTTTATAAAGTCAGCCCACCCCAGTATTTCGTTGGAGCAGTGGGAAAAGAGACTAATACACTGATGTGGGCCACAAAGATAACAACATGTTGCTCTAATCTGTTGAATTCCCTTCAGAGGCTCATTCATGTGGTAGTTGGTTCACCTAAAGGGACAGAGTGGGTCTTATAAATGTCCTCTCCCTGACTGGCTTATAAATTTTGATCTAATAAATGCCAGGAATGTTCGGATCTGTGGTGTGTGTGTAGATTTTCTTCTTATATAAAGTATGGTCAATTTTTTTTAAACCAGTTAATAATTTGGAAATATGAACACAAGTTCTATGATACTTTCTCCTTCAAAGATGGAGCCAAATTTCCCCTCCTGAGAGCAAGCTGCCCTTTTCACTGCACGGCCCAGGGAGGAACTAACAGCATTTGCTTTTAGGACTTCCGGCACAGTCTTGGAAGATGCTCCTGCCTTCTCTCTTACTCAGATGCTGGGGAGATAGGGCAGGAGGTGTGACAGGCACCAATTACCACTTTGTGAGGATACCCCATGCAGTTCAGTGGGGAGATCTGTATGGCAATTGAGACCTCCTGCCAAGAACCATGAGGGTGAACCATCTTGAAAACAAATCTCCAAGTGACAGAAGCCTCAGCTGACTTCCTGGGTGCATAGGGGACTTCAACTGAGCGGTCGCTCAGCTGAATTACTCCCCATGCTGATGGAGCTGCGCTCTCTTTGTCAGCGAGTGGTTCCTGCAACAACGCATAATTATCCTGTTATCCTTTGGGTGATTCTTACCTTTGAGGGATGCTGAGAATTTGATAAAAATTGTAGACTTCCTCAGGAAAAAATATGCAAGCATACATGCTGTGTAAAGGCTCACTCCGTGGTCTTATGTTTAAAGCTCCTTCCTGAAATTCTAGAATATTCCAAGTATGACCACTTCCTGAAGATGACTAACTGAAAGCACTTGTTCTGAGTCTGAGTTTCAGTTTGCTTTCTTTCCCATAGAAGAAGCAGCCTTGTCTTCCTTGCCTTAGGCTCTTCTCATTCAGAGGGCAAAATGGTCGCTCGCACTAGATCTTCTCGTAGGTTCTATTTTTGTGAATCAACCGTATGGAAAAGAGATTCAGGGTGGCTGGCGGGGTTTCCAGAGAATACTGCTAGAAATAGAGGAAGGAAGTCCGCTCTTAGAGGTGAAAACTCTGGTCTAGAGCTCAGTGAGCAGGCTTCATTTATATTCCCAGAACAGATGAGAAAGCTTGGGGGACTCGGACGGAACTCATTTGTCAGTTCCCTGGGGTCCTCTTCTCTCATTGTGACACAGACCCCTGCCCCTAGGCCAACACCAAAATAATAATAAGGACACCATAAGGAGAAGCATAATCTGGGGGACAACGACTTCTGAAGGGGACAGAGTCTGGAAGGAGCGCAGTCAGATTTCCTCTCTGAGTTCTGTCTTCTAAATCGAAATCCCTCGAGGTCATGCATTCGGAGTGAATCAAAAGTCCTGTAAGGCTCAGGGTCAGCTTCCTCTCTGGGAAACCCAGCGTGAGGTCACGTCTGTTGAGCTGCAGCATCCTGGGGCTGCGTCGGACAGGACATGTAACCCAGGCAGAGAAACAGCACCTTTCAAAGTTCCCTTCACTTACTGCCACACGTTAGACTTTGTCTTCATGGCTAAGCATTCTTGCTCTCAGTTTCCAACTATCTAGATGACTGTTTGCCCGCATACTTCCCATTCTCACCCACCTCGTGTTTCCAAATGTGAAGTCTGATATTGTGACCACTCAGCCGGCACCTGTCCTGAAGTCTGGCAGCTGGTCGCCACACTGACGATGGAGGCCAATGATCAAACAGGGCTTCATCGCTGACGGACACATAGCCTCAGCCTGCTAGCTCCTCATTATTTTCATCCTAATTCCTCTTCCAGCCTTTCTAAAAAAAAAAAAAAAAACAAAAAAAAAAACCAAAATCACCTAAATGAAGAGCCCTCTGAGCATAGCAGATACTTAGATCTTGTTAACCAAAGAATGGAGACTCAGTCTTGCTGGAACAACAAGAAAGAAACAACAATCACTGTCGGAACCCAGAACTGGTATTTTAGCTTAAACTAATTCCAACTTTTGTTCTTGAGAGCTATATATTTTTTAAAATATCTTTTTACATGTATGTTTTATTTATTTGTTTATTTACTTATTTTTTTTCAAGACCTGGGTTCTCTGTGTAGCCCTGGCTTTCTTGAAGCTAGCTAGCTCTGTAGACCAGGCTGCTGACCTTGAACGCTTAGAGATCCACCTGCCTCTGCCTGCCGAGTGCTGAATTGAAGGCATGTGCCACTAGTGCTGGGCTTGTTTTAACATTTTTTTTTGTTTTAATTTTTATTTTATGTGTGTGGATGTTTTGCCTACATGTATGTCTGTGCACCATGCGCTGTGCGTGTAGTGCCTGCAAAGATCAGACAGGGGATATTGGAGCCCCAGAACTGGAGTTACAGACAGTTGTGAGCTGCCATGTGGGTACTGGGAATTGAACTTAGGTCATCTGGAATAGCAGCCAGTGCTGTTAATCACTGAATCTCCTCTCTAGCCCCTATTTTTATTTCTCAAGTACAACGACAATATATAAATTTTTTTCCTAAATTTTATTAACATGCATATGTTGTACAATATATGCTTGACCCTAATTACGTATTATTTATGTTACATCACACATTGTACATACATACTTATAAATAGGCATTAAGTGGTGTGACCCTATGCACTAAACAATAAAGTAAACTTTATGTGAAACATTAATGTACTGATCTTTAAAAATTATTTACAACATAAATATTGTTGAAATTAAACCTTTGATGTTTACGTATTACATGTTAGTCATCCTTACACGGTGTATTAAGTAAAGTCAGTCGTTGTCACTATGAGTGACATCTTCCTAATTTCTCTCTTGATTTTGTCTCTAGAAGCCGTATCTATCTTGAGAAATTCTCTCATATCATTCCAAGCCCTACCACTTGGGGATTTCTGATACAAGACTGTAGCTCACAGTTGGCTAACACTTGGGGCTTTCGGGTACAAGATTGTAGCTCACACCTGGTTCTTGCCTCAGCACCGTGACACCAAGGTCACTTGCTGGTTCCTCTTGAGACGCATCACCACACGGGACTGGGTACTGTTTGTTTTTAGGGTGTGATTCAGCATGGCAATGAGGGTTTTAAGACAGACGGTTATCGTGTATCTGGGCCTTTAATACTGTTCTCACATACAAATCAGGAGGTGCTAATTTCCCACATTTGTTGGATGCGATAAATATAAACGCACATTTATGAATAAGCCGGTGTAGGTGTGTATACCTGCCTCTGCATATGTACATCCTGTGACTATGCAGGCAGCCCCACCCCCATTATCTCCCCTTCCACTTCAAGTCTTTGTCTCTAGTAAAGTTAGGTAGCACAGAAACCCACCTCTTGCCAGCCCCAACAGTCCCCATTCTTACAAGCTGTGTTGAGCTGGCCTCTCAGTTACAGGACTGCTTTCCATGTCTGTTTAAGATTCCTGAGACTTCCTGAGCTAAAACGCCTACACTTCTTTTATAAGTTGCTGAAGTATGCCCCCGACACAAGCATAGCACTTCAGCTCATCCTGGTTCCTAAAGAGAAGAGCTTTGTGATTTAAATTCCTAACACAACTACCAGTTAAATGTTTGTTCTTGTAGCTTAATTTCTAAAGCAAAGGCCCGGAAACGCTTAGCAGGGTCACTCAACCTTATAAGCACTGAAGGTTTGGTCCTGTTTTTTTTATGAAATTTTGGCAAAGTTACACATGCATATACCCTCACTTCAGGAAGAACGCCCTCCAGAACAGAATTATTACATTTAATGTCATTCCATTCTTTTTAATTTTGTATGTGGGAGTTGTGCAAGGTGTGATGCGCTTGCGGGGGTCAGAGGACAACTTGTGGGAGTTGGGTCTCTCCTTCCTCCATATGGTTCTGGGGCTTGGGGGAACAAAGATCTTCACCTGCTGAGTCATCTCATCAGTGCCTGGCTCATAATTCTTTTTAAAAATGTTCACATATTTACTTATCTCTGTTTCTTTTATGTGTGTTTGTACATGTTGGATTGGAAGTCAGAGGAGAACCTGAGAGCGTGGGTTCTCTGCTTCCGTCATGTGGGTCCTAGGGATGGAGTTCAGGTCCTTGGGCTCGGTGGCAAACGCCTCTGCCTGCTGAGTCATCTTGAGGGTTCTGCACGATGTTTTAAGGGGCTCAGAGGAGCAGCCATCAGTCTTTCTAACACATACCGCAAAGCGCTTTGCCACAGCCCCGGGATACAGCAGTGATTCAAACCAAGCAAGATGCTCAGCAAGATGGCTCGGAACTACACCAGAGTGGGAGGAAAGAACAAACGCAGAGCTGTTCTCCACGTGTGCGCCTGCCCCCGTGGTGTATCTGTGTGCACCCGGATACTATGATACTGGTTTAATAAAAACAAAACAAAACAAAAAAAACAATGAAGCAAAAGTCTGACTTTTATTATTCTAACTTTTGTAAATTGTAATATTTATAGCTGGCAAATGCCATCCCAGTAACTTTGGTCACAGGATTGACCTAGGGAATAGTGCCCCCACTCCCCATCACTCACTATAAAGTGTATTTAAGAGCAAATGTAAGTTAAGTGGTGGTGCACGCCTTTAATCCCAGCACTCAGGGGGCAGAGGTAGTCGAATCTTTGTGAGTTTGAGGCCAGCCTGGTCTAAAGAGAGAGTTCCAGGTCAGCCGAAGGCTGTTACACAGAGAAACCCTGTCTTGAGAAACAAAACAAAACAACAACAATAACAAAAAAACCCAACCCCCCCAAAACCAAAAAAGAACAAATTTAAGCATGATTAAAATTGTATTAAGCTATAAAAATAATCCTGAAAGCAATTAAAGGCAGTATGAATACACAACAGCTCAAACCCAAACTGGGTTTAGACACTAAATACCCAATGTGCATATGAATTTATAAAACAAATGATGCACAGAACACTACTGGATACCGTTTGAAACACAGAGGACCCATGGATACTTCAGGTCCTTCAACAGGGGTCTTTCTATATGGATAAACATTGTCTGCCATATCACCCCTGCACAATCAGACTAGACATATCAGCCTCAGCCCTGTCCTCACCCCTGCACACTCAGACTGTACACCTCAGCCTCAGCCCTGTCCTCCTCACCCCTGCACACTCAGACTGTACACCTCAGCCTCAGCCCTGTCCTCCTCACCCCTGCATACTCAGACTGTACACCTCAGCCTCAGCCCTGTCCTCCTCACCCCTGCATACTCAGACTGTACACCTCAGCCTCAGCCCTGTCCTCCTCACCCCTGCA
Organism: Microtus oregoni; assembly: GCF_018167655.1. Lineage (NCBI taxonomy): Eukaryota > Metazoa > Chordata > Mammalia > Rodentia > Cricetidae > Microtus > Microtus oregoni. Next base: position 20,167,723 of record NW_024543078.1, read on the forward strand.
CACTCAGACTGTACACCTCAGTCCTGTCCTCACCCCTGCACACTCAGACTGTACACCTCAGCCTCAGCCCTGTCCTCCTCACCCCTGCATACTCAGACTGTACACCTCAGCCTCAGCCCTGTCCTCCTCACCCCTGCATACTCAGACTGTACACCTCAGCCTCAGCTCTGTCCTCCTCACCCCTGCATACTCAGACTGTACACCTCAGCCCTGTCCTCCTCACCCCTGCATACTCAGACTGTACACCTCAGCCCTGTCCTCACCCCTGTACAGTCAGACTATACATGTCAACCTCAGCCCCGTCCTCCTCACCCCTGCACACTCAGACCGTACACATCAGCCTCATCCTACCCTAACAAAGGCAGAGAGCAAATCTAAGTCTCAATTTTAAAACATTAGGTGGAGGTATACACAGGGGATTGGAAACCATGAGTTAGATTTTCATTCCTTTATTTTTTAAAAATATTATGTTTGTTTCCTGGCCTTTGGAGGGAGCTTGCACCACTGCTTCCGTGTGAAGGTCAGAGAACAGCATATGCAAGTCAGCTCTCTTCTTCCAGCATGTGGGTCTTGGGGATTGAACTCACGTGGCCGTGCTTTGCAGCAAGCCCCTTAACCCGCTGAGCCATCTCGTCAGCCCCAGATTTTCTTAATGAAGAGCATTCACGATGATGCTTATGCAACTTAGGAATGAATAAATTTACTCAGAAATTAAGACTAGAGGTGTAAATTGAACTGAGAAATACAGTGTGGCGACACCACCACGACCTCCTTGAGGATTTTTATATAAGTCCCAACTATCAGTTAATAACCACCTATGACAGGACAGGATCCTGGAGAAAGACAGGCTTCAGGCTGGGGACCCAGATGCCCTTCGGTAGGTAAAGGCTGAACAAAGTTCTTCTAAGTGGGGAAAGCAGCTGAAGATTGCTTCCTCTATTGGATTTAATAGCCTCCTATCTTGTTTTTTAATATATGATATTCTTGAAATAAAATTAATGAAAACCAATTCATGGGATTGGGAGGATGGCCCAGTGAGGAGGAGTTTAGATGCCCAGGCGTGGCTTTGGGGCCTGTAACTACGACACCGGGGCCAGAGATGAGCAGATCCTGAGGGTGGCTGGCGATGGGAGCCAGAGAGAAATGGGTGTGGTCGTGGAGGTGCCCTCTGAGAGGCTCTGAGGGTGCTGTTCCCTGCTGACGATCAGCGGCGGTATTGCGCTTGTGATACTGGGCTACAGATTTTTATTTCATTTTACCATTCTGGAGGCTGAACCCAAGGCAACTTGCACGCTAACCATGTGCACACTCCAAGTTGATAACTTCCTATTTCTCCAAGCCAACAGGAAGGGCTTGCCCAGGCTAGACCCCTGTTCATGCCGCATTGCCCCTCTGTGTATCCCTTTAGCCCTGACAGCCGAGTTGGTGCCTCTGTTGGGACCGCATTTCTGTGAGACTAGGAAGATTGAATGGAAGCCCCAGAAACAGTTCTCAGGAAACAGCTCTAAAGCCGTGACCCTCGTGTGATGTGCTCAGCTCCATGCAACCCAGCTGTCTTCATGCTGGCCTCACAAAACTCCCGTTTCCTGTCAAAATAACAGGAAAAGAAGTAATAAGAGATGTATTTCCTGCCAGTCGTTTGGGACTATGAGAGAAAAAGAGGAACTATAAAACGTGAACAATATACCCATTGTCTATACAGGGGCCTTTCCTTGGAGGATGAGAACGAAAGACTTAGTCACAGGGCCTGGGACCGTCATACAAAGAAGCACCTTTGACTGGGGCCCAAGAAGACGGAAAGATAGACCCAGGGTCAGCTTGTGAGTGTGTGGGTTTCTTTTATCTCCCAGTAAAGCTAAGTCTATACTTTCCTCTCTCTCTCTTCCCTTTCCTTCCTTTCCCTCCCCTCCCTTGTTCTCTTCCTCAACTCCTCCTTCTCTTCCCAAAGTCCCATGTAGCTCAGGGTACTCTCACAGTCACTATGTAATCCATGGTGGATTTAAAATCCTGATCCTCAGCGGGGCCGTGGTGGTGCACGCCTTTAATCCCAGCACCAGAGACAGAGGCAGGCGGATCTTTGTGAGTTCAAGGCAAGCCTGGTCTACAAGAGCTAGTTCTAGGACAGGTTCCAAAGCTACAGAGAAACCCTGTCTCAAAAAACCTAAATAAATAAATAAATATAAAAAAAAATATCTGGTTTCCTCAACCTCCCGAGTGCTGAGAAGACAGGTATGTGTCACAGTGCCTGGTTTAATATTAGATTTTCTCAAAAGTCAGGAACAGCTCCGACCCATCCTGCTGGGGAGGCTCCCTGGATCTTCGGGGGCCAAGTGGGGCTGTGGGAAGTTATTAAATACATAGGGTGACATCTGCAGGTAAAGCAGTCTTTTGTCACATTGTGGGACAGACACCACTTGGATAATATTCTTCTGACAGCCCAGATGTCTTCTGTTTGCTGTCACAGCATCGCCAGCCCTGCCTCTGACCCCTGGACTGGCTCCCTCATAGCACCTAAGGGACCTTCTAACTCTTAGCACCCCCACCCACACCTGCAAAGAGAAGGTTTAGAAATAAGGGGAAAGGAGAGAGAAAGTGAAAGATAAAGAGGAGAGATCTTATAGGTTTTGTTCAAAGCAACATAGTCTTGATGAAGATTCAAGTACTATAGAAATGTCTGTCTCACAGTTGATAAACCCTTAACTATAAATCCCGTTGTCCCTAGATAACCATCATCAACACTTGAAGCAGGACTCCATGGCAGGACAGCAATATAGTTTTACAAAACTACCATCAGATTCTACATGCTGTTTCTCATGAAAAATATTAACTTTTAGTTGAATAGAAAAGTAGAAAAAAAAGAAGCAGAACTCAGAATCCCTAAATTGGTTGCCTCTTCAGCACAAGATAGAAGCATACTTCAAAGATGAATTATTCTAGAATTCAGAGCAATGACAACCGAAAATCCATTAGGAGACTGAGTTTGCCATTTTCTGCAAAATTGGTTTCAATTTAAAGCCATTACCCACATCTACACTCATCCAGCCTCAGCACTCTCGTTAGCCCCGCTGCTAATGCCTGCCTCCCTTCCTTCTGCTCTCAAACTGCGCTTCTTGCTGCTGGGTTCAGCTCCGTCTTTCACGGGCTCAGGACTCGCCGTCTGTGATTTCAGAATTTCGGATTGGATTGTGCCTTTCTCCAGAGGGGAGGGAAAGGATATATTGGTGTTCTCAAAATAGGATTTAATTGGAAATAAGGTCTTTAAAGAGGTCATTGGATTAAAATGGGGCCATTAGAGTGGCCCTGGTCTAGATGATGTCATCCTAGCAAGGGGACACTTGGACACAAACATGTGCAGAAGTAACACGTGTGACGAGCTGGGAAGAGTGTGGTCTGAAAGCTGGAGAGGTACTCTGCAGAAGTCGATGGGAAGCAGGGAGGGGCAAAGACCCTTCCCTCGAGCCTTCTAAGGGACCACAGTCCTGCTGACACCCCAATTTCATGCTTCTAGTTGTTGTGAACTTTGTGACTTGGTGTACAAAGTTCTTCTGGGTCTCATGCTCTGAACACTCGTTTCCTTCCTGGCTGGTGGGAAGATTTTGGAAGACCGTGGAGTCGTAGGAGGTAGGGCTTGATTGATGGGGGTGGTCACTAGGACTGGTTTTTTGAAGGTTATGGACTAGCTCTGGCTCTGCATCTGCTTCCAGATGTGCCGTGACATGACATGATCTCGTCACATGTGCCAGCTGTCCTGGATTCTGCCACGCTTCCCACTATGATGGACCCTCTGAAACTGTAAGCCGAAATAAAATGTTGCCTCCAAGTGTTCTTCATGTCAGAAGTTCTCTCTCTCTCTCTCTCTCTCTCTCTCTCTCTCTCTCTCACACACACACACACACACACACACACACACACAACTAAAAAAGAAAAATTGGTTCCAGAGAAGTGAGGTTGTTTGTGAGTAGACCTGGCATGTGGTCCTTTGGCCTGTGGAAATGGTTAGTTGGAAGAGTTTAGAAACCGAGGCTAGCAAAGCTCTATGGTGCTGTAATTTACTAGTTGATTATGGACTTGGGAAGAACGTTGGTGCTATGAACTGTGGAGACTCACAGTTGGTGCAAATGAATTTGTATGATGGGATGGCCACGAGACTTTGGGACCATCAATAGGATGCTGCAGTTGGAACCTGAAATATGCTCCACAGGTTCACATTCTGAACACTCCAAAGCTGCTGGAGGCTTTGGGGGAGGAGCAGAAGCAGATCTCTAGGTTTTCACCGTCTCTAGGGGTGGGCTTCAAGGGTCTCTAGGGGTGGGCTTCAAGGGTCTCTAGGGGTGGGCTTTCACGGTCTCTAGGGGTGGGCTTCAAGGGTCTCTAGGGGTGGGCTTTCACGGTTTCTAGGGGTGGGCTTCAAGGGTCTCTAGGGGTGGGCTTCAAGGGTCTCTAGGGGTGGGCTTTCACCGTCTCTAGGGGTGGGCTTTCACTGGTCTCTAGGGGTGGGCTTCAAGGGTCTCTAGGGGTGGGCTTCAAGGGTCTCTAGGGGTGGGCTTTCACGGTCTCTAGGGGTGGGCTTCAAGGGTCTCTAGGGGTGGGCTTCAAGGGTCTCTAGGGGTGGGCTTCAAGGGTCTCTAGGGGTGGGCTTCAAGGGTCTCTAGGGGTGGGCTTTCACTGGTCTCTAGGGGTGGGCTTCAAGGGTCTCTAGGGGTGGGCTTCAAGGGTCTCTAGGGGTGGGCTTTCACGGTCTCTAGGGGTGGGCTTTCACGGTCTCTAGGGGTGGGCTTTCACGGTCTCTAGGGGTGGGCTTTCACGGTCTCTAGGGGTGGGCTTTCACAGGTCTCTAGGGGTAGGCTTTCACTGGTCTCTAGGGGTGGGCTTTCATGGGTCCCTAGCAGTGGGCTTTTGCTCTCTTCTTCCTGGTTCAGTGTGATGTGAGAAGCCTCAGCCACACACTTCTAAGGCCACAAACTCCAGCAAGTCCTTCTAACTGTGAGGGACTTAGACCCTTTGAAACTGTGAGCCCGCGGACATCGCTCCTCCGTCCATCATTTCTGTCGCAATACCAGCTTCCACTCATGGCCCCTGACTTTGTTACGGAAGCACTAGAAACCTGACATTTTTTCCTCTAGAATTTATCCTGAGTCATCTTTTGGTTGGGTAGATTCCACTGATGTGTGGAGCTGAGTTTCTTAACCCTGAGGTCTCACGTATCCGAGTGTGTCTGTTATCTCTGTACGTGAAGAACTGCCTGCTTCCTTTCCCTCGGGACTTTTGCATGGTTACGTCCTGTCTTGATTTTTCTGTTTGTATGTGATCTTCTACCCGGATGTATGAATATTCATGTGAGATTTTCCTTGTCCTTGGCATTTCATAACTTCAGTAGGAATATATTGGTGTTGAATTACCTATAGTTATTTTCTTGAAATCAATACACTTTTTTTTATCAGCAGATTCAAAATATCCTTGTTTCAAGAAAGTTTTCTCGTGTTTATTCTTTAAATTACATTGTGTTCCCCTGTACATGTGACCATTCTTCAGAGCCCCTGGGGCCATTGCTTTTCATGGCTTCCTCTAACAGTGTTTTCTCTCTAGGCTCATCGGTGAGTCTTGGGACTATTGTTCATTTCTTGTGTGATTTCCTGGTCTGCTGGCCGTGGGCTGAATTAAGGGTTTTTTTTGTATCCTGTGTTCAGCTGCTCCTCATGTAGATTCCAGCCCAGCGTGGACGGCTTTTTTGTTTTTATCCTAGCTTGCTTTCCACCCTCTTCTACCCTCTGAAAACTCACCTTTCAATTCTCTGTCTTGTTTTGCGTGAAAGTTTGTTGACAGCCCAGAAAGTATCTTGAACATTTCTTATGTAGGTGAATTCCTTTTCCATGGTTGATTATTTTTAATTGTGCTGTGTGTGTGTGTGTGTGTGCGCGCGTGCGCGCGCGCACGCGCGTGCACGCGCGTGCATGTTTTCTTCCCCTGATGTTCCCAGGAGTGTATCTTATTACTTATCTTTGGATGGGGTCGGCTAATACAAGGTACAAATCTTTCGTCCTATTCTTTATCTTTGGATTGGTCTGCTAACAAGTGAACGCAGAGTGAAGAGTGGAGGAGGACGTGATGTGAGAGAGGACCTGCGATCCTGCAATTTTCGCAGGCTTCTTCGGCTCAAACACCCTTGTGCTGTTTCTTTTGCTTTGGGGAGCAGGCTACAGGGTTCAGTATCTGGAAAGCCCGCGTGGTCGAGACTCATGGGTCTCGGGGGACGGTCTGCTGCGCTCTACTCCTTCCTGCCAGGCAACCCGTTCCCACACCGCTCCTTTTTTGGAGGGGAGGTCAGCAAGTGGTTCTGGAAACCCCACCTCCCCCGACACTCTTCACTGCCTGATGCTCCCCAAAGGGTTCCCAGCCTCTGGGGTCGGCCTGTGCCACCAGATGGGTGAAGTCAAAGCACCATGTCTAAGCTTCTACCCCAGAATGCTAGAGATCTGAGCCGAGCCTAGGTCCAGCAAGCACCTGGACCTCCGGCCTCTTCTCCTTCCCATCCGATGGTGTCCAACAGGCTTGTTTCTGGGGAGCTGGTGGGTGCTATAGCAGCTTCTTCACCTCACTGAAATGAGGCCCCCATATTTTCATTTGTTCTATTATAATCTGTAGTTTTCATAACAGTAGAAGGAAATAACTATTTTTTAACAGGAAGCATTTTGTTTTCAAAAAGTTCACAAGTATTATAATAAGCTATTTATAGCTTGGGAAATTTTTGTTTTATTATATTTACATGTGAGTGTACTATAAATTATAAATAGGAACGTGATCCTATTTCTCATAACTTAGTGATGGGGCATGGGGGTCTGGTGCTGGAGACCGAGCCCAGGGCTTCGTGTATACCGGTAAGCACCCTGCCACTGAGCATATTAAAAAACCCCCAACTCACTTAAATTTAAAAGTATCTTGAACATTTCTTCTGTAGGTTCAAATCATAAGCAACGTTCCTTACATTCTGCTTCTTTTCAAACTAAAGATATCTTTATTGCTTTGTAGTTATAAAATAGTGCTCATTATAAAACATTAAACAATACTAACAAGGGAAAGTTGCCTGAATTCCCTTCTGCTATGAGGTTTATGAGATTATCATTTTCCACAGGTAAACAAATGTATCTTCCACTAGGCAAAGTGGGACTGCATACCCAGGTTTACCAAGCGTTCCTTGGGTAAATTCTGCTTTCATGCAGCAACTACACAGGGCGCCCCTCACCTTTGTCTGGGAAAGCGGAACAGCTCGTTCTTCGTTCTTCTGGGCTGTTACTATTGATTACATGAATGACTGTAAATACAAGGGCTTTTTTGTTTTGTTTTTAGAGACAGGGTTTCTCTGTGTAGCCTTGGCTGTCCTGGAACTAACTCTAGATCAGCCTGGCCTCAAACTCACAGAGATCTGCCTGCCTCTGCCCCCGGAGTGCTGGGGTTAAAGGCGTGCACCACCACTACCCGGCTACGCAGGATTTTAAAAAACATTAATTAGCCGGGCAGTGGTGGTGCACGCCTTTAACCCCAGCACTCCGGGGGCAGAGGCAGGCAGATCTCTGTGAGTTCAAGGACAGCTTAGCCTACGGAGTGAGTTCCAGGACAGCCAGAGATACTTAGAGAAACCCTATTTCAAAAAGAAGAAACAAGCAAACGAACAACAACAAAAAAAAAAAAAAACAAACATTAATTAGCAATGAATATGATTGAACTGTTCATCCATATTTTGTTTTGTTTTTAGTTGCTAGTGTGAAAGGGACCTTATTTTTATTTAAAAGTTTCTATCTGTTTAAAGGAATCATGTTTTGTATGTTGAATACACACTGTATCATATTATTCACCCACTTTATCCAACAATTTAATGTTTTATTCGGGTTTTGTGAATTATAGTTCATGCTTTTGGATTTGTTGTTTACTTAGCTACTTGAGACAGGGTCTCGCCTTGTTGCCCTGGCTGTGCTGAGCAACCCACTGCGGTAGGACAGATTAGCCTTGAACTTGTGAGGCTCTTGATGCCCCCTGCCTCCCAAACTCTGGCATTACACCCCTACGTCCTACTTTGGTTTAGGCTTCTATGTCTGTTTTGAGACAGTCTCTCACAATGTAGTCCTGGCTGTTCCAGAACTAACTGTATAGACCGGGCTGGGCAGGAACTCACAGAGGCCCACCTGCCTTGCCTCCTGAATGCTGTGATTAAAGATATCTCATGAAACCCTCACTGGCCTCAGGCCCACTATGTAGCCAAGGACCTTGCACTTGGCCTTGAGTTCTTTTTTAAAGATTGATTTATTTATTATGAGTACACTGTTCTACCTGCATATATGCCTGCAGGCCAAAAGAGGGCACCAAATCTCATTACAGAAGGTTATGAGTCACCATGTGGTTGCTGGGAATTGAACTCAGGACCTCTGGAAGAGCAGCCTGTGCTCTTAACTGTTGTGGAATATTATTTTAAGATGTGTTAGATTTGTTTATGCTGTGGAATATTTGTTTAAGGGTGCAAGGACGTGCTGTATTCTTTTATGTTGCGTCTGTTTAACTCTGTGAAGCTGTGATTCTTTGCCTGTCTGAAACACCTGATTGGTCTAATAAAGAGCTGAAGGACCAATAGCGAGGCAGGAGGAAGGATAGGCGGGGCTGGCAGGCAGTGAGAATAAATGCAGGAATCTGGTAAGAAAATATCTAGGAGCAAAGAGAAGGAGGAGGACACCAGGGGCCAGCCACCCAGCTACATAACAAACCACAGAGTAAGAAGTAAAGAAAGGTATACAGAAATAGAGCAAGAAAAAAAGCCCAGAGGCAAAAGGTAGATGGTATAATTTAAGTTAAGAAAAGCTGGCTAGAAACAAGACAAGCTAAGGCTAGACATTTATAAGAAAGGGAAAGCCTCCATGTGATTCATTTGGGAGCTGGGTGGTGGGCCCCCAAAGAGTACATGAGTAAAATACCAGCAACACTTAGCATCTGAGCCATCTTTCAAGATCCAGCCTTGAACTTTTGATCTGCTTGTCTCCACCTTCCAAGTCCTGGTATTACAGGTATTTGTTATCACGCCAAATTACTTTTGGTTTTCCTAGGTTCTCAATTATATTTACAGTGTACATTTGCATATTTTATTGTAGTCAGTTCTAATAAAGTAGCCCCACACCAGTCAGACTGAGTATAATAAAGGTCTCTTTATTTAGGGGTAGACACACAGAGCAGCCCTCCTTTGCCTGAGTGGGGAACAGGAGTCAAATCCAGCAGCCAAGGGACTACGCAAGTTTCTATAGTACATGTGGCCACGCCCAGAGTGAGCCAGTATCTTAAAGGCTATTGGCTGAAGGCGTTCCCACAGCATTTATAGTAACGGCTTCTTTCCAGCCTCATGTCTAAGCAATGGAGGCAATGTAGAGAAAGCAGTTCTTAGCTTGCAAACTCATGTGGCATTTGCTGAGACTACGTCTAAGGAGAGGCGTGTGGGACGTATATACTGAAAACTACACTGTTGCCAAGAGGAACGAAAGAACTAAGTTAGCCAAAAGAGATTCTCAATTCACAGAGGATTCAATAATGGTATGCTTGTCGGTTTTCTGCACAATGGGGCCTCTTTGCAGAAAGCAAAGGGCTGATTTTTACGTGTCAAGATCCTGGAGCAGCCAAGACAACCTGGAAGAGGAGGAAACATAGATAGAGGGCTCATGGACCTGATTTCACACTTCCATACAACAACAGAAACAGAGACACTGTTGCCCCGATGTGAAGACAGACAGATGTCTCTGCAGAGCAGAAAGAGCCAGACACGGCTGCCTGCGGCCCAGGTCATTGGTGGCTGGCGAAGCTGTCAAGGCTGTTTAGCTAGAGAAAGGATGATCTCTCAGCAAAGGATGCTGGAACAACTGGAAATGCCTGTGAAAACAGGAAACTGAAAACGATCACGCCCTTTCCCTCACATTGTATATAAAGAGAAGGTGTCGGAACAGATAAGGGCTGGTGAAGAGGGAAGGAGACAGAGAAGACCCAACAGCTGGAGGCAAACAGGTTCAGCATTAGGTCCTCGAGCAGGAACACATGAAGAAAACATGTGGAGATTAAATTCTATTGTTACGTTTATTCATTCATTTCTTTGTTGTGTGTGTGAACTCAGATGGTTACACTTGGTGGCAAGTGCCTTTAGCTGATGGGCTGTATAGCTGTCCCCCAAACTGGTAAACTTAAGTAAAATCTATAGCTTTAGTTAATTTTCTGGTTTTGATAGTTGTTCCATGGTTATGTTAGTTAATATCAGCTGAAGCTAGGCCAACTGTATACATAAATTACATGAATCATTTCTGTAGCTTTTCTGTAAGTCAAAACAGCTCAAACTAAAGACATTTTAAATTGATTTTTTTTAGAGCAGTTTCTAACTGTGTTACCCAGATTAACCTTGAACTCGTGATACTTCTTCCTCAGCAGAAATTACAGGCAAGCTTCTCCAAGCTTCCTGTGTAAAAAAAAAAAAATTAAATGGATGACATGTTAGAGCTAGAACCTCCAGAAGAAACTGTAATGGAAAACCTGGTAGTCTTGGACTTGACAGTTTTTTTTAAAAAATATGATCAAAAATCATAAACTTTAAAAGAAAGAACCAGTGAACTAGATTTCACCAGACACTGCTATAAAACCCAAAGATAAGCCAAGCATTGTGAGAAATATTTGCAAAATATATATGTAGTAGAATATTATTTTAAGATGTGTTTCATTTGTTTCTGCCGTGGAACATTTGTTTGATGATGCAAAGATGTGTTGTGTTCTTTTTATGTTGCACTTGTTTATCTCTGTGAAGCTGTGATCCTTCGCCTGTCAAAACACCTGAGGGTCTAATAAAGAGCTGGATGGCCAATAGCGAGGCAGGAAAAAGGATAGGTGGGGCTGGCAGGTAGAGAGACTCAATAGAGGGAGAAAAAGAGAGAAAACAAGAGAAATCAAAGAGCAAGACAACAAGGGAGGAGGACGTCAGGGGCCAGCCACCCAGCTACACAGCCACCCAGCTACACAGCCACCCAGCTACACAGCTACACAGCTACACAGCCACACAACTACACAGTCACCCAGCTACACAGCCACCCAGCTACACAGCTACACAGTCACACAGCTACACAGCCACACAGCTACACAGTCACACAGCTACACAGCCACCCAGCTACACAGCCACCCAGCTACACAGTCACCCAGCTACACAGCTACACAGTCACCCAGCCACCCAGCTACACAGCTACACAGCCACACAGCTACACAGCTACACAGTCACACAGCTACACAGCTACACAGCTACACAGCCACCCAGATACACAGCCACCCAGCCACACAGCTACACAGTCACACAGCTACACAGCTACACAGCTACACAGCCACACAGCTACACAGCCACACAGCTACACAGCCACACAGCTACACAGATACACAGATACACAGCCACACAGCTACACAGCTACACAGCCACCCAGCTACACAGATACACAGATACACAGTCACACAGCCAGCCACAGAGTAAGAGTGAAAGTAAGATATACAGAAGTAAGAAGAGGTGAAAGCCCAGAGGCAAAAGATAGACGGGATAGTTTAAGTGAAGAAGAGCTGGCTAGAAACAAGCCAAGCTGAAACCAGACATTCATAAGTAAGAATAAGCCTCCATGCCATGATTTGGGAGCTGAGTGGCAGCCCTCCGCCCCACAAACAGTACCCCACATATGATGCATATACATGCTTGCAGACAAACACTCATACACATAAAAGTAAAAATAAATAAATGTTTTTTGTATTATGTGTGTACAGGAGCCCACTGAGGTCAAAGAAGGCATTGCTCCCCTAGAATTGGAGTTATAGGCACCATGTTGGTGCTGGCTAGGACCCTCTGCCAGAACAGCAAATTCTCTTGACCAGAGAGCCATTTTTCTAGCCCCTCAAAACACAAATAGAAAAGGAATAATTAAAAAAAACAACAACAGGAGGAACCTGTTCTGTAGTTTCTTCCAAAGATAAACGTGCACCCACGGTCTGATCCCAGCCTCTTCAGAACAGAAATGGGAGCATGCAAAGACAAGTGAACGAATACTGGCTGCTTCTTTATCTCCAATACCTTCACGTGGGAACTAGTCCCACGGTATAGAAACGGTTAAAAACAAACACCTATATCTATATCATAGAACACTATTTGGCTATAAAATATGCACGACACACTACACATTGCTGAACATGAAGTTTATTATTCTATGTAGAAGAATGAAAATTATAAAAAGTGTTAACTGCGCTATAGTGATAGATGAGTGCTGACTGGTGGCCCTGGGAGTGTGGGGGAGGGAAGAGGGGTGATGAGGGACTGGAGGACTGGGGAGTGGTGGGCAGATGCATTATCTTGACTGTGGTGGTAATTCCACAGGTGCATATTATACTCATGTCAAAAGTAACCAAATTGTTCATTTTACATATTGTAGCATTGTGCTGAGCTGTAAAAAGGGGGAAATTAAAAGATAAAGAACCCCCACACAGCTTGTTGAAAAGCTCACTGGATCCCGCAACCGTGTTTTCTGGCTTGGTAGTTCTGGGTGGGGTCAAGAATTTACACTGTTCAGATTTCTGGAGGATGTTGACAGTGTGTTCCACATACCGGAGACCACTGGTGTGCAGGATGTGGCCAACAGCTTTGCAGTGATATTCTTTTGTCTGTGTGGCACCCCAGTACCTGTCTTCCCATGAGGGACTCACATACTGCACAGGCAGGTGCCCATTTCCCGGCCCCAGATTATAGGGTATCTCTCCTTTCTCCTGTTTGCTGGCACTTCGCCGGGAGCCTGTGGCGCACGGTCGACCAGATACCTCTTTTTATCTTTGGTTGTGGGTAGCTGTGTAGGAGTCCAGAGCCTGAGGGGCTTTGGGGGTGTAGTGTGCAGGAGGACAGCCATAATGACCAACTGCATTGGGCTCAGTGTGTTTGTGGAAGATGTGTCCTGCTGATGACCTCCTGAATTGTGAGGTTGGCTGTTTCCCTGACATCATCTTGGCTGAGTTTTCTCCCCTGGCTCCTGGCCCCTGACCCTGCTGCTGATGGTGTGTGAGCTGCTGCTAGGCTACCCACTGGGGGTTGGCTTTGTGTTCCCAGAAAACCGTAGACTGAAGTCCTAATTCTCAGCAATTAAGAATATGGCCTTATTTGGAAACAACATCATTGCAGAGATGAGGATTTGGGAATCCAGAAAGAAGAGTCCAGTGCTTTGAATGCCTGTGAACCTCATTTCAGTTCATACTGGTTTTCTAGACTTTAATGTGACTGGATTGAGAACAGGGTGAGAAGGTGGGGTCCCCCATGTAGGGGAGTGGGGGACACCCTGTGTGTGAAGGCCTGAGTGTGGTGTGTGCTATTGATGTGAACTGGCCATGTCAGGGACCATAGCCTTGCACTCATGAGAAAACAGCAAAACCTTCTCCTGGTCCATGTGGAGAGTGTGTTCATAACATAGCCACCATAGCCTTCTTCCCTGGCTTATGGCCCTGAGACTGCTTCTATTGGGACTAGCTAAACCTCCTTGTTCAGCTGTATCAAATAACCCTGCATCCTTGTTTATCTGTATAACAACCCTGCCTCCTCATTCAGCAATGTGCAACAACCCATCTGTCTCGCCAGCTGTTTGTAATCAGCTTACTGAGCGTCTAGAGTGTGGCAGCTTCTCCATCAGAGAGCCCAGTCGGCCTGCTCCCAGCTCTTCCATGCGTCTGCCCTTCCTTCAGTCCGTCGCCTCCCTAATCAGTCCACCCTTGGAACTGCGTTGGGTGCTGCCCTTATGGATGGAATCCGTGTCTGTATTGGTTTCTCTTCTCCCACTGCGACCAAAGACTTGACATTGAGAATCAGAGGGAGTAAAGGGCTATTCTACTCAGTTTTGGAAGGCTCGGTCCATTATGGCAGAAGGCCATGGAGCAGCAGACAGGAAGTTGGAGACAAGCTGAACAGGAAGGGTCCAGGGCAAGATCCAGCTCCTGGAGGCACGCCCACAGTAGCCCGTTTCCTCCACCCAAGATTCCATCCCCCAGTTCCACCCCTTCCCAACAGTCTTCTCCAACGTTGAAACCATCAGTAGAGCAGGTCATTTGTTAAGTGACCGAATCCTCTCTGGAAATGTTCTCACAGACTCCAACTTGGGCTCTTCTAGGCGACTCTCAATCCTGTCAATGCCCTTAGGAAACGTTCCCTGGGGCTTCCTGACTTGTTCTGACATCTCAGGACACAACAAGAAATAGGTTGTCTGCAGGTTGGAAGAGGACCCTCATGAAGACAGAATCCATTATGCCTTGACCTTGGTCTCTTAAGCCTCCGGGCATAAATGAAACAAATGCTATTTCAACAACTCAGTCTGCAGTATTTTAGTAGAGCAGCCTGACCAAGACATTTGGAAAGCTCAGTTGCTGGAGATCCAGATAGCTGCAGTACGCAGACGCCCCCGGTTGATATGGGCCCCAGGTCAGGAGGATGAGGACTCCCCATAGCTGGTCAAATGGGTGGGGAAGGCGGAGCTGGCTTATTCTTCCTCCTTTGTTTCTGTTTAAACCCCAAGGTGTCTACTTCGTATAAGGGTAACTCATCCTGTTAAGTAGCTCTAAGGTTGGTTATTGTAATATCGTCATCCTCTGTTGAAGACATCCCATTGTCACTACCATTAACTGTAGTCTTTGCATCAAACCCTTCCACCATCTTGGGGTAAAGCAAGCCTGTGTTCATTCACAGCGCAGTACACCCTATCATGTGACATCATCTTGTGCTTTTAATGTAAGGTTTGGAAGTAGCTGATGTACATATGTAAGGATTCCCCAGATTGGTAGCTTTTAATCTTTTTAAAAATATTGCCTCTCTTCTTAGCAAGACAGGTAGACCTGCAAGATCTGTCCAGTGGAGGCCAGCAGACAGCGTGGGCCTCTCAAGCCTTTCCCCAAGTCTTTGAATAAAGTATTTGACTCAAAAAAAAAAAGCCTCTCTAACAAGCTTTTCTCCTTCCTCTCCCAACCTCTGGTATGTTTAAGACAGGCTCTCATGTGACCAACCTGACATTAAAATAATTAAGTGGTTGAGGCTGGTCTTGAACTCCCAAACCCCCCACTCAGTGCTGGAATTACAGGTGCACATCACACATCCAGCTCTCCAGTGAGGCCTTTTTCTCTCAATTGTTCCTTCATTTAGCTTTTTTCTTAATGTGCTTTTGTGTGTGTTTGTGTGTGAGTTTATATGCACCGTGTGGGGGGGGGGGGGAGCCCTCAGAAGCTGGAGGAGGGCTCTGGATCCCCTGAAACTGGAGCTGTCAAGTGGGTGCTGGGAACTGAGCTCAGGTTCTCTGAAAAAAAGATAAATACTCTTAACTGCAGAGCCATCTCTCCAGCCCTCCGTTAAGCTTAGGTACAGAAAGATTGCATCTGTATTCATGTGTTCTATGTATGGCTGCCATTGTACACACATGGAGCGTGTTAGCCCCTTCAAAGGCCAAGTTTGACGCCTTGGGAGAACATGTAGCTTAGAATACCTTTTATTTGTGTATTTCTGTTATTAGACATCAGGGCCAAGGTGTAGTTTACATCTTGGAATAAACTGTTCCGCAGGCCATGCCTTTCAAAGCTCAGAAACTATTCTCAGAAGAGCATAGATTTAAACAAAAACACAGTCTGCTCCTTGGCTCCTGCCTGGCCACCCTCTAAAAGGCACCAACAAATACATGTGGCCTTTGACTTCACTAGTGAGCTCAGCTCCAGAGCCTTCTGGTTCCGGTTCACTCCTTCTCCAGAACTTTGCCCAAGTTGTTCCCCTCTCCGGCCAATCACAGCAGTCTAACTACTGTCTCTGTTTCAGCAACACAGAGTGAGGGCCCATACCCCTAGCTCAGTGACCCCTTCCAAACAGGCCACCTTCGTGGATAGTTCTCAGCTCTTTCTTTGGTTTCTAAGCCTGTCCCAACCTGAAAGAGAACTTTAGAGACAGACCTGGTGGCCGTCTCTTACTACGTGAGATTTTCATCTGTGCATGGCCATGACCCCTGTGGTCTCATGTGTCACTGGCTAGGTCGCAGACACAATTGCAGTTAGTTCTAAAAGAGGACAAAGTGTGCTCCATTCTCTGGCCAACATAGGATATGGAATAAAATCACAACCAAAACAAATGAAAATAAACCAACTACTTGGAAATTTGAAAGAACTCACTGAGTCAGCAATTGACCTGGGAAGGAAATCAAGAACAGAGAACTTTACTCAGAAAACAATAACGGTCAGGACATGCTGCACTGGTCTCTGGAATGTCCTCAGTGCTGAACTGTACTTTTTTTAGTAGCTGATAAAAATATATTTTAGAAAAAAAATTTAAGATATCAGGAAAATTGTGAGCCAGAAAGGGTGGGAACCATGGTAAAGAGGGTGGAAGATGGTTCTGAAAGACAAAAACAAGCTAAGTAGTCAAAAAAAGAAAAAAGTTAAGTATTTGTAAAGTAAATCCACAATTCAATAAAATTAGAATTCCTAGCCGGGCGCTGGTGGCACAATGCCTTTAATCCCAGCACTCGGGAGGCAGAGGCAGGCGGATCTCTGTGAGTTCGAGACCAGCCTGGTCTACAAGAGCTAGTTCCAGGACAGGCTCCAAAACCGCAGAGAAACCCTGTCTCGAAAAAACAACAACAACAACAAAAACAAAAAACAAAAAAAAAATTAGAATTCCTAAGGGGATACCAAATGATACATTGAAAATCAGAAAGCAAAATGCAAAAGTGCACCACCACTAACATTTGAACACAGGAGTGAAAAGCACAAACTTTTTATAATATAGAAGTCTGATGTTAACAAATTTAGGGAGAGAGAAACCTGGAAAGTTAATCAGCTAAAAGTTTTCAGAAAAAAAGAAATATTCCCTTAGTGGCGAGGCTGGACCACTGGAAGGGCCAGGAACTCGGCACAGAAGTTAGGCATAGCAAGGGAAACAGTGTGTTCCTCCTGGCGTTTGTGCTGGGATGAGAACATCCAGGAATCCCGAAGAACCCTCTGAGAGCAGCCCTCGGAGCTGAGGCGTTCTGGGGTGCTGTCTCCTCCCCGTGAGGTGGAGGGAACAGCGAAGAGGCAGTCAGGGGACCCTCTGAGTGACCGATGGTTCTAGAAATCACCTCAGCCTTTCCTCCTGTTTGATTTTGAGGTTTGTCTTCATGTGTGCGCACGCACACGTGACTGCGTGTTCGTATGTTGGTGTGTGTGCACACGGGTGTCCTTCCTCAGGAGCTGCTCGCCTTGTGTTTTGAGATCAATGTCTCTCATGGGGACTTGGAGAGCGCCACTGCTGGGCTCTAGGCTGGATGGCCCTCAAGCCCCAGGGATGCATGTGTCTCCGCCTCTCTGACACTGGAAGTCCAGTGGTACAAGCCTGTGGGCACTCCTGGCTTTGTTATGTGGATACGGGGGACCCAGGTCAAGTGCTTGCATAAACAGGCAGAGATGTAAGATGATACAGAACGTGAATCTCACCAAAGATCCCTGAATTCGATAGGATTTGAATTGCTTGCATACCGTAGAAGTCCTGGGCAAACGTGATCCTATACTTCCGGTTTATTCTCTCAGGCTCCTGAGGAGGGCTGCAGAGGGCTGCAGGGGGCTGCTGGGGGGCTGCCATGGCTGCCAAAGCCTGACCCCCAGGGGGCTTCTAACTTTTATCACTGCTAGTCTCAAGAGTTCACATGCCAAAGTTCAGCTGCTCTGTCTATCCTCCTGGGACAGGAAAGGACATGGGGAAGCCTTTGTAGACATCTTCTGGGCACCCACTGTGGGCCGCAGGACCAGCCTCAGTTGCGAGGAAACCTGGGATGTGCAATCTTCTTGCTGGGTATGTCTGGAACCTGATTCTGTTACGGAGCAAGTACAGAAACAGTAGTCGGTAGTAGTCAGCCATGTTCCCTGCACAGCGCCCACACACCATCTACTAGGATGTCCCTAATGCCAGGCCCAACATGGACCTTCCAAGGCATTCACAGACCTAGAGCACAGCCGTTTAGAGGGCGCAGTCTGAGCTGATGTTAAGCAGAGCTCTGTCCCTCCTGAGCTCTGGGCCGGCCTGAATCATATGAATAAGGACTACAGTGGGCCGGGGTGTGTAACCCCACCTCCTTCAAGGGAAGCTTTGGGGATATGCTCAGGAGATGGATGGTCTATGTCAAGGAAGCATTCCCCGTGTCATACAGTGAGGCAATCATTGCACTGTCTGGGCTCAATTCCTGCTTCTAGAATACTCTGCGCATCCTTGACTCCACTGCCTTGTATGTGTGCAAGTGTATGTGTGTGTATATGTGTATGTGTGTATGTGTGTGCATGTGTGTGTATGTGTATATGTGCATTTGTATGTATGTGCGTGCATGTGTGTGTATGTGTTTGTATGTGTGTGTGCATGTATGTATGTGTATGTGTTTGTGGTATATTGTGTGTTTGTTTTTATGTGTGTGTGCATGTATGTGTATTGTGTGTATGTGTTTGTGGTATATTGTGTGTTTGTTTTTATGTGTGTGTGCATGTATGTGTATTGTATGTGTATGTGTTTGTGGTATATTGTGTGCGCGTGTGTGTGCACGTGTGTCTGTGTGTGTGGATGTTGCTGCTTCTGGTTGACTTAGCTTGGTCTGCTCTAACAAAATGATGTACACTGGGTTGCTTGAACAATAGAAGTTTGTTTCTGCCTGGTTTTTAGGACTGGGAAGACCAAGAGCAAGGTGCTGGATGGTGCGGGGTTTTACAGGGGTCCTGCTGCCTGGTTTATCAACAGTGACTTTTGTGCTGTCCATGTTTATGTGGGATGCTCATAAAAGGATCTCTTTCCTTTTCTTTTCCTCTTAATAATGGCACTAAACCCATCGTGAGGATCCTACCTGTATGTCCCCAGGTAAAGTCCCGTCTCCAAATGCCATCACACCTAGGCTCAGGGCTTCCGGTGAAGGTGCTGGGAGGCATACACCATTCACCCGGCAGAACTAGCTTCTGGCCTGTGGAGGGCAGCTGTTGCCCCGTGACACATCACCTCGTATAGTGCGGACATTTTCTCATTGTGATAACTCCAATTTTGTGCAGGATGGCAATGCACCCAGGCTAAAAATAAACATGCAAACAAAGCTCTCCCACAGCCACAAGTGGCCATGTGACGTAACTGAGGCCTGAAGAGACCTGAAAGGGAGGACATTGGGTGGGGTTTCCTGAAATGCTGCTGATTTTCAACTTTGAGATGAATTCAGCTGGCATGTGGCTTCTTTCCATACTTCTCTCGTGCTTAGATTGCAAAATCAGTGCCTGAGAGCACAGCAGCCATCATATGAAACAGACGAAGAACGGCGCACAGAACGTGGGTCTGCATCCTTGGGTGTCGCCCGCAGCCACTTCCTGGGACATAGCTGGCTGAGCTAGTGTATTTGGGTTCTGTTCTCTGCAGCAGAATTCAGGCTGAAATGAGGAAGGGACACAAAACTCGTACTGTGGGGCCTTGCAAAAAGTGCTTGCCGTGAAAGCTTAGCAACAGGAGTCTGATTCTGGGATCCCAAGGTGAAAAGAAGGAACCTGGTTCTGAAATATGACCCCTGACCTTCACATGCTCTCCATGACACGTGCGTTCTTGCACGCACACACACACACATATCATATATGCACACGAACAAAAAGTTCTTACTATATATTTTTTTTCTCAAATGTAAAGTCATTGTGTTTGTACCACCACCACCCCTTTCTCCAGTTCAGAGGATGAGCCCGGGGCTTTGAGCAGGAAACTGTTGTCCGCTGAGCTCGCTTGCCCCTCCACTGTACTGTGTACATTTTGTAGCTGTATTTCAAGGTGGTTTATGCTTAAAGTTCTTAACACTTATTAAATATCTTCTCCATTATGTGATCTTTAAAGTTATTTTGAATTTTCTTAGCCTTTATGGGTAAACAGTGGGGTGACACCCTTTCCCTCCTGCAAGATGACTGATGCCATTCATGACTGTTGTTATTCAGGGCTAAATATAGAAGAAAAAAAGCCGTTGTCTGTTTTAGGCTAATTGCCTGTTAGTGCTGAAAACGTATTACAAGATATGAATAAACAAAGGAAACAATAGAAAAAAGATGACAAAACATGAGAATTGAACTAAAATATAAAACCAGGAAATGATTAACAAAATAATACACAAATATAGTAAAAATCGTTCTGCTAAAAGCATACACCCGCCAGTTCAGAATGAGAAACAGAATCTGTTCGCAAATGAACTAGGAGCTTTGCGCAGGCTCCTTTTTCTTTTCTTTTTTAAAGGATAAAGCTAAGCTATCAGAGGGTCTTCTTGTTGCGTCACCAGAGTGTTGACTGCTGTGGTGGGTGTCCTGGACTAAGGCTGACTCAGCGGGTGAGGGCACGCGCTACCCCATGGTGCCAGCCTTGCAGCGGGTGAGGGCACGCGCTACCCCATGGTGCCAGCCTTGCAGCAGGTGAGGGCACGCGCTACTCCCTGGTTGCAAGCCTTAAGACTTGAGTTCCACCTTGGTGGGAGGAGAGAACTGACCCCACAGTTGACCTCTGACCTCCACAGGTGGGCATAGCTTAAAGCAATTAAACAAATAAAACCCCAGGAGTCCTTGACTTTGCCAAGGAAACACTGAGTCTGGGCCACAACTAGGGACAGAGAAGTGGGCGGGGCGTCAGGGGGTGTGGTTCTTGGGGTTCTTGCTGAAACTCAGGGAGCTGGTGCCAAGCGGTTCCTTATACTCCTTGTTTATTTTTAAATATGTTTAAAGTTTTCCATAATAGTATTCTTTTCTTTTAAAGAGAGCTTTAAATAAAACTTCAGTTCATATTTTTTATGAAAGAGTTTCCAAATAAAACTTCAGTTTGGATTTTTACGAAAAGATTGAAAGATCAGAAAGCATTAGGCCAGACTGCCGCATTACAATAGCCCGTTAGAAAAAGTCTGGGCAGGCCTGACCCCGTGTCCACAGGCTGCAGCCCGCTTCGCCCTTGACCCCGCCCACAGCTTTGTGCACCTGCCTCAGCCTTCCTGATGGAGCTTTCCCACTTCCCTTCTCACATCCTCCTTCGCCCAGCTGGCCACGGTTTAAGCGGGGCTCCACAAGGGGAGCACCACGCTCTTCGTTTATGTTTACGATGCTTTGCTTCTAGACCGGTTTCCTGTTCTGCCCATCCTTTTTGGTTCCAACCCTGGATTTTGAAACTCAAAAGCTAGAAAGAGCCACATCTCCTCCCCAGTCCTGTTTCTGTCACCATATCAGCTCCCAGGAGGCAGTGAGATCACACACTGTTTACTGTCATGTATGTTTGTGTGACCTAATAAATCATGAGTGAGAGATTGTTACAGGAATGCGGGTCTTTTACCAGTGGCTACACCACTAAATAAAGACTCTCCCTTCCCATCAACCACTAACTATACTTAAATCTTTAGCGAGGGGTGGAGTCCCACAGCCACTCCCCATTCTATGGCAGGGTGTTGACCAGTCCAATCTTGTGCAGGTGATCATAGCTGCTGCTGAATTCAAGAGTGCAACCTGCATGCCATCTTGGGAAGTCGAATTCCCCACCACTGCCTGACTTGCTCTGGCTCTGCCCCCTTCTTCTTCCACAGTGCTCCCTAAGCCTTCGAGGGGGTGAGAATGATAGTCTCTCTGTGGTTGGGCATTCAAGCACTTCCTCTCGGTACACTGACCAGTAGTAGGTCTCTGCTGCCGTCTCTAATCATCACAAAGAGGGGCTTCAGTGACCAAGCCGGATGACAAGACTAACACAGGGCATAAGCACAACTATTTAAAAGGTGGTTTGACAGGCACATCATAGCCATTTGACAAAACAACAGCAGGAGCTTCCTCACTAGGGTCCGGGACCTCCTCAGCCACAGGTGGTTGGCTCTGTATACAATAATGCCAACCAGCTGGGCAAGATGAGCCCACGCACAACAATGGGAGTCTGTTATGAGGTAACCAACTATTTTCGGATTGGATTTGAGGCCTACTTTACGGTAGAGAATTCATATCTGGCACTGAAAAGCCAACTAAAAGCCTACAACCAAGACGGACACACTGACGCTATGTACCAGGAAGCCAGCAGGAGCCCTGAGGAAGGCCTGGGCGTGGCTGTACTCTGCCACACTGACCAGTCTTAGAAGCTGGCTGCAGACACTGGCACAGATGAAGAGGAGAGGCCCTCTGGGAAATAATGACTCTGGCATATCTTAGTGTGCTCAGGCCATCCCCGAGGGACTTGGCCAGGCTCAGGGAGACACGGGGACCTATGCCCATCTCACAGTCGTTTGTGATGTGGATGAATTGGAAACATCTAGAAACGTGTTGCTAGGAGAATGCATGGATAATTGTTATATGCAAATGATGAAAGGCACACTCTAGCCTGTACGGGGGAGAGAGAGTGAGAGGCGTCCACCAAAAGGCCACTCATGTACTTGTTTAAACGTGCCCCCTATAACACCCGTGTTGAGCTTGGACACCAACAACAAACAGGTTGGTAAGACATAAAAATCACAGGAATGACTTCTGAGGGAAGGAGGGGAATATGAGATTACGCATTGAGGGAAGGAATTAAAAAAGCGAGTCCTGCCTATACAAATAAGGCCCTGGACGCCTTGACCCCCAGCAGGAAGGTTAATTTACTGTGGGCAGAAACAGAACACTAAACCAAAACAAAAGCCGAGCTAATATTTAATGTGCGTGGCAAGAGGAGAAAGCTCCAACCAGAGCCTGATCAGAGGAGACAGAGAGGCAGTAATGGGGGGACTGGGCTGTGGGAGGTGGCCTTGGGCAGCTCCAGGGAAAGCCTATGGTTCGATTCTGCAATCTTTAACCTTGTCTGTTATTCTTCCGGAATTGCTGGTCTCAGTCTGGGTCTCTCTGTGCACAGCCTTGACTGGCTTGAGTCCCTGTCTTGTGTGAGAAACGGAAGGGTGAAAGGAGATTTCCATGGATTGCCGCTTTATAATGGTTTCTACCTGCCATTAACCTGACTTCCGTTAGCTGGGTCAGGAGACCTAGGGGTGCAGGGGGAGTCCGGCAGACTCATGGACGCACCAGGACAGGAACAGCAGGGAAATGATTCCATCACAAGAAGAACAGATTCCCATCTGGGCCAGGACTGCATGGAGATGCCAGAAGTCATCCACATATCAGGATCTGGGATCAGGAAGACCCTTGGGTGTGAGAATTTAGGCACTGTCTTCTCTTTGAAGCCAGCAGAATTGCCTCAGGTCCCCCAGTCCTTGGTCTTGAAAGCCTGGGCTGCCATTTACAGAGGCACATTTCCTAATTGACCCTGGTTTGGGTGTGAACGTCCTATTTCCCAGCCTCCCTATGACAAGGGAGCAGTAGAACAGCTCTTCCTGTTTATTTTTATTTATTATTCTGAGCCAGTGCCTTCCAGTGGTCCAGGGTGGCCTTAAACTTCCAATCCTCATACCTCCACATCCCTAGTGTTAGGATTATAGGGGTGAGGCACCATGCCCAGTTTCTGTGGTGCGGGGGATCACACCCAATGCTCTGTGCGTGCTAGGAAGCACAACATCAACTTAGCGACATAGGTGGCCCAGAAGCTATGCTCTTACCTGGGCCTCCAACCCACCACTGCTGAAGGTCCAGGTTAGTGGGTGTGTTGTTCACTGAGGCAGATGGGGGCAGCAAAGGGTGCTCCAAATCTCACTCTCCCCAGCTCTGAGGGGCTCTGCATACCTGGCAGAGACAGACTGGCATGGGGAGAGTGAAGGCTGTAGGTGCCAACCTTCAAGGTGGAGCCCCGACTCCTAGTGTTTAAGTTCTGGTATCATCTCCTTTCGTGATGCATGACACCCAAAACAGCAGATGTTCTGGGATGCGCCGTGGAGCCTGGCTCAGAGATAGCATCTGTCTCGCTTCCTGCTTGAGGTCCTCCCTGTGGAGGAGGCCAGCTTCTGTGGTGAAAGAGAGTTCGTGCAACCACCTCAGGGCCTATGTGATGAGGGAGGGAACGCTCCTGCCAACTCCATGTGAGGAACCATCATGACTGAGTTCCTCTGGCCCCACGGAGCTCTCATGTTCTGTCAGCCAGTTCAACATCTTGACCACAATTCCAGTAGGAGCCCTGAACCGGAATCACCCAACTGAACTGCTTCCAGATTCCTGCCGCTTGGATCTGTGGGAGAGGATGAATGCGGGGTTTCTGTTTGTTTGAGCGGCTACGCTGGAGGGTGATTTATCGCACGGAACCAGTAAGTCATCCGGGACATTTGGCAGTGCCCAGCGGCTTTCAGTTTTGTGTTTGGGGAGGCTTCTGCGCTGGAGCCTCTGCCAGACAGGAAATATTAGGGCTCCCCAAACTTACTCCCTCCTTCCCTCAGACTGAGGTCCCGACAGCAGATGTAGAAAGAAAGGCTCACAGTGCTTATCTGATAAATCGGAGCACCACACCTGCAGCCTGCCCAGAGGCCTGCAGTCTGGGCACCAGGGCAGTCCAAAACCGATTATGTAAATATGCCATTTCCGCTTTCCAAAGACGACTCTTTCGTATAGTTTGTGCATAGGCAGACCTTTCTGTCTTTCCACACACGACGAGGCTTTGACTTTTCTGCTATTTAAGGCCAGCTTGTTCACAGGCCCCAACTCCAATCTAAATTGGGAGGGGAAATTTTTTCTTCTCCAATATTCTTGAAAGAGCAATCCCCAGAGGCTGAGATGAAGAGACCCAGAGCCTCTGCACTGGGTTTTCTCTCTGGCCCTGGTCACCAGAACAGCTTCTTCCGAGAAGGACCCTTGGAACACACAAGTCTGTCAGTCCCCTCAATCTCGGCCCCCCACCATAAGCTCCACCCCCTAAGCCCACACCCCACCTCCACCCTAGTCCTCCTGTGCAGATGATCAAGTACCCATGGAAGCACCTTTGGCCATGGCCTGGATACCCGTGCATGGAGAAGGCCCTGCCTCCTGGTAGCTCCTATTAACTTGAGTGTTTGTTGATTTGCTGCGTGCCTGGTTCTGCTCTAAGGATTCCAGTGTGAAGACGTTTAGTCCTGAAGCCATCTCTACAGAGAAGATGCTATTAGTGCCTTTGTTTGCAGATGAGGCTGTTAGGGGCAATGTTCAGACAACTTCCCAAGTTTACACAGGGAGTGAGTGGCTTGGTTGAACTGGAACCCACTTAGTGCCATGGGGGCACTGTTTCTTGTCCAGGCCCTAGAGGCTGGACAGGTTTCTATGTATTTTGCTTCAGGCTAAGGACCCACATCTAAGGAATATCACCTTCCAAGGAAGAACGAGCTCAGGAACTCATCTTCCAGGCCCCTGAGGGTCCACGTGATTCTTTTACGAAGGTCAGGTGGTACCTGATCCGAGTTGTATGAAGCAGTAACCT
Source organism: Microtus oregoni (assembly GCF_018167655.1). Taxonomy (NCBI): domain Eukaryota; kingdom Metazoa; phylum Chordata; class Mammalia; order Rodentia; family Cricetidae; genus Microtus; species Microtus oregoni. The sequence continues at coordinate 20,193,098 of NW_024543078.1, forward strand.
CCAGGCTGTGCCCTGCTTACGTGGCAGCATTTTTACACAGCAGTAGTTAACTCCATTCTGAGTGGGAAGACAGAAGCGGTGCACGCCTGCATCTCATGGGTGCACAGAAATGCCAAAACCTTTCTTGAACCAACTCTCAGGTGCCGACCGATTATTCATTTGTACAAACAAAAAAGGTGCCACATAGAAGCTTATCTAATTATAAGTAGATTGGGGACATATGGTCTCATGATTATATTAAAAGCTTATCATGAAAACTAGGCCCCAAACTTCGTGAACATACCAGAGCAATGAGCGTCTGATGGCCTCACTCTGTGGTGGTGTGAATGAGAAGGGCCCCATAGCTCTTATATCTGAATACTCTGTCTCCAGTTGGTGGAAGTGTTGGGAAGGAATTAGGAGGTATGGCCTTGTTGGGGGAGGTGCATCACTAGGTTTTGAGTTTGCCATTCCGGGTTAGCTCTCTCTGTTTTGTGCCTGTGTCTCAATATGTAAGCTCTTGACTATGGCTCCAGCATGCCTACCTGCCTGTTGCTACACTTCCTGCCATGATGGTCCAAGATTCTAATTCTCTGGAGCTGTGAGCCCCAAATAAACCCTTTCTTCTATAGGTCGCCTTGGTCATGGTGTCTTATCACAGAAATAAAAAGGTCACCAAGACACACTTGGACCCCATAAAAAGAAAAGTACCTATTAACGCCGTGACAGAGATAGGGACAGCCCCAGGGACCTGTCATCCACCCATCTAAAATATGTGCATCAAGGGGCTGGTGAGAACTCCCAACTGTCCCCAGGGCTTTAACCTGATGGGGCCTACTCGGATTACTATCCTTTTGCCTATCTGTCTGTCCGTCTATCCATCTAGACCTGGTGTCCTGCAAACAGCTTCAGAGACACTTCCACAGTGGCAACCAGAAGGCTATTATTGGATCCAAGGAGTAGAAGGCAGAGATGTGGTAAATCATTCTTAAGTGCGCCCGACAACCCGGTCTGACCTGGTCCAGGCAGAAGTGAGAAACAGCTAGGGCCACTCACCCTATCTTCCGAGCCATTTGGTTCCTGTAACAGTATCAGTCTTGAGTCCTGGGGGTGTGTGGGGAGGGCCGCGTCTTCACTGAAGAGGCCACACAGAACAGTTTGTACTGCATCCCCAAGTTCTTGGAAATAACACAAGAATTCTGAGGCATGGACAGAGCTCCTGGCCTTGTTTTGTAAGAGGCTTGGTGCTGAACACTTTACATATTTTATCTTGTCCTTCTCATAAGTCAGACTTGCTGCTATTATTATCCATATTTTATAGACTGGGAAATGGAGGCTTAAAAGTTCTCTTGAGGTCCCAGAGCTCTTAAACGACAACCAGGTTTCCAGCTTGCCCAAGCACTGAGAGACATGCTCGAACAGAATAAGAATGGTAAGTTCCCAGGGAGAGCTAGCTCCAAGCCCACCCTAGACCAGCCTGTGCCTTGTCTGGGGACTTGGGCTCTGAACCCCTCCCTCCATAACAAGTGACAGCTGGTCTCTGAGAGCCAGCAGAGAATGGCTTGAGCTTTTTGGAGGACGAAGAGAGTAGAGGGAGGGAGATGGGTGTTCAGTTCAGTACAGAGACAGTTGGGGCAGAGGATGGGCAGCAGAGTGACGACTTTATATATTTATATATTAATTATATTTATATATTTATGATGGCAGGGCGGAGAATGGAAGGCTTGTGTCTCAGCCATAAACACCTTCCTTTCATCTCTGCACATCAGAGCCCATGAGTCACTCCTGGGCCTCAGAAATTAATGATTGTGCTAATTATCACCCTGAATGACCTCCTAGCATGAGTACTTCCCACCATTTCCTGCAGAGTGGCTGTGTCAGGCTAAGAGGGGAAGTGGACCTGAGGTGGGGAGCACCCATAATTCCTATGGGTGTGGTTCATTTTCTTTTTCCCAGTCTCAGTTTAGAGGTGACTACTGGCTTCCGCTCCTGTGGACCACAAACAGCTAGGCCCAGAGGGCTAGAACCAGGCCGCAGCCTCCAAACCCAGGCACTCAGAGCTCTGTAGATAAGGACCCGGGAAAGAGAAGCCCCCGGCTGTTTGCTTTGCGCAAGGCCTTCCGAAAACAAGAGGAAGCCTGCTGGACAGTAACGCCCACCTTTCCGCAGGCCAGGTCCCAGTCAGGTTGGAAAATCCCTGACTTTCCCTTTGTCTTCTTGTTTCGGCAAACCAGATCCCATAACGCAGCCTGCCCCATCCCTGGGAATTTGTTCCCCAAACACAAAATATCACAAGCGCCGCTCCACAGGCTCAGGGCCTCATGGTTTTTCCTTAGGCCAATAGGGAGCAAAGGCCACAGAACCCCAAGGGGAGACACCTCTCTCTCTCTCTCTCTCTCTCTCTCTCTCTCTCTCTCTCTCTCCTCTCTCTCTCTCTCTCTCTCTCTCTCTCTCTCTCTCTCTTGATGGTTTCTCAGGTAGGCACTGTCCAGAGACTGTTGGGGGGTTTGGAGTGGAGGACAAGGCCAGGGGAGGGAAGTCTAACCCCCTGAAGGTCCCCATGCTGCCAGACAGGCAGGGGACAGTGGGTCTCTGGGCCTTGGGCCAGAGGGAAGATAAAACTTATGGGTCCAGTCTTTCCTGTCAGGCATCTTGAGCCAAGTACTGCCTGGGGCGAAGAATCCTGCTTGATATCTTCCTTCTCAGAGCTTCGGGAAAGGCTTGCTCTCAGTGTGCTGCTTAAGACTACTGAAGAAAAGAGAAGGAAGAAGGGAAGAGAGGAGAAGGGAGAGGAGAAAGAAGGAGGAGGAGGAAGAGGAATGAGAATTTTCTGATACTCGCCTGCTTTCCAGAGTAAAGACACTGAGCAAGGGTGCCATCTTGTGGCTATAAATCAGAATCGCAGCCCGGACCCCCAACATGGTGTATTGGCCTATTTTCACCGAAAAGTGCAAGAAACAAGCTGTAGTTCTTGGTTCTTCACGAGACAACCTTCGTTCCACGCTTGGCATATTCTTTCTCATACCTTTTGGGCGAGTCCATCACTAACTCAGTGAAATGATGGGGTTCGGTGTTTGAGTCAACCACAACTGTAGGTTCTCCTTCATTCATTCAATGAACATTTCCTAGACTTTATCAAGCATTTTCAAAAGCCCCTGGGACTCAGCTGTGAGTGAAAATGCACGTTCTTGCTCTTGGCGTTTCAGCTAGGAGGCGGCTATTCTTCCCAAAGCTGTTCCGGTCAGAACCTGGGCTCTGGCAGCCCAGCAATGGAGGCTTGGCCACTCCCTCTCAATAGGCCAATTATTGAGGTGAAGAACAGTGAGAAGTAGAGAAAGATTTATTCGGTGTGGGCACACTGGGAATAGGGACAGATATGAGGTCCCTTAGCCCCCAGATCTACCTTGGGGTCCTGACAGTGAAGTTCAGGTTTAAAGAGAGGACCAGAGGTACGCGTTACTGAACAGTCCCTGGCGAGGTCGGTTCCACACACCACTGACCCATCTCCTGCCAGGTGGCCTGGTGAGTCCTCAGGGCTGTGTGAAATCTCACTCCAGGACCCAAGGTCCTCTCTGCCTTCATCCTTTTCTTTCTCCCAGCATGACAATCTTGTGGGATCCCAATTTCATGGGGTCCGTTATTTCAACAGTCTGATAGACAAGGGGGGTGCACAAATATCTTCACCCGCAAGGGGCTGGAGGTGGAACTCAGCTTGTACAGTGCTTGTGCAGTATGCAGAAGGCTGCGGGTTCAATCCACAGCCTTGCAGATAGTCCAAGGCGGGTGTGGTGGCATGTGCCTGTAATCCTAGCACTTTGGAGGTAGAGGCAGGCTGGTCAGAGGTTCAAGGTCTTCTTCAGAGAGTTTGAGGCCAGCGCGGGATGCAGAAGACCCTATCTCAAAATAAGTAAACATGTAAATGAAACAGAACATCTTGGCTCCTGCCAGGACGGTTACTTCAGGCGTAGGCAATACAAAATGTAATGGGCACAATAGCGTGTATGACATTGGGAAATGAAGCAGGGCCAGTGCCTTGCGTTCAGATGGGGTAATGGGTCAACACAGGTTTTCCTAAGACGGTGGCATTTGTGCTGAGGCCTGAATAAAGTGAGGGAGCAGGCCAAGGGGACAGGTGAGGGAAGGTAGACCAATTCTGGGCCATGACTCCGCCGTGAATTAACAGTTATAGGAAGCAAGACAGCCAGGTAGTCTAGGGGCTAGACAGACATACAATCTTTCCTCTACCATCAGTATCCTAATACACCCCCCCCCCCCACACACACACACCCCAAGTTCCCTAACAGTATGTGGGAAGTCCTTCTGGATTCAGGACCTTTGGACTGTTATCCTCTGAGCCTGACCTTGAACCTGATGCCCTTCCCTGAGAGTTCTCTGCCCCAATTGCTGACCTTCCTTCTGTGGCCAGTGCTGGTTCTACGAGCTTGCCTTTGTTTACACTAAAGGCCGCAGATCATCATTTGAATATCTCATTAAGCCAGCCAAGTTCAAAAAATTTTTTGCAACAATTCTCTCATAATGTATCCCACGAAGAAATCTGGTTAGTGGCCAGTTCTGGCAGACTGCGCCTCGCTCATTCTGTTTTCTGTCAACAGACTTTCCAGGTCGGCTCCTCAGGCATCACCTGGCCCGCCACACGGGGGCGGGCTGCCGGCAGGACCCGGCCTTGTTCCGGTCGGCCCAGCTTCTGCAGTCAGAAGTGTGTTGCTTACAGAGGCAATTGTTCGGAGCCAGATCGCTATCTCTGTTGTTTGGCACAGGAGTCCAGGAGTGCGAGCCAAGCATTTCCTGAGCGGCCTCTGGGTAGATGAGGGGACTGGTCTCGGCAGATTGCTTGACTCAGAAGGTCAGAGAAGTCTGCAACAAGGAATCCGAGCGATGCGGCCACGTCCACAATGCCCGTTTCCGTCCCCAGCAGCCGAGAGCCTGGGCAGCCTGGTGTGCGGGCTGGACTTTTTCCAGACAGCACTCGGAGAGCCAAACTCAAATGACCTCTGCCAAACTAATACTAACAATAATGGTAATAAAGAAAAGAGATTAAGCAAATTCAGAAAATCCCGTGTGGCTGTGAGGTCACGGCTTCACCGTGGATCTAACCTTTTTTGTGGCTTCAGCACCTACCTTATTTGGGCATGTCATCCAAAGAGAAAGGACAGCAACGCGTCTTGGAGATGAGCTGTCTCTTGCCCAGAGAAGCTCATCCTGACTGTCGCGATCTGGTGATCTGTGTCACTGTCTGAGCCTGGGGAGAGATAGCGCGGAGCATCCTTCTAGCCAAGCCTGGGCCTGGGCCAGAGTGTAAGGAAGGCTGGTCATCACGGCCTTGAAGTGAATCCAGCCAGCTGTGCCTGGATCGGCAGCCACAGCACACTCTTCCGAAGTCAGATCATCAGGGTCAGGGCACAGAATTAGTTATGTGTCTTCTCCTCCTGCCACCCTCCAGCAAGGGCTCCCAAGGCCTCTGCCTCTGTAGGGTTTCCTTCTGGAAGGTGAGTCCTGGGGCGAACAGCATGGTATAGGACGAGCAGAGCTTGGTGAAGGATTCTTGGGTGCCGTTGCAGGAGTGAGTATAAACAGGGGCAGCATTGCACAGAGAGCAGTGTGCTGTGTGGATCCTGCCCAAGCACTGCTGCTAGACTCTGAGGGCCGAGGAATACCCTTTGTCAGTCCAAAGTCCTGCTGAGGGGTATAAGTAATCCTGTCACCAAAGCTCCAGAGACTTTAGGGGAATATATATATATATATATATATATATATATATATATTATATATACAAAATTTATATATAATGTATTGTGTATGTAATATATGTATATATTATATATTTATATATATGGTGTGTATGTATGTGTGGTGTGTGTGTGTGTGTGTGCCATGGAGAGCATATTGAGGTCAGAGGGCAATTTTCAAAGTTGGTTTTCTTCTTTCATCCTATAGGTCTGGGGAATTGACCTCAGGTTGTCGTAGTTAGTAGTAAGCACCTATACCCACCAAGGCTTCTCACCGTCCCAAGAATCTGCATTTTAGCGGCTGGGTCTCTTCTCCACCAACAGTTCTGATGTGGATCTGGCTCTGTCACCCCTGACAGACAATGGCCTCAGTTCCAGCCAGAATCGAGGTGCTGGATGGACCTGAACCTGTATTGCCGTCCTTCTCCAGACATTTGTCTTGCTGGACACTAAGTGAAGGCCTGTTCCTGAGCTCTCAACGCTCCCTGAATAGGAATCTGCTGTCTTTATGGTTGAAGTCTGGATAAGCACTGTCCCCCAAGACAGAAAGGCCAGACCGCAGCTCCCCCTCCCTACCCCCCCCCCCCCCCGCCTTCCAGAACTGTATCTAACACAGGGCTTGAGAAGAGGGCAAAAGTTTGAGCTTTCCTGAGACCAGCTGCAAGGGTGGCAGGACAGGGTCACCCGGGGAACAACCCGGTGCTGGGGACAAAACGGGCATTCATGTTCTTTTTTAAAACTTTTTGTTTGTTCCTTGTGTCTTTCACATCAGGCATCTCGATTCCATTCATTTCCCTGCCCCTTTGTATTCACTCTGTGCCTTGCAACCTTCCCCCCAAAATAAAATAAAATAAAATAAAAAATAAAGAAAACAAGGGGGGAAATATCTCGTCACAGAAGCTGTGGCGCAACACAGTGAGCCACACAGTGAACAGTCTCGCCCATACATCTTTACTTGCAAGTGTTTATTGCGATGGGTCTGCTTAGAGGCCTCTGGCTTCTGCTACACTATCGATGCTGGGCCCTCACTGGGACTCCTCTTGGAGATCTTGTTCTTGTCCTGTATTATGGAGATCCTGTACCTCTGGGTCTGCGGGGCTGGCTCCTTCAATGCTCCAGCAGATATAGATGGGGTGGATTTGGGCGTGGGCCAACTCAGCCCTGGTTCTGAGCCTGAGTGGTTGCAGGGTCTGTCAGTCTTCCAGCTGCTCCCTGTCCTCACCATCAGGCATTGCCCTGGCTCGTTCACTCTTTGGGGCAATGAGCAAGGGGCGGGACCAGTTCTCAGAGTCCTCGGAGTCAGTCTCCCATACCTATGCCTTCAGGACCAATGGGCAGGGGCCTCTCTTACAGCTGGTAAGGGCAGGGGCAGCTTTCCCACCTGCCACAGACAGCCAGGGGAGGGGTGGGCGTCTCTCCCTCACCCACACCATCATGTGGCAGATGACGGCGGGGGGCCAGATCTTCCAACCTTACAACACTTCTACCAACAGGGTCGGCTCTCCTGTGCTGTCCTGTGCAAGGCTTCGGAGAGGGGGAGAGCATCTCTCCCCTACCCATGCCCCATGCCACCATTTGGCAGATGAGGGGTGGGGCCAGATGTCTCATGCTCAGATTCTTGGGCTGGCCGACCCCCCCCCCCCACACACACACATCCCCACCTCCACCCATCAACAAGGGCTGTGCTGTCCAAATGAGGTGCAGGGCCTGTTTTCCCAAGTGCTGGAGCTAGTAAAGGGAAGGGTCAGCTCCCTTGCCAGCTGGAGGTGTTAAGGGCTAGAGGGGAGGGCATCTTTCCCTTGCCCCCATCCCACACTGCAGACAAGGGAGGCAGTACCAGCTTTGTTTTTTTCACACACTCAGGGCTGGCTCACCTGTACCCCTGTCTACAGGGTCAAAACCTCTGGCCGCCCAGGCAAGGCCCAAGGCCCCGTTCTCTCGAGTGCTGCAGCTAATGAGGGGTTGGGTGAGGTCCCCCAGCTGCTCCAGATGGTGAGGGATGAGGGGAGGCATCTTCCCTCACCACAAGGCAGGAGGGACCTACACTCCCATTCTCTTCCCCTCAGTTTGCCCATGCCCCTGCAAGCCGGGTCAGCTCTATGGTGCTGCCCAGGTAACATGTAGGACCTTCTCTCCTGAGTGCTTCAGCCAGTGAGGGGCCAGACCAACTCTGTTCAGCCCTATCCTGGCAGCCTTCTGTGGTATCAGGAGCCATGGACATCAATACAGACCATGGCTACATCAGAGCCATGAACCTAGGCCTAGGCCCTGGCAGTAGCCCAGGCCCAGACATCACCACGTCAGCCCATCCTGCACCTCTTTACCTCCTCATATGTGCAGATGTCCGCAGGACATGAGCCATTCCGTCTCTCTCTCCAGCACTATTTGCTCACGGCAACAGTGCCTGTCTGCCAATGTTTTCTCCTTGGAGCCCAGGGTAGACTACCACAGACCTGCCTGTGGGTCTCCTTGTCCCTCCCAATCATCGTGGCTGAGCAGGACCATGCTTCCTCCTCAAGCCTGGAGTGGTCCATGCTGGGCCTCGTTCACATTCTTGAATGTATAGTAAACTTAACTCAAATCCCATGATGACCTTCCAGGTGCCTCCGAGCCGCTGCTAAACTCACCACATGGTCCATAGCCACAGCGCCTTCCCCTCACACCGCCACCCTGGCCCGGAACTGTCCTTTGATATCCCACCCTCTTCTCTTTAACCAAGTAGGTTTATAGGAAATGGGCCATGTGTTTCTTCCCCAGAGGTTTGTTATTTTAAATGTCATTGACTATGGTCTGGTGAGCGTTTTCTGCCCAATTCCTGTACTAGAAGTTGTGGGAACTTATCCTAGGTCCTGATCCCGGCATCTGTGACAATTTGACCAACCTTAGAGTCTTCTCTGTCACGCAGAGGTTTTGTTTAACAAGTCGATGACTTTCTGTACAGAAGTCTGGGAGAGGGAGCTGCTGACCACTGCAGATTCATGGAGTGAGTGACTCAGCAGGCCATCTAAGGGGTGACAGAGCAGAGGAAGCTGGTGTGGGGAGCGGGAAGCAGGTAGGTGTGGACAGATACACTCTGACTTTGGACCTCTCTTGGGCATCTTGCAAGTTTGCTAACTTGACCCAGCTGGAGAGAGAGAAAAAAAAATCACTGAGTATCTTTGGCAATATCTGTTGACAAGGACACCTGTCTGAACTTAATCTGTGGGCTCAAGAACTGGGCAGGGTCACACTGGAACCACCAGTTACAGTCCTCCCCCCCCCGCCCCGTGTGTGTGTGAGTGCATATGTGTGTGTGTGGAGGGGAGGGAGGGAGAGAATGTGAAAATGTTTAACCCTTAGCTCTTTAAAAACTGAAATATTGTCAAATAAAATACTTCAAACTGATAATTATTGCTGGTCAATAGAGTATTATTATTTATTAATAATTCTTTATATTAATGTTTTTCTGTTGAAAAAAGCTAAAGAAAGTTTTTAAGGTGATAGTGTCAAAATTACATAGAATTTTAGGAAATTATTTTTTATGCCATACATGCTAGGCAAGTGCTCTACCTCTGAGCTACTAGACGCTACTGTCTTGGTTTCCTGTTATTGAGATAGAATACTCTGACAAAAGCAGGTTGAGGCTTTGCTCTTCACAGGGTTCAAGGGTGTGGTCCATCATGGTGGGGAAGTCAAGGCAGGCAGCAGAAGCTTGAGGCTGTTGGTCACATTGTCCCTATAGCCAGGAAGCAGAGGACAGTGGATGTCATGCTCCCTTCTCCACACAGATAGGCTAAGATTCCAGCCTAGGGAATGGAGCCACCTTTAGTGGGCATGTCCTCAAGCAACCTCCCCCATGGGCAATCCCAGAGGCTCCTCTTTCATGCAGTTTTAGATACTATCGATTGATACTAACTAGCCACCATACCTGAGCTTTTGAGGCAGTTCATCACTTACCTCAGGCTAGCCTCGAACTTGCTTTGTGGTGTAGGCTGCCTTCAAAACCACATTCTTCCTGCCTTTGACTCCTGAGTGCTGGGATTAAAGGTATGGGCCATCATACCCTGTCACAAATTATTATCTCACAACCAATAATTCAGTGTTAAAATGGTTGACTTAGGCATCTGCAGTATTGAGTTCACCGTCCACTCCTGGCCCAATACTCATAGAAATATCTGCTTAACAATCTCCCAAGCACTGTGCCAGTCCGTGAGTCACTTGTAGGTTCTCATCTGGAAACAGTCCCATGTTTCAAACTTTCAGCACATGGTGGTTTTCTGGTAGTTATTCTCGGGGTCTTTGTGTCTTTTGCTTTTGTTTTGTTTTTCAAGACAGGGTGTGTTTGTGAAGCTTTGGAGCCTGTCCTGGAACTTGTTCTGTAGACCAGGTTGGCCTCAGATTTATAGAGATCCACCTGCCTCTGCCTCCCAAGTGCTGGGATTGAAGGCGTGGGCTACCAACGCCCAGTTCTCCATGTCTTATAGGCACAGAATTTCCCCATTTGATCTCAGCATCAGCTTCCTCCGAGACTTCACATTGCAGCTGTGCAGGTTCATTCTAATTTGGTGACTCACCACCTCTGTTTCCATGGCTACCTCTCCAGCATCTTTAAAAGCAGTGGCAGAGGCATGAAGTCAGGAGCAGGAGCAGGAGGAACAGAGCTCAGCTGTACCCACAGGAGCCTCAGAAAGCCTCCAATCGTCTCTGAATAATCTTACTCTTTTCTATGCAGGAAAGTCACCCACATTTGCTCCCAAACATGGACTGAATGTGGACCATTCTCACAGGGAGGATAATGGAGCTCTGGCTTGGGCAGTGGTGGGATGGAGGGAGAGGGGAATGGTAGCAAGTGTGACTCAGGGCACAGCCAGCACCAGTGCTGGAATTCTGGGCAGAAGTGCAGGAAGCATGGGTGGAAAGGGATTTCACATACCCGGGCAGAAACCGTGCCAGTGTGATCCCCAGGTGGGGAGTTCAGAGACATCGTGGGCACAGGCATGGATTTGGGAGCACTGGTGATGATAATAGGTGAGCTCTCTGCCAAAGAGAAGACCAGGAGAGAAGTGTGGAGGGAGGAGTGACCTTGATCTTCAGAGTGGTGGAGCCTGAGGGGACAGCACAATTAACGCCCCAGAATTCCCCTGTATCCTCGCCATCCGGTGTCTGGGCCTTTGCTGTGTTAGAGTTCTACTTGGAAACACCGTCATTGTGAGGTTCCAGTATCCCACTCTAAGGCTCATGAAGTTAGAGTTCAAATAAGGACTAAACTAATGTAAAGATACCAATGCCTGATACCACTGTGTCCTGCAAGCAGGTTCCCATGGGAACTGAGGATGTAAACCCACTATCTCACAGGAGGCTGACTGCTGAGGAGGCACAGTGCAGGGCAGAGGGGTTCAGAAAAGAGGACGGCAGGGGTAGGAGGGATTCTAGTCCTTCAGAGGCTAGCTGGAGAACAGCGTGGCGGAGGCATGCCTTTGGAGGCTACGCTGCACACTGGTCCCCATTCAGTTTCCTTCTCTCTGCTTCCCGTCTGACGTCATTCTAACCTCTCCTCGGCCACACCCTGCTACTGCCATTGGTAGTCCCCTCACAATGGCCCAGAAACATAAACGTTCTGAAACAATGAGCTGAAATAAATCCTTCCTCCCTTGATCGCTTCTGCAGGTGCTTGATCAGGACGAGGTAAACTTAACTAGCCGGCCTCAAGTCTGGCCTGGGTCTTAGGTTTGAAAGAAGGTGAATATGAACTGGGCTGCACAGGCTCTGAGTAAGGATCCCCAGGTAGAGGGGCCAACTAATGTAAGGTCCGAGGTAGCACTGAAGGAAGACTCCAGACTCAAATAGTATGTGAGAGCAAAGAGCATTTATTAATATTCCAGCATCCATGTGAGGTCGTTCACGAGAGGGGCGTGCAGGCTTCTTTTAAGCACAACTCAGGGGAGTTGCAGGGACAGTCAGGTCATCTCATACATAATTGGTTAGGCAAGCAGCAGTTCCATCAGAATATTGCTAATTGGCTGAGGTTTAGTTTTGATCATTTTTGGACATACTTGCACAAGCTTGGGCAAGTCTGGATGTGACTCAGAACGGGGCTGTGGGATTTGTCCTTGAGACGCTGTGAGGCTGACTTAGGTCTTGTGTTTGTTCTCTCCCTCATCCCTGACTGCAAGGGCATTGTGGATGAATGACCCTTTGTTGGGAGAGACACCTGTTTTGCCCTTCTCAGAGAACTGAAACTTAAATTCAGCTGTGAGTGGGAGAGGTAGGAGTGAGAAGCCCCTATGTACCCTGATGGGAAGCTGGCCTCTAACCTCAGTGTAGGTCAGTAACCTGCACTGAGCTTCTTTGGAGAGTCCTCAAGACATTGGGGTGAAGAAGGGTGCCCCTATTGTGGCTGGTCATCTTCGAGATAGACTGGTAGAAGGGTAGTGTGGTCAGGATGATCGAGGAGAAGGTCACTAAGGAAATCAAAGTCTTTCTGTTCCTACCATGAGGTGCATCATAGTCCCTGGAGAGACTTCAGGTCCCTGGAGAGAGCTGAGTGAGATCGGAGTCAGGCTGAACCCTTGCTACATGCTAGGCACTGTAACCTTAATTTTCAGAAGAGCCCTACTAGAGAGAAGTAGCCTCCTGGGGCCATCGATGATTCCCGTCCCAACACCAGAGATCCAAGAAGGTCAGGACACAAGGTTCAAATCCACAGTCCTTCCTCCCGTGCCTGGGGCTCCCAAAAGGTTGACACTGAGAACCTTTCTCAAGAAGACTGGAACAAGTTGCGTTGGACATGAACCTGAAACTGTTGGTGTTTTCAGTTTCCTGCTGCCCTGGCCAGGTCTGAGAGGGACAGGTTTGAAGTTTGTCTTTGTTGTCCCCTCATCAGGCCTCTCTGGGCTGCCCCTTCCCTAAGCCCAGACAATCTGCTTCAGCTAGCAGAGGCTGCATCAGGCCGCCAGCAGCCACACCAGCCTAGATAATTCAGAGCACTTCCTTGTTAGTCATGGTGACTTCCTCTTGTTGTCTGTCTGTCTAGGGAATGCAAGTGTCATGAGGTACCTCGTCATGTGACTTGTTTTCCCCATTCGTCCCCAGGAGTCAGCTTGTGGCACTCAGTGTGTTGCTAAGTGGCCCTCATGGAGCAGCTTCTGCATAGGGCCTTCAGGAAATACACGTTCCATTGAAGAATAGCTTGTGAATTTCATGTGACTGGACTTTGAATGGGAGAGAAATGTTAATGCACATGCTAGGGTCTCCAGCTCTGGCTCTTTGGTTCATCTGGTAATGAGGATCCAACAGGTTTACTCACCAGGCAATCCCCCTCACCTGCAGCGTGGGAAGCTCCCCCACAGCCTCTGCCATCCTCCTTCTGCTCCGTTAAAGCAGCACTTCTGAGAATCCTGTGGGGGCCAAATCAAACTTTTTCCCTTCAGTCTATGTTCTCAAGTTAATTGCGGTGGGAGGGAGGAACTATAGTGGGAGGGAGGAAGAAATGGGTTCTAGTTTAGCCAAAATGTGTGTGTCCTAGATCCTCGCCGAGTGTTTGGGGATCATGTCATTGAAACTGGCATGTAACAAGTGGAAAGAAGCCAGGCAGCACCCTCGCCAGTCTCTGCCAGCACATTCTAAATCCCCTGCGCACCCGAAGGGCACTGTGAGAGCTAAAGTTATGTCTCAAGTTTTGTTGGTGTTGTTGTGTTGTGTTGTTTTGTTTTTTTGAGGCAGCACTTACCTGTGCAATAGCTCTGGCTGACTGCCCTGGAACTTGAATTATTGACCAGGCTAGCCTTGAACAGAGATCTGCCTGCCTCTGCTTCCTGAGTGCTGGGGTCACAGATTTGCAGCATCACTGCCTGGCTATGTTTTAAGTTTTAATTACTGTGCTGTAAAACAAAAAATGCCTCTCACCTGTAAGCCCAAGGGGAGATAACTTTCCGGAATGCTGGGAGCTGTTGTTCCTGTAAGATAACAAGCCACATGTTTTCACGTCTATAAACAAGGTAGGTTGTCCCTACTGCACAGGATGAGCTTGTAGGTGAGTAGTCTGTAGTTAGGATGAATATCAGAATGTGTGGTGCCCCTGATGGACAAAGGGAGGATAGGACACAGCCTTGTAGGTTTTGCCTTTGTAAGTACCTAGCTAATTGGCGCCATTCTCTCAGAATCCCAGTCCTAGACCTGGTCAGTGTCCATTGTCCTGGCCAGTATTTAATAAAGCTTGGTTCAAATTTGGCTCAAAAAATTGTGGTAGTGGGTCTATTCTCATCCAGTAGGATTAATAGCATCACGTTTCCTAGCCTCACACTGACGCTTTAAAACACATCAACATTGTTCTGACTGCGAACTGTGTGGGAAGCGACCACAGAAGCAGGGACTTTCTCTTTCCTTGGGTGTCTATGCCTCAAGAGGTTGGAACAAACCAGTTTCATGGAGCAGAAAGCTGTTCCTGGGGAGACTGTGAATATGGAGTTGCCCAAACATTTACTTGGTTCTCAGCTGTTATTTCTCTCTGTTTGTTTATTTGCTTGTAGCGGGGTCTCACTCTGTAGCCTGGGCTGGCTTAGAATCTGTGAACTTCCTGCTTCAGCCTGCCAGCTGCTGTTACAGGCTTGGATCACTCTTCCCCTTCTAACTCAGGCTTCCTAGTCGAGCTCACTGTTGGGCTCACAGGCACAAGAACAGCCCATATCCTTGGTGACAGAGCGTGTGTCCAGGTGCTTATGGGAGCAGAGGCCTGGGTGCTCTGTCATGACCACTGCACTTTGCTGAGCACAAGAATTTTCATTTCAGGGGCTGGGAAATGTCTCAGTGGAGAAAGTACTTACTGAGTTAGTGAGGACCTGAGTTTCACCCCCACTACCCATGTAAATGGCGCACAGCATGGAGACCCACTAATATTCCCTGCACTAGGTTGGCAGAGACAGGATCCTGGGGACAAGCTGGAGAGAGAGCCTGGCTAGCCAAATCAGCAAGGTTTGGGTCCAAGTGAGAGATCCTGCCTCAGTATGTAAGGTGCAGAGTGACTCCTGACCCCCACACGCATCTGCAAACACACATGCACCTCACATGCATATTTAATCACAGACATGTGAACACACATTAATCATAGCATGTTGACAGAGGTTTCTGTCCTGCCTGGTCCCAAAGAAACACACAGAGGCTTACATTAATTATAAACTGGTTGGCCTATTAGCTCAGGCTTCTTATTAACTCTTATAGCTTACATTAACCCATAATTCTTGTCTGTGTTAGCCACGTGGCTTGGCACCTTTATCAATGAGGCATTCTCATCTTGATGACTGCAGACTGAGCCTTTCCTCTTCCCAGAATTCTCCTGTTCTGGTCACCCTACTTACACTTTCTGCCTGGCTGCTCCAATCAGTGTTTTATTAAATCAATACAACTGACAAATCTTTACAGGGTACAAGATCATTGTCCCACACCAAAAGCACACACATACACAAGCAGTTTTTTTTTTCATTTCAAATAAAGCTGTCCAGTCAATAAGAAAACAGAGAGAAGAAAATAGTTAGGCAGACTCAGTTCTTAAGATATACTGAATGCAGTGGAGGACCCAGGAGCCTGGAGTTTAACAGTGCCACACTGCTCTAAGCTAAACTGCTGACCAGAGGGCTGGGAGCCAAAGCCGGTGGCAGAGAACTTCCCAGCACACACAGGGTCCCAGGCTCTATCCCTAGTCCTGCACACAACAGAAATGACAAGAACTGCCAGGCCAGTGGTGGTGGCACAACCTTTAATCCCAGCACTCATGGGGCAGAAGCAGGTGGATCTCTGTGAATTTGAGGCCAGTCTGGTCTGTAGAGCTTGTTCTAGGACAGCCAAGGCTACACAGAGAAACTCTGTCTCAAAAACTAAAATAAAACAGAACAAAGAAAGAAAGAAAAAAGGAAGGAAGGAAATGACAAGAGCTGCTAAGTTCCAATGCTTGAAAACAAGAGATGCTGTGGTTTGTCCACTCTGAAAACTCACATTGTCCGAGAATCTCCACTGGGAGGGATTAACAAAAGAGCTGGTTGGCTTGTAGCGTGTAGAGGTGGGAGGATACATCCTTTCTCTAGAGTTGTGATGTCCCATGCCACCTCAGGACTCTGCCAGCAGGAAGACCATAACCAGATATAGCGTCTTGAGCTTGGACCGGAACAGTGAGTCAAAGTAACTATGATTAAGTTTCTTGATTAAGTTTTTAAGTTAGCATACAAAGTAGTGGATTTTATTATAATGCCTTTATGCATATATATCTTTATATTTCATGGTTGGTACTCCCATTCTACCAATGCCCTCCTCCATCCTTCTGCCCATTGTGCTAATCCTCCTCCTCCCCAGATAGGATAGTCCTCCCTTCTGCTTGTTTCATGTCTCATATGTCTCAGGAGCCAGCGGGATGGCTCCGTGGGTAAAGGCACTTGCTGCCAAACCTGATGGGCTGCGTCTGACCTACACGGTGGAAGCAGAAAACCGACTCCACGAGTTGACATCTGATCTCTACATGTGTGCTCTGGTACACCACACAGACTACACACGCGCGCATGCACACACACAGACACACTCACACACACTACAAAAAGAAAAGGACTCTCAAATTTAAACATGAAGCTATATTCAAAAGGTAGCCAACAAGACAGACTCATAACTGTATTGTCTGGTCTTGCACTCTTTCAAGGTGGTTTCAAATTTCTCCACCAAGAGATAGACATTTTAAACATTCCCCGAAAAGCACTGTAGAGGTCCTGTACATCTTCCAGCCACACTTCAAGTCTCAAGGAACGACTGTGCCCGTCTTACCATCCCATTACTCTCAGGGAGAAGGCTGAGTACCCAAGAGGGATGGTTGGGTGTCTGGGATGTTGGTGGGAGTGTCAGGCTTGGAGAATTTGGTGTGATGGGGCCAGGACTGAGTCAGTTAGGAAGAGGCCAGGGCCCCACTCTGGTCCATGTTATTTCTGAGGGGCAGCATCCCATTTCTTAGTCCTCATCCTGACAGCCAAGCTCAACTCGCCTGAGAAAAAGCTTCCTCCTAACACATCCATTTACCCAATGCAGTAATTACATTCCCATTGTGGGTTAGTTGCTGTTCTAGACACGGCAGATGCAATAGCAAACCTAAACCACAAATCCCTTCCCTTGTGGACTTAAATGTAGCCAGACTGACAAGATAAAGGATTAAAAGATGGACTGATAGATCATATGGAGAAAAATCACAGAGAACCAAGGGCGAGTGTGAGGGTTGAGTTCAGTCTTTCACAGCCCGTGAGGAAGGAGGGCCTATGAGAGACTTGGAGAGAACCGTTGGGGAAAGGCTTCTAGGTGACACTGAAGTCTGGAGCAGCAGCGCTGTGCCTGTTATGTTCAAGGACTGACACGGAGACCAGCAAGAGAGGAGAAGGGCAGTGGTTGAGCCTCAGTAACAGCCTAGAGATAGTGGAAAAAGGGATGGGCCAAGGAGCAATGATCAGACAAACCCATTCCTTCCCTATGAGACTGGCTGCTGTTGCATTCTGGGATGCTGTGCTTGCCCCTCTCAGGTTCTCCTGGCCTGGGTAGCTTGACCCTTTGTGTGCTTAGGAACGGGAGAGCATAACCCTCTGCGTGCTTAGGAACTGGATAGCTTGACCCTTTATGTATTTGGGAACTGGATAGCATGACCCTTTGTGTATTTGGGAACTGAATAGCATGACCCTTTGTGGATTTGGGAACTGGAAAACATGTCCTTTTGTGTGCTTAGGAATTACTAGAATTTTTCTACAGGACTCGTGCAATGAGCAGGTCAGCTTCCTGATCATATGTTAACGTCTTTGGCCACAAACACCAAAGCATAGTCCCTGAAGGACCTAGAATTTGGAACAAAAGGCAAAGTAACATACTAGAGAGTCTTTGCCACGCTGGCTGTCTTTCGCAGGCCTTAGTTTGGGAGCGTGCCCATTGGGATGGTGCTCTGGCTGATCACAGCAGAGAGGCAGGAATGAGCTAGAGTGTACAGTTGTGACTCAGGTTCTTGTGACTGGAATTTATCTTGTGTTTTACCAGATACAGTTTTATGCTGGGACCTGCACCAGAAAAGTTCATGCGGAGGGCTGGAGAGATGGCTCAGCAGTTTACGAGCATTGGCTATTTCTCCAGAGGACCTGGGTTCAATTCTCAGCACCCACATGACAGCTCACAGCTGTGTATAATTCTAGTTAGGGGATCTGACACCCTCACACAGAGTATATACAGGCAAAACACCAGTGTACATTAAATAAAAGTAATAAATCTTTTTTTTAAAAAAAAGTTGATGTGAACATCTGAGTGGGTCTAGCACAGAACAGCTCCCTTTATTCCTTTCGGGGAGTTTCTGCTGGTCACCGGGCGGCACCCCTTGAGACACAGGAAAGCTGCTGTCTTGCACAGGCGGGTAGATCAACTGTCTCCCTTCAGCCCCAGGTGGGCAGGTGAGCGTGGCCATTGCTCTCCCTTCAGCCCCAGGTGGGCAGGTGAGCGTGGCCATTGCTCTCCCTTCAGCTCCAGGTGGGCAGGTGAGCGTGGCCATTGCTCTCCCTTCAGCTCCAGGTGGGCAGGTGAGCGTGGCCATTGCTCTCCCTTCAGCCCCAGGTGGGCAGGTGAGCGTGGCCATTGCTCTCCCTTCAGCCCCAGGTGGGCAGGTGAGCGTGGCCATTGCTCTCCCTTCAGCTCCAGGTGGGCAGGTGAGCGTGGCCATTGCTCTCCCTTCAGCTCCAGGTGGGCAGGTGAGCGTGGCCATTGCTCTCCCTTCAGCCCCAGGTGGGCAGGTGAGCGTGGCCATTGCTCTCCCTTCAGCCCCAGGTGGGCAGGTGAGCGTGGCCATTGCTCTCCCTTCAGCCCCAGGTGGGCAGGTGAGCGTGGCCATTGCTCTCCCTTCAGCCCCAGGTGGGCAGGTGAGCGTGGCCATTGCTCTCCCTTCAGCTCCAGTTGCATTTTCTTCAGCTGTGCCTTTGGGTCCACGGAGGAATTCTGTCTTGACTCTTTCGGTCCCTGTCTGGGTTCTCCTGCTGTCAGAACTGTGTCCCTCAACCATAAACAGAAGAAACGCATGTACACACACACACACACACACACACACACACACACACATACACGTCTTCTTTTTTAAATCTACCCTTCTGTCTCCTTGACATTTTAAAAGGGGATGACCCTGTCCTTCTCCTATACTTAGCATTTTGCGCTGGACTGCTGGAGAGGAGACCAGAGGCCTGCGGTCTCAGCCCGTGACATCTTTGTTTTTGTTTGGTTGAGCCGCACAGGTGGGTGACTGACACACGAGCTTGCAGGGGCCTGTGTTCTTCGAACATTGTAGGAGGAAAAACTTGTAAAACAGATTGAAGAAAAGAACTCACCCAGGGTCCCAGGTTTCTGGAAGTGGGACCATTGCAGTGACAGGTAGGGGCCTGTTCTGCAGATGGAAGGCTTTTACTTGTTGAAGGAATCCAAGGAATGTCACCCCCAAATGCAGTGCTCCTGTCTGCTGGCTTGGGGATCAGCAGAAGCCAGGAGCGGCTTACTTAGAAAGTCCCTTATCTACTTAATGATCAGGTCTGCCAAAAGGGATACAGCTGCCTTTGATTTCCAGAGACCCCATCAACCTGAGAAGAGTAGGAAGGCCCAGGAAAGTCGGCTCATCCAGTGAGACTTGAGACTGCCACAAGCAATTTATCGCCTGAGGCTTTGGTCCACACCAGAGAGCCATTTTCCTATACTGATTGTCTCTGGGGCATTCTCTGTCTCTCAGGACGGCTGCATTCCTGGCTTCCCCAGGCCTCGGTGAGGAGGGCCCTTGACTCATCACCTTCTTGGGCTGCCCCTGTGCACACTGGGACATCTGTCTGCCGTTTACCTGCTCACCTGTCCAATTCAGTGACTCAACCCTCAGAGGACATTTCCTCTATGAGCTGACTCCAGGACTCTGGAGACACGGGGCTATAAAAGACTATGTGCTCTGACCTTGTGCCAGGAGCTTCCTGCTCCAGCTCCTCACCCTTACTGCTCCAGGGAGCAGCCTAGATGCCCACCGCAGCTAGGCAGGAACTCGGCAGGCTGGGGACAGAGCCCCTTAGGAGAAAGCATGGTGTCTCAAATGCTCCAGCTGGACACACCCAGGCGATGTGGACAGGGTGGGATCCCAGGCCTCCCTTGGAGAAGGTTCAGGCGTCAGGGCACACATGCTATAGCATGAGCTGTGACACTGGGAGCTATGTACTGGCTTCCAGGTGGGACCCTTGCCAAGACGGGGTGGACAATGGGTAGCTCTGTCCCCATAGCTCTGGGGAGTGTAAAGGGCACCATGAAGCCAAGCCTGGTGACCCAGGCCTGTAATCCCAGTTGCTTGAGAGGCTGAGGCAGGAGGATGGTCAATTCAAGCCTAGTCTGGGCAATTCAGTAGTGAGACCCCTGTCTCAAAACAAAAAATAAAAAATGTTGGGGTTGTACTTCAGCACAACAGTGGTTACCTAATATGTAGGAGGGCCTGGGTTCCCAGTAACACACACACACACACACACACACACACACACACACACACACAAATAAATTAATAAAATAAAGATAGTGTGACACCATTGGGCTGCTGACCAGGGACCCGCTACCTTGTTAGTCTAAAGAAGAGTTGGGCAGTTTTCCTGAAACCCAACTTGTTTGACTTCTTATCCTACTTAATATTTTGCAATATTTTCCAAGAGGCTCTTTACTGGGCTGTGTCAAAAAACAAAACATTTTTTATTGCGGTATAGTTTCTAGAGAGTAAGGCCGACTTGCTAGCATGTTGTGTAATCATCACACAACCTGGTTTTAAAAGTCAGCACCCTGGACTGACCCCTGCTGGCCACCGTAGCTTGTCCCCATTCCTAGCCTCACCTCTGGCCCCAGGCAGCCACCCATCTTTCTGTCTCAGGATTTACCCTTTTAGTGACAGTGGTTTAGAATGTCTCTCCCGCCGGCCTTGAACTCACAATGCTCCTGTCTCTCCCTCGCAAGAGCTGGAATTCCAGGCGTGTGCCACCATGCCTGGTTAGATCTGATCTTCATATTTCTTATGAAACGGAATCATGCGGTCCTCAGTCTTCTGCAGATAGCCTCTGTCAGCCAGTGTGCTGTGGGCCTACACACCCCGTAGACATTAACGATCTGTCCTTTCGGCTTGTGGATAATACGCCACTTGCATACACTGCATTTTATCCTTGGTTGAGCATCTGCGCTCTTATGGGCTACAGCGATTGTGTATGAATCGTGTGTATTCGTGGAGAAGGTCTTGGGTACGCGTGTGCAGTTATCTTGGTTGGCTCCCTGGGCATTATTTCTGGGAATATGTTGCTGAGATACTGTTATTTGTGTTCAGTTTTTTAAGACACTGCCAAACCACTTTCCAGGATGGCTACCCCATTGCACAGCCCCTCCAGCAGCATATAAGGACCACAGTTTCTCCAAGTTCCCACCAATTCTTGCCACTTTCTTTGATGATAGCTATCCTAGCAAGTGTGAAGACTTATCCTGGTGAGATTTTTAAAAATGTTTTTATTTTTATTATTTTTTTGCCGGTCTTTTTAATGTGCTCTTTGTCTTCTGCACTACCCTGTCTATTTGCCAGACATATTTAAAGCCCAGGAGGTGGCAGATAAACCTCCCTGGGGTTGGAGGTGGGGGTCTGCCTTGTTCATTAGCCTACTTCATGGTAAAGACTGAGAAGACAGTTATGCATTAGTTCAATGCTGCTGCTGTTAAAAGCAAAAATGGCTACAAACTTAGTACTTTAACGACAGCTTGAATTTTGCAGGAAAATGGATGGAGCTAGAAAACATTATTTTGAGTGAGGTAACCCAGACACAGAGAGACAATTAAAACATGTACTCACTCATAGGTGGTTTTTAAACATAAAGCAAAGAAAGCCAGCCTACAAACCACAATCCCAGAGAACTTCGAGAACAATGCAGACACTAAGAGAGACTTACATAGATCTAATCTACATGGGAAGTAGAAAGTATAAAAAGACAAGATCTCCTGAGTAAATTGGGAGCATGGGGACCTGGGGGAGGATTAAAAGAGGGAGGGGAGAGGCAGGGAGGGGATCAGAGAAAAATGTAGAGCTCAATAAATATCATGTAAAAAATAAAAAAGAAAAAGAAAAAAGATAAATATTTTCATAAATAATATATATAATAATGTATTCTCAGTAGGGACTCCGGGCGCTACAGAGGAAACCCGTTCTCTCCCAACCCTCCCATCTCTCTCCCCATCCTCGTGTAGTGGCGTAAATAAATGTAGACAGATTGTAAAGAAATATATACAGCTTTAATGGAGGAATAAACTTATAGAACCGAGGTTCCTGCGTAGCACAGGAAGCAGGAAAAAGAGACCCGCAGGCTCCCTCGCGCCCGATTTATCAGTAACCATTCACCCGAGGCAAGTCCGCCCCTAAGGGGCTGGCTTAACCCTACATCTCCCCCTTTTGTCTAAATAAGACATTACTAAACCAAATACAACTATAAACAATAATAACAAATGATAAATATAACAAACAATATTGAGAACAAAAGTTTTGCTAGACATTCTATCTCAAGGAGTCTAAATAATGTAGAGAGTAACTACAATTAAATAATCTTCAACTCCGTCAAAGACCTGAGAAGGGAATAAATATTACTTAACAAATGAGAGATATCCAAAATGTGCAACAAATGACAGACAACTGACTACCTGGGCAATCACCCAAAGTCTCGTTTGCAATGTTGAGTCAACCAACTTTGGCTAAGGCCTAACATAACTGACATACCATTATCAAATGCAAGGAACTTTCTTAGAATTATCCTACCCTGTCTTGGCAAGATAAGACAATCCTGTTTCATATCTTAGTCAGTAGTTGAGGTATGGGCTTTTCTTAACCCAAAGGCCAGTTCTGCCAAGAAGACAAGCTCCCAGTGGAGTGTCTTTGATGCTCAACGTTCTCTCGGGAGTAGAGTGGCATTGCCAGGAGTAATTGTGTCTCGTTGGCACAGAATTCTAGGTTAGATTAAAGGCCATTTTCTACAGCTCCTTGAAGAGGCTGAAGATTATACTATCTATACTAAATATAATCTCTATGTATCTAAAAGACCTGATTAACCTAAAAATAAATATGACAAACATATAATTCTCAATACCTATCTAATTTGAAAACTAAGAGAATAAACAACTGTGTAATATATGAAGACTATGATCTTCACCTGTAAACAATGTCATTACATATCAAAATGTAAACAATGTTATTACATAATTAGTACCAGAGGTAGAAATGTACATTGTGGTATGGTAGATGTATCAATACAATATAAGCATACTCTTATACAAAAATAGAGGTAGGAACACTCACATTCAATATTCAATATATCAATATACAAGAAACAGTTACCAATATAATTTTCTAAAAACAGTAAGTCACAAATACCAATCATCCCATCAAACAATCCCCCCCTTTTTTTAATATATCCCTAATTGGGCGCCAAATATGTAGAGGCGTAAATAAATACAGACAGATTGTAAAAAAATATATACAACTTTAATGGAGATATAAACTTACAAAACCGAGGTTCCCACGTAGCACAGAAAACAAAAAAAAAGGGACCCACAAGTTCCCACGCGCCCGATTTATGAGTAACCATTCACCCGAGGCAAGCCCGCCCCTAAGGGGATGGCTTAACCCTACATCCTCGTGTAAGGTGACATATCCCTTCACCTCGGCCTTCCTTTGGTGACATGGGTAATTACATGTAGAGTCTGTCTAATGACCTGGACCAATTGCCCCAATCTCAAAATCCTTCCTTTACTCTTGAGTGTCTCTCTTGCCATTGTCTCCACAGCTCTTGGACGTAGGCCCTGAATAGCTGTGGGGCATTTTCAGCTGACTGCAGCCAGCGACCATCTGTCTGAGTGAGAGGCCCCGGGGGCTTAGGTTAGGAGTTGACTGGTGCCTGGCAATACCCGAATGGAGGGGGTCTTTTGGAGGCGCAGGTAGGTGCTAGAGGGATGCCAGTGTCTTGGGTCTCTGTATCCCCCTACCCTTTTTTCCTTTACTCTTCTTTCTAGAAACAAGAAAAGCTGACACGAATCTGGGCAGCCACAGGGAGGTGCAGGGACCTCTGCTACCCCGCAGCTGGCTCCTAGCATTCTGCAGTCCACACAAACCACCTCCACTGGTGGTCTCTCTGCCTCCTTTACCCCTGCTGCACCTTGGGAGTCTGTCACGCTGCACTCTCTCACGCGGCCAGCAGGGGTCAGCATCCCCGCGCAGAGGGATCCCGAGGCGGTGGCTGGTGGCTCCGGCTTTGCGTCCTTCTGCCGCCTCTGGTGCTGGAGTGCTGCATCCAGGTCCTGAGCACAGCCACCCATTTGTGTCTCCACTGCTCACCCGGCTTGCTTTGTTTTCCACCTTAGAGAAGTTGGCTTAGGCGTGCAGACAGTGAGCGGACTGATGGGGGTCCAGCTTGGAGGAAATCTGCTCGCCCAGGAAGGCCGGCGAAGGCACGTGTCGTGTGTGTGTGTGTGTGTGTGTGTGTGTGTGTGTGTGTGTGTGTGTGTGTGTGTGTGTGTGTCCCAAGGGTCAGAGAGGCCCCAAAGCCCAGAGGCCTTCCTGAGAAGCAGGAACTGTTAAATTTAGAATGAACTTTCTGCCTACCGTCTCAGATTCTTGGGGAAATTGGTCTGAT